>NW_026693851.1:2702365-3377956 GCF_021218885.2 Marmota monax | reverse complement strand
AGGGCTTGGGGCGGGGCCGGGGAGGATTTGTTTTGAACGTGCAGTCTAGTGTCAGAGTGAAAGAGGAGGGTAAGGAGGAAGAGCTCTTTAATTTAGTGCACATTAAGCTGTCAGCCAGCTTCTGGTAAAGTAGTTGCTGTGATTGTTTATTGTGTTGCCTCAAAATCGGAGCTCATTTTGGCTTTTTTACATATATCTTCACTCCTTCCATCCCACAAATATCGAGTGCCTACTGCATTGTGTGTTCGTGGGTAGGTACTTATAACTATAGTGCTAGGGCTGTTTGTGCACTACCAGAAGAGTGGGACGATGGAGGATACCTAGTCTTCATGTCAATGATTTATTCCCAGGTCTGCCCTTCCTTAAACGTTTTCTAATTACGAATGTAGATTTCCCTTCCACTAGAAATGTAACACAAAAGGGATAATTATTATCTAGTAGCCTAATATTCAGAAAAAACTGATTTTAATATGCTGATATATTTTAAGTTGTTTTTAAAATTACGTTGTTCCATTAAACCCTAATCAGCAGCCAGCAATAATCCTCACAGAATTGGATGATGAAACCTTTTCCTCCTTCTTAATTTATATCTGTACTTAAAAAAAAATCCTCGTGTTAAAAAATGTGCCTAGCATCTTAAGCAGAATACAGGTTATTGTATTAGGAGTTATATTCAATAACTTTGAGTGACTTTAAAAGTTGGGCTGTTATAAATATTCATCTATCTAGCAAGAAGATCTGTCTCACTGACAGTTGTGGCATTTAGAATTGTAAATAGTAAAATAATATGGAATATTTGTCATTTTTACTGTGTAGGATACAACTTTTGAGAGAGGCTTTATTTAATTCTCTTAAAATGAAGCAAATATTTTTTAAAGTTAGTTAAATAGAACATTATAAGTTAGGTGGATTTTCTTACCTTTATTTTACAGATATTAAAAAGATGTTTTAAAATGAGGATAGTTCCAAGTCAGGTTCAATTATGTACAATGCTTGAAGTAATATATTTCATAAAAGATCCATCATAGTTAAATTTCACAAGGCAGTGGTGTCATCTGCTTTTTGCTTATTAGTCTTTTATAATTCTTCCCAGTATAGCATCTAACAGTCAATATTTATTGAATGAATAAATTCAGTGGTGAATACTACTCATTTTATTTCTCCATTTTAATCTTCACTGGTTTTAGATCATTTGCTGTTCATTTGTGTCCTCATCAGGGTCAGTTTAGTAAAAGAAAGGAATCTGTATTTCAACCTTATTTAAATTAAATTTTCAGCTATGTTTGAGAAATTTCAGTAACATCATTAATGTATGTGTATGTTTAACTAGGCTAGTTGTATTTTCATTAATTTTATTTATATATTTTCTACTTTGAAATTAATGTAAATGCTGACTTTAATTACAGTTTATACACACATTTAATATAGTAGCGGAAATAAATTTCAATTTCTGGCTTACATTTCAATCTGTGTAGTTATTTAGTTGATGGTACATATAAGTTATCTATATCTAGTAATGGTGTCTATTGGATAGGCTTTATCTAAATAACTTTTACTTTTTGGAAAAAAGTAATTATGGGCCATTTGTAGGTTTTAATAGACCCACCCCAATTCAGCAAAATGAACAAAGTAGTATTATGCATTTATGCTGCTTTGGTTTAACTTTGAAAGTTATTAAATTTCACCCATGGCTTTTAACGAGTTCACTCTTTATATCTCAAATCAGAAATGACTTGATATTTAAGTTGGGAAGAAGTTGGTTTAGTGGAAATACAATTGGGTTCCAAGTTGATTTCTTCATTAGCAAACATGTACTTTAACAAGTCCTGCAACCTTCCTATTTTCTGGTTTTGTCATCTGTAAAATAATATTGAACTAGATTATTGGTAACTTGCAGTGATAGTCCTGAAATTAATAATAGCCCTTAAACAAAATATGCTCATATTTTACTTATTTCAAATATGAGCAGGGTCATAGTATTGATAGGTATGTGTTTATAGCAGTCAGGTGAGGCATGTGCATTTTTTTTTTGTAAACAAAAACACTTTGAATCTTCTATTTTGTGATTGCTGATATTCTGGGATAATTGAACAATTTATGAAACAAAAACAAGCAAAACGCAAACCCCACTGCCACATATCATACTTAAACAATAATGCTTTTTCCTTAACCCTTAAACAATTGAGGTGTAAAGCCCTGTGAAATAAGTACACTATTCTTTAGGTTTAAAACTTTATAAGAGGACGATATTATTACAGTTTAGCACTTTGGAAATAGCCTGTTTGGTTAAGTAGGACAGTCAAGGAAAAAAGCTGAACTGAATTTTGGCTCATTGTGATTGTGTATATATGTAATTATTTCATTACTTTTTTTCCCCTAGTGCACAGTATTGCATATTGTAGACTTAAAATGTCTGTATGGTTCTTATCTCAGCAAATAAGTACAGTTTTATTTATACTTTTTCACAGATTGTGGTGAAGAAAAAGTAGATAATTTGAAGACTTTTCCACACTCAATTCCAAAATATTCATAGACTGACTTTGGCTCTCTGCACGAACTACTATTTTCCCTGCACATTAGCACATTGAAAAACTAAATTGTTAAAACTTTTCAGACTTTTTTTAACTTACATTTTTCATCCATAGAAAATCAGACAGTCATTTTTTGTTGTTTTTAAGCTTAATGGTTTACTAAAAAGCTGAAATATTACTTTGATTTTAGTTCTTTTGGCAAATAATTAAAATCTAAATTCTCTTTCAATGGATTAGCAATGTTTATGAGCAGATTATTAAAATATACGTGTTTAATAATTTGCATAAACATTTAAAAATAACATTTGTCTCAGTTTTTAATCAATACTTAAGAGATAGGTCCCCCAATTGTCATAATTTTCCTGTCTTTTAGATAGAAAGAACTAAGAGGAATTTAGGGAGATAGTAGGATGAGTTAAGCAAGGTAGAGACAGATGTTGATTTCACAATTAAAATACTTTTAATAACATATACATAGGTCAAGATTGTATTTCAGGACTTGAATATTATTTCAAATTAGATTAGCACCTCATTTTTTTTTTTACTGTAGTCATGGAGTAAAGAACCTGTATTATTTGAAACTAGTGTTTGAATTAAGCTTAATATTGTACCATCAACTGTAGTGTCTTACTCAGCATTTATTGTAAATGTAGTCTTCTGTATAACTGAAGCTGTAATTTAAGTGCTCACATTTAAACCACAATAAACAATACTTAAAACACTTTGAATAAATTGCTTTTAAAAAAGGACTGTACATTTCCCTACCTTCTTTAACAAGATTATGCATGACATAATAGCTTACTGATAACTTTATTCTGGACATGTTTCTATGAATATGCTCACTGTACAATGATTGCCCTTTGAGACTCTTGAGGTCCCTAGAGGTTTTTGCTAAATGGCCCCTTAAGATTGTGTCTTTGGTGTTCTTTGTTTTTACAGGCTGCTATTTCTTCCTACCAAGGTAGCTGTTATTTCTTACAACTGTTTCTAGCAGCTCTTTCTTTGCACTTCTCATTTTGACTTGCTGATTATAACTGTGAGCTAGGAGAGCAGATAACTAAATTTCTAATGTGTATGTTCTTTAAAAAAAAAAGCGCAGAGCTTTGAGTGAATTTGAGCAATTTAAACTTCTCAACATTCTGGTTGCTGAACAATCAGAAAAATGTCTGTCGCTGTATTTGAACTTGCTGGGAGAGATGCAAATATGTGAAATATTATTGAATATTATTAGCAGCTTAATCCTTTAAATAACTATAAATGCAGTTACTTGTTTTTCTTGTTACTGTTTGCTTGAGTGTTCTTAAGACTGTTCATATCTTGACTATAATCATTAAAATACTTTTTTTGGCAGTAGTAGGGATTGAATCCAGGAGCAAGTATTCTACGGTTGAGCTATACCTCCAGCCCTTTTGTTTTAAGACAAGTCTCATTAAGTTGCCCAGACTAGCCTTGAATTTGCAGTCCTCCAGTCTCAGTATCCCTGATAGCAGGAATTAACAGCCGTGTGCTACTGCACCCAGCTTGATTATAATACTTTTGACTAAAGTTTTGTTAGTCATGCTGTATGAAGTAGAACTTTGGGTTGGGACTTTGATCAGCATTAGGTATATTGCTTTGGAGCAAGTTTGGTAAGTTTAAGAATTCTTAGTACCCTACTGGTAGGTGCTTAACATGGAGATACTCTTTTTAGTTGCTGGTTCTAGGTAGACTTTTCAGCACTCACAAAAAATCATCATCTTTTCCTGCAGCTAAACTGGTTTCAGATTAAGTGACAACAGAAAAGAGCTATCTCCCAGGCATTTACTAGGGGGTATTTGTTTTAACTTTGTGGCTGCTGGATAAATGTCAAAAGTGGAGTTAAGAGATTCAATAATCACAGGGGAATGTGTGAGGCTTATCCACTCTTCTGTTCACTCTTACAGGTTTATAAAATTTACTTCTGGGTCAGTCCAAATCATCTTAGAACAGCTGAGTTTGTACACTGTGTTGCTCCTTGCTGTGCTATCCCCATGTTATCTATTTTGTATTAGTAAAATTTCATCAGTGAAATGATGTATGTTGAGGTGTGTTGAGAGTCATCAGAAGAAGCAATCAGAGAGTCTTCTTGAACTTACTATCAAGAACACTGTTATGTCAAAAAGTAGCTACTTTGGGTGAAGACTTCTGTGAGAAATATCTGTGTTAGCACCAACAATTGTATTACTAAGCAATTAATTTTCTTGTATCTACTGACACATGGATATATAACTGACAACTTTATCTTTTTATTGAATAGTTTTAAGAAATCTTAGTGTTAAATCTATACTAATCTCTAGAAAATACATAGAACATTACAGTAATGCATTTAACCTTATTCTTAGCTCTACTATGCCCCAACATTTGGTGGAGAGATGAGTAATGGGGATTGAACCCAGGGGTACTCTACCACTAAGCTATGTCCCAAGCCCTTTTATTTTTTTATTTTGAGATGAAGTGCCACTGAATTACACAGGTTGGACTCCTAAGTTATAATCCACCTGGGCTGGGGTTCAGTGGCAGAGCGCTTGCTTAGCAGGTGTGAGGCAATGGGTTCGATTTTCAGCACTGCATATAAATAAAAGAAAGTTCATCAACATCTAAAAAAACGATTTTTTAAAAAAAATTGTAATCCTCCTGCCTCAACCTCCTGAGCAAGTGAGATTACAGGCATGTGCCATTACTACTGGTGTGCCCCTTCTTTTTAATAGAAATTTTATCGATTTATATGCTCAGAAAAGTGCACCTAGCATAAATATACTGCTCAGCCCCCCCCCCTCATTTTGTGGCTTTATTTTTCATTCTACAGTGTGTTTTGATCAATGGAAGTTCTTTATTGAAAGTAGTTTAAATTTCTTTCATGGCTAATGCTGATTGTGATCATAAGAAATCTGCTTACTCCAAAGTAATGAAAACATCTCTTATTTTCTTCTAAACCTTTATTTTTTCACATTTATACCAACAATCCATCTTCAGTTTTTTTTTTTAATTTATAGTATTATATATAGGGGTCAAGATTAAACATTTTCATTATCATTAGGAAATTTTCCTTTTTATCTTTAATAATGCTATCTTAAACACTATTTTGTCTGCAATTAATATAGTTAAAAGTTTTCTTTTATTATTTGTATCTTTGCCATCTTTTTACTTTCTGGATACTTAAAAATTTTCCAGTAGGCAGAATAGAATTGAACTTTGCATGTTACCTAGCTTGATAATCTTAGTCTTTTATTTAGGGTATTTAGCTCATTTACATTTATGTTAATATTATTTTATTTGGATTTTAATCTGTTATCTTAATATTTGGTTTCTGTTTACTTTTTCTCTTTTCTTGCCTTCTTATTTATTAATACAGTGTTATTTATAGTTCTATCCATTCCACTATTCCAATTTTTCACTCTGCAAATTTACTAGTCATATGTTCTTTTTCTGTTTCTCTATATATTTATATTCAGTTTCTATACTTTTGGAAGTTACCTTTGATTTATTGTATTATAATGAAAATTATGGCTTTTATTCCTTTTCCAATAGTGTAATAACCATTTTTCATCACCCTAAAACATACTTTAAAAACCTACATATATTTTAAATTCTACAAGATTATTTTATTATTATTATATTTTATGCTCATTCAGAAAATACAAATTTACCCTTTCTTCCATCAATTTTGGAAGAACTTTAGCCATTGTCTTCTTACTCTTTAATTATATTTATGTTAAACTTTTCCAGGCCTCATTTGATTCATTCTTCTCTGTATTTTTAGTCTTTTTTCTCTTTATGCTTCTAGTTTTCTACATATATACAAACTATGTTCTTTTCCAGTTCATTAATATTTTCTTCTGTTGTATCTATTGTACTATTTAATCCATTGATGAGTTTTTTATTTCAGATAGTTCTAGAATTTCTGCATGATTTTTATCCTCTGTCTTCTGATAAAAAGAACTATCCTTTCATGTATTATGTTCTTTTCTTCTATCCCCTTAAATGTATGTATTAACCATAGTTATTTTGAAGTTCTTGATAGTGGTTTAGAATATTTAGATCATTTTTACATCTGCTTTTGTTTTTTGCCTCATGCAATTTTCTTTCATTTTGCATGTCATTGTGGTATGTCTAGAATTTTTTAAATGTCATGTAATGTGTTGATTTTTTTCTTTAGCACTTTCTTTTTTTTTTTTCAATCCTATTATGCTGTTATGGTTTAGATCTGAGGTAACCTCAAAAGCTCATGCATGAGACAATGCAAGAATTCTCAGAGGTGAAAAGATAGATCATCAGAGAGGTATAGCCTAATCAGTGGAGTGATTAACTGGGCAGTAACTGTAGGTAGGGGATGTGACTGGAGGATCTCGAGCGCACATTTGCGGGTCATTCTCTTTCTCTCTCTTTCTGGTTGCCATTCTGGAGCAGCTTCTCTCTACCACACCCTTCTGCCATGATGCTCTGCCTCACTTTGGGCCCAGAGCTATGGAGTCAGCCATCCGTGTGCCAAAATAAACATTTCCCCCTCTTAATTTTCTTGTCAGGTCACAGTGTTGCAAAGCCTACTAAAACATGCTAATCGTATTATAAACTATTAAGTGTTACATAACAGCATAACATACAATGGAGGACATCACAGTGGAGCAAACAGATGGAATACACCACTCACTTTTAGAAAAACATGGCCTCCCCAGTTAACATGGGAGACTGAGCAGAGGAAATCACAAGATGGACCCCAGCCTCAGCAACTTATCAAGACCCTAAGCAACTTATCAAGACCCTGTTGTTGGGAGCAGCAAATGAATTACAGGTCTTTGAACTGTCCAGAGACATAGGTGACACCTCCCTTGGGAATTGCTTGGTACAGAAGGAAGATAGCCCAACAGGTGACTCCCTGTGCAAGGGGGATTCTGTACCAGCCATGGAATTTTTTAGTTTGTGGCCTTGTGTTCACACACCTGCTGCCCAGAGGGTAGAGAGTTATAGGCACAAAGTGATAAACCCTAATTGAGCGGTATTACTCCCAACTTCAGTTTTTTGAAGAAGTTTTCTCACAATAAATCCTTTTGATGTTTAAAACTATGTAATAAATGTGCCAAGCTTGCTTGTGGTCAGTCTTTCTCCACCAGAGTTGGCAGATCCACCGGGTCCTGGCTTTTTTCTCTACTTGTGCGTGTGTTTGTTTTTTCTTATTCCCTCTCACAGCCTAGTTTGTGTAGCACAGAATAAAGCTGTTTCTCAGGACATGATACCTGTCTCACAAAAAAGGGGGGCTGGGGATGTGGCTCAGTGGTTTGGTGTCCCTGGGTTCACTCCATGGCACCAAAAAGAAATAAATAAAATAAATCAAAATGTAGCTTAGTGGAAAAGCACTTCTGAATTCAGTCCACAATACAAAATGGGGGTGGGGGGAAACATGGCCAACATCATGGTAGTGCCCATGGCAATAGTGTAGGGCAGTTCTCAATTCTTTTACCAGTGCTGTCTTCCTCCAGAAGAAAGAGTGGTGGCTGATCACCTTTATCCAGTCAGGGACGGTTCTGAATCCAGGCTGGGTTTCAACTCTGATGAGTCTTTCACAACCTGTTGTTTGCCCTTGGACTTCCAGAGTTCTCAACCTAGATTTGATGATTTTAAATTCGCTTCCTCAAGCAGTTCCTGCACTATTACTTTGTCTTCCAGGATTATCAAGTCCTTTACTTGGTTTTTCACAAGCTTTCTCATTAGGATTTTAGTTTCCTGTACCTCTACAAGTTTCTTGTGCCACACAAGCCCCAGATAAAGGGAAAGGGTTTGAGACCTTCCCAAATCTACTTCAAAGGCTTTTCTGGATTTTGTCCCCATCACCAGCTTTCTGTGGGTACCAGACCCTACTAGCATTCAGAATTTGCAGGTATTACTATGTAAAAGTGTTATAAAAGCTCACTTTTTTTGAACTTTCTCTTCTCAGGAGTCTTAGACTCTTCCAATTCCTAATGTTTCAACAATTCTTTGCAGCCTTCAAGCACATGATTTTGTAACACTCTACAGCCCCCACCTCATTTTTCTGGCTGTACTCTGTGGGAGTGCTAGTCTATCACAGTCTATTCCAGTCTACTTGAAATAGGAGGTCAGTTGTCACATTTTTAATTTTCTCTCCAGTTTTAATTTATACTAGCTAACTGATTGTATTTTATATTACCTCATAAGCAATCTCAAATATTTGCTCTGGTATAGGTTATAAAAATTAATACAGCATTCATTATGTTGTCTAGTTATATTTTCTCTTGCAGAATGTGAATTTTGTAAACATTAATAATTTTATTCACCATTGATTTTTATTTCCAGTATCTATTATATAGTGAACATGCTTATCAAATAATTCTAACTAGTAAAGTGTAATAGTGGTGGATATTTACAAGCTGAGTTTGAAAGTCAAATTTAAAAAATACCTGTACTAATTTCTAAAAAGTCACCCTAATGCATGAGAATAGCTTCAGCAATAGGATTTGCTTTCCTTTGAATAGCATTATTCTAATTAAAATTTATTTGGGAATGAAAGATAAAAATTTATCTCTTCCAGTGTTTGAATAAAAACAATAGTATAGTAAAAGTTGAGTTGAAATTAATAAATTTTTTAAAATTTACTTTCCCAAAGCAATCAACTTTGTTGTCTATTTTTGAAAAACAACATTTTAGCCAGGCATGGTCCCTGGTACTTGTAAAACCAGCTACTAAGGCAGTACGATTGAGAATTCATGGCCAGCCTAGGCAACAGATTGAGACCCCTAAAAAATTTTTTTCCACAATAGTAATAGGTAAGAATTTCAAAATGACAAAATGCCTACTGTTTTGCAAGTAATTTATAAAAGATACAAAATGTGTATAATGTGCAATTTTATTGTTTTAATACTAAGAAAAATGATTTATTGCCCAATGTATCCAATTGTGATTATCTTTAGAAAAGGATAAGGAAACAATATCTGCCAAATTTTCAAATTTAACATTTGAT
The DNA here is from genome assembly GCF_021218885.2 of Marmota monax. Classification (NCBI taxonomy): domain Eukaryota; kingdom Metazoa; phylum Chordata; class Mammalia; order Rodentia; family Sciuridae; genus Marmota; species Marmota monax. Next base: position 3,368,437 of record NW_026693851.1, on the reverse strand, counting down.
TTTGAGATTTTAAAATCTCTCTTAGTATTTGTAATTATAAAATGAAATCCTCTATTATATTTCAAATATAGTCTCAAAATTAATATTAACATATTTTAAAATTTAATAAAATTTTTAAAGCCCAGAAAATATCACTGTCTAACATCAGGAGAAAATGTATTTATTCATCTTATATCATGTATGTAAAGTATGTTTTTTGGATGAAAAACCCTAGCTTGAGCTTTATGATAAATAATGAAATTCTAATTATAACATTTTTTAATCAGATTTATTTTATAGTTAAGACTAACATTGCAAGTATTCAAACACAGTTATCTGAAAAAACATATGCTTTTCCTTTTATACTATGTTGCATTGAGTGTCAGATCAATTGGATCTTATTCTCCCATGAGTGTCGGTGATTGATACAGGTCAATATTCCATGACTGCTACATATTACACTTTAAAAAATAGAAATTTACATGCAAAATCTCAGAATTCCTGCATTTTTTTCTATGCTTAATGTTAAGTGTAGTGGTGATAATCTGAAAACAAAGGGGATGCATGTAGACACATAGTAGTTTTTGTATAAGCTAACACTACGCTACATGTCTTGCATATGCTATATCTTTTCTTCACAATCATTAGGTAATTAGTTACTGAAGAACCTGAGTTCAGTATCTTGACAAGGACTGAACAAGAGCCAGGTATGAGTCCAAGCATCTTTCAGTGCCCAAGCCCCTGTTCTTTATATTGCTCTGCTGCTGCTTTGGAGTGTAGTTTACAGTGTGGTTTACTTGTGGTATTCTACTTGAATATTTTCCTTTGGATAAAGAACAGATGGATTCAAAAGGATATGTGATCCAAGTGTATTATTATTATTATTTTTTGACATAGTCTTACTGTTGGCCAGGCTGGTCCCAAACTTGTAGTCCCAACGGATCCTCCTGCTTTTCCAGTAGCTGGGACTATACCACATATTCTTTGTTTAAACAATTGTAGTTGGGTGTTCTTACATATAAGGTCAAACCAGTTAATTGATTTAAAAATGGAAAGTTTTTTTTTGTTTTGATAGATTTCTAATTTTAGAAAAAACATTTTTTGAGGGGAAATTTTGTCTTCTATTTTTTTTAACATTATGCTTCGTTGTCAAGTTGAACAATCTCCAATAATCAATCTGCTTATATAGCAAGATAAGATGTTAATACTATAGTATCTCATTCTTTTTTAAAAAATATTTATTTTTTAGTTGTAGTTGGACACAATATCTTTATTTTATTTATTTATTTTTTTAATGTGATACTGGGGATGAAACCCAGGGCCTTGCATGTGCTGAGCGAGCCACAACCCCAGCTCAGTATCTCATTTTAAGGTGCTCAGATGAACAATTTTAAGTTTTGAAAGTACAGATAGGGTATGTATTTTAAAATATACTGCTTCTCTCTTTCAAGAGAGTTAACTCTGCTAATTATAAGGATACATTGTAAGGAATTTTTACATTAGGTAATTTTTTTAAAATGATAGAATAGAGACTTTTGAGTTTTGGGGTACAAACTCAAGGAAAGATGGTTGGAACTTTTTGTTGTTATTTCAATAAATGTTTATTTTCAGAATCAGGCAAATAGTTGAATTTGGCGTATGGATAATAATCTGTAGATTTCTGCCAAAAGGATACATTAAAAGTATTTTTTCTCATTTTAAAATGATTTATATTATACAAAAAATGGAAAAATACACATAATGTTTGTGAATTCTTGTATAATTCTTTCAAAAAGAAGGCATGTTACTAATTTCAATTTTTTAAAAATTTCTGATGTAAAATCTGACAAAGAAAATAAGCCTTCCATTGAACAGCTCTTATCACCTGTAGTCAATATTCTGTATTGTCATATCTCTTGGCTGTCAACTCCTTGTTGATTGTTGATGATGGCTATTATTTTAATAGCAGAGAATAGTTTACTTTGCTAATTATAAGGATACAGTGTAAGGAATCCTAAAAGTTGGGTGTGAAATAATAGTAAGAAATCTCTCAGAATTTGAATATTTAGTGCTGGGGTTGTGGCTCAGTGGTAGAGCACTTGCCTTGTATGCAGATCACTGGGTTTGATCCTCAGCGCTACATAAGTAAATAAAATGAAGGTATTGTGTCCATCTACAACTAAAAATTTTTTTTAAATTAAGAAAATGTTTGAGAAAGAATTTGGATACTTATGGTATATTTAAAAAAATTTAATGACTATTCTGAACCAATTTTAAATGTGACAGTTCTAGATGGTTTTATATACTTTAGTTATCTTCAGACTTATTTGATTTTTTTCCTACTCAATCTCTATGTATGTTAATGTATATGTATGTATTACTATTAGGGGACCTTAAATATTAGAGGTGAATTTCTACTTTTTAAATAGATTCTTTTCAATAAAAAGTAAAAAAAGAATTATTTTTGATTTTGTTGTTCTCATACTTTTGCATTATTTTTAATTATAATTGTTACAAAACTAAACTGTGGAAGGAATTAATATAGTTATAATAAGCATCTTTTATAGTTTTGTTACTCGTTTCTCTTCAGTGTATTATCAAAGGGATAAACATAATTCACATATTTTGAGGTTTGAAGGTTTTACTAATAATCATTTTTATTTCTTTTAAAATTTTTTAAAAACTGTAGATGGAAAAATATCTTTATTTTATTTGTTTATCTTTATGTAGTGCTGAGGATTGAATCCAGGGCCTCTCATGTGCTAGATTGAGCTACACCTCTCACTGAGCTGCAACCCCAACCCAATCACTTTTATTTCTAAGCTAACAAAAATTTCCTGTGAATATTGAAGATGGAAAAAAATATTTTGAAATAGACATTTCAAAAATTATTTCAGAAATTTCATTATAAGTTTCTTTTATGTTAATTTTTTATTTTTTAACTCTTATGAAAAAGCTGTTACTTGGATTTGATTTGGTATTTTTAGATATTCATCAAATTGTCACTTTATTATTTAAAAATCACTCCTTTTCAAGAAATAGATGACTAATATTAATGTCATCATTATCAGGTAATAGCTCAACATCTGTGTGATATTTTTTAGACATACTGAAATTCTTTTTACAGGTTTGGTTTTTATAGCACATCTTAGCTAGTTGCTTGCTGTGTTATAGCAGAAAGATTCTCATTACTCTGGCATAATGGAGCTAACTACATGACTTAGAACAGTAAGTGTTGAGTGGGAAGATTTAAATAGTTGGAAGTAAAACACAGATTCTGAGGAACTGATTTGCTTTCTGAAGTTTTGGTTCATGTTGATAGGAGAGCTTAAATACATATGATCAAGCAAAGCTGGGGAATATTCTTCTTCTTCATTATTAACCTTAATATAATAGAAATTATTTAAAATGCTTTTTTACTCTCCTTTTTGTACTTAGAAATAACAGAAGTTGTGTTTAATATGCTTTAGGGTATTTGGAATTTGGTTTTTGTTTTAGTTTTTTAGTCAGGTGTTGAGTTAAAAGTAATTTGGTGCTTTGAGATTCACCATCTTAGGTTTTTATCATGCACATAGTATCTTTTATAGGAAAATTTAGCAGTTCTCCTAGCAATCTTCTTCATTCCCCACTGTTTGTCTTGGACACTCAGATCTGTCTTCCCTATAAGGCAGAACTATAAAGGTGCAGGACAAAGGAATTGTTAGAAGTGACAGTGTTTTGTATCCTGATTTTGATGGTGAATATGCAAATCTATACATGTTAAAAAAATAAACTTTTTTTTTTCCACGACATTGGTAGGCATTTGAACATTTCTTTGCCATTCTTTCACTATAGAATTTTCAAATAAATCAATAAGTATTTCTTAAATACAATGTTGAAGACATTGTCCTAGGTGCTGAGGAAGATACCAGCATGCAGATGGCATGTTTCTGCCCTGGAGGAATTTGTATTTTAACAAGATAGGGATAGGCAGCACAAGTAATGGCTGTAAGTTAAACTGTAATTGTCTCTTAAGAGAGATGCAAACAAAATGCTAGTTAGTGTTAGGAATATGAAGGTAGATAATTCTTCATTGAAGAGATAGTGTTTGAGCTGAGACCTAAAAATTTTTTGATCTTTGATAATCAGAAATAGAAAGGACATTCTGATAGGAAGAACAAATATAAGTATTATTTATAGATGTGCAGGTTTTCTTCTCTACAACTTATAAAAAACTGGATTTAGGCAGTTGTGGTGGTACATGCTTATAGTACCAGCATTTATGGCTGAGGCAGGAGGTATTGCAAGTTCAAAGGTAGCCTCAGAAACTTAAGGAAGCCCTAAACAACTTAACAAGGCCCTGTCTCAAAATAAAAAAGGGCTGGAGATGTGTCTCAGTAGTTAAGCGCCCCTGTGTTCAATCCCTGATATAAAAACAAAAATAAAAACAAACTGGGTTTGCAATTTATGAATGCTCACATCCTGTTTTATTCTATTTTGTGTTCAAAAACTCTGAAGTCTCAAAATCAAATTTATTACTAGTTCTCAGATTTTTCTGGACTTAAAGTGGGGTTATATCCTAATAAATCTATTATAAAATGAAAATGTTATAAATAAAAAATAGTTTAATATATCCAACATTCCAAACATTGTAGCTTAGCTTCACCCACCTTAAAAATGTTCAGAACACTTACTTTTTTTCTGCAGTTGAACAAAATCATCTAACACAAATCCTATTTTATAATAAAGTGTTGAATAGTTCATGTAATTTATTGAATACTATACTGAAGGTGAAAAATAATTTTGTGAGTATACTTTTTACACCATCAAAAAGTTGAAAAATCATAAGTAAACCATAGCAAATTGTGGCTTTTGAGTAGTTAGGAATTAGTAGTTTAGATCTTATTTTGATTCTGATTTTAATGACTGTGAGGACAGAGAGCTATTTTATATTTATTTAAAAAAATTTTTTGTAGTTGTAGATGGACAGCATTTATTTATTTATTTTTTATGTGGTGCTAAGGATTGAACCCAGTGCCTCACAGTGCTAGGCAAGCGTTCTGTCCCTGAGCTATAGCCCCAGCCCCAGAGAGCTATTTTAAAGTCTTAGTTTGGTGAATAGGTAGTATCTTAAACTTTTCAGGCTGCTATACCAAAGTACCTTAGACTGGGAATTTATAAATAATATGAATGTATTTCTCAGTTTTGGAGGCACCATGATGAAGGTGCTAGCAGATTAATTGTTTGGTAAAGGACATTGCTCCTGTTTGGTGCCTTCTGTATATCCTTACTGGGCAGAAGAAGCAAGCAACCTCCCTTGGACCTTTTCCACAAGGATGCCAATAAAAGAGCATCACCTCCCAGAAACTTCACCTCTTGGTACTATTGCTTTGGGGTTCAGATATGAACATATGAATCTGGGGAAGGCACATATTCAGACCATACCAGATATTAAGTGTACAAGTGAAAAGCTTAGTTTTTATTTAAATTTATCTATTTACAGAGTGAATTTGAATAGGATTTTCAGAATATATAATCTTATAAAATATTTCTATAATTCTTCCCCAAATTGCCTTTATCCCAGTTTTTTTATACTTACATGGTAAATGAATTAACTCTGCCTAAAAGCAACAATAATCTTTTTTTCCCCTCCTTAGGTTTTCTGTGAAGACCCTCATTGATCGATCTTGCTTTGAGACAATTGATGATTCCTCTCCTGAATTTAACAATTTTGCAGCTATTTTGGAACAGATTCTAAGTCACCGGCTAAAAGGTAACAGCATTACTGTATTATTCATTCTCCTCAAAGTTTATATATATATATATAATCTTGAAATTTTAAGAAACAATACAGTATGGTGTGTTTTAGATAGTAGCCATCTACATCTTAAGAAACATAAAACTGCTTTCACAATGCATAATCTTTTGACCTTTGTTCCTAGAAAAGAATTTCTGTTCTCAATTTTACACTATCTCTAGGATGTGTTAAAAATGTCAAGTATATTTATTGCCATGTTCAAGAACAAAGTTGTTTCCCAAAAATAATAATAAAAGCTTAAAATTAAATGATAGCCCATCCCAAAGGTTACTGGATGATATTTTAGTGAGTTTATAAAAGAGCAGTCCAGGCACTTTGATTTCTTAGCATCTACTCCTTTAAATTAGAAATCTGAATTTTTTTGGCATTGAGTAGGTTAAAAAAGATGTAAAAGAGATGTTTGACTTGAGTTTTCTTTAATCAGTAAATATATATCTCTTAAAATTTAAAGGGGAATAATGGGAGCTATGTTCTCTCTGAATTCTAACATTTAAAAAATATATCTATAAAAATATCAAGAATTATATAGTATAAATCTTACTAAAAATAATGACTTTTTACATTAATTCCATTATCTAGTCTTCAAAAGAAAACTAATCATTATGTTTTAAGTTTTTATTTAATCTTTAAAGTGTTAATAGCATAGTTTTAAATTTATCATAGTAATCTACTTTGTTACTAGAATTTATAAGAATCTCCCAAGAGTAATCTAGAGGCTTTTTGTATTCTGTACTTTTTGATGTTGACAGCATCAAAGTTTTACTAAGCATTAGATCATTTGAGTAGTAGTCTTATTGGCCCATAGCAAAGAGATGAACTCACATGGGAGGAAAAACAAAATCTGAATTCTGTTAGCCGTATGCAGTTAAAATGGTGTCTATAATATCACTGATGCTTTTCTATTGAAGTTGATTATTTTGCATCTTCAAAGGTTATTGCTGTACTTTCTCCCCCGCTCAGTTTCCTGCCATTAATATGTTGCTTTTTATTAAAAATATGTTTTTATAAAAACAAAGATATGGATGTATTTTGAGGTATTTTCAGTGTTATTATATTGTGTGATGATCATATTTTAAAACTATAAGCATAAATTTATAAATAATACCTGACCAAAAACCATATAGAACACAGGAGACCCTAGTGTGCCTTAGTTAACAAGCTTTTTATCTTAAGACCCAACTTCCCTTGATTTGGTATACATTTAGTACACAATACTCTCACAAAATGTGAAGAAAACTTTCAACAAAAAAGAATAAGGCTGTGCTGAAATTTCCTTGATGAGTGATTTTTTGCAGACTTACTACCATGTAATTGGACTTCTCCTACATGCTAGACTGCCTTCTTCTGAATACAAAATACGGATTGTGAACCTTCAGAATTACTTCTGAATACAAAATACATACTGTGAACCTTCAGAATTACTTCTAAACAATCACGTATATTACTGTTACTTCTGAAAAATACTATAATGAACATTTAGTTCCTAATTGATCTATAGATAAGAATTCTGCTTAATGGGATTAAGACCACAAGAAAGCTGAAGCAGTAAGATTTGTCTTAATTTTCTAGACTAGGTAAGATCAGTAATTAAAAATACACTTAAAAAAGTCCCTATAAACTGGCTATTATGATCACTGTAATTGATATAGATATGAATCAGAAATGATATATAAATTTAATATGAATATTTTAAAGGATCAAGTATCTGGAACTTTTATATATTAATTTCTAATATATTATATATTTATTTTACTTTTGAATAGGTTATATAAAATTTGATAGTACCCTGTGTTCGCTTAAAATTTAGTTATATATTAACTTTTACAAATTTTTCTTTATATAAGTATAAATTTAAAATATATAGATTTATGAGATTTTAAGATTTATTTTTCTTCATCTACTACTTATTTTTAAAGTAAAGGACATTTGGTTTAAACGTTAAATTTTTCCAGAGAAAGATAAAATCTCCTTCAGATACAATATAAGCTATGCTGACATAGGTAAATTGAAGCGATGACACAATTATCTATTTAATTCACTCTGAAAGACCCATTACTGAAGAAAAGGAGGCTTTTAAATCATAGACATTAATCTTATTTGCAGTAATCCCTCAATAAGATGATGGTCTTACTTTTTCTAGAGTATGTCTGAGAAGTAGGGATTAATTATAGAATATTAAAAATGAAAGAGACTTTCTTCTTTTAATATGACCCCCACAAACGCTAATAAAAGCCATTGCGGGGCTGGGGGTGTAGCTCAATGGTAGAACACTTGCCTGATATGTGTGAGGCACTGGGTTTGATTCTCAGCACCACATAAAAATAAATATATAAAATAAAGGTATTGTGTCCACCCACAACCCACAACCCTCCAAAAAATACTACTGCAGAAGCTGGGTATATAAGTGGAATGTTTTGTTGAAGCCAGGGTTTTGAATTTAGGCATTTTTCTTGCACAGCAACAATTGCACTTCCCACCCCACAACTCCATACCACCATTTCACGTAGCACCAAGGATCCCAGATAAGAAACACTGTTCTGTACTAGTCTTGTCTCCCACTGAAATAATTCACTCAACAATATTTCTAACTGGTGGACATATAGTTTTTTGTGTAAATACTTCTGATCTCTGGGAACTTATTAAAGTAGTCCATCACATTTTTTTGGACAGTTCACATTGTTAGGAAGTTCTTAGGTATTCAAAACTAACCTATCTTCTATGCTTTGATCTTTTTCTGCTACTTTCATTTTTAATATTCTATGATTAATCCCTACTTCTCAGACATATCTTAGAAAAAGTAAGACTATCATTTTCTACTACTTTAAAAATGTGCTTAATAAATATTTTAAAATTAATATTTCCCTCATTTGCTTTTTTTCTCTTGTAAGATATTTCTAGTTCCTTCAATCTTCTGGAATCACCACAGTCTTAGCTATTCTTCTGATTTATCACTGATTTGTCTTAAAATTTGGGTTATGTAAAATACTTCAGATAGGCTAAATTCTGTACTAGTCAGAATTTTAAACTACATTGATTTTTGTTTTTGTTTCTACATCACATATTTGGTTGACATGAAGTTGAACCCATGTGAAATCCCAAGACTTTTTAAAAGTTGATTATTTCTGATCTTTTTTTTTCTCTAAATTAGTTTATCTGAGCTGAAGTTTGATAAGGATAAATGCAATATAATTTCTTTTGTCAACCATTTTAGAGATAGGTGAGATGACTATGAAAAATCCAGTTATGGTCATGTGTTGCTTAATGTGGGGATTCATTTTGAGAAATGCATTGTTCATCAATGTGCAAACATCATAGACTGTATTTATACAAAATAAGGTGGCTACAACATCACTAAGAGATATAATCTATAGGATCACCATGGTACATATTATCTACTGTTGAGTGAAATCTTGTTATATGGTACATGAGTGTAAGTGGAAAGCTAACCCCATGTTCATGGATTAGAAGATGAATATGCATAAAATATCTATACTGCCAAAACTATCTATAAATTCAATGCAGTGGCTATCAAAATTACAGTGACATTTTCAACAGAAAAAAAATCCTGAAATTGACAAAAAACCACAAAAGATTCTGAATAGCCTAAGTGAATCTGAGAGCAAAAAGAACAAAACTTGAGACTGCAGACCAGAGACATCAAATTATATTACAAAGCTACAATAATCAAAATAGCATGGTGTTGGCATAAACAAGGATAGCTAAACCAATGGAATAGCATATAGAGTCCAAAAATAAATCCAAACATTGATTTTAGATGAAGTAAACCAGAGATATAAAGGATAGCATCTTCAGTAAATAGTGTTAACACAATTGAATATTGACATGCATGCAGAAGAATTAAATTAAACCTTTATCTCATACCATATACAAAAATCAAAGTGGATCAAAGATTTAAATGTAAGACCTAGATAATAAATAATAAATAAAGCTACTAGAAGAAAATGGGAATATCTCTCTGATATTAGTCTCATCTGAGCAATGTTTTTTTTTTTTTTTTTAATATGAATTCAAAAGGGCAGGCAAAAAAAGCAAAAATAGACATCTGGAATTAGATCAAACTAAAATGTTTCTGTGTGACCAAGGAAATAATCAACAGAGTAAAGAGAAACCCACAGAATGGGAGAAAATATTTGTAAACCACAAATCTGATAAGGAGTTCATATACAAAATACATAAGGAACTTAAATAACCCAAACAGTGAAAAAACAAATAACCTGGTCACAAAATGGGCAAAAGACTTGAATAAACAAGTACTGGCAAGGTTATATACTGTTGCCCTACTGGTGGGAATGTAGTATAACCATTATAGAAAACAGTATGGAACTTCTTATTTTAAGTGAAAGAGAACTCTCTTATGATCAAGAAATCCCACTTCTGGGTACAAATAAAAAAAAAATGAAATCAGTATGTCAAAGAAATATTAGTATTCTCGTGTTAATTGCAGAATTGAATTATTCTCATTATCCAAGATAAGGAATCAATTTAAGTGTCCATCTCAGATGAATAGATAAAGAAACTGTTATATGTACACAGTGGAGTACCATTCAGCCTTTAAAGAGAAGGAAATTCTGTCATTTGTGACAACGTGGATGAACCTGGAAGACATGTTAAATGAAATGAACCCAGATATAAAAAGGCCCATACTGCATTGTCTCACTTATATGTGGGATCTAAAAAATTTTGATCTCCTACAAGTAGAGAGTAGAATGGTGATTACAAGATGCCAAGAAGGTGGTGGGGACATGTTGGTCAAAAGATAAAAATTTTTGGTTAGGTAGCAGGAATATGTTCAAAAGATCTGTTGTACAATTTGAAAACTATAGTTAACAGTTTACTGGATATTATAACATTTCTAAGAGAGTGTGTTTTATGTTCTCTTCACACACATGCACGAACACACATACACAATCATAGTATGTGAGTGCTATGTCTGAAAATAATGTGTTGGGAATTTAGCTTCCAGTGTAATGGTGTTGGTAAGTGGGGTGTTTGGGACTTGTTTAGATTGCATTTGAATTAAGCTCTGGTGAGTGGAATAATGCGCATATAAAAGGGCTGGACAGAAAGAGTTTGTCCTTTTTTTTTTCCTTTCTGCTTTTTTTGCTGTGGGAGAGTAAAGTATTCCTTTTCTCTGAAGGACACAACATTTTGAGTGCTTCTCAAAAGCATGCACTAGACTCTCATCAGGCACCAAACCTACTGGAACCTTTATCTTGGACTTCCCAGCCTCCAGAACTGAGAATAAATTTCTGGTTTTTTAAAGATTATTCACTCTCAGGTATTCTGTTATAGTAGCACAGAACAAGCTAAGACAGAAATGTAATGAATGTTAATTAGCTACATTCTATATATGTATTCATGGACAATCTATACCATATATATTATTTGCATTTGATACCATTTGTATTCCATAGCATTATATTATATTGCATTTGATATGTATGTATTTAATTTTGTCAGCCCAAAAACATTTTTTTAAAGAAGTTTTTTAAAAGAAAAGGAGTTGATTGGGCCTGGGGTTTTGGTGGTACAGTGCTTGCCTAGAATGTGTGTGTCCCTGGGTTCGATCCTCAGCACCACATATAAATAAATAAATAAAATAAAGGTATTGTGTCCAACAACAACTAAAAAAGAAAAAAAAAAAAAAAGAAAAAGACTTGATAAAGTCTAAGGTTTTTCCAGGAGAAAAGAAAGAAAAAAAGAGTAGCCTGTGAAAGTAGAAAATATGGTATGCAAAAACAAAGAAGAAAGAAAATATGGTATGCATTGATAGAGTAAAGAACTCCTAGAAATTGGTTGGCTGGGTAAGAGAAAGCTGAGAAGAGGTCTGATATAGATATTCCAGACTCTATGTGGCCATTACCCAAGAAAACCTAAAAGGAAGAGCATGTTTGGGAAAAAGGAAAACACAAAGGTTGGTTTTGGACACCAAGGAAAACAAGATAAAAGAAAAATGGCACAATGAAGAGAAGTTAGATAGAAAAGACTCATTATTCAAAACAAAGTTAGTTTTAGTTAAAATTAAATGGGTAGCTTCAAAAAGCTTAATTCTTTGAGGAAAAAAACAGCTGGTCTGTTTTTTTTTTTTTTTTTAAACTTGTTAGTTGTATCATGATTTACCATTACCTTTCTTGCAGTGTTATTCATACTTCAGTTTTATTCAGTGTCACTAAGCCACTTAAATTTCTGATTACTCATTCAAAACTATACTGTGTTGGATGCAGTGGCACATGCCTGTAATCCCAGAGGCTCAGGAAGGTGAGACAGGAGGATTGCCATTTCAAAGCCAGCCTCAGCAATGGGGGCGCTAAGCAACTCAGTGAGACCCTATCTAAATAAATACAAAATAGGGTTGGGGATGTGGCTCAGTGGTTGAGTGCCCCTGAGTTCAATCCCTGGTTCCCCCCACCGCCCCAAAAAATAATGGGTGATCTATAAATATGTTTGTTCACTTATTTATTCAGTTACTATTTAGTGAGGTACTGTTGTACTGGGCATATATTACTGAATAAAACAAAAATCCTTGCCCTCATGACTTATTCGTTCTATTAAACAAGGAAAACAATTAGGAGGACTTCTACTTTTGAGAAGATGAAATTGACATAATTATCAGTCACTAAGTACAACCCCAATCCCTGGACATTTTAGATAATAGAAGCACAAGGAGACTCTGAAAGGTAGAAGAAGAAAGACTGCCTGGGAACCTCAGGAATGCTACAGTAGTAGGTTTCCTGGATTTTCTTTTTATTTCATACATCCCACATTGGGTGCCGGATAAGCCAGGAATCTACAAGTGTCAGTAGGCACAGAAAACAAAACAGAATAAAATCCTAGGAAGACCCTATTCTGTTTAGCCAAACAACAAGGAAGAGAGCAACCTAGCAAAAAAGAAAACTTTTAGACAGTAATCTGTTCTACCTTAGCTAAACACCACAGAAAAACTATGGCATCATCCACTCCAGAAAAAGCTGAATAGGGAGCTCAGAATTCTATCCTTATGAGGCTGTATGTTTTTCAGGGTATCCCAAAACCACAATGAGGGTAGGATCAAAAACGCCCAACAGGAGCTGCAGCTCTTCCCTCCTGCCTGTTCATGAGCCTTTCCTGCTGTTGATGTACACCACAACACACTGGGGAGCCTGTTCTTCCATCTCACCTAGCAATAATGAGGTGCTACTTTCCTATCATGCTGAGGTGGCATCAGAAGGGCCTGTTAAAGAGTTATGGCTTTTACTGTCACACAGCAGAAGGAAGGCCACCCAGTGCAATGTGAGTGGAGACCATGTAGGAAGTATAGACTTATATCCCCATTACCATTAATGAGAACTCCCCCCTTGGATTTCAGTGGAGGCCAGTTAGGAAACTTGGACTTCTCCCTCTACTTAACAGTAATGAAGTGGTACCCACCCCCACTTTCCCTTCTGGAGTAGTGTCATATAAATTCAGTTAAAACAGAAAGTTCAAATAAGATCCAGAATCTCAAACAATATGAGCATATCCAGGTTTCAGTTGAAAATCACTCATCATACCAAGAACTAGGAAGAACACAGAAGACAATAGATGTCAACACTGAGATGTCAGAGGTGTTAGAATTAATGACAATGATTATAAAATGTCCAGGATAAAAATATTTCAGTGAGCAATTACAAACGTACTTAACAAACAGAAAAAATAGAAAGCCTCAGTAAAGAAATAGAAGATATAAAGAACCAAGTGAAAGTTTGGTGCTGAAAAAATACAAAATCAAAATAGAAAGCTCAGTCAATGGGCCCAACAGGAAAATGGACATGGGATAAAAAGAATCAGTAGACTAGAAGATAGAATAGATATTTCCTAATCTTAACAGAAAAATTAGACTTAAATGAACAGAGCCTCAGGGACCTGTTGGAATTATAATAGAAGATGACTCCTGTCATCAGAGTTCTTAAAAGAGAGGAGAAAGATGATGGTACTGAAAAAATACTGAAATAATGGTTGAAAATTACTCAGACTTGGCAAGAGACATGAACACATAGCTGCAAGAAACTGAGCAAATTCCAAGAGGAAAAACTGAAAGAAATCTATATCTCAACATAATTAAACTTCTGAGAATTAGAGACAAAGAGACATGTTGAAAATAGCCAGAGAAAATGACTCCTTGTCTTTAGTTAAAAAAACAACTCTAATGTCAAGAGATTTCTTGTCAGAAACCATGGAGCCCAAAAGATAGTGGCCCAATATATTTCCAGTGCTGAAAGACTAGAATTGTCAACACAGAATGCTATATAATACAGAATTCCCTTGAGAAATTGAGGGAAAATTAAGACCTTTTGTATGAAAGAAAGCTAAAAATTTGGTCTCAGCAGACTTACCTACAAGTAATGGCTAAAGAACCTTCTTTTGGCAAAAAAGAACTGATAAAGAGCTTTGGGATATCAGGAAGAAAGGAAGAATACAATGAGAGAAAATGTAGGTGAATATAATAGATAATTTTTATTTTAATTTTTAGTTTTGTGTTTGTTCCTTCTCAGTTTCTTTATTTTCTTTTTCTTGTCTTCCTATGGGTTATTTGCACATTGTTTAGAATTTCACTTTTAATTATCTATTGTTCTTGACTGTATCTTTTTTTGTGCAGGTTTTTCACTGGTTGTTCAAGATATTTGTCTATTTATATACATGAATATGTATAGAAAGTCTTGGCACAGTCTATTTGGTATCATTTTCTAGTCTGAAATTAAAAAGTTACCTTAGGCTCTTTGCCCCACTGCTTTATAGTATAATCATTTCAAGTATGTATTATACATATTTTTAATTTTTTTTTAACTGTAGATGGCTAAAATACCTTTATTTTATTTGTTTATTTTTACGTGGTGCTGGGGATCGAACCCAGTTCCTCATGCATGCTAGGCAAGCGCTCTATCACTGAGCCACAACCCCGGCCTTATTATACATATTTTATGACCACATCAGATAGTGTTACAATTTTGTCTCCCACCACACATAATTTAGAAAACTCAAGAGGAGACAGCAACCTTTTGTTCCTGTGTTTGTACTGTACATCAAGATTGCTGAGGTATCCAACACACTGTGGGATTTATGAGGCAAAGAGAAGGCCCAAGGAAGCTCCTATCATGTCATTCCTCGGTTTCTGAGGTTCTTGGCAAGTCTTCCTTTTTATCTCCACCTTCAGAAACTTATGTTTTATATGTAATGTCCAAGATTTTTAGTTGTATTTAGCAAGAAAGCACAGCTATTTTATCTTATCCTAGATCCAGAAGTCACTTTTAAGTTTTTAAGGTGAAGAATTGCATCAATAATTTTTTAATGTGTATTTTTTTAGTTGTAGGTGGACACAGTAACTTTATTTTATTTTTATGTGGTGCTGAGGAACATGTGCCAG
The DNA here is from genome assembly GCF_021218885.2 of Marmota monax. Taxonomy (NCBI): domain Eukaryota; kingdom Metazoa; phylum Chordata; class Mammalia; order Rodentia; family Sciuridae; genus Marmota; species Marmota monax. The sequence continues at coordinate 3,353,282 of NW_026693851.1, read as the reverse complement.
GCAAGTGCTCTACCACTGAGCCCCAGCCCCAGCCCTAGTTTTCCTAGTGTTGAATTATTTATTTATTCTTAGGATAAATCCAACTGGACACTGAGATATTGTTTTTTTTAAAAAAAAATTTTAGTTTTATTTTTTAGTTGTTGATAGACCTTTGTTTATATGCAGTGCTGAGAATCAAACCCAGTGCCTCACACATCTGCCAGGCAAGTGCACTATCATTGAACCACATCCCCAGCCCCTCAGATATTGTTTTAATATTTTTTTTATTTATAATTTAGTTTGCTAATATTTTAGAAGTTTGATTCTATGCTCACAGTAAAATTTGTCTGTAATTTTTCTGTTTTGTACTTGCTTTTTGTTATAAAAGTTTTAGTAGCCTCATAAAATGTTTGGAGGTGTTTAATCTTTTTTAGTTATTTGGAAGAATTTTGTATAAGCTTGGAATCATCATTTAGTAGAATTTGCCTGTAAAACTGTATAGGTTGGGGGTGGGGAGAAAAAGAGGATTTTAACTACTAATCTATGTTCTTTAATGCTTGTAGGTCTGCTTAAGCTTTTCTTATGATCTATATTTTTCTGAATTGTTGTCACAAGCGTCTATTATATATACTATTAATTTTAAAAAATTTTTTTAGTTGTCAATGAACCATTATTATGCAGTGCTGAGAATTGAACCCAGTGCCTCACACATGCTAGGCAAATGCTCTACCACTGAGCTAAAACCCCAGCTATATACACTGTTAATTTAAAAGTATTTAGTTAGGTAGAAAGATAGAATTTTTTCTTGAATGTTACCACTTAAAATAGATGAGTGATTTTTAAAAGTTAAAATTCTCTAAGGAGTTGTAAAGACTAAATTTTTATATCTTTATGACATTGTTCAAACTAGGATTCTGATTTTTTAAAAAACACTTCCTTTTCTTATCATTTGTCAGCTATCTCCCTCCTGTGAGGAATATGACATATTTAATTGGTGCTGCTGTTAATGAGTGAATCAAAAATTCTGTCAATGGGCTGGGTTTGTGGCTCAGTGGCAAGAGTGCTTGCCTTTCATGTATGAGGTACTGGGTTCGATCCTCAGCACCACATATAAATAAATAAATAAATAAATAAAACTGTGTCCATCCACAACTAAAAAAAATTTTTTTAAAAATTTCTGTCAATGAACACTTGGTAAGACTTTCCACACAGACATTAGCTAGTTGGTCCCTTTGTGTTTTTAATATCAGTTATTCATTATTTTGTTTGCTTCAATATTTTTATTTTTAGTTCTTTTTTATTTTGTGGTTATCCATTTATTTTTTTTTCTTGATAAGTATTGGCAGAGATATGTCAGTTTTATTAGTCTTTTAAATAACTAACTTGAGGCTTTGTTGATCATTTGTTTGCTAGATAACCATTTATTTTCTAGTTCAGCTACATTTTCCCCTTTTCTCTCTCTATTCCTGTTTATCTAATTAGTTCTTAATAAGTTTTGCCTACAGGTGGTTTTTCTTCTTCCTCTTCTATGTATTATTGAATTCTAATTTTTTCACTATATTTTTCTTATTTGTAATGACTTCCATAAGGAAAATTATTATTTTTTCTCCTCTATCTTTTATTCAATAACTTGGGTTCTATTTTCTTCTTTTTTATATCCTGTATGTACATTTTTATATATTATAACCATCAAAAGTTACTATTCAGAAAGCTAACTAAAAATGTTTGCCAAGGTGGAGTAAGTACAGCTGCTGTAACAAAATACTACGAACTAAGAAGCTTAAGTAACAGAAGTTTATTTCTCAGTTCTGGAGAATGGGAAGTCCAAGATCAAGGAAACAGAATGATTCACTTTCCAGACAGGACTCTCTTCCTGGCTTATAGGTAGATGTTCAGTTTTCCACTGTGTTCTCACATGTTGGAAAGGGAAAAAGAGTTCTTTGGCGTCTCTAGCTCCACCCTTATACTTCATTTAACTCTACTCGCCTCATTACAAGTCCTGTCCCGAAATATAGCTATACAAGGGAAAGAGGTTTTGCATATGAATTTCAGGGGAGCATAACTTAGTTCATAGCACCCTCCCATTTATTACAGCAAAAACTCTAGACAGAATACAGAAAACTGCTTGTATACTTTTTACTTCAAAAGTAAACCATAGCAGTTAGGTTGGGAAGGGAAATTAAAATTTGAAGAACCAGTATAGGAATGTGTGACTAGTATATTTTCCTTCTCGTATATCATCATTTTTAATTCAAGTATCTAGCAAAAATCTCCAACAGTAACCTTTTCTTTTTTATCAGAGGATCAGGAAAAGAAGCCTCTTCAAGCCAAAGAGTATTAAGGAATTCCTAGTCTCTTTTCTGTTTTATCCCCCCAAGAGGGGGCTTGAGTCCTTCAGAACTGTTACAGTGTAGTGAGTAAGAATTCTAAGAGAAACATTTTTTCCTTCTAGAATGACTTGAACAATGAGGTATCTAGGAGCTGGCATGTTTTTCAGGGAAGAGAGAACTGGTAAAGAGAATGTCATAATTCTATTTTGATCCTAACTGTCCCAAGACTTTGAAAACAGAGCTAGGAATCCTCCATCCAAGTCCCTGAGTGGCACATGCACCAAAACAAGCTTAAGGCTTTATAAACTAAACTTGTATTAGTACCTCTGCTCACTTGAGGCAAGGATTTACTATCTAAATCTGACTCCCTGTCAAACCAAACAAAAAAGTCTATGTACTCTAAAAGCTTTTAATAGGACTCAAAGAGTCTGAATATAAGATTAAAAAAATTCAGAATAAACTACAAAAATTGCCTTACATACAAAAACAAAACAAAAAAGTTTGACTAATTCTCAAAGGAAAAGACTATCAAGGTACCCATCCTGAGGTGACCCAGATGTTGGAATCATCAGGCAAAGATGTTTCAGTATCCATTATCATCTTCCATTATGAAGAGCAAACCCTCTTGAAGAGAAAAAATAGACGTTCTGAGTAAAGAAATAAAATCTTGAAAAAGAACCATGGGAAATTTGTAACTTAAAAAGTAAACTATCCAAAATAAAACACTGACTAGATGAAGTTATGTAGCAGAATAAAAATAATAGAAATGCATATGTGAATTTAAAAGTACATCAATAAGGTCTGGGAATACAGCTCAGTTGGTAGAGTGCTTACTTTGCATGCCAAAGACCCTGGGTTCAATCCCCTGTGCCACCAAAATAAATAAATAAATAAATAAATAAAAAATAAAAAAATTATCTAATCTGAAGAATAGAAGAAAAAAAATGAACAGGGTCTCAGGAACCTCTCAGACAAAAGAAAAATACATTACACTGTGTCATTGGAGGCACAGAAGGAGCAGAAGAAAAGATTTTACCAGAAGATACATTTGGAGAAATAGTAGCTAAAAATTTCTGGATATGGTGACAAGAAATGTAGATTCAAGAATCTCAGCAAGCTATTTGACAAACTCAGCATTCTTTCATGATAAAACTTCTTAACAATTAAGAAGGAATGTACCTTAATATAGTAAAGGCCACATATGGCCAGCCCACAGTTAACATTATGTTCAATGGAAAAGCTGAAAGGTTTTCTCTTGAGATCAGAAACAACATGTGGATGCCCACTTTCACCACTCCTATTCAACATATACTGGAAGTCCTATCCAGATTAATAAGGCAAGAAAAATAAAATATGTCTCTTATGGCTTGGATACATGTGTTGATGCCGAGATATTCAAAGGTGAAATGATTAGATTATGAGAGCTATAATCGAATGGGTCCATTATAATTTGAGTAGACTAACTGTAGGCAGGTGATGTGTGGCTGGAAGAGGTAGATCACTAGGGGTACAGAGGAAGGGTTCATCTTCCCAGAAGCCTTTTTTTCTTCTCTCTCCACCATGAGTGGAGTAGTATTCCTCTCCCATGCCTTCCTTTGCTATGATGTTCTGTCTCACCTTGGGTCTAGAGCAATACTGTTGGTCGATCTTGAACTAAACCTCTGATACTGTAAGCCAAAATAAACTTTTTTCTCCTCTAATTTGTTCTTGTCGGGTATTGTGGTGAGAGTGATGAAAATCTAACACAGTACCCATGTTGGAAAGGGAGAAGATAAATTATCCCTGTTTGCAGATTACATGATCTTGTATGTACAAAACCCTGAAGACTCCACCAAAAAAACTGTTATAATAAACAAATTCAGTAAAGCTTCAGAATACAAAAATCAACATACAAAAGTCAATTGCATTTATATGTGCCAATAATAAGCTAAAAAATTAAGCAAATAGTTCTATTTATCATAGTATTGAAGGAATAAAATACCCAAACTCTGTACAATGAAAACTGTAAAACATTGATGGAAGACATTGAAAAACACACAAATGAAAGCAAAGATATCCCATGTTCATAGATTGTATGCATAGTTAAAATGCGCATATAATAGCCAGGTGTGGTGGTACACGCCTGTAATCCCAGAAGCTCTGGAGGCTGAGACAGGAGGATCGCAAGTTCAAAACCAGCCGCAGCAATGGAGAGGCACTAAACAACTCAGTGAAACCCTATCTGTAAATAAAATACAAAATAGTGCTGGGTATGTGGCTCTATGGTTGAGGGCCCCTGAGTTCAATCCCTGGTACCTAAAAAAAAAAAAAAAAAGAAAGGAAAACAAAAAAAAGAATGCGCATACAGATTCAATGCAGTACCTAACAAAATTCCAATGGGATTTTTCACAGAAAAATAAACAAATCCTGAAATTATTATGGAATTACGAAAGATCCTGACTAGCCAGAGCAATCCTGAGCAAATAGAAGCTTCAGGTGTCACACTTCCTGATTTGAAGTATATTACAGAGCTATAGTAATCAATGCAGTATTGTATGAACATAAACACAGACATATACACCAATGGAACAGAATAGAGAGCCCACAAATTATTCTCCACATAATTTTCAATAAGTGCATGATGTGGGAAGGATAGACTGCACAAAAAATACTGTTCAAAAACTTGTTTATCTACATCCACAAAGGTAAAATTGGACCCATAAAGAGGGTTATTAAAGAGTTAAGCTTATGGCCTGAAATGTAAAACTTAGAATAAAACATAGGGGAAAAGCTCCTTGATACTGATCTCAGCAATGATTTCTTTTTTCAAGATTTGACACAAAAAGCACATACAACAAAACAGAAATAAACAAATTGAACTATATCAAATTGTTTCTTCACAGAAAACAGTAAGCAAGATGAAAAGATAACTGACAGAATGGGGAAAATATTTATAAACCATATATCACTTATGGGTTAAAATACCCAGGATATATAGGAAACTCATACAACTCAATAGCAAAACAGATTTAAAAACTGATTAAAAAATGGGAAAAGGCCCTGAATAGACATTTTTACAAAAAAGGTATGCAAATGGCTAGTAGGTATACAAAGAGATATTCATATTATTATCATCAAGGAAATACAAGTAAAAACTATAATAAAGTATCACCTCACACCTGTTAGGATGCTATTATCAGAACATCAAAAGAAACAAATATTGGTGAAAAGGGATCCCTCGAATGCTGTTGGTGAAAATGCAAATTAGTATAGCTTTTATGGAACACAGAATTGAGATGACTCAAAAAATTAAAAGTAGAACTAAAACATGATCCAGCAATTTCTCTTCTGGGCATATAGAAAAAAGAAATAACATCACTATTTCAAAGAGACATTTGCACTTTCAGATTTATTGCAGCATTATTTACAATATTCACAATAACTAAGATATGAATACAACCTAAATACCCATTGGTATTTTGAAAATTCTTGACAAGTAGATGGATAACCATTTGATAACCATTGACAAATAGATGGATAAAGAAACTATTGTACATGTACACAAGGAATACGATTCAGCCTTAACAATGCAGGAAATTCTGCCATTTGTAATAATTTGGATAAACTTAAGAGGATGACACTATGCTAAGAGAAGCCAGGCACAAAAAGACAAATACTATATGATATCACTTACATGTGGAATCTGTGTTACAAAAAAAAAAAAAAAAAGTCAAACTTCTAATTACAGAGAATAAAGTTGATTACCAAAGGCTATGTAAAGTTGATTACAGAGAAGAATGGGAAAATATCTACAAAAGTGCAATCTAGTACATTACGGTGACTGTAGTTAATAATAATTTGTACTTGAAAATGACTAAGAGAGTAGATCGCATAAGTTCTCAACACATACACACATGCACACATACCCACACAATTGAATAAATCAAGAAACCCAGAAACCCTACAAAGACAAATTCAGTTAACCACTTCTAGACAACATCAAAATCAAACTTCTTCAGAATCTTTTTAAACAAAAGATTAAAAACTTTTTGACAGCAACCAGAGAAATATAATTTATTATGTTGAGGAAACAACAATTCAAGTGACTGCAGGTTTTTCAACAGGAACCATGAAAGACAGAAGACAGTGGAACAGCATCTTTAAAGTTCTGAAAGAAAACAACTGTTAACTCACAGTTCTATACTCAGTGAAAACACAGTTCAGAAACGAAGATGAAATAAAGGAATTCCAGAAAAACTCAGAATTGTCATTAGCACACCTGGACTAAAACCAGTGCTAACAAAAGTTTTTGGGCTCCAAGAAGTGATATCAGAAGAAAACTTGGAACTTCGTGAATGAAGAAAGAGCAACAGAAATGGTAAATATTCAAGTAAATATGGCAGATTGTTTTTCTTCTCTTAAGACCTTTCAAAAATAACTATTGAAAGCAAAAATTATGTCATTGCTTGTGGGAGGCTTTAATGTTCTTATATGTAATAAAAGTGACATTTAAAACAGGCTGGAAAGCAAAGGGCTATATGTGATTATATGTTACTTGACATGGTAAAATGTATTGACTATTAAGAGTTAGGCATTATATTGTAATCCTTAAAGCAGTGACTATAAAAATACTAAGAGTTATCAAAAAAAACCCCATGTTAGTAGTTACTTTGTATATTAATAGTTTAAACATCAATTAAAAGAGATATTTTCATTAGGTTAAAAATGACTCTATAGATAAAGAAACCCACTTTTAAGTATATTGATAACATAGGCTAAAGGATAGGAAAAGATACTCCATGCAGAACTAACTACATTAATGTCAAAGTAGATTTCAGAACAATCAAAATTGACAGGGATGAAGGTGTACATTTACATATAAAGAAGTGAGCAAATTTGTGATGAAAACATGAAAAATACTACATATGTATGCAACTAAAAATAGCTGCTATTAGGAAACTCCACAATTATATTTGGCATCTTTAGCATCCCTCTCAGAATAATCAAATCAAGGTAGACAGAGAGGATCTAAAGACCTGGGCAATGTTAGCACTAGTTGACTTAATGAACATTTATAAAACATGCCACATTCATAATTGACATTTATAAAGCATTCCTCAAAAGCAGAATGTACATTCTTTTTAAAGGAAAATAGAACATTCAGAAAGATAGACCTTCAACAGAACTTAAGAAAACCTTAAAAAATTTAAAGAATTTATTCAGTGTATGTTTTCTGATCATAACAAAATTATACCAGAAATCAAGAACAGAAAGGTATCTGAAAATCACCGAATACTTGGAAACTTAAAAACACTTTTTAAGAACTCACAAATAAAGAGGAAGTATCAAGGAAAATTATAAAGTATTTTCAAACAAATGAAAAATTAAAATGCATAATATGAAATTTTAAGAATGCAATTAAGGTAGTGCAGAGATGGAAATTTAAAGTATTAAAAGCTTATGTAGAAAAGAGGAAGACCTCAAGTCAATAATTCAAGCTTTTACTTTAAGAAACTAAAGAAAGAAGAGCAAATTCAAGCGAAAGCAAGCAGAATGAAGAAAACAATAAAGGTAAAAACAGAAGCCAGTGAAATAAAACAATAAATATGATCAGTTTAATATCTTGAAAACATTAATGAAATTTGTAAAATTCTAGATGGCTCACAAAAAGAGAAAGGATGCAAATGACTAACATCAGGAGTGAATGAGGCACATCAATACAAGCCCTCCATTTAAAGCATAATATGTGAATACTTTAAATAATTCTAATCATAAAATTGACAATATGGATGAACTGGGCCAATTTCTGGAAGGGCAGATCTTTACAAAACTTACTAAGAAATATTTAATATACCTATTAAAGAGATTAAATTAGTATTTTAAAACCTTCCAATAAAGAAAGATTAAGGCTAGGGTATTTTCACTCTTTATTGCAACAAACTACTAAAAAAGAAATAATGGCAATTCTACTCAGATCCTTCTAGAGAATAGGATAAAAGAGGACATTTCTTAATTCTTTTTATGAGGCCCCAATTAGCTTCATACAAAATTAGACAAAATATTAAAACAAAACTGTATGCCAATACCACTCATAGGCATAGACACTAGAATTCTCAGAAAATATTAACTCTGGAATTCAGTGATGTACTTTAATATTTGAAAAACACTTAATGTATTTCCTTTTATTAAGATGCTGAAAAATAGGGCTGGAGTTGTGGCTCAGTGGTAAAGCGCTTGCCTCGCACACGTGAGCCACTGGGTTCGATCCTCAGCACCACATGAAAATAAATAAATAAAGATATTGTGTTCATCTATAACTAAAAAATATTTTTAAAAACAGATGCTGAAAAATAAAAACCACATACATAGATACATACAAAAGCATTTGACAGATTCAGCACTTATTCCTGTTAAAAACTTTTCACAAAGTAGGTATCAGTATAGAACTTTCTTAAAGGCCATCTACAGAAATTTACAAGATTTCTCAACATTGATATATTGACATTTTGGACAGACAGTTCTTCATTATGGATTGGAAAACTCATTTTTCTCCATGATGATCTTTAGACTCAATACAATCTGGAAGTTTTAGAAGGCTTTTTGTAGATAAGCTGATTCTAAAATTTATATGAAAATATATATTTATATGAGAGAAGATGTCAGTTCTTTCTATACTGATCTGTGGACACAATGCAATCTCAAAAGTTTTAGAAGGCTTTTTGTAGACAAAATAATTATAAAACTTATATGCCTAGGCAAAGTAACTAAAATAGGCAAAATAATTTTGCAAAGGAGGAGCAAAGCTGGAGACTCAAACTGTCTTATCTCAAGATTTACTGTCAAAATATAGCAATCATAGTATTTTTAGTATAAGGTTACTCATGTAGGCCTTTAGAGCAGACTAGAGTTTAGAAATAGACCCACACAGGGCTGGGGTTTGTAGCTTAGTGGTAGAGCGCCTGCCTCGCACGTGTGAGACCCTGGGTTTGTTCCCCAGCACTGCATAAAAAATCAAAAAATAAAAATAAAGATTAAAAAAGAATTATAGATCCCCACAAAAATACTTGATTTGTTTTTGACAAAGATGCAAAGATGATTCAATTGTGAATTGAATAAACTTTTTAAACAATTGGAACAATTGTATATCTGTGTGCAGAAAAAGAAAAAAAAAGAATGTAGACCCACAACTCACACTATATTCATACGACAACTTAAAATAGACTATAGGCCTAAAAGTAAATGTAAAAGTTTAAAACTCTTAAATAAAATTAACATTTTGATCGTGTTCATTTATACAGATTTTAGATACAACAAAAGTGCAATCCAGAAAATGAAAAAATGGTAAAGTACATTTATCAAAGTACAAAAATTTTGTCACCCAGAAGGCAATATTAAGAGATTAATGAAAAGCTACAGACTAGGAGAAAATATTTTCAAACTTGTATCTAGACTATTCAAAGAACTGTTATAAAAATGTGACAGTGAGAACAGCTACCTCAGTTTCAAAAAGGAACAAAGAATTAAACAGGCACTTTCACCAAAAAAGATAAACAGAGGGGCTGAGGATGTGGCTCAAGCGGTACTGTGCTCACCTGGCATGCGCAGGGTGCTGGGTTCGATCCTCAGCACCACATAAAAATAAAATAAAGATGTTGTGTCCACCGAAAACTGAAAAATAAATATTTTAAAAAAATCTCTCTCTCTCTCTCTAAAAAAAAAAAAAAAGATAAACAAATGGGGGCCTAGGGATATAGCTTAGTTGGTAGAGGGCTGACTTCACATCTTCTCTCTCTGTCTAAAAACAAAAAAAGATAAACAAATGGGGGCATAGGGATATAGCTTAGTTGGTAGAGGGCTAACTTCACATGCACAAGGCCCTGGTTCAATCCCCAGCAGCACAAATAAAAAGCCAAAACAAACAACAACAAGATAAACAGATGGAATGTCAAAATGAAAAAATGCTCAGCTTCATCAGTTATTTGGGAAATGCAAATTAAAACCCCAGAAAGGTACCATTGCATACTTATTAAGTTCTGGGGAATTGGGAGAAATTAGAACTTCATACATTGATGACTGATGGGAGTGCAAAATACTACAACCACTTAGGAAAGGTTGTTAATTTCTTAGAAAGTTAAATATACCCTTGTTTCCCAGAACCCACTCTTTTACTTTAGAGAAATGAAAACTTTTGTTTACAGAACATTTTTATAGCTGTTTTATTCATAGTAGTCAAAATTAAAAACAACACAAATATCCATCAAGTGATAAAGGGTAATTGGTTGTATACCCTTACAAAGGAAAATCTCAGTAGTAAATAGGAAAAAGTATTTCTACCCACAATAACATGTATGAATGTCAAATACATTATTCCAAGTGAAAGAAGCAAAATTCTAAAAGGTTAGATATTATATGATTCCATTTATATAGCATTCTTGAAAAGGTGAGACTGTAATTTCAGAGAATAGAGCAGAAATTACTAGGTGTTAAAAGTTGGGGGGTTGACTACATAGCATCAGCATGGTGGAACCATTATGGATCTTATGGATTTAGTTACATGACTGTGCATTTTCCAAAGTCATGGGACTACAGTGAATTTATTAAAAAATAAATTTATAATTTTCTCAAATTAGGAGGTTCTCACTTTTTCATCATAATCCATAAAATTCCAACTGCTTAATCTCCAGTTACTTTAGGAAGCTGGATAGTTTGGTGCAGAGCACAACCACTATAAGCCCTAAGAGCCATTCCTTGACTATCACCTTTATATATATATATATTTTTTTTTTTGAGAGAGAGAGAATATGAGAATGAGTATGAATCTTTTTTGTAGATGGACACAATACAATGCCTTTATTTTTATGTGGTGCTGAGAATCGAACCCGGGTCCCGCCCGTGCTAGGTGAGCGCTCTACCGCTGAGCCACAATACCAGTCCTCACCTTTATATTTTTCTCTACTAAATTTTACTCTTACTTTTGCTCTGCTTTAGAAATGAGTAATAGCCTGAGTTCTCTATTCTTTTACTGGAGCAGATGCCTGGAGTTTGATACTTTGTATATACTTTCTTGGCTTTTTTTTTCTTTTTTAAAAAACCTTTCTTTCCCCCCCCCCCTAATTTTTTACCTTGTTTTCTTTATTCCATCCATTTCTCTTAATCAGTAACTCATCCAGTTGACACTTAGGATACAAAGATTAATAAGGTATGATGTTACATGAAACTCAGTCTTAAAGGGCAAGAGGAGGACACATTTTTTGATAAATACTATGTGTAACTGTGTCATCATGTCATAAGGGAAGTATTGCCGAGTGTGATGTAGTACCAATCAATGAATAATCTCCTTAATGATCATATTAAAGAAAATAATGTTCAAGTATAATGAAACATGATGTCATTTCCTATGAATTAATCTGATAATTATACTTACATTGGCTTGCTAACACGTTCAGTTTAGATTTTTGCATTGACCCTGAACATTTTTTTTTCCAGTTATACTTGCATATAACGAATCTTTTCTTTTTTCCTAAGTTACCACACACTGTCCTCATTGGTCTTTTCATTTTCTTTACCTTACTGGGTACATTCTACCCTAGTGTATTTCTGCATGGCTGCTCCTGTGTAAAGGACACACTTCTCCAGTATCTGAACTTGGTGGACTCCCTCATCTATTTTAGAACTACTCAGTGAGGCCTAACCCTTCCAAACATGTCTTAAATTTTACATCATCTCCCTTCTGTTACCCAGCAATTTTGACCTCTTTTTCTCTGTGTTACTTTTTTTTTTTGGTCTTAAGTTGTATAACATATTATGTGATTACTTACTATGATTATTTATTGTCCTTCTTTTTGTAAACCTCACCAGGGCTAAAATCTTGGTCTTTTTGGCTCATTGATGTATATCCTAGAACTCTAGTAATGTCTGAGAGATGATGGACATTCAGGGAGAATTTGTTGGAAAATTGAATGTTTGATGCAGGAATAATAATCTTTATTTTTCTTATATCACTTAAATTAAGAAGAGTTAGAACTCTTGTGACTTGGAGTTTTAGAATTTCTCTAATCAAGCTGAACTATTATGATACCTAAGCATTGCTCAGAAACTCTGGCTTAAACCTCAAAGCTCTTCCTGACTTGAATGATAAATAGTCACCTCCCCATGAGGCCATCTTTTGAAGTGTGGTATAAACACTGTTAGAAACAATGGGTAAAGATAAACCTGTCTATCTGGCTTTTAAGTTTTCCTTCTTTATTTTTGAAGGCTTTCCAACTTTTGATTCTTAATTTGCACACAAAATGAGAGTTGAATTGTTTCTGTAATACCATATGAACACAAGTCATCCAATAAAAACCCACATACTCATGCCAAAACATGATGCTAGAGATAATGGCCCTAAGGTTTCCAGAATTTGGCTTTTAGACAATAGTCAAGGCCACTCTCAGAAACACTCTTTTAAGTTATGTACTTGGAAATTTAGGGAAGCTTCCGCATATTTTATATCTCAGAAAATCATAATATTCAAGTAATTCTTGAAACATCCAGGACTATATATACCATGTAAATTTAATTCAGTCTTAAATTGCCCAGAGAATAAAATTAACCTTTATATTAATGTTCTTTAGTAACTTGAAGTTTCAGAAATAAATTTGTAGCTATGTATATTCTAAAAATGAAAAGCCCTAGTCTGTAAAGCAATTATAGTAAGAAAAGTTAATACTTGGGAAAATTTAAATATCACTCAGATTTTCATACTTTTCACTCATCCTTTTCAATACAAATTATATTTCTATATTTTGTTGTCTCTTAAGTTTGTAACCCTAATGATTTCTTATTTTTCTGTTGTCTTTTGGTTAAGCTCTTCACTTTAAATTTTATCCTGTTATTACCATATAAATTATTTGACTTTTGTTTGCATTCCTGTTAATGGTATATTGTGGTAAGCCATTCTTATAGACCGTGGCCGCCATTAGAAGATGGCGCCAGCTTCCACTGTGGCCTGTGATAAACAACTCCTTTTTTGGAGAGTTGGCGTACAATCCCTTCCCACCCTATGAGAGAGATCCACGTGGCAGCTTGGGATTGCTATGCGGGAGGCTTTATTAGGCTGTGCTTGGGCGCTCGGCGGGGGGTCACTAGAAGATGATACATGAAACAAGGCCTGAATAAACTGCTGAAAGAAGAATCCTGTGTCGTGTTTTCCCTTGCCGGCGAGGGGTCGCGACAGTATATTACATTTAAAAGGAAAAAAAGGGAAAGAAAGTGATGAGAAGTTCAAATATAAAGAGGTGGGAGGTGGAAATAAAAACTTCCAGAAATTCTAGATATAACTGCCGCTGGCAAACTTGTGTATGTTTTATATTTTTTCTTTGTTATGATTTATATTTTAACCCTAGTGTATTATAGATACCTTTTTATGGCACTACTTACATAATCATTTCATTTTGTTTTTATTATTCTAAAATTTGAGTTTAAATATAAAATTCACTATTTTAAACATTTAAAAATACACAGATCAGTTTTTTGTGTAATTATAGAGTCATACAACTATCACTGATATCTAATTCCAGAACATTTTTATCAGCACTAAAAGAAACTCTTATCAATCAAGTTGTCATTTCTTTCTTCACCCTTACCCATCCCCTGATTTATTCTGGACATTTCATACACATGGAACCACAAAATAAATGATCTTTTGTGTTTGTCTTCTTTCATTTAGCGTATTTCAAGGTTCATTGTTGTTGTTGCATGTGTCACCATTTCACTCCTTTTACTGACTGAATGATATTCCACTGTATGACATACACATCTTGTGTGCCCATTCATCAGTCAGTGGACATTTGGATTGATTTTACATTTTTGCTCTTATAAATAATGCTGCTATAAACATTCATGCACCAGTATTTTTCTGTTTGATGTTTAACAGGTAACTGGTATTCATTGTATGAGTGAATCATAATGAATTTCCTATTGATTTACTCTAAATTTTCCTTTTCTTAAACATGCTGTTGTATGCCACTTTTACTGAGTACCATAATTTAAAAAGTTATTTCCTAATGATGATAGTAATAGCTAATGAATTATAATTATAATTACTGGAATCAAAAGGTATATACATTTTGAATTTAATGTACATTGCTAAGTTGTCTACCAGAAAGGCTGTACCAACAATAATATATGTGATTGTTCTTTTTCCCATATCTCACTTTTAATTTTGTAGGGGAAAGTATCTTTTTGGCCTTCCACTTATATGTTTGTATATATGTACATGTCATATATATGTTCATATACATGTATATATATTGTTATTTTGATTTGTATTTATTTGCAAATGAATTTGAAAATAGTTTCATGTTTATTCTGTTTTTTAAATTCCTATTTATCACCTTTGGCTACTTGTTTTGTGGAGTGAGTCTTTTTAATTACTCTGGGATAAAAGAAAATTAACTATTTATATCACACAGAGCTAGTTTATATATATATATCCTGTTTTTATCAATAATGACTTTTTTCATACTTTATTGTTAGTCTCTTTACATAATTACTGTTGGTAGTTTATTACTTTAATTTATGCTTATTTTTCACTAGTTTATGATTTGTTTTAAAACATTTGAAATATTTTTCATACTGTTATACTGTTTTACACAATGGTGAATATCAAAAATTCTAAAACAACACCCCCATGTACATGGGCACCTGCCTCTGTTTGAGTTATGTGATTGTCATAGCACTCCCGGTTACTATGCTTGCTCTGGGTATTTCTAGGTGAAAAGTAGGAACAGTATCTCAGGTGTTTGTGTTTATTAGAAGATATAGACAAAATGGCCTTTATATTTAAAATCAGACCAGAAATTTCAAGTCATTTTAATCTCCCAATTTATATATTTACTAAAGAGTTTTATTTATTAATAGTTTTTAAGTTAATTACTCTGGAGAAATTTTCAGGTTTAAGTTATAGGAACTTAACTTTCAAAACCCTTTCAAATCAAATGATTGAAAATTTAGATTTGGCCTCTGAGGTAGAGTACCATATAGAAGAAACTAAAGGAGAGTACCACATAGAAAAAAATATTATTGGAAAGACACACATTCTATTGATAAAATTATCTAAGTTTTTTTAAATGTCTTTTTAAAATGTATGACAGAGAGTTAAACAAATTGTGGATTCTACCAGATAATCTAGTTTCTTGGATTTAATATGAGCTAATGTTCCCTAGTAGTATTCCATATTAATGTTTATCTGTTTTGTAGCTCTTTGAGTGTTCACCAGAAAAATAATGGGACATTTCTAATTTACCGTGTGTGTGTGTGTGTGTGTGTGTGTGTGTGTTTTTAAATAAGCACAGAGCATTTTATAGTGCTTATAATTATCAAGTCACAGTTTATTTCAGTCATGTAAAGTTCTCTCTTGTAAATTCAGTTACATAAATCCAGTAATAGCTTGGGTCACTTTAATGCTCTAATATTGCTCATTTAAAGGAATAGATGTTTCTCATTTTCTAGAACAAGGAATAGATTGCACAATTTAGGGGACTATGTTCATTTTTGTAGGCTATAATATCAGTTTCTTCATTTTTCTGATTTTCTAATTTCAATTTGAAGGTGCTCCCTTCAAAATCATTTATAAATTTGTGTCTTTTTATGTATTTTTCTTGAAGGCAAGTTACTTTACCAAAGCTCTCATGCTAAGTTCTCATTCTAATATATGATTTGTTTTTTGTAATATATGCCATGTTTAAGAATTGATTGCAGTTTAAAATTTTGAATGCCTGTTTTTTTATACACTGTATTTTTACTCTAAATTTTTACATATCTCTTAATAGTTTCTTAATGAGCCTTGTTCAAATACTTTGTTATAATATATAATTGTTCTTTTATTACTCTCATTTCCATAAATTAAAATATTTTAATTTTATGGAAAGATTAATTTAATTTCTGTCCATTAATAGCTGCCACTATGTAAATTAGTGCTATTTTTCATGTGATTTAATATTATTTTATTAAAAGTTTTTGTATTTCCTTTTTAACATTATTATGACTTTTAAAAATATTTGTGTCATTTAGGTATTTAATATTTTTAAAATTCTTAAATTAATGAACAAAGAGCTTTATTGCTAATATATCCACCATGTAACTATAAATGGCATTTTAAATCAACCTTTAAAAGTTTAAGAAAATTTCCATATAATACTTCGTTTTAATTTCAGAACCTGCTAAGGATGAAAAATGGTCACATAGAAGATTTTATTATTAGCTGAAGTACAGTACATATCACAATTGTAAAATACTGTTTCACTGAATAATTTTTCTCATATATAAATACTGCTTTGAAGATTCAAAATTTTAGATAAAAACTTGAATTAATATTATTAGTAACAGATTAAAATATGTTCTATTCAGTATTGCCAATTAAAGAGAAGCCTATGAAAAGCCTGAATTACTATTAGTTAATTTATAATTAGTTTTTTTTATTTGCCTTACAAATGGCAGTAAGTTTACAGATTCATTGAGGAGTTTTTTCAGTAATCCATATTAACACATTTAAAACTAGAGCCATCTACCTGCAACTGCATTAGAAAAATGTGTGTGTATGTGTGTGTGTGTGTGTGTGTGTGTGTGTATACACACACACATAGAGAAGAGATGGCACATTTAGAAATAGAGGTACCTACCTGCATCTTTACTAGAAAAATGCATATATACACACAGAGAGAAAGAAAGAAAATTAGAATAAATGTAGCAGAAACAAAGAAGTTTATCTTCAGCATAATTGTTAACAATTACTGAATTATATCAGTCATCATAATGTGGTTCAATCATCAAAGAAGTAGAAATTAATCAAAAGCTAGAGTTAGAATAGTGCTAACATGAAAAATATGGAAGAATAATCATATTCATGAATTAGACTCACATTTGCCTTATCACCAAGGCAAATTCATTTGCTTAAAGCCTGCTTAGTAATCTTTTCTGTAATGAGGGCTAATTTTGACATTAATAAGATTATGAAGTTGTATTAATTTTCTTTTCTTTGAAAGATACATACTTTTTGGATCAGGAAATCCTGTATCTTCAGTGTGATTAAGCAATCTGTTGTGTGTTCATCTCTCAGTGGATTCTTCTTTTGACTAAAATTTCAGAAACTAATATCTGTCTGTATTATGATCATAATAGTGTATTTGAATGAATTTTGTTCTTGAACAAAATACTTTTTGAAATTGGTTTTCTAAGCTACTTAATGTTAAA
The DNA here is from genome assembly GCF_021218885.2 of Marmota monax. Taxonomy (NCBI): domain Eukaryota; kingdom Metazoa; phylum Chordata; class Mammalia; order Rodentia; family Sciuridae; genus Marmota; species Marmota monax. The sequence continues at coordinate 3,335,760 of NW_026693851.1, read as the reverse complement.
GTACTTTTAACATTACATATCTTATAACATTATATATACTTATAGCAAAATGTTTTATTTCAATTGCAAATGAGAACCTTTTCTACAGTCAAGCAAGCTTTGGGCCATATTGAAATAATGTGAACTTTGTCACTCATCTGAGGTAGAGAAAGCAACCACCATGCTAAGGGTTAAAATTTTATATGAAAAATATTTACCCCAGATACAGTACATGTTGCACTACCTCATTTCCCCCTCTTATTTCTGGAGCTGTCAATGAGAACTCAAAATCAACCAGGAAAACAAGCTGACTGATTCTCTTCCTTCTGTCAGGTCTTGCCTATAGCCAAAGGAGTAGATCAACATGAGGGTACAGGGGAAAGGATGTGTGCTGGATCTTGGCAGGTCTCTTTGGGCCTCTCTTTTCCCATCTATAAAATGTGAGAGTTGATAAAATTTGACTACAGATAATTTGGAATTTAGTGTATTGTTTGATCTGAATGCTTCTGATTGCTTTTAATTGTTGTAGAATGAGGCATTAAATTAGGATCAAAGCAATTATATACCACAAATAACTGGAAATGTTTTAATTAGTAAAAAAAAATTTCTTGGTCTTTCACAGCTAAGATGAAAATAATACATGTAACTAGGACACAAAGACTAGCATACTAACAGCTTTTAAAAATACAGTCTATAAATTGATTTTTATAATAGATTCAGTAATTGTTTACCAGTTTGTATGAGGGATTGAGGTATAGCATAAGTCTGGTCATGTAATAGTTTATTTGATAAACTTTTTGAAGTAAAATCCTTTAATATTTTTATGAAAGTTGTTATTGCTTTGCTTAATTTTTGGATCTATAAATCACAAAATAAACAACCTTGTTTCATGGTAGAGCTAATAAATATGGCTTAAACATTAAGAACTGGTATTATTTGCAAGGAAAAGCATTCTGTTTTGATTTGCACTTCTGTATTGAGAAATTTTTGCTTTAGTTTTTTGTAGTTGTAGCAGGAACATTATGTTCTAATATGGCCTTCAACGAGGGTACTGAATTATAGATCCTTTTAGATATGTGTTTCAAAACTTAGTATTTGTTAAAATGTTACAAATGGATATAGGAGAATAAAGAGTGAATGGTAGAGACATGGATGTGGGAGACTGTGTAGATCTTTCATTTTTCTATTCTCATTATTTACTGTATTTGTCTTTTCGCAGTATCTAAGTATTTGGAGAGGTGTGGGACCATGTTGTATTGGAGATTTCAGTGTTTGCTCATGAGATGAAAAAACATCATTTGTTGGGAATGGGATTCCAGAAATTTGTCTTTGGAGTTTTCCCATATAATTATTCTAGCTGTTTTCAAATAACATAGCAAAGATTTATAGTGGGAGTTGTTAAAAATAATAAGTGGAAATTAGCAAATAAAGAAGTATTTTCCATAGGGTAAGAACATGGTGAGTGTGGTTATACTTAATAATTAGGAACATTTTACTTGATATCAAAGTGCTGTCCTCATATCAAAAAGAAAAGGACACAGAAACCTTAACACTAAGTGGGCAAAAAAAAAAAAATAGAACTGTTCTTTTAAAATGCATTTGTTTATAACTTATAATGAAGTTAATGTCAAAAACTTTTTGTATTTATTTTTAAGGTTAAAAACTTTCTGAGCCAGATAGTCCAAAAGTGAGTAATTTTTCATAACCAATCTTATTATAAATTCTGAGGTATAGAATGAATAAATTCAGTCAAGGTGTTGCCCATTTTGAAGTCTGCTGTCATCATCAGCTTGTTACTTTTGGGTAAGTATGATAGAGGTAGAAATCAACATGGAACAGTTATTGCTCACTTATTGCTAAGACCAGGAGATACCCTAGCCTCTCCAAAAGAACAGGTTGCAGCTGACCAGCTTGATTTACTTGTTAAGTGTAGATCACATTCATCCTAATTTAATTCATTTTATTTGGTAGGTAAAAGTGGTGTTTACTGCTTTGAGATTATGTATAGTCATCTTATTTGGACTATTCAGTTTGGAATTATAAACTTAATGGCAGGTTTCTTAAATATCTGTTTTGTTGTTGTTGTTCATTTTTTAAAAAGAGATTTCTCAAAGTTGTAGATGGCTGGTTTCTCTCCAAATACCTCTTCAAGGTACTCTATGCCTGTGATGTCTCCTGCCACTGAGCTGCACGGGAGCATGGCATTGACTTACCAGGGAGGGCTATAACAGATAAGTGATCTTTTATAGAATATTGCATGGGTCTTGCAAAGCTTTCATTTAATTTTTGTTTTTTTAAAACCCAGAGAGCACAAGTACGCTTATGCTAATTTTTAAATTAAAATCTCTTTCTAAACCCACACAATATAAGTATATATTATTGTTCCTTTCCCATATGACCTTGTATATTTCTATTAAGTTCCCTGGTTTTAATCATTATTATTATTTTTTTTACTTATGCATATAAGTCTTCTTTATATTTTATTATAACTTAATGACATAAAGTTTATTTCCTCAATTTTGTAAGTGCTGTATAATAGTATTTAATTACATGCAAACTGGGGGCTCAGGGAAGTTATGTGAATTTTCTCATCTTTCAGTAGAACATAGTCGGGAGCTATTAACAACAACTGCTTTGTCATTCTTGAACCACTAGTGAGAATTTTATTTTCAAGTTTCTCCCAGGTAAAATGCATACCTTTATATGCTTATTCAAAATGTTTTCTATTGAGTTCCTGCTATATACAAATCACTGGTGGCCCTTTCTGCTTCTGGTCTAGCCTTTTGTTATATTTTTAATTAGAAAAGAAATAGTCATTATTTTCTTAAGATTATAGTAGGATAAAGGATGAAATGTAGGAAACACATGTCTTTTCATTTCCTTAATCCTGATTCCCACAAGTAATCATTTTAAACAATTACTTTTGCTTTATGTTCTATATCTGTAGCCTTAATCACTACTAAAACAAGTCATGCTTTATTTCTTCAGGGTTATGCAAATAGGTATAGCTCTCTGTATACTTCGGCCTTCAGTGTTCTAATTCAGTCCACCAGCATTTTAGGTATTATGTTAATGCTTAATGTTAATGTAAAGAATAGGAAAACACCATTGTACACCAATTGGGAGAGTTTAAAATTGCTGGGATAAAAATCCAGTGAGTCAATTAGGTTTTCACATTTTTCTTGAACCTGGTTATCCTGGTTTTTTTGTTGTTGTTGTTTTGAAAAAGTAATAATTGACTCATTTATTGGTATAGACATATACTTAAGATATTTTTATATGTTTATAATATATTTCATTCCAGATATTAAATTATCTGTAACAAAAGATACTAATTATTTTCTAGATGATATAGTGGCTTGATGATTTGCTTCAGGCTAGCAGTGTAAGTACAATTGAGTCAGATTCTGTTTAAAGTGTAACAAATTATTTTTCAGTGTTGAATGTTGTTCCTTTTTTTGAATATTAATATGAGATTTTAGGTAGAAAATTAAAATTTAACCTTCAAAGTTGGGTTATCTAAAGGTAAACCTCAACTAATGCTAGTAATACTTCTTTTAAAGGAAAGGATCTGACTTCTTGGAAATGGGGAAATTTTCTTTTTGTAATAAAAAGATAGTGGAGAATGTTAAGCTGGTTCTTCTAAGTTGGTAAAAAAGGATTGCAACTATAAAAATTGGAATATTACTCAGCTTTAAAGAAGAGTAAAATTATGGAATTTGCCAGTAAATGGTTGGAGTTGGAGAATATCATGCTAAGCAAAATAAGCCAATCCCACAAAACCAAAGACTGAATAGTTTCTCTAATATGTGGATGCTAATTCACAATAAGACAGGGGGCACTAAGGAAGAATAGCATTACCTTAGATTAGGTAGAGGGAAGTGATGAAAGGGGAAGGGAGGGGATGGGTAGATAGGGAAGATAGTAAAATGAAACAGACATTATTACTGTTATGTGTATATGTGACTATATTACCAATATAATTCTGCAACATGTACACTCAGAAAAATTATATCTCATCTATGTATGATATATTGAAGTATATAATTTCATTCTACTGTCATGTATAATTAAAACAAAAATAAAAATTATAAAAAAATTTAAAGTGAAAAGTTAAAAGCTTAATATCTAAATGTTAATACAGTGTCAAAATAATACCATAAGTAACCAATTTCCTTTAAGTATCTACAACATTTTACAGTATCAGAGTAATTTGTTAAAATTTGGTGGGACTAGCTTGTTCTTCATACCTTGTCTAGATAAACATCAGCTCTAAAGGTAATAGTCTTTGCTATTGTTAGGTAGGTAATATAGAACTTAAGTTATGAGACCAGCTTCATTTATCATTACAAAAGTGGAGAAAGGAAGTCAATTCACAGATTCATTTATATTTTCTGTTACATTGTTAAAAGATGATCCATTGTTAGCCACTGTTTAGTAGAGAACTATAAAAAATTTAGTTTCTGTTCCTAGAAGATCTGATTTTGGCCACAAAACAAGATACAGGAAAGCACAGATACCTTATAGGATATGAATACATGTCTCATTTTAGAGTATAGAAAAGTTAATTTTAGAGTAACATTGGACCCTAGAGATCACAGACCAATTTTTTTTGATTGGGGGCTGGGTACTGGGGATTGAGCTCAGAGGCACTCCACCACTAAGCCACATCCTCAGCCCTATTTTTTATTTTATTTAGAGACAGTTCTCAGTGAGTTGCTTAGCGCTTTGCTTTTGCTGAGGCTGGCTTTGAATTCACGATCTTCCTGCCTCAGCCTCCCTAGCCACTGGGATTACAAGCGTGTGTCACCTTGCCTGGCCACAGATCATTTTTGATACTGAAAATGAGGTATTTTTGTGGGAAATACACCATAGCTGTCAGTAACTGATTGTCTTTTAGTCCAACGAACTTTTCACCACATATTTCTGCTTAAAATTAACTGAAATTGGATTGATGGTTTGAGGGTAAGTTTTGCAAAATTTTTGGTAAACAGTGACAACTTCTAAGAATACTTATAACTGAAAGTATATTATATATCTGTCTTCATCTAGAACTTTAAAAAGAGAATTGTTAGTAATAGCATATCTCGTCTTTAGAATAAAATTTCTCCAAGACATAAAATAGTTTCTTGCTATTTGATTTGCTTTTGTGGTTATGTTTAAAGAACATGAAAATATCTTAGGAGTGGTTATTTGTTACTTCAGTCTTTATTTTTAAATAAGGCAAGATCACCTTGTAGCTTTGGTTTTTTACTCTTCCTGTTAAAAATTAGTTATGAACTTTTACTAGTAATAAATCTATGTTGAAACAAAAGTGATATTCAAATAATGATAATATCTGAAATAACCAATTGAGCACTACTGTTATATTTAATTAAATTGAATTCCCTATAGATGTAGAATGATTTCAATAAAATTCTGGGATATGTAGAAAATTTACATGAGAGGTTCTTTGAAGGGAATCTACTTTCTCTTAAAGTCCATCCTTCTGAATGTGAAAAGTTCAGTGTCTTGAATAAGATTCTCATTTTGAAATGTTGCAGGCACATGGACCAGGAAGAAAGATCCTTACATCTTGTATGTTGAGTTGATAAGTTGATATTGTGAAGATAATCTGGTTTATTTAAGGCCCTGCAAGTCCTGATGATATCCATCTGTTAATTAGTCTCTCAGACTGTAATCTGGGAAATCTTGCCATTATGTTTTGGGTCAAAGTCTTACAGTCAGTGTAGCCTACCCATAGCACCAGTCCTATGGGTTTGGAGTGCCCACTCCTTGTTCAACCCATGCCTTGATTTGTTTCCTTTCCTCCATAATGGGGCTTTGTTATATTTTAGAGTTTTGACAGCTATACTTTAAAACTTACAAATTATTTTCCTCAGACATTTGGAACTCTTGAGAAGTTTTCAAGTTGTATTGTAGGAAAGTAAATCATCCTCTAATGCAAAAGGGCTAGGCTCTTATTTATTTCCTTACAAAGGAAATTCTTGGTGTGGAAATCTTTGCTTTACCTTTCTCTTTGCTTACCTCTCTGGGTGGTTGCACTAGTTAATACAGTGTTGCCTTTTCTTTGCCTGCTTCTCTTACTTTGTCTCCTGTATTGCCTTTTACAGAGATTTAACTCTAGCAGAGAATTCTTATGATTCTTTCTTCTCTGACAGTGTGTAGTATTCCATTTCTTGGTAGCTATACCTCTCATTGAAAAAATTATAGAATGTTGTCAAAAAATGGAAGGCAAGGAAGACTAGTTGAGACTAAAAACATTTTGAGGAGATACATTTGGAAGCGTTGATATGGTGAAAGGTTGGATTAGAAAGTAAATTTCAAAATTTTGTCTAAATTCTCAGCAAGTAATGAGAAAAATTTAACTTTGCATATTATTCTTACTTGTTTGTGGTGCAAGGGGAACTTTTTTTAAACAGTAATAACAGAAGCAATAATGAACACTTTCCTAATATTTGGTATTAACTAGGCTCAATGCTACTTTGTCTCATCTAATCCTAATGATATCAGGTAGATGCTAGCATTATTCTCAATTTATAGAAGAGGCTCAGACTTATACAGTGAATTTAAGTTATTTAGTTAATATCACATAGCTAGAACTCGATCTAGTTAAGATTCACCTGACTCAAAAAAAAAAAAAACATGTTATTAACCTCCAAGGCATCCTTACTCCCCTGTATCAGTCCTTCAGAGGGCTAACAGGTGAGTAACTTGAAAAGCATCCTTAAGAAAAACTATAGGGAAGTATTATACCAGGATTTTTTTTTCTTTGGCCTGGGGTGGGGGGTTGGGGGGAAGACCAGGGATTGAACTCAGAGGCACTTAACCACTGAGCCACATCCCCAGCCCAATTTTTGTATTTTATTAGAGACAGAGTCTCACTGAGTTACTTAGTTCCTTGCTTTTGCTGAGGCTGGCTTTGAACTTGCTATCCTCCTGTGTCAGCCTCCTGAGCTGTTAGCATTACAGGCGTGTACCACCGCGTCCGGCAGCAGGAATTTTTTTACCTCAGAGAAGAGAGTGGCCAAAGGAAAATGATGGAAAGAGATTAAGAGGAAGAAGAGAGATTTAAATATGCTTATAGATATCTATTTATAGTAGTAAGATATGATTTTTAAAGAGATACTGAATTATTTAGTTACTTGAATAAAGATTTACATGTGCTTTGTGTTTTTATTTATATGTAGACACAGGTAAATATGTTTGTCTAAAATATTTGATATTGTAATCTATATACAGACAACTCAAAACCAGATTCTCACCAAAACTTACTATGAAAATACTTTAAAATTTTAAGGTTTTATGCTCATTGTGATTAAGATGATTTGTTTTGTGCTAATTTATCAGTTTATTTATTGAAAAAATAAGTAATTTATTGAATGCCTACTGTGAGCCAAACATGGTGTGAAGTGCTGGAAATTGATTGAAAGGAAAATAAGATGCAATCACTGCCTTAGTGATTTTATCACCTAATGTGAGATAATCAAGTAAAGAAAAAAAATATAATGAGTAAGCACAGGGTGCTGTGCCAACCAGTGGGACTAACTGTAGAGATCTCACACAGCTTACTGGAAGAGAGGGGCTTTTAAGATGTCCTGAGTGCTGAATCATGACTGTTTGGATTTCTGTTGTTTGATTAACCATCAGTACATCATTAGAAATGCCAGGGAAACGTTTTAAAAAATACCCATGCCTGGGCCCTCCCCTAATGGTTTTGATTATTCAGTTTGCAGGAAAACCAGGGATGAGTATTTCTAAAGGCAGTCCAGTTATTCAGATGTGCTGCCCTTGAGAACCATTTAAATAGCATCTTAGACATTGCTTCTAAAATGGTGCTTGCTGACAGGAACACTTTTTGATGTCTCTGGAAAGAAGTTATTACTAGGAAAGGGAAGGTTTGAGATGAATAAATAATTCACAATAAAGAGGCACATATTTAAAATATAAAAGCAAGTCTTTCTATATTAAGATTTAAGCAACTTCCCTGGGTAAGATGACTTATCACTGCAGACAAATGAAGAAAGATGTCTCTTATATCCCACTTAAAAATATAAGTACAAAAATGGCTTTCATGAACCCACTACTCAGAGCCCTACATAGAAATATTAATACAACATACATCTAGTGGAGCATTTGGTCATAAGTAGATACATAATTACCCAAATTTGAGAGATGAGCATGGGAAATACCTGGAGTTGTCATGGATTAGTGACTAGATGAGAGCAAATGAGTGACATAGGGGAGCTTTATAATATGTTTAGAAGATTGTGAATTATCAGTGAATATGGGATGCTAATTGATTTTATTTGCTTATTGGATAGAGCATACATTGTTTCACCTTTTGAAATAACCTATAAAGAGGGAGAAAAGAATTGACAGTATTTTTTCTGTTTTTCAAAGTAAGGTTTAAAATTCACCTGGAGATGTTTAAATTCATGTTTAACTCATATACGGGAAACATAAGGAAGGTCTTTTGTGCATTTTGTAAGACTGTCTTAGATAATAAAATATTGAGCTACAAGATATTTTTAGCATCTAATTACTTTTAATTTCATTTGCCTTGATTTTATTGTTAAGAAAAACTGTGATCCAGATTCATTAAGTCAGTTTTCCAAAGTAACACAACTAAAGGTAGAATGGGATTAGATTTCAGAATTTTCAACACCTAAATCCATACCCCTTTTACATTAGCACACTATAGTATTCTCTATTTTTCAGAATTTTATTGTTCTTGTATTTTTAATTTTCTATTCCAGTTTTCTTTTATTTTGTATTACAATTTATCTCCTGAAGGTCAAGTAACCTGGTTTGGTTATGAGAGTCCTCGTAGCTTCTGGGACTATATCAGAGTGGCTTGCCGGAAAGTTTCTCAGAATTGTATCTGCAGCATTGAAAATATGGAAAATGTCAGTTCCTCTAGAGCTAAGGTAAGACATTGATAATATGTAATATGTATAATCTAATTGTAAGTGCTTTTTAACATATATATAAAATATTTGAATTTTTTGCTGTAAAAAATTTCAGAACCCTCTTTTTTTTCTTTTTTTCATTGCAAGTAGTTATTCTAGAATGTTCATGAGTCTTCACTGTGCGTCTTGAATATCAGGAAGATATGAAACTACTCACCACAAATTTCCTTTTAAGAAGTGAGATAAAATATTTTCTGTTTTAACATCTTGAATTATCTAAGCCAGTGGCTCTCAAACAGTGTCCTGCAGAAATCTGGGGGTCTCCAAGACCTTTTCTGTAAGGTTCTATGATCTCATGTTATTTGACTTTTTACTGTGTTAATATTTGCACTGCTAATGGTAAGTGAAAATCCTCGTGCCTTGGTACAAATTGAGGTGGTGGCAGCAAAGTGAATTAGTAGTCATTGAGTTCTTCCTTACCATACACTCATCATGAAAAAGCCAGTTTCCTGTAAGAATGTCTATGATGATGCAGTAAACCTTAATTTTATTAAATCTCAACTTTTGAGTATATGTCTTTTTAATTTCCTGAGTGAAAAAAGGGGAAATAGGCATAAACATTTCTATAGCATATTGATATATTATGGTTACCTGGAGAAAGGTAGTTAGTTCTGCAGTGTTTGAATTGTTTGAATAGTCTTCATTTAAGACTGTATTTTTACTAGAAAGAAACTTTAAAACTATATATTTTTTTTAGACTTCATCATTTGGCAGACATTTTCTTGGAAAAAAATTTAAAGCATAAGCTTTCTTCCTGGAGCAATCACTTCAGAAAGCAGCTGACTGTATTCATTGCTAGTGGTAAAACTAAAGCTTTGAAGTAAGAACTCCACTTTTGGAAAACTTAAATTCATCATCTTAGGCTTGATGACTTGATAAAGGTTGATAAATACTTTTCTAATAATATGGTTGCTGATATTAGCAAATGCAATTTTAACTATTTAATTACATTTTTTAACATTTTGGCAGATCTGTATAACTCATATTTTTATAATGAACAATTCCTGAAATTACAAGATCATTTGTGGATAGAAGAGTAATTCAAAGTTCCAAATAGACTAAAGAATTTAATGCGATATAATGCTAAAAATTTAGTGATTTGGCTACATAGTCCACGTTGTAACTGCCTTTTAATAAATTATTACTTACTGAGATTTGTAGTAGATTCCAGGGAGAATATCTACACTTATCTAAAAAGACTATTAAAATACTCCCTTTTCCAACTATGTGCAAGGAAAGATTTTCTGCCTATACTTCAACCAAAACAACACATTGTAGCTGATGGAGTGCAGAAGCAGATGTCTAATTCTCTTTTATTAACCCAGACATTAAAGAAATTTGAAAAAATGTAAAATCAAGCCACTTGTCTCACTAATATTTTTGTTTATGGAAAACAGTAATTTTTCATAAAATGTTAATTTATGCTAATATGTTTTTAAAATTACCCAATGTTCTGAAAATTTTTAGTTTTAACTTATAATATAGTAAATTTTGATATAACCTGTGTAAAGGCTATTTTAGGGTCCTCAGTAATTTTTAAAATTGTAAAAAGACAGCTGCTGATCTATATCAGCTTTAATTAGGAATTTTATTTATGTTTTTTATTTGTTTATTCATTTATATTTTTATTGGGTTTAAATTAGTTATGTATACTTTGACAGTTGACATAATTCAGTTCATTTCTTTAGAATTATAAAATTGTAACTGCATCTTGGTTGAGTTTGTGTCACTTCTACTTTCATGTTTTCTTATGATTTAAGAATAATATTTTAGTTTCTTTTGGTTAAGATTAGAAGACTAATTATAATTTGGATGAATCAGATCTATAAAAATAAAGTTTTATGATACATAAACTTTCTCATTTTCAAATTTAAAGTCAGAGACATGTATATGACAAGTACATTCTAAGTCTGTTCAATAGAAGAAAGGGTATATTTTTAGAACTAGCATTTCTTCAAAATACAAAAGGTAATTGAGAAGTTAACAAACATTAGAAATGTAGCATTTGGATTTGGGTGGACCAAAGGAACCAAACCCTGGCTGCCTACCTCTCTTAATGAGACTCTTGGGAATAGTCCCCGCACAACAGGATGTTGTCCTGCAGAGAGGTAATGTTTATTCTGTAAAGAACTAGTGTTGAGTATCAAAACACCACAGAAAAATTATGTTCCAAATCCTGTATTTATATCTTTGTTTTTCTCATGCCTCAAACAGATTCCAGTTAGTGGAGAGAGAGATTCTATTATTTGCTTGATATACTGGGAGAAGTCTGTGGGCAAAAATTAGATCTGTCTTTATTCATTGCAGTGAGGAAAGCAAAGTACTTAATCAGTAGTCACACTGTCAAGTATTAGGATTGAAGAATTAAATAAATGCTTCAGATGGCAGGTTTGTAAAGCTGTAGAGCTTCAGTCTTAAAGAACTTCTTAGCATATGTAGCACTGTCATCCTGCCTTAACACATGAGAAAAAATATACTAGAGTGGAAGCACCAAACATACCTGATATTAATTTATAGCTCAAAGTGCTTGGGACCAAAACAGCTTTATTTTTAAAATACTATATAAGGATCTAGATTTACTCTGATTACATTTTTAGTGTTGTACAGATGACAGTTCAAGATGCACTATGGAGCAATGACCAATTTGATATAGAAACATTCTTTAAGTGTTTTACCTCCTGCCGCACTCAAGCCAGTGCTGGGATTGAACCCCAAACCTCATACATAATAGACAATGCTCTACCACTGAGCTATACTCATAGTCACATTCTTTAAATTTAGCTGAATTAATTGAATCAGGATTGTCTGTGTCCTGGTACCTCTGTGCCACTTAAACTCATATTGGAGAAACTGGTCACCATGAGAAATCTGAAATTAATCTCTTTAGGTTAAAAGACTATTCCCTTTTTTTGGTTGGTCTGTGACAAGTTGAGTCTATTTCCCAAATCTAAACATAGCATAAGAGTAGAATGGAATATTTGAGCTGAAGATCATGTCCATAGTCTCCCTCTTAGGTATGCAGCATGCCTCTTTTTGTAACATGCAGGGCTTCTGAGACATGGAATTACTATCCTAAACTTACTTGTATTTCAGACTGGAATTAGCACTCCTAGAAAATTGACTTCATCTCAACAGTAACCAACTTATTTCATGCTTTTCTGAACTCACCTGAATCTGTTCTTGGAAAATTATTTATAAGCATATTAGATGTTCTGTGATGAAAACCACTACTAATTTTATCTTTAGTACTACTTTTACTGTCTTTGCACTTACTTCCCTTGGTTTCAAGTTAAAGAAATCTTTTTTTCTCTTTTATATTTTCTTGATTTCAAAATATGAGCCCTTTGGTTTTCTTGAGTTCTTATAACCTTCTGGCATATGTTGTGTAGGGTTTTCCCCCCACTTTTTCTTTATTTCTTTTTTTTTTTTTTTACCATTTTTGAGAACCTTTCATTGCTTTTATTTTATTATTATTTTTAGTTGTATTGATTTTATTTTTTAAAATACATGACAGTGGAATGCATTACATTTCTTATTACACATATAGAGTACAGTTTTTCATATCTTTGTATATAGAGTATGTTCATACCAATTCATGCCTTTATACAATAGTAACAAAAACAGCATGGTATTCTTTATTTCCTAAGAGCAGTTTTTAGCAAGGTTTGGCTTTCCTAGTTTGTGGTTGCTTTTGCTATATTCTATTATTGTGGAATTGAACATACCTAAACCATTTTCTGAATATACTAGTTACATCATCTAACCATATACATACAATGCATACTACATACCTTCCACCCATCAAATTTTATTGAGTGCCTCTAATAGGTAAGAATTTGAACATAGTAATACAATCTTATGACATATATCCCCAATCCTTTTTTTTTTTTTTGGTCTCCTTGCTTACTCTGTCCTTCAGATGGACCAGAATATCAAATAATTAGAACTTTATAATAAGATAGTATTGAGAAGGAAAAATTTTAATTATTATTTCCCATTATTCAATGCCCAAATCTTTTTCTCCTCTCTTAACCTCCACTTGAAATTTCCTATTCCCAAGTCTTTATTGTGTTGGTCCCAACTTGGAAAGAGTGTCAGAAAACCTCGGAAAGCTTTAAAAATAAAAATAGCTGGGCATGGTGGCACATGCCTATAATCCCAGCAGCTCCGGAGGCCAAGGCAGGAGGATTGCAAGCCAGCCTCAGCAAAAGCAAGGCACTAAGCAGCTCAGTGAGACCCTGTCTCTAAATAAAATACAATAGGGCTGGAGATGTGGCTCAGTGGTTGAGTGCCCCTGAGATCAATTCCCAGGACCCCCCAATAAATAAAATAAATATAAAATAGTTTCTCACACAGAAACTAGAGATATTCGGATTCTACCTATTTGTTTTATGTAGTTTCCACTTAAAATTCTAGCTTCAGAAGAATCATTCTAACACACTGTTATCATTATGTCATTATTTCTCTCTACTTGTTAGCAATAGCTTAAATACTGAACAACTGTAAGCAAGTTACTTATCTCCTTCAACAAGTATATATTGAATACCTACTATATGCCAAAAACTTATAAAAATAGGTGAAAAAGATGACAAAGAGCAAATGTTATGTACATTACATTTTAATAATGTAATAAAGAAATGTGTGTGTGTGTGTGTGTGTGTGAGAGAGAGAGAGAGAGAGAGAGAGAGAGAGAGAGAGAGAGAGAGAGAGAATAAGTATCTCCAGAGAGAGAGAGAGAGAGAGAGAATATATTAGTATCTCCAGGGCCTTGAAAAATTCAAACAAGTTAAGAACTTACAAAGTAACAGGAGTGGTAGTAGAGGATACACACAGATATTGTGGTTATAGAAGACTTCTGTGTGAAAGTAACCTTTGACCTAAGACATAAATTAAGGAAAGAAATGTCCTGTGCAAATATTGATTATAGTAAGCAAGGTATAGAATAGAAGATATGGTTAAAATTAAGAGTTTGGATGTCATTCTGAGTGCAGTGGGGAACTGTTTGAAGGTTTCTTTTCTACCTTTTCCCCCCTTGTTTTAAACAGTAGAGTACTGTAATCTGATTTACATGTTTAGGTCAACTCAGTGCTTTATGGAACATACAGAGAAAGGAGGAGTGCAAATCTAATACAAGGGTGTAATTGGAATCTAAAAGAAGAAATGATCATTGAAGTAAGAAAAAGTATTAGTTTCTGGATCCAGTGACAACAAAATAGCTTATATCAGGGGTCACTCATACCAAGAATAACTATAAAGATTGAAGAAAATATGCAAAGCAACATATTTAAGGCATAAAAGGAAAACCATGGCATGAGAACTTGAGTGACCACAACCTGGAGAGAAGGGTTATATTGGGTGAACCTCATATTCATGTTGGCTTGAGCCTGAGGATCTTTGTTCACATCATAGTTATAGAGGGGAGAGTGGTGGAGGTGAAAGTGGTTCTTTTCAGTGTACTGGGCTAGTAAAATAGAAGTTGGAGCATGGAACTTCCAGTGAAACCAGGATTTAGGGGAAAGAATTGCAGATAAATGTGTCTGAAGTTGAGAGTATGATTTTCTGAGGTGGTTGCACTCAACTCTTAGTTATCTGTAGGATGGGGGGGGGGGGGGGGAGGGGGGGAGGGAGAGAGAGAGAAGAACAAGGTCCATAAACCAGAATGAAAGCAGCGGGTAAGAGATCAAAAAACTAATTGAAGATTTCACAGCCTTGTACTGGAGATATAGATATCAAAAGTTCAAGGGCAAACAAGATGGGAGAGTGCCGTAAAAACTCCAGGCTTTCATTTAAAGCCCCAGCAGGACTTTACTTTGGGATTAAGGTAAATTTGGAAGATTATTCCAAAAAAGGCCTAAAGGTGGTGTCTAAGTGGTACAGGGTGATTTTCTAGTATTCTGTACTCCTGCCAAGAAAAAAAAATTGCTCTGGAGAAAGGTGGTATCTGAATGCTAAAAAATTTTGTAAACAATGTCCATTGTTCAGTCAGAATTCATCAAATGTATCAACAAAGATCAATGACTGGAATCAAGAAGAATAAAAAAGATAATCGAAACAGATCTGTGAGGGATAAAGATTATGGGCTTTTAAGTAATTTTAATTAAAGTTCAAAATACAGAAATAAATCTGAATTCTAGGACAATGGAATATATATTTCTTTAAAAAGCTAACTGCAAAATACATACTCTTATCAGACATACACAGGATATGTACAAAGATTAATCATTTGATGAGCCATAATTCATTTCAATGAATTTCAGAGATTAGGGTCATAGAGTATGTTATTTAATGGAATTAAGCTGGGATCAGTAACAACAAAACAACAAGGAAGTAGAAACACTTTTATGAGTGAAACTGAGAACTTTTAAATGCTCAGGGATAAAAGGGGAACTCATAATCAAAACTGAAATATATTTAGAAAGTAATGATAATGAAAATGATATATAAAACTGTGCTTAGAATAAAAAAGGTTTACTGGAAATCCATATGTACCAAAATGAAATTAAACCTCTATCTCTCACCCTGCACAAAAATCAACTCAAAGTGGATCAAAGGCCTAGGCACTAAAACAGAGACCCTGTGCCTAATAGAAGAAAAAATAGGCTCAAATCTTCACTATGTTGGCCTAGGATCTGACTTCCTTACAAGACTCCTAAAGTGCAAGAAGTAAAATCAAGAATTAATAAATGGGATAGATTCAAATTAAAAAGCTTTTTCTCAACAAAGGAAGCAATTAATAAAATGAGGAGAGAGCCTACAGATTGGGAGAAAATCTTTACCACACCCAGCTCCAATAAAGCATTAATCTCTAGGGTATGTAAAGAACTCAAAAAACTTAACAAAAAATCAAATAACCCAATCAATAAATGGGCTAAGGAACTGAACAGACACTTCACAGAAGAAGAAATACAGTCGATCAACAAATGTATAAAAAAAGTGTTCAACATCTCTAGCTATTAGAGAAATGCAAATCAAAACTGCTCTTAAGATTTCATCTCACTCCAGTCAGAATGGCAATCATCAAAAATACAGGCAACAATAAATTGATGAGGATGTGGGGGGAAAAGATACACTCATACATTGCTAGTGGGACTGCAAATTGGTGCAACCACTATGGAAAGCAGTATGGAGATTCCTCAGAAAATTGGGAATGGAACCACCATTTGACCTAGTTATCTTACTCCTTGGTTTATATCCAGAGGACTTAAAATCAGCATACTATAATGATGCAGCCACATCAATATTTATAGCAGCTCAATTCACAATAGCTAGACTATGGAACCAATCTAGGTGTCCCTCAATAGATGAATGGATAAAGAAAATGTGATATATATATATATATATATATATATATATATATATAATGGAATATATATATTCCATTGAGTATATATATATATATATATATATATATATACACTCAATGGAATATTACTCAGCTTTAAAGAAGAGTAAATTATGGAATTTGCTAGGAAATTGTTGAAGTTGGAGAATATCATGCTAAGCCAAATAAGCCAATCCAACAAAACCAAAGGCTGAATGTTTTCTCTAATATGCGGATGCAAATTCACAATAAGGCAGGGAGTCACTAGGAAAGAATAGCGTTACCTTAGATTAGGTAGAGGGAAGTGATGGGAGGGAAGAGGTGGGGATATGGGGATAGGAAAGATAGTAGAATGAAGCAGACATTATTACTGTATGAATATATGTGACTGCATGACCAATATGATTCTGCAACATGTACACTCAGAAAAATGAGAAATTATATCCCATCTAAATTATATCCCATTATATTCCACACACATACCAAAGTGCATAAATATATTTTACTGTCATGTATAACTAATTAAAACAAATTATATATATATATATATATAAACATAAAAAAGAAAAAAGGCTTAAATGAAGAACACAAACTTAATAAAATTTAAACAGTTGTACAGAAGAAAATTAACAAAACTAAAAGTAGATGTTTGTAAAAAGATTAATATACTTGATAATCTTCTAGCAAGGCTATTCAAGAAGAAAGAAGGAGAGATGATGAATTATCAATAGCAGCAATGAAGAAGAGGCTAGCCCATATACCCTCTGACATTAAAAATTCTAAAAGGATATTATGAGTAACTTTATACTGATAGATTTGAAAATTAGTTGAACAAATTATTTGAACAATATCACTAAAACCAATACAAAAAGGAAGAGCACATCTGGATATTCTGATATCTACACAATGAAGTTAATCTATAATTTTAAAAAAAAATCTTTGCCATGCTTTTAAATTGGATTATCTTTTTCTTGTGGATTAGAAAGAACTTTTTGTATTTTATGGATGAGAGTCTTATGTCAGATGTATAAAAGCAAATATCTTTGTCCATTCTGTGACTTGTTTTTTCACTATCTTAAGTGATGACAGTTCATCCCCTGAAATAGCAAGGTAGAGTATATGGGTGTTAATGTAATTATGTTGGTCAGTTTGATGGTGAGAAAATGAGTTTCCTCTCTTCTAATTTCTTATTTTCTCATATAGTAAAGTAGGGCAAGAATAGTAACCTAGCTCACACAGTTTTGGGGAGGGTTAACTATCTAAATGTATATGAAACTGTTAAAACAGGGCCTAGTACATATTAGTTGCATTCTTAAGAAGTGTTGACTCCTTTTACTATATTTATTTAAACTTTAGTGCTTCATCACTATCAACTGATAAAGTTTAACTTGCTAATTATAGCTTATAAGCTTGTTAATAGCATCAGCTTTTCTACTTGTTGGACCTAACAGCCTTTTAAAATCGGTTTATCTTCCATTATAGTAAAAGTTCTTTTGTGGAAAGAAAAGAGGCCATTAAAATTAGCACAGTTTATTAACAGAGAATTCCACACACACACACCAAGGACAGGAAACTAAGTGCAGCCCAGTTCTGTGTGGATCATGATGAATACATCAGGAAGCAGGACTTTTTCCATAGTTCTTGTTGGTAATAGAAGTCTCCCATGCTTGATTCTTGGATAACAACTTTCCCTGATTCTATATAGATGACATTGCAGCCTTTTGAGTCAAGACACTGCTGCTGGTTTCTATGTCTTTAAAGAAAATTTCAAAAGAAAATCTTGAGGCTGCTGGCCAGCCAGTGGTTTGCCTCTTCCTTCCTTTGTTCCATTCAACCATAGCTTACTGTAAATTCTCCTATCCTTATTCAAAGGGAACAATAGACTGAGCACAGGGTAAGCTGAAAGAGGGTGTTGAGCTTGGTAGGCAAGTTGATTGGCATGCTAACTACACACAAATTATTCATTTTCTTCCCAGCACTACTGCTGCTTCTAGCCTAATTTCATCACTGCCTAGACTGGCTGTTTTTTGACCTTTCCTGTCCACAAGTTTGGTTGATTCACCAGATTCATAGATATTTTCATGCTTTTCCTCCTTTACTGGTAGTTGACCATCACACATATTGATTAGTGTTGCCTCTGTTCCCAACTGCCATTGCAGTGTTTTGATATTTTCTATATTCAATCTTCATTATTTTTCTCTCCAGATTTTTGAAAGGGTTGAATGAAATTAAAATTAATTGAATTTTAAAATTTTCTCAATTGTATCTCTTATATTCTAAAGAGTCTATAAGAGACACTTCTGAGAATAAAAAAAGTATGGCTAATCTCAACTATTGAAAGGTATTAACACTTTCAGTAAAATTATATTACCATCAAGAATGGTAATACTTCTGTGATTCTGTGCTAGAATATGCTGAACTTCTGGGGTTTTCGTTTTGTATCACAGTACTGAAGATTAAACCCAGGGCCCCATGCATACTAGGCAAGCATTCTACCACTGATATATACCCTCAGCCCTGGGTGTTTTGTTGTTGTTTCTAGTTTAAATATTTTATAATAGTTTTTAGAATTCTCATGGGACTCCAGATGATTTGGTCCTGTGATTAATCATGCAGTTTGGGGCTCATTATCACTTATGTAAAACCTTTGTCCCTCTGGAAGACTAGAATGGGAAATTCTGGATAATGGTATTAGAGTGATTATTACTGAAAGAGAACTCTGTTCTTCTTGTTTCATAAGGGGCCTCATTTTAATTAGCATGTTGACTTAGGTATTGAAATAGAGGATTGTATCTTATGATTTCTTTATATGATTAAGAAGAAGCCTGTAATGCAAGTAACTCAGTATGAATATTTTATTCCATCAGAGAATAGAAAGTTTGATATGCTATACCCTACGTGTTCTGACAAACAAAATATATATTCTTTATAGTCAGCATTTACCTATTTTTATCTAAATATTTTTCTTAGTCTTTATTCAGTGTGTATTTTGAATGAGCTATTCTTTATGTGTTAAGAAGATTATATTTTTGTGAAATAGTAGGCAAAATATATATTTTTTCATATTTGATTCTTTCTTCTTCCTTTTAGGGTAGAGCCTGGATCAGAGTAGCACTCATGGAAAAACACTTATCTGAATACATCTCTACGGCTCTGAGAGACTTCAAAACAACCAGGTTTAAAAGCTCTTTTAATTTCCTAATTTAAAAAAAAAATAGCCTAAAACTTTAGAAATTGGAAAAAATCAAGAATTATTTAGTTTCTAAAGTCCTAAGCTATTTTATTTCCTCCTTTTCTTACTGCTCAGATAAATTCACTGTTTTCTGAAGAATAGGTAATTTGTCAGCTAAATACACATCTACCTTGGTTTATGTAAAAGATAGACTTTGTGGCTGGAATATCTTCTCTGACTCATTTTTTACTCTCATTCTTTCAACACTTGAAAGATAAGAGCTTCATTCTCCCCACAGGCTTTTCCCAGACCAATTTGAAGAATGAAATTCCTAAAAGGATTCCTATAGCATCTTTTCTCCTTTCCCACCTCAGCATTTACTTATTTTTGTGCTTGTAAAGAATATAAATGAATCATTTACTTTTTTATTTCATGTATGTACTTAATGATTGCTTGGTTGTCCTCTAATAATAGTCTATACCTATGTCATTTTTCTTGAATTACATAGACTAAAGGAATGACATACCTTGCCATGTGAAAAACAGGACTTTATTATTTTTTCATGATGTTAGGAAAAAAAGGTTCATGTTAGGACAAGATTTATTGTCCTTTAACATTTTTTGCTGTTGAAAAAGCCACTTTTCTCCATATCAAAATATTTGTAACTAAAAATATTTAAAAATTTTAGTGCCTTATACATGTACTGTCTAATGCTACAACCACAAAAGACTATATAAGTTAAAATTTGTTAGGGTTGCATTAAATTTCAAATGTAGTTCTGAGGTTGCTTTATCACAATTTCTGTGCTCAGTAACCACATATGACTAATGGATACAGATATAGAACACTGTCTTTGTCACAAAAGTTCCACTGGGCAGCACTGTCTTTGATTCTTCTAAAGTACCATACTTATTTCTACCTTACTAGTCACATTTCTGAAAGAGAAGTTAATAGTTACAACTCAAGGGCTGGAGTTATAGCTCAGTTGGTAGAGTGCTTTCCTCACATGCACAAGACTCTGGGTTCAATCCCTAACACCATACACACAAAAAAAAGATTGCAAATAATTACAACTAGAACCATTTTTAGTTAAGAAAATCAGGCACAAAGAACTCGTATATCTAAAATCTTAACTTTCATGACTCAATTTAGTGTCTGGCATTCTGGATTTTGAGAAAATCTGGACATTTTATGACATAGTTTTTTAAAAAAACTAACTGCTACAAATTATAGTATCTTATATGCCTCTATCTTTGTAGGCAATAAAATAATAACCTTTCAATTTGGAGATACAAGGAAAACAATTATAAATACTATAAATTTGACCAGGATAGAAAAACTTTTTGTTAAAAAAAAACTGTTAGCATGAGGTAAATCTGATATATATTTATTGAGTTCTTGTTTAGTAATATGATACTCTTGGTGTATTTCTGAAGATGGACAGTGAGATGATGATAAACTCTTAAACCTTTGAAACAAACCTTATAAAATGAAACATTTTATCACTAGGAAATTAATTTAATTATGAAAAGTAAGTATTGAGAATACTGAAGCTTTGGAAATAAGAATTAAGAAGCATATCAGAATCTAGTAGACGATACCTAAAAATCTGAAAATTCGTGAAAATAAACCACGTTTTCACAATAATCATCTTATGTAATTATAATATTGTGTCTTTTCTAAATAGAAATTGAAACAGCAATAGTCTAGGTTGTTAGTGTTGTTTCTTAGTTTAAATGATTGGGTGGGGTAAAAATAATTCTTGAATAGATTATTTTTAGAACAAGCCGTTTAAATATTTAAAGGGAAATGTTTTTTTGCCTGTTCTTAAGTGTTAGCCATGCTTTTTCATAAAAAGGAAATGATTCAGCTCTAAAAAAGTCTATGAAGTAAAAATATTCTTGTAATAATACATAAACATACTCTATGCAAACAAATGTAGCTTAGTATATAGATCTGTGTATGTGTGTGCATGTGCATTTGTCAAAATAATAGTGTTTAGATGTGAATATAATGGCTTTGTAATTTCTAAGAAAGAAAGTAGGGATTTATTTTAGAATCTCATCTTAGTAACTAAAAAAATGTGAAAATGAGAGCTTCTTGTTTCCTTTTTCTACTATTTGTGCTATAATTTTTACTAAAATAAAACCAAAGAAACTTTTTAATTATAAATAAATTTGAATGCATACCTTTGGCAGACAAATGTGTTTGGAAGGCTAGGTTTATAAAATACTAACAAAGTATTATAAAAAGTAGTTGTACCTTACCTTTTATCTGATGCTTCTTGAGGTAAATGCTTCTAGAAGGGTGAGAAATTATCTCTAATCCTTTAGGAATCTTGAGATTATCTGGGTTAAGTGGATTTCTTCTGTTCTGTCTGACTTCACAAAGAGCAATGATATCCTTTATAATAGTGGAACAAGTGTTTACCCAGTACTGGAGGAGGAGCTACAGGACCTAAGGCAGTCAACTTTGAAGGCACTGATCAGTGAAAATCCAAGAATAAGTATGAGTGGAGGAAGGGTGGGGAGCAGAAATACACATTTTCTTTAGCTACATGACTGTAGCTCTAAAGTATTAGAGAAATTCATGTTTTCTTTGCTAAGACGGAGGATGTATTAGGGAGCAGTTGGAAAAAAACCCCACCCAAACCTTGAAGAGTGTTATGGTTTAGGGATGAGGTGTTATTGGGAAATAGGGAGCCAGAGTAGGGATGATGGAAGAGTGAAAATTAGAATATAAGCTAAAAAAGAAAAAGTGGAGAATCCCTTTGTTAAGTTACTAGGAAGACCTACAAAAACTGAACTAATTTGCTTAAATTTAATTTCTTTTCACCCACAGATTAAAAAATGACTAGAAAAGTTGTTGAAGGAACAAATATGGACAAATTTGAAGTAGCAGATATGGATGGAAAATACAAAGATAGAATTAGCTTTATGGAAACCTCTGTATTACTTTGTAGTCATACTACAACATTTAATTTATGACAAAAGTTGTATTCTGAAAAAAATGTTCATTTTCAAAATATTTTAGTGTAAAAAGGGGATGAATAAAGTATAAAATAAAACTTTGTAAATTACTGAGCTGTCACAAAAAGGAAATATGAAGGCTGGGGAGTGACTCACTTGTCAAACACTTGTCTAGCATGTTCAAGGCCCTAGGTTCAGTCTTTAGTACTACAAAATAAAAACAACAAAAAAGATGAGTTAATAAATACTTTTTAAAGTTGTAGTGAAGTAGATAAAATAGTAACATTACCAACATCTTTTAAGAACAAGGAAAGAATTTTAGAATATGAATATGCTTGAAAGTTTTATATTAAATCCTCCTACATCCAGCAATTTGCTTTCCATGGTTTCAGTTACTCTCAGTCTAAAAATATTGAGTGGAAAATTCTGGAAGTAAACAATTCACAAATTTAAAAAAAAATTTTTTTGTTAAAGTCTATTGTTAATACTTGTCCTACTATTGTTTTTAATCTCTTAACTGTGCCTAATTTACTAATTAAACTTTACTGTAGATATGTTCATATCGGATATAAGACTGTATATATATAGTTGCTTCTTAACTTACAATGGGATTTTGTTCCAATAATTTGTGATAAATTGAAAATGTTCTAAGTCCAAAAGTGCATTTGATACATTTATTCTACGAAATATTTTTATAGCTTAGCCTAGCACACCTTAACATTGTCAGAACACTTACAGAATCATTTGACACAAAATCTGTTTTATATATGTTAACCATGTGATTGTACCGCTTATTGGGAGCTCCAGCTCACTGCCACGGGCCAGCACTGCAAAGAGCTAGCCTAGGAAAAGATCGTCATTCAAAAATTTAAGTATAGTTTCTATTGAAGACAAATTGCTTCTCAACATCCTTAAGTCAAAAAATCAGAAGTAAAACCACTGACTTGGAGGCTATCTGTATAAAGATTGATATTATCTGCAGTTTAAGGAATACAAGGGCTTCAGAACATATCTCCCATGAATAAAGCGAGGCAACCCTATTAACATGAAAAACTAAACATTACTCAGGGTTACTTTTAAACTGCTACCTTATAGCCTATACAAAAAATCCCAAAGGTTAACAATTAAATGTAAAATTCCTAGAAAAAAAAACAAACATAGATGCGAATCTTTGGATTAGGCAATAGTTTCCTAAATATGATACAAAAATATAGAGAACAAAGGAAAATAAGTACATAAATTAGACAGAATCAAAATTTAACACTTTATGCTTCAAAGAAAACCATCAAGAAAATAAATAGGTGGGTGACCTACAGAGTGGAAGAAGATTTTTAAAATATAATACGGAACCTGTATGTAGAATGTATATATAGGACTTTTTCAAGTCATTAGTAAAAAGACAACCTATTTAAAAATGGGCAAAGAATAAATAAACATTTTTCCTGTGAAGGTATACAGATGGCTAATAAATACCAAAATGAAGCCCAACATCATTAGCCATCAAGGAAATAAAAACCCAAACCACAATGTGATATTATTGCATATCAACTGAGATTTCTATATTCAGTATCAAGTGATAACAAATGTTGATAAGAATATATAAAAATTGGATCCCTCATACATTGCCAGTGGGAAAGTAAAATGGTGTAGCCACTTTGAAAAATGATCTGGCAGTTCTTATGAAGGTTAAATTTTGAGCTACCATGGGACCTGGAATATGACTCCTAGGTGTATGTATATGTCCCTGTATGTATATCTACATATCTCCAAGAGAATTGAAAACATGCTTACAAAAAATATTTATACATATGTTCATAGCAGCATTACTTATAATGCTGGAGGAATTGGTTGGAGAGAAATATAGTGTGATTAATAATGTGGACATGGTTTCATTTTGGGGTAATGAAAATATGTTATAATTGATTGATGTGACAGCTGCACAATTCTTTGCATATGCCAAAAATCGTTGAATTGTACTTTGGATCAGTTATATGGTATGTGTACTGAGCTTTTTAACAGATGTGTACAAAAATTTGAAGTTTATTGAATCATATATGGGATATGAAAAAATACAGGTTTTTGTAATGAAAGGAAGAAAATGAGTTGCACTATTCCATGAGAAAATATAAAATCTCAAATGTAAGTTTGTCTTTAGAATAATTCAGTTTTTAAAATTCTGATTAATTCTCAGTTACAGTCTTTTTGTTTTGTCAATAAAAGTCTATTAAAAATCTTATTAAATATCTGAAAGCTCTTTTAATAAAAATATTTCAAAACTTGTTTTTAAATTTGCATCTGAGCAATAATAATTCACATATACCTGGTAACAAGGAAACAAAAACTTCAGAATGCATTGGTGTTTTTCTATAATAAAGAAAAATCTTCCTGCCCTTCCATACAGATCTGTAACCTAACAGTAAAATGTATTGTAACTGCCCGTTTCAAATCGCTGCTTAGAATCTGGTATTTTCATTAACTTATTACTACAACACTACAAGACCTTTTTTTCCTTTTAATATCTGATTAAATTTATTAGCTTAACATTAACTCTGTCATCAGTCCTTTCCTATGGACCAGTCTTCACTTTGTTTCCTAAGGAAATCATTCTCCTATAATAAATGATGTTTCTATTCAGGCTGTCTTTTAAAGTAAAACCAGTAACCAAATAATGGAAAAGAGTATTTGTTTTCTATAGTATACATATAGTATATGTTTTCTATAGTTTCCCTTAGTGGTGGTCTTTATATAACAGTTTTCTTGAGGAAGTACAAATGAGGATTAGGGCTGGTTTAAAATATGACCACAAACAGACTTTAGTAGTTTTTTTTAATTTTGAAAGAATTCTTCATGAAATGATATATTCTTGTGTTTTAGTGTTTATTTATTTATTTATTTTTTAATATTTATTTTTTAGTTTTTGGCAGACACAACATCTTTGTTGGTATGTGGTGCTGAGGATAGAACCCGGGCCGCACGCATGCCAGGCGAGCGCGCTACCGCTTGAGCCACATCCCCAGCCCATGTTTTAGTGTTTAACATTGTATTTGCTTATTTAAGTGGGCAGATAATATTGTATGTACTTTTTGTATACAGCATATACTTTTTGAAATACATGTATATACATATGTATATATGTATATGTATATATACACACACATGTGGAAAGGCTCACATACTTTTTTGTGGTGAATTTGCCTAAAGCATCTCCTAGAAATTTTTAAGAATATTTAATAACTATATCCACTATGTTGTATAAAAGATTTCTTAAACTTACTTCCATTGGCTGACATCTCACCAATCCTCTCTTTTTCTCAACCCATTCTACTCTATGAGTCTATGAGTTAACTTTTTTTAGATATCATGTAGAAATGAGAACATGGAATTATTCTCAAAATTATTTGTCTAGATCATGTGTAATGCTTATTTGATTTTGGATGGATGAAAGAAAACCTTAGAGGCTGGAGCTTTTAAGTCTAATTCCTTTTACTTGGGGAGTAAGTATTCACAGTGATAGACAGATAATAGGACAAATGGAAAATGACAGGTATTTCCTGTCAGTTTTGTTGAGTTTTATAAGAACAGGTTTTGCAAGAAGAGTTTTGGGCGTATGAAGTAATGAATTCCCACTTAATGTCTCATCTAATTTGTATTTAACATGAAGATTTCTGTTTATATTTGATTCTGTTAATTTCATTTAAAAATGAAATATAGAATATCCTCCTTATAGAGAAAATTCACAGACCTTCCAAAACGTAAGGAGAGAAATAATCATTCTTAGACTGTACTTAAAATTAGCTGTTATTAAAGGTGACATATTTCCTTTCAGCCTTTCGTTGAAAATATTCTTAAAATAATGACTTCATTGTGCTGTTTCTTCTGTTATACATTTCTGCTTTTTAATTCTGTTTCACATTGTATTACATGTTCATTTTTACTATATCACTTCTATAAATATTTAATAGCTATACAATATGACATTTAATGTCCCTTAATATACTTTATCCTCTAGTTGCTTGTTTGATTATATGGTTCCTCACTATGATTAATAATGCTTCAGTGAGTATGAAATAATCTGCATGAAGGTTTTTTTTTCCTCTACAGAGTCATTGCTTTGATGTAGTCTCAAGAATAGAATCACAATGTTAAATGATATGAGTGTTTTTCAGTGCTTGACACATATTTCAAAATGATACTATTATTTTCATTATTCCTGTCAAAAGTTTGATAATATCCCTGCTTCAGTTAACTTTTGTGTCACTGTGACCAGAATTCCAACAAGAACAACTTAAGAGGAGGGGAAGTTTATTTGGGGTTTAGTTTCAGAGGTCTCAGTTCATAGATAAGGAATCTATTACTCTGGGCCCGAGATGAGGTAGCATATCATGTGGGAAGGACCTCATGGAGGAAAGCTACTCAATTCATGGCAGGGTCAGGTAGCCTAGAGAGAGCGAGCGAGAGAGGAAAGGGCCATAGGAAGACTACCCTTCCAAAGCAACAAACAGTGATTCACCTCCTCCAGCCAGGCCCTACCTACCTAGGTTACCACCCAGTCAGTCCATTCAAACTAGGATTAGGCTACAGCTCTCATAATCTAATTATTTAACTTCTGAATATTCCTGCATTAACAAAAACTTTGGGGAGATACCTCATATCCAAACTATAACAATCCCTTTTACTAGTCCCACAAATGGATAAATTTTCATGGTATTATAGAGGTCCTCTATGCTTTGTCAAATTGTTTTAAAATCAGCTCAAGAAAATGAACAAGTTTGGGATGCATTTATTATTCAAAAGAGATTAATTCATAAAACTATTCATGCTTTCTTAGATGCATATTTATCAAGCATTTAAGTTATTAGTTAAACCAGTCATAAATTTTTTCCTGAGAGGTCTATTATCATTTATACATAGGACTGAACAATGGCAAGTTTTTTGTGATACAAGAGTATATATAGTGGTTTAAGATTATCTGCCTTTAATTCAGATAGACCTGGATTTGAATCCTAGATCAGTTCTCTGCTATCTCCATGAGTTAACTAGTAAATTAGTTGCCTTCTCCAAGCTTCAGGTTTTGTCTGTAAAATGACAATAATTTTAATACCCATTTCATGGAGTTCTAATGATTAGATTTGATAATTCATTTAATTAGATAATGTACTTGACCAGTTCCTTGTACAAAGTAATCATTCACTAAATGGGTAAAATTTATACTAAGAGGTTAATTATAAAACATTAAATCAAATAAAATATGAGACAGTAAAATAATTTTGTGATTTGTATGCTTAGATTAATTTTTGAATTATTAAAATTATTTTAATAATTTTGTGATGTTTTATATGATAAAAATTCACAATGATCTTAAGATTCAATGTCATAGACATCAATGTGCATTAAAGAGTACCCAGAAATCCTACTTGGTTTCTCTAGTAGTCCTGCTTTACCACTCCCCCAAAATGACCATATTATATACCACATCCTTTCTTAGCAAACCTGAGATAGCTCCCCTATACCCTCATTCTCAACCAATTCCCTTGCTTTATACTTCAGTTAGAAAACCAAGCCTATCATAAATAAGTGCCCTTATTGCTGTCCACCATACACCTTAACCAGTTTGTTTTTGTTTCTGTTCATTGTGATGAAGGTCTCTTCTATGGCAGACCACTTTCTTCTGGATCCTCTCTTTATTCACCTCTTACTTTAGTTGTCACCTTTCCCTGTTTTCATCCACAATCTCTTTGCTATTGTTGGATCATTCTCACCCATGTGGAACATACACTGGTATCTCCTACCTGAAAAATAAAATATTCTCCACTGAACCCACATTCCCTCCACTATTGCTCCCTTCCTATTCTGCTCTATCACTAAACTTCTCAAAAGTGCTTATAAACACCATCAGCATTTCTTTAGAGTACATCTTGTCTGACTTCTGTCCCTCACTATTCCACCAAGGATCTTTTTTTAAGACTATCAATAACAATAAGCTACACTATTTAATGCACAATTCTTTGTATGTATTGCATGGCATCTTCCAGCTACTCTTAGTATCAGTTGACTGTTTCCTCTATCTTGAAAAAAACCTTTTGCCTTCAAATTATATAACATCCGTTGGCTTCTCCTCACACTGCTGTAATTGCTCTCTCAATCTCGTTTCCAGTCCTTTTCTCTTTACAAATGATAAATATCAGTATTCTCTGGCCTCAGTCTTGCACTGTGCGCTTTTCTTAATTAATTTTTTTTTCTCTATTCTCTCTGGAATTTCATCCATCCCCCTGACTTTAAACATTATCCATATCATGATACCACATTTAAAATCTCTAGGTAGATAACTAAGATTATCTTGATTTTTTTTCTCCTGCAATACTATTCACCCCTTCTTATTAAATGACTTAACTGCCTTCATACATGGTTGAACAAGCCATGATCTAAAATTCATACTGATTAATTCCTATCATCAGTCCATTAGAAAGTCTTATTGATCTATCTCTAAAATCTTTTTTTAATCTATTTACCTTTACCTGTTAAAGTAATCCAGACTCCTTTATCTCTTGCCCACACTTGAACCTGCTGGCTTCCCAACTAAGCTTCCAGTTTGCTTCCTTTCAATTGCATGCAGCTTCCAGCCAGTCTTAAAGGTAAAAGTAATCTTGTCAATTCTCACTTAAATCACTGAAGTGATTCCCCCATTACCTTAGCCAGCAGGCTCTGCAGTCATGTTTTCTGGAATTAAATCCTGATTTCACTTTTTTCTAACTGTGGAATCTTGGACAAGTTGCCTAATCTTTCTGAAAAAAAAAAAAAACTACGTAGTGGCAAAGTTAAAGGAGATAATTCCTTTAAAACAGTAATAGCTATCCTTAACCACCAATAAATATTCACTATTATTATCAGTGTTATGTGGCTTGCAAAACCCTATGTGAACAGACTTATATGAGCCAAGGTTTCAAGTTGAATATTTGAAGAATACCTTTCTTAATGTCTCTTCAAATAAGAATCTTGTTTTATCTCTCCCTTGAAAAACAATTTATTTACTTTATACTAGTTGTCATCATGTGTAATTATCATTTTCTTTTGTTTGTGGCCTATTTACTAGACTGTAAGCTCCATAGAGAGACTGTGTCTAGCTTGTTCATCATTATAACTATGACACCTAGCATAGATTTTATCACATAGTAGGAATTTATTATATATTTGTTGATAAAATAATTAATGTATCTCATATTCTTAGCAAGACCTTTGTATATTCAGATTTTGGGTAGTTTTTCATTCCGATTCAGTTTGAATGCAATATAACATCTGTTTTGCAAGTCATAAGTGAAATTTTCTTACATTTCCTTATATATAGATTAAATTGGAGAAGAGAACAAGAAGGTTGATAATGAAGTTTCTGTGACATATATATATAAGTTCTCTCATATTTAATATTGTATTTTCAGAGTATAGAATAACTTCTGACTCTCAAAAAGGAAAATGTGAGGCATGATATTGTGTGGTATTAACATAATCTATATTGACTGTTCACCTTGAATTCCATCCCAAAGGATATTTGTTAATATAATTTCTAAGGCCAAGAGGCCTTAAAATAATCTTATTGCATGAGTCAGCATTGTAGGAATATATTTCAATTAGCGTTAATTTATATGTGATAAGAAAAAAAACATATTATTTCATAAGGACTTTAAGTACTTTCCTAGTTATTAATAATACTTTTATAATCAATGGAAAAAAATAAATGGAAATTTTATAACTATTAAAAATGGAAGATATTTCTTTCAGATTGCACTACCAAATAGTTACTTATAATTTAAGAAATAATAGCTTCTAAAATACAGAATTATATTTAATATCATCTAACAATATATAAGTATTTAAATGAAAGTTTTACATATTTTTTACTTGGGTACTTTCAATATTTATAATATGTTCTTGGAATTCAGTATACTGTTTTGGTTAGCTTCTCATAAAAATATTTTCTTTAAAGATTAACATTAAACAGGGTTGAGAGGTGGGAGGGAAAGGGAGAGAGAAGGGAAAATGCATGGAAATGGAAGGAGACCCTCAGAGTAATACAAAAGTACATACAAGAGGAAGTGAGGGGAAGGGGAAAAATAATATAAGGGGGACAAACGAATGTCAGTAGAGGGAGCAGAGAGAGAAGAGGGGAGGGGAGGGGAGGGGAGGGGAGGGGAGGGGGGATAGTAGAGGATAGGAAAGGCAGCAGAATACAACAGACACTAGTATGGCAATATGTAAATCAATGGATGTGTAACTGATGTGATTCTGCAATCTGTATATGGGGTAAAAATGGGAGCTCATAACCCACTTGAATCAAATTGTGAAATATGATATATCAAGAACTATGTAATGTTTTGAACAGCCAACAATAAAAAATTTAAAAAAAGAAATAATTATAAGCAGAACTTTCTGATTATATTAATAAAATGCATACAAAAAAGAAAAAAAAATATTTTCTTTAGAACAAAAAATATTTTTAAAAAAAAGAAAGGATTTTTTTAGTTTATACCTTATTGGATTAGTCATTTCAAGGTTTACTCTTGGTTTATGTACCACATAACTTTATTTATATAAACAAACCTTATTAGCATTCCAGTCTTTCTATGAGATAAAGTGAGAAGGTTGAAATTTTAAAATCTTTTGAAGTCTTTAAAAGTGATTTTCAATAAAAAATTATTGTTAGTTTTATTGAGAGTAAAAAATTAATGTTTCCAAATAGTTTCTGCCTCTTTAATACGCATGAATGACTTAAGTCTTCAATGAAATGATAGAAATGTTATCTTTTCACATTAGTTCAATTCCGTATTCTTTTAAATACGGAATTACTTTTTAAGTATGTTATTTCACATTGGAAGTATATTTTCTGAAAAATTCTTTTGTCTTAGCCCATATTAGTAAATGAGAAAGTTCAGATATAACAGACAGTCCTCTTTAATTGACCCTTCCTCTTCCATATTTCCTCACCTCCTCTCTCCTCTTTTGCTATTCTATTAAGTCAGGCCTGTGGAGTGTTATGCTTGAGTTAATTTTCATTTGAGTAAAACTATTAATTTCACATACATGAAGTATTTCATTTATTGTTAAAAAATCATCAACTTAAAAATTAACACATTTTATAATGAGGAAAACTAAAGATCCCTCCCAAAAGGCTCATTAAAACAGTATTATGTATATACAAATATAACAGAACTTTAGACTTTAAAAAAAATCTATGAAACCAGTTTTTTAAATTGTTTTGTTTTTAGTATTCTTCAGTGATTCTTAATGAAATGTTGACATTAGGAAACAAACAAGAATAGTTTTTACTGACTCTTAGAATGTAATTTTAAACTATGGTGGGTTCAAGATGGGGAATAAAAAAAAATAGGTCTTTTCTTATATAAGAAAGGCGAGAGTGGTGGGTAATTCCCAGTTTAAAAAAAAAAAAAAAGAATTCTTTTCTAAAGAATACATCCCGTAGAAAGGGTGTCCTAGAACTTTTGGAAGCATAGTCCTTCCAGGGATCTGTACTATATTCTGCCAACAGGTAAATTAGCCATTGGGGTGAGGACCAAAAAAAAAAAAAAAAAATCTAAGATACATGTATTTGTCTAAATATCTTTTATCTTTTTGTAGAACCTTTCAACTGAATGTCTAGAAACTTTTCCATTTATTTTACTGATCTTTGTTATACAAGAAGTTTTATTTTTTTGTGTAAATCAGTAAAAGCAACTCCCAGTATGTCCAAGGAAACAGAAAGCATTTACTCCAAGACTGTTCTCTGACATATTTGTTTGCAGCCTTCCATGTGTCAGAGAGTAAATAGTTGTCTCTTATTTTCCTGTTCATACTTTTAATTCATGTAAAATTCCATATGAACCATAACATAGGTTAAATTTTCTTTAAGTATTTTGACTTTATAAGTAATAGTCTGGAAGAATTGGATTGTTTCCTCAAGCAGTTCATTAATATGAGCTTGTGCAAATTGTTTTAACCTCATACTTCCCTTGGTGGTATATTGGAAGCTAATGATGATTGCTTGTCATTTACTTTGTGGGATTTTTTTTCAGGTATCAAATGATATGTTTATAACAGTAATTAGCAAACTGTGAACAACTATTCAAAATTAATGGTGGGATTATGAGCATATTAGAATCTTTTTGCAGCCTTTAAGAACCCATGAATAGTGAAAAGAGCAAAACATTTCATTTACTAAAATGTTTTTATTTTAATTAATACACTGGTATATTCACTGTCTATATTCAATATAAATACATAAAACAGTGTAACAATCCTGGGTTACTGAACATAAACTAATTTTTATATAGTGCTTTTCTTCAAAAGAAGAAAATTTGGGGATCTTACATTCTTTTGTGGAAAAATAACTTGGGTCCTGTTATAGTATTTTTCAAATAATTTTAAAAACAACTGTTAATAAAAACAGAAGGCTTTATAGGAATTAGTAATGACAGATACATATTTATATTTTTATTAAGGAATGTTGGGTAGTTTCTTTTTTATATGTAGCCACCTTGGTAGCCCATCTGTTCTGTTAGTATCACAGTATTAAGGTTAACATAAATTCATAATGAGCACACCTTCCAAGTTCTTCATTTAGTCAGTAACCCTTAGGATTACAGAAAAACAAAATTACTTTTGTTTTAATAACAGAACTAGTGTCAATACAGTATAAATGACCCTGGATTTATCAACATTTCACTTTACATTAATATTGCTTCAGTATTAGGGAAAAGTTCTGGGAACTCTAGACCCACTGAAAGAGTCATTTTAGGGATTTGTGTGTGTGTGTGTGTGTGTGTGTGTGTGTGTGTTGCAGAAGATAGAACCCACAGCCTTATATATGCTAGGAAGTGCTCTGCCTCTAAGCTTCATCCCCAGCCTCACTTTTTTTTTTTTCTTTTATTTATTTATTTAGTTAGTTAGTTCTCAGCGGACACAACATCTTTGTTGGTATGTGGTGCTGAGGATCGAACCCGGGTCGCACGCATGCCAGGCGAGCACGCTACCGCTTGAGCCGTATCCCCAGCCCCCCAGCCTCACTTTTGTGAACTGTTTTTAACAGTTTAAACACTTGGGGAGAATGCTTTTTATTATGGTGACAGGTGATTTTTGGTTTTGTTTTGTTTTTTGTCTGTAGCTTCAAGTATGGAAGTATGCATGTGTGTGTGAGTGTGTGTGTGTGTGTGTGTGTATACACACACATATATAAACACATACATATATATAAGTATAAATTATTTGTATTTATATATGTGAATTTTAAAAAATGTGCTCTTTATTTTGGACTCTGATTCTCTAGATCAGCGTTTAACCAAATTTTAATATTTATATATTGACTCACTTCATTTTTTAGGAGATTTTATGAAGACGGAGCAATTGTCTTGGGTGAAGAAGCAAATATGCTTGCTGGCATGCTGCTTGGACTCAATGCTATTGATTTCAGGTACTTAATATTTAACTAACTGAATTCAGTTTTTTTTTTTTAAAGAATTTTAATATTTATTTTTTAGTTATTGGCGGACACAACATCTTTGTATGTGGTGCTGAGGATCGAACCCGGGCCGCATGCATGCCAGGCAAGCGCGCTACCGCTTGAGCCACATCCCAGCCCCTGAATTCAGTTTTTAAATTACCTCATGAGAGTTTCTACTTACGATTTTTTCTTTCAATTTTCTAAGTAAAACACACAGTTGATATTTGGTTCATGTTGTTCCCTTTCAAATCCATTAGTTTTCCAAATGAGTTTGCGCTTAGAAAAGAGACATTCTCAAATTTTAAGAGCTGACAGACTTGCCTTCTAACTTGGACAAATGAAAGTTTATAGACTATACCCCCTAAGCCAGTCCCCTACTAGCACTGAGGGGAGAGCTCAAATATTAGTATTTTTCAGCTACTCTTTTAAAATGAAAATAAATACATTAAATGTAGTCTCAAAGGAAGAAAGATTCTGGCAGGATATCTTGGGTATCTTACATTTCTTGTGTTATATATTTAGAATATCAAATAATATTGTTAATTTTTTCTTTTCTTATCAACAAATAAAATTGTTTCAGATTAAGACGAAATACTAAAAATGGTCATTGTGCTTTCTAGATGCTTGGAAGCATCTTTTTATATTTTTTTAATCAAGCCCAGATTTTATGTATATTTTAAATCAAAGTTTGTCTTCAAGAAAACTCAAAGACACAAATGAAGGAAGCATTATATTTTTATTGAAATATACATATCATTTGAAAATTCAAGAGTATTAACAAAATAAGACTGAAATGACTTGGTTTTTCCTTCATACACTTTTATATTTGATCAAAGCCATGTACATCCCATTTACACATGTTCAGGATTAACATGGCACATTCTTTCAAGCACTCTCAGCACTTTCATAGATACTATATCACTAAATTCATTCCCACTGTTTTTATAATGAGGTTACAAATCATGCTTGGAATTTCTCAAAGGAATACTAGGCAAATTTGCAAACAAATCATCCAGCAGATGTTAAGATTTGCTTTGCAGACATTAAGCATACTTGAAGGTAGTTATACATTGGAGGTTTTTCACTTAGTTATGGGGGAGACAGTGTCTGAATTAGATAAAGTCTAGATTGTAGAAAACTTTAAAAAGCACTGTATTCTAATTCTCAAGTATTCAACTTATACTAGACACATTAAAGTGTTTGTCAATTAGAGACTGAAATGTCTTTTAAGTCTTGAATTAAAAAATAATTCTGCCATTTTCTTTTTCTAGTAAATCACTCTTTTCCAAATATTTGACATAAAAGAAGTCCAGTTTTTCTCTATTTGTACTTGTAATAAACAAGTATTCAGTTAATTAGTTCACTTTCTTAGAATGAATATGATGGTGGAGCAGGAAGATTATCTTTTTGGGCCTTTTAAGAATGTTAACTTTTTATATGACAGGTTGTTGGCCTGGCTTAAATCTTTGGAAGATGGGAGTTTATAGATGATTTTTTTTCCCTTTGCAGATCAACTTACATCTACACATTCCTATTTATCTTTCTCGAAGATGCACTTTTTTCTTCTAATAATAGTAATAATAAAACCAAACACCTTTTGTGTTATATTTTTATATGTGCATCATATAAAAGTAAACATTACTCAGTTGGGTAACTGAAAGATCAGAATTTCCTTTATTGCCTCTATGAGACTCCTCAGTATAACTTTCAGTAAGTCACCTAATCTTTTTCTTGTTTATGATTTCAAAAGAATTGAATGGAGGACTTTCAGCATCCTTTGTAGGTCTAAGATCTAAGCTTTTTCACCATTTGGATAGTTTCAGAAACTCTTTGTTTTCTAACTAATCAGATCTTTTTAAGGAATATACATTGTCACCGGAGAGTTTATATCTGAATGTGAAAAGCAAATCCTCATTTGAAAATTCTCTAGTGACATGTTGAAAGCCTGAAGACAAAGATATTGTCAAATACAGAGAGTTTAAGAACTTTACTGTTGCTACTTGATAAATTATATAACAGGTATTAACTTGTACAATGCTTTGTCATTGTATTGAAGGTAGAGTATTTTTTTAGGTATTTATAATAAGTTTGATAAAAGAAATGTCTCTTATTTGTAATACTTAACTTTGATTTAATATTTATGTATTAATATGAAATATTTATTGTTTATCGTCTTAGCTTCTGCCTGAAAGGACAAGGATTAGATGGCAACTTCCCTGCTGTAATAGACTATACACCATATTTGAAGTTTACACAAAGGTACTTACCATTTTGAAATGTTGTTGACATCTTATTTTATAATTGTATGTTTTGTGCAGTAGTCATCTGTTTTAAACTACTTTGTATAAAACATTTGTTTCAATATCAGAAATTACTAGAGTATAAAATTCAGTTGTATTTTTAGTATTTATGTAAATACACATTTTTATATAATTGCAATTCTCATAGTTTTTACATATAAAAGCATTTATTGATTTTGCTTTAATCACCATGTAATAGTAATAACTGAAATTGCTCTGCAGTAGTCCAGTGAAGTTTCAAATTTGTAATTCACTATTTAGATACTTTTCTATTTTATCTCCTTTATAGAGAATAATGAATATCATTGTACAAATCAATTTGCCTTTTGTTTCTGTTGTAAATTTTCAACAGAAAATTTATTTTAAGAAAATTCAATGAAAATTTTGACTCTTAAAAAATATGCTTATAAAAAAGTTGTGCCAATTTATCCTCCTATGATTATTGTGTAGGCATTCTAGATTTCCCACAAATACAATAGCATTGAAATTAATCAGATGAAATATATACACATTTCCAAGTTCTACTAGAAAAATTGATCTCCTGGCTAGCATGGTATTCTTTATATACTTCTAAAATGTTATAATCAAGGCGAAATTGTAAACTACTCTGTGTGTATATGTGTGCATAAAACGTATATATGTAACATGGGTGCATACATACATACATTCAAGAATGTATGAAAGGCATTTTCCTAGAAGCCAGGGACACATATTAAAAATAAGTGAATTTTTGATACTTCCATAAAAAGCCAAGATAACCACCACCTAGTGAGAGATAACACTTAATATTTCAGAGCTAGGTGTTTGACAATATTTTGGATGGGGAGGGAGAAAGAGAAATAGTGCATTATGACAATTATCTTCATCGAGTAAGTGGATCCTTTGGGAAACAGGATACTTCTAGTACATTAAGTGTAGAAGCAAGAAGATGTTTTGAACAGACATACAGTTACAGTATTTTGGGATATGTTAGATTATGTACATTTTGTGAAGATGTCTAGTAGTTCAAAATAATAGTAGTAATTATTACTGGATGTTTATTATATATAAAGGGCATTTTTAAGAGCTTTACTTCTGTTAATTAATTTACTCCTTAAAGTCAGTGAGGTAGGCATTACTTTCCTGATTTAAAAATAATAAAACAGGAACACATAGAACTTAAAACATATCATATGGGTGGTTTTGTTTTGTTTTGTTTTTTTGCTATGCTGGGATTGAACCCAGGGCCTTACATATGCAAGTACTCTACTACTGAATTAAATTCCTGCCCTAGACATATTTTTTTTTGGAAAAAAACCTAACTAGAATAATATATATTTTATGCTTATACAGTTATCAAAATGAAATCTGTTATGTATAATTAGAATCAAAAAATAGAAGAAAAAGAAAGAAAAACAAACAAACCCAATTAGGTTCCTAATTTTAAAAAAATTTTAAAAATCATCGGATTCTCACTTTCCACCCCAAATTAATTTATCTAGAAAGTTATATGTATTCATTGAAGAAAAATTAGAAAATACAGAAAGGTAAAAGAAAACAAGTCACCCGTTATCTACCTTCAAGAAATAGCTTCTAGCTGGGCATGATGGTGCATGCCTGTAATACCAGTGACTCAGGAGACTGAGGCAGGAGGATCATAAGTTCAAAGCCAGCCTCAGCAACTTAGTGAGGCCATAAGCAATTCAGCAAGACCCTGTCTCTAAATAAAAAATATTTTTAAAAAGGCTGGGGATGTGGATCAGTGGATAAAGCCTGGATTCAATCCCTAGTACCAAAAAAAAAAAAAAAAAAAAGAAAGAAATAGCTTCTAGAAGCATTGTTAATGTTTTGTGAGATAGTTTTCCAGCCTCTTCTATGCATAGATACACTTTTTTTCTTAATAAAAAATTTAAATATAATATATGTGTACTGATTTTTTTCCCTTTAAACAGTGAACAGTTTTACTTGTCATTAGCTCTCTTTCTACAACATTGTTTTTTAAAATGAACAGAATTTCATTGTCTATATAGGATGTTTGCCCAGTTATTTTGGGACTTTTAGGGTATATTCAGTTATTTGTTTTTATATGCAGTATTATAGTTAACATCCTTACAAGTATACCTTCTTACATAGATCTATGATTCTTTCTTTTTTCTCCTTTCCGCCCTCTTTCCCTCTCTTCCTTTTTTCTTCCCTCCCTCTCTTTCTTCCCTCCTTCCCTCTATTTCCCCTTCTTCCCTTCCCCTTAATTCCCCTCCTTCCTTCTCAGGACCTTACATATGCTAGGAAAGCACTGTGTTACTGAGCTGCACCCCCAACCCTTTTTCATTTATTTTGAGACAAGGTCTCACTAAGTATCCCATGCTGGCCTTGAACTTGTAATGATCCTGCCTCAGCCTCCCAAGTAGCAGGGATTGCAGTGTGCACCCCCAGGCAATGATTATTTCTTTAAATTCAAATGATTACAAGGGGGATTTCTGGAAGAGAGAGAGAGAGAGAGAGAGAGAGAGAGAGAGAGAGAGAATGAATATTATTATTAAAGCTTTTGAAATACACTGTAAAATTGCCCTCTAGAGAGCTCATACCAGCAATTGTTCCCTTCCATTAAATACCCCTCTTTCCTATATTTTCCACGTATTACACTCTGAAGACATAGTGGAAAGACATGATCCTGTCTGTGTTCATGCCCCGTAAATTTGCTGGAGTGCCTAATAGAACTCAGGGAAACACTTTCTTAAATTTACTGGCTTATTATAATGGATATTCTAAATGATATGGATAAGTAGCCAGATGAAGACATACATAAGGCAAGGTCTGGGAGAGCTGTCCTGTCCCCATGGAGGTGGGGTGTACCACCCTTCCAGAGCACTCGGGCAAGTTCTCGTTTACCTTCTTGTAAGCCTTCATGTGCTCTGCCGTCCAGAAGCTCTCCAAACCCTGTCCTTGTGGAGTTTTGTGGAGACATCATTGCTTAGGCATTTTTGAAGTATGGCCAGCTATGTAGACATGGAATTGAATAAAGAGTATGATCTGATGCTGACAGAGTGGAGAACCCAGTGAGGCCTATCTTCACAGTCTCCTTGGCCTCTCTTTGCAGCATTCGTTCCTCCCAGGTATGAAACATGAAGCAAGACCTTTTCTGAAATGGGGACATTATCTGACAAGGCAGATCAGAGAAATACTTTATGGCAAGCTCTAAGACAAAGGCACGGGACAGAGTTAGGGCATAGTTTTAGTTTCTGTGACCCACCTTGAGGAAGAGAAATTCTAGTTTCTACCACAGGTGAAAGAAGGGCAGAAAAAGATGAAAGAGAAAAAGATTTGTTTCTGAGGCCTAAAGTACCTTGACATTATAGCAAAAGATTGTCTTTCACCTTTATGACTCTGAAGCTATTCCAGAACTGCTTCAGGAGCCAAGGACAAAAAGCCAGGTACTTTAACTTTATTGTTCTCATCATTTTGGAAACAACAAGAGCTGTGGAAGTTATGAGCCAGGACAAAAGCCAAAAAATATATATATCATAGTATCACAGC
Organism: Marmota monax; assembly: GCF_021218885.2. Taxonomy (NCBI): domain Eukaryota; kingdom Metazoa; phylum Chordata; class Mammalia; order Rodentia; family Sciuridae; genus Marmota; species Marmota monax. The sequence goes on along the minus strand of NW_026693851.1, from coordinate 3,296,049 downwards.
AGCAAATAAGCATGTTGTTACATTCCCCATTTTAAAAACAAGACTTTTTAACCCCACATTTACCTGTGGCTATTTCTCTTTTCCCTTTTCTTTTATTACAAATATGTCTCTGTTTTTATTTATGGTCCCTAGTAGTAATACTGAGTCCTTAAAAGGACTAAAGGAAGCACCTAGGATTACTGAAAAGTTTCTTTCCACCTAATGAGGTAGTCTGGCAGTTTCCTAGTTTTGTATCTTGGGTTCAGTAGAAATATTTCTTAGTGGTATGTAACCTCTTGATGCAGGGTCTGGGTTTCTCTATAATAAATACCTTTGCAAAATGCAGCCTGCAACTGCCAGAGTGAAGCAAATGGGTAAGTAAAACTGTCCTGGTGAGGGAGCATTTTCCTATAGGAGTTCAGTCTTGATGAGTCAGTGTAGAAACTAAACTCCTAGGAGGGCTACATGATCTCCTGACAGGATTTGCCAGCCACTTCTGGGCAATGATATCAGCATTCTTTGAGGTGGCAGGTTGGATGCCTGCTTCTGATGTATTTGGGTGAAAAGCTGAGTCAGCCAGCAGGAGGTTAGATGATTAAATAAGAAATAAGAGAATCTTGGTTAAGCTGAGGACTTCATTTGGAAACCAGAAATGTTAACAGGTAACCATGTATTATCCTGGAAAAGTATACATTTAATCCCCCAAAATTTTGTTGGGAGTTATGTTATTGAGAAAGGAAACTAAGATGAATATGAGGAGGTTTTATTTAGTGGCATACTGTATTGGAAATCTAAAGGCCTGCAGCATATTTAAATTCCAACTCTTAATTTTTTAAAGATTGTGAAATTGTCAAAATACATATGTAGCAAGTTTTAATATATACTGTATGATGGGTGGATAAGACTGTCCATCATACCATTTCTCTTGGATCACTTGGCATAGTTTGGCAGTGCAAGAACTCTATAACATTAGCAAGTTCAATAAAAAAGTAAATATGTAGGGAAAAATGTATTTTGGTGATACTATGAAAGATTGAAGGAGTATTTTTTCTTTGTTATCTATAGGAATTTGATTGGAATTACACAACATCTTTTGAATATTCGATGAAGCTCAGTCAGTAAAACCATTTACACATGTTTTCTTTGAGAAAAGTGTTCTTTTTAAATTACTGATTTGATTTCATTCGTAGTCATATGATCATTCCAATTTTCTATTTCTTACTGATTCAATTTTGGTAAATTATTTCATTAACATTTTCAAAATTTTATACCATGATGTTCAAAGAAATCTCTTTTTAATATCTTAAATCTCCTGCATTAACTAGTAGTTTTGTTACTTTTAAGGCTCATAATTTTTATTTTTGTTTTCTCTTTTTAAAAAAATCATTTTTGTTAAAGGGTTGTCAGTTTTATTCATGTTTCTTAAAGAATATTTTTTATCTCTGTTGTATCATCACCTTCTAGTTCATTAATTTCCATTCTTATCTATATTCTTTCTGAATTTGTAAAGATCTTTTCTTTTTCAATAATTAAAAATTTCCTTTTAAGTACATAGACTGTAAATTTTCTTTGAAGTCCTCCTTTAGCTATATTTCATAAGCTTGATAAATTGTTTTTATTTTAGGTCAGTTTAAAAATACTACTTCATATATATTTCAAAAATATATATGTATATATGCTTATATAGACATATGTATGTACAACACCTTCATACATATATGTATGTGTGTGTTTTTACCAAGATTTGTTTGAAGTATGATTTCCAGGGCTTTTTGTTGCTTTTATTAATGAATGTAGTCTGCATAATAATAGTTCCTTGAAATTTGTTGAGTCCAGAATTCATCAATCAGTTTTCCGGTGATGAGGTCTTATATTCAGATATGCTTGTTAATAGTTATGATCTAATATTCTATGTCCTTTCTCATATATGCTTAATCTTTTAAATTAAAATATGATATACTAAATTTTATCACTCTGATATTCAATTGGTCAGTTTTTCTTGTGGTAGTTTTAATTTTTGCTTTCTGTTTTTTGAGCAAACTTATTAGATACACACAAGTTTATAATTCTTAAATTTTCTTGATATAATGACCTTTTTATCAATATAACTATACATGTGTAATGATGTTTTTATTTCTTAAAGTCTATTTTGTTTGATATTAAAGAGTTCCATCAATTTTCTTTCAGTTAGTATTATATATTCTCATCTTTTTTACAGACTTACATCTTTTTTTCATATAGACTAACATGCCTTCCAATATAAATGCATCTCAATTCAGACATTAATACATAAACAAATGGCTTGACAGTAATAGTTAAATATCATCAGATTCAGGCTGTACCCTGATTTAAGCTATGTTAATATGTGGAAAAATGAACACCAGGAGTTTATGAAATACAGTGCTTTCAACCTTTCTGGGTCTTTAAGTTTTTAATTGTTTTTTAAAAACAATACAATTTGGGGGCTGGGGATATAGCTCAGTTGGTAGAGTGCTTGCCTTATATGCATAAGAGGTTCGATCCCCAGCACCACAAAACAAACAAACAAAAAATGATACTATTTGGGATTTTAAAAATCTACTCCAATAGGCTTTGCCTTTTTAAAAAATACATTTTTTTTTAGTTGTAGTTTGGCACAATACCTTTATTTTACTTATTTATTTTTATGTGGTGCTGAGGATCGAACCTAGGACCTTATGCATGCTAGGGAAGCACTCTACCACTGAGCCATAAGCCCAGCCCCTAGGCTTTGCCTTTTAAGTGAGGTGCTCAGGATATTTACTGATATATCTGTCCTTATATCTTCTATTGCATATGTTGCTTTATATTTATACTACTCTCTCTTCTCAGTTTTCTGTATTTCTTTTTCCAATCTCCCTCTCATCTTTCTTGCCTTTATTTGGATTGATTTTCCCCTCCCCCTATTTTATTCCTCTATTAGTTTATTCTCTATTTCTCTTTTACTGTTCCGCCATTAATTTTAACATGAAGATTTAAATTTTAAAACATTTAAAATTTTTTTTAAACACCTAAGGTTAATATCTATACCATTCATCCAAATAAATGAAGAATTTGCACTGCTTGAGCAATCTTTCTTTTTTTCTTTCTACCAGAAATTGAATCAGGGGCACTTTACCACAGAGTTACATACCCAGTTCATTTTTATTATTTTTTTAAATTTTGAGACAGGGTCTTGCTAAATTGCTAAGGCTGACCTCAAACTTGTGAGCCTCCTGCTTCAGCCTTACCAGTTGCTGGGATTACAGGTGCCACAATGCTCAGCTCTATTTCTTTCTTGATGTATGTTATTGCTATGCAGACTTCCAGTCTTCTATTCATCTGTTTAAAATTTCACAAAGTGTAGGCATCATTGTTATTCTTTCAAAGCCTAAATTGGGCAGTCATAAACACACATTTCTCTTCACTTGCTTTCTCATTTTTTCACTTTATTTTCTGTTCCTCTGTCATACTGATGTCCTACAGAATTTTAAATTTGGATTATGACGTATATTCTGTCTGCTCTACCTCTGGCTCTCTGTCTTCCCAATAGAAAATAGTTGAGAATGACTGTTTTTTTCTGAACTTACCTTCTCCTTGCCAAAAGGGAGCTGACCTTGAACACTACCCTGTATGTACCCCATTGCCACTAGCTGGTAGTGCTTGTTTTCTGTCTTGTAGTGGAGATTAGACAGTCAATGATCCACCTGAGCCAAGGAAAAGAACATAGCCAGAAAGCTCCTACTAGCACATCTACAATTTCTGGTTCTCTTCTCTGGAAATTCTTTCTTTCTCTTCTGAGCATTCTCACGGGTTTTAACGTTAATTCCTTACTCTTTAGGTCTCACTTGAATTATAGTATCTCTACATTTGGTTTTGTGAAAGGGAGTCAACAGGCCATGCTAGTTTGCCATTTTTTTAAGGAAACTAAAGTACTTATTATTTTTATTATTATTATATATTTACTGCTAAATATTTTGGATTTGCTCACTAGTAGCTTAAAAATATAGAGATATTAATCAAATTAGAACGTATTTTTTACTTTCTTTCTTTTTTTTAATTTAACCTCTGCTCGTCCCAGTTCTGACAGTATCAGCAGCGATGAGGAAGAACTCAGGACTCTGGGCAGCAGTGGCAGCTCAGGAAGCAGCACTCCAGAGAAGGTGGGGCCTCCTTTCATCATGGATGAGAACAGCTGGTTCAACAAGTGTAAGAGAGTGAGACATAAGTATCAGCTAACCCTGGAACAGAAGGTACTTATCAGTTGTCAAAAGTCACTCAGTTTGGCTCCACTTATTGCCTTTGGACTGTCACTACCAGAAGCCCTTTTAACTTAATAAATTATGTGCCATTGCTACTTCCCTTCTGTTTCTGAATTATCCCCTTAATTAAAAATCAGGCAGAGTTGTAGGAGAGGCTTTTGTTTGTTAAAAACTTTTTCTAATCTTTATGTTTTAACATAAAATAAGTCATTTTATTCTTTTGTAAGCAATTTAATTTATAAACTTGATATTATAGTCCCTATAATTCATTTTGTAAAACATTACTGGTTTGTGAAGCATATGTATGTCTGTCTTTTTTCTTAATTAGGTATATTAGCAAATCTTGTCTTCCAAACACTATATTAGGGAAAGTGGAACATATAACAGAAAGAAAAATGAACTACATTATTTTGAGTTTGTGACCTTTACTTTTTTACCATAGTATTTATTTTCCCTGCCCCTTCTTTCAAATGTTCATTATTCTCTTACGTGACACATGTAGAGAAAACACAGTGGAATTAAAATAGAAATATTACAACAATTTAGAAATATATCCAGGAAAATGGTCATAAAATAAATTTACAAATATAAATAGATTTCCTATATCTAAACAGCAACTGCTTAGAAAATATAAGCAAAAATATCACGATTATAATAGCTATGAAAGTTTGCATAATTTATATGAAGAAAACTTTATACCCTATTACAGTAAACTTCTGGTGGCAGCAAGAAAACAGACTAAGATCATCTGAGAGCTTTTCTTCTGTAAAAATCTGAAAATGACGGTTATTATACAAATTTGAGCCTCCTGGCATTCTACCATCAAGCCGCATCCCCAGCCCTTTTTATTTTGTATTCTGAGACAGAGGCTTGTTAGGTTGCTCACGTTCGCCTTAAACTTGTGATCCTTCTGCCTCAGCCTTCTAAGTAGCTGATATTACAGTTGTGTCTCTCTGTGCTTAGCTTAGAATACAGTTTTGTTTTTTAAAGTTTTACGTAGAGCTCTCTCTCAAAGAAAAGGAACTTACTAGGGACCAGAAACATGCAAGGATGTGAAAACAGGAGGAATAAGTACATTAGTTAATACCCCTGCAAGCCCCAGAGATAGAGATAAGCCTACAATCCTTTAAATTTAGATACTTGTGCTTTAATACCCACAGGGGAGCAACAGATAAGGCCCACCATCTCATTCAAAACAGAAACTGGACCTAGAAGGCCAGAGTAAATAAACATGGACTACATGAAATAGCAACAATAAGAACTATTATAGGATGGTAGTTGTGTCCTGGAATATGTTTCATAACTGGCTCTTACAGAGCAGATGGAGAGAGGAGTACTAATTTGTAGGATTTGCCAATTTCTGGGGCAAAAACTCCTACCATGGCCAACTTAGAGCCACCAGTATGACATTACTGAATGTGAATTGGGAAGAAATGTGCAGTAGAACATGATTATGTCGTATTTCTGTCAGAAAGATGAAGTAGACAGAAATGACTATAACAACATAAATTAACAGTAAAATAATTAAGAAATGGTGAGTTTTGAGGAGTTTTGTAATATAATTCACTTAGTTGTAAGTTTATATAGTTTTATCTTTAATAATAGCAGTGCTGGACTGGGGCTGCAGCTCAGTGGCAGAGCACCTGCCTAGCATGTGTGAGGCACTGGGTTCAATCCTCAGCACCACATAAAAAATAAATAAATAGAATAAATAAAGGCATTCTGTACATCTACAACTACAAAAAAAATTTTAAATAATAGCAGTGTTTAACAGCAGACTTAGAAAGCTTTTGAAAATTTAACAATCAGCTTGTGGAGCCCATAGGAGCTGGCTGCAGCCTACCACTAGAAGTATGATAGAAAAGCAAAATTAAAAGGCTAAAAATATCAGAAAAAGCAAGAAGGACTAGAGCACTTGTCTCACACATGTGAGGCACTGGGTTCAGTTCTCAGCACCACATAAAACTGAATAAATAAATAATAAAGATTTCACTCTCCCCTCCAAAATACTTTAAAAAAAAAAAACAAAAACAAGAGGATTATGGAAGCAAGAGCCTTCAGAGATTTGATGATAATGAAGGGTAGAGACATTTTGTAATGTGCATGCCTGTTTACAAAGTTAACATTTAGGAGTTGCAATTTAAAGAATAAAAATAGAATGTTTGACTTCCAAACTAGTAATGGGAAAGAAAAAAAATAGGAAAAACTTGATTCATACAATAAAGGAAGCAAATAAGAAAAAATGGATATGTTAAAAAAGAACAAAAACCAGGGGCTGGGGTTGTGGCTCAGTGGTAGAGCACTCACCTAGCATTTGTGAGGCCCTGGGTTTGATTCTCAGCACCACATAAAAATAAATAAAATAAAGGTATTCTGTCCAACTACAACTAAAAAATAATTTTAAAAAAAGAACAAAAACCAAAGCAGTATAAATAGATTTGAGTAATAACCAGAAAAGTCAATATCACCATAAAAGTAAGTGGCACAAACTTACCAACTTACCATTAAGGCAAACAGATTTGTTGAAAACATAATTATAAAATTTATATGCTGTTTATAAGAAAAGTGCATAAGGGGCTGGGGCTGTTGCTCAGTGGTAGAACGCCTGCCTCGCACGTGTGATGCACTGGGTTCAATCCTCAGCACTGTATAAAAATAAATAAATAAAGATACTGGGTTCATCTACAATTAAAAAATATTTTTTTAAAAAAGAAAGATGCATAAAATATAATGACAAAAAAGTTGAAACTAGGGAAATAAATAAACCATGCAAATATGAACCAAAATAATTCTGTATCAGACCAGTGACTCAGAAGGCTGAGGCAAGAGAATCACAAGTTCAAGGCCAGCCTTGGCAGCTCAACTGTGATCCTGTCTCAACATAAAAAATAAGGAAGGCTGGGAATGTACCTCAGTGTTGGAGTGCCCCTGGGTTCAATTCCCATTATTCTACATGCACAAAAAAAGAATTCTGTCAGCTTGTGGAGCCCAGCAAGGCCAGCCTCAGCAATTTAGTCTGTATCATTATCATTAAACATAGACATTAAAGGTACAAAGCATTATTAAGATTAAAGAAAGGCATTGTCTTTTTAAAATGAAAACTCACTGAAAATGTATAACTTGGCTAAATTTACATACATTTAATAATATAGCCATGGAAAATATGAAGCAAAAGTTAATTAGAATATGTAGGAGAGAAATTAACAAATCCAAAATCTTATTAGGTAATTTTAATATCTTTCAAAGTAATTTATATATTGAACAGACAAAACTTCTGTAAGATATAGTAAGCTTGAACAAAACAATACATAAACTTGATCTAAAATACATTAATTTTGACAAAATATACGTTTTTGTCAAGCACAAATGGAATAGCTGAACAATTTTTATCAAACGTATAGGTCACAATACAAATATCACAATATAGATATCACTAAAAACATGATATAATGGTAATCATAATGCAATAAAGTTAGATATCAATAAAAAGTTTAACACCACTCACATATCACCTAGTGGAATTTTTGAAAACTTTCTAAATATGAGTAAAAAAGAAATGAGGAAATAGAAATAAAGGACAATGAAAACAATGCATATTAACAGTTGTTAGCTGCAACTTGTATGATACTTGTACAAATACTATAAGGAAGAAAAATAAGTATCTTACAGTAGGCAAAGAAAACCAAACCAGTTCAAAAAAAGGAAAATAATGAAATAATTGATACGTATAATATAACAGATATAAAAAACAGATGAATAAAAACTGCTTATTTACAACAACTAGCAAAAATGATAAATCTTAGCAGGAATAATTTTTATTAAAGTTAAGGCACAGATAGACAATTTTAAGAATTAAAAAATAGATAGCATACCTACAAAAGCAGCAAAAACTTGCCCCAAAATGGTGGTGCACATGTATAATCTTGGGAGCATCTTGGGAGCCTGAGACAGGAGGATCGCAAGCTCAAAGACAGCCTCAGCAATTTAGTCAGGTCCTAAGCAACTTAGCAAGACGCTGTCTCAAAAAATAAAAAGGGTTAGGAATGTGACTTAGCGGTTAAACACCCCTGGGTCTAATCCCTGGTACTCCCCCCCAAAAAAGAATAATTTTTACCATTTTATATCAATGCCTTAGAAAACTAAATGAAGAATTTCTTTTTTTTTTTTTTCTGAGTCTATTTCTCCCACCTTCTTTATTTGTAAAATGGGAACACAGAAACAACTGGAGTATGTTTTACATTAAACCAAATAGGAATTATGACATTAATGAAGAATTTCTTTAAATGTTATTTATCAAAATTGATAGACCTATAACTATTTTAAGAATTGAGTAAATGGTCTAAAATCTGTCTACCTATTAATCATCAGACCTGTATGTTTTGGAGAAAATTCTAACAAATTTTCTAAAGTCAGCGATCCTGATTTTATACTGACTATTTCTGAGAAGTGAAAAAGAAATAATATTCTTCAACGAATTAAGTGAATCCAGTATAACTTTAATAGTAATTTAAGGTCATGTGAATATAATATCAGGTAGAAATGTATATAAAGCAAAAATAATTATAAGAAACAATTTGACATTATCTGCTACCTATGTCCTAACAATTCTGCTCCTAGGCATGTTTCCTAGAAACTCTTGGATGTATGTACCAGGAAACATAACTGTGAATGAATTCACAGCAGTATTGCTTATGTTAATCCAAATGACCATTGTCTGTAAATGGCAATTCACATGGCATACAATATTGAGAATAAATGAACTATATAGCTAGACTCATCAATGTAGACCAAAAAAAAAAAAAAAAAAACCCTAAATTTCAAAAGAATATAGACAGAACTCAGGGAAACTGAACAATATATTGTTTGAGATGATACGTCATAAACCTAGTAAGAAAAGCAAGGGATGATAAATATAAATTTCAGGATATTGTTATATGTGCAGAGGAGGTGCAAAAGAGTGTAATTAAAAAAAATTTTAAAATATATTTTTTAGTCATTGATGGACTCTATCTATCTATCTATCTATCTATGTATCTATTTATTTATTTATTTATTTATGTGTAGTGCTGAGAATTGTACCCTGTGCCTCATACATCCCAGGCAAGCACTGAGCCATAACCCCAGCCACCAGAAGAGTGTAATTTTAAAAGAACCTGACACTGACTCTTAAAACATGCTGATTGATCTGAGTGGTAGACATAATTTTTTTTAGAGCGAGAGAGAGAGAGAGAGAGAGAGAGAGGGGGAGAATTTTTTTTTAATATTTATTTTTTGGCGGACACAACATCTTTGTTTATATGTGGTGCTGAGGACCGAACCCAGGCCGCACGCATGCCAGGCGAGCGTGCTACCACTTGATCCACATCCCCAGCCCGGTAGATATAATTATTCCTTAAATATTATTTGAAAATATTTAAATATAGTTTATGTGAAGATGTAATTTTTGAGAATTTATTATGGAAAAATTAATGTTTGAGAATTGTCAGAAAAGGTATGGAAAATAAGTTTGTGAGGGGGAAATAATATGAGTTAATATTAGCAGGTATCATAAAGCTTAGAGCTGAAACAGTTGATGACACATGAATAGGATACCATGTACTGATTTAGAAGAATAATAGAAACAGTAAAGAAAAGATCCTGATCAATATCCTCAGAAGAAGTTGAAAGCACATTGAAACTAAAAATAGGACACGGCAGTGGTAGAATGTATGCTTAGCATGAAGGGCCCAGTGTTTAATACCTCCCCCAAAGGGAATAATCAGAAAACATGAAAGAGCTATTAAAAATTAAAATGATGTCTGATTCAAAAATTTCAGCACAAAAATTTAGAGGATAAATTTAATAATGTTTCCCAGAATATATAACAAAAAAGAGTAAATGAGTAAAAGGATAAGAGGTCTAAGTCTCATATCTACTAGGTGTTTGTTAATAATAATAGCTAATAATTATATATTATGTATAATGTAGTAGAAACAGTTGTAAAACAGTTTGCAGATTTTACTCATTTAGTACTCCTAACTAGGTACTCATGTTGTTCCCACTTTTTTAGGGGATGAAACTATAACAGAGAGGTTAAGTGACTTGCTCAAAACCCATAGCTAATAACTGGTAAAACTAGAATGATACTGGACAATCCATAAGCCTGTAGGCCTAACAAAAGCATTATACTGCCTCTTGCTGACATGTCAATGCTAAAAATGTTAATATCTGCATTTAAAAAAAATGTTCAGCCCAGCATGGTGGTGCACACCTGTAATCCCAGCAGTTCGGGAGGCTAAGGCAGGAGGATTGCAAGTTCAAAGCCAGCCTCAGTACACACCAGGAGCTAAGCAACTCAGTGAGACCCTGTCTCTAAATAAAATACAAAATAGGGCTGGAGATGTGGCTCAGTGTTTGAGTGCCCCTGAGTTCAATCCCCAGTACAAAAAAAAAAAAATTCATATAGAGGAAGCTTTCTGATTGGTTATTCTGTAATTAGGTCTGTTTTTTGAAGCTAGCCATATGTATTTATTGCTTTTGTGGAACTTGGAAATTATAGTATTTTAACTAAGATTTGCTTTAAATTTAAAATATATTTGCTCAGACTTTAGGGAAGAGGTTTAAAGAATGGATAATATGCATTAAATTTTTTGTATTCAATTAAAACAATATTTTTACTAATTCATCAATAAAACTTTATTACAAGAGCAATAGTAATGAGATTTAAGCTACTCAGCATTTATATTCAAGGTCTCTATTAGAATTTTACAGTTGCTGTTATCTTGGTGATATCATATTTCCAGGGGTATCTTGAAGAACTCTTACAACTTCGAGAGAACGAACTGTCTAAATCTGTCTCCCAGAATAAACTACTACTTCAAAGGATTGAGGACTCTGAGCTGGCTCATAAATTAGAGAAGGAACAATTAGAGTATATAATTGTGGAGCTTCAAGATCAGCTGTAAGTGATATCTTTTTAGAAAAAAAAATTGGCAGTATATAAACATTAGGACAAAATGTATCTTGCCATAGAATTTGAATTCTAAGAAATATGATGGCTTTTAAATTCTTTCACTTATTATTTTTAAATGTTTATTTTTGCTTTTGAAAAGTAATCCATATTTATTGTAGAAACACTAGAAAATATAGGAAGAAAATAAACTCACCTGCAATTGTACCACACAGAGTTAACTATATTATAAATGGGTATATGTTCTTCCAAATGAAAATGTATAATTTTTAAGTATTTATTTAGTTGAATAAGTTATTTATTGACTGATGTATTGAAAAAGATGATATATTAGACCATTGCTACTCAAAATGCAACTACAGTGTATAAACTATTCCTAGGTTGTGCCAGAATAGCACTGTGCAGTTTAGTATATAGCTTTCTTTTTTTTTTTAGCTAGGCTTTCTTTAATGAAGAAAACTGTAGTATATTGATTAAGCTTTCTGATAAAATAAGCTCCCTATCACCATTTGAAGCATTTGTACTAATTACATCATTCTGTCATGTTTGTTTTATTATTTATAGTGAAAATCTTCACACATTAACATTTTTTGCTCTTGAGATGATTTTTTATTTTGAATTAATTTTGAACTTTCAGAAAAGTTTTGAGGATAGTATATAGAATTTCCTTATCTTCTTTTAACATTTTTGCCTTATAATTCTCCCCTTTTTCCTATATACATGTACATATTTTTAACCACTTGAGAGATTACATCCATCAAAATTCTTTGTACCTTAGTGCTTTAGTGTTGCGTTTCTGAAGAACACAGATATTCTCATATATAACTGCAGTTCAATGATAAATTTAAGAAATTTGAGTTGATATACTGCTTATCTACAATTCATATTCTAGTTTCATCAATTGTTCAAAGGTCCCTTTTTGTAACTTTGATTTTTCTGGTACCAGATCCAGTTTAGGCTCATGTTTTATATTTGGTTATTGGTTTCCTCAGTCATTTTAAACATAGAACAATTTCCCAGTCTTTGTCTTACATGAGGTTAATGTTTTGAAGAAGATAAGCCAATAATTTTATATTTGTGTTTGGTTTTTCCATGTGAGTAGAATGAGCTTGTCCATTTTGGCTAGGCTACAACATCAGTGGTATGTTTCTTCAGGTACATAGAAGTTAAGGAAGTATGTTGGCCCTTTTTTGGCTATATTAATTTTAATCATTTAGATAGGTATTTTTCTCTTCTGTTTTGTTACTGTTGTTTTTTGTAATTAACAGGTAATATGTAAGGAGATATTTTGAGTCTAAATATAAAAGATGAGTTTTTAACTTAAAAAAAAAGTTTTGTTCAGGAAAAAAAAAAAAACACCTTACTATTTTCTAGGAATTTATATCTTTTTTTTTTTTTTGTACCAGGGATTGAATTTAAGGGCATTCAAATGAGCCACATCCCTAGCCCTATTTTGTATTCTATTTAGAAGCAGGGTCTCACTGAGTTGCTTAGTACCTCACCGTTGCTGAGGCTGGCTTTGACTCACCATCTTCCTGAACCACTTGGATTACAGGCATGCACCACTGTGCCTGCCTAGGAATTTATATCTTGATTTGACCTCTTCTGTTTTTTCTGATACTATAAAGAGGATTTGTCTTGTAGGGTATCACTCATTGAGGAGCAGGTCCACATCTTTGGTCCCCCTCACTCTAATAAGCAGGGAGAAAAAACATCAAGAACCAAATCAATAGAGATTTCTGGTTATTCCTTTACAATTAAAAGATTAAGAAGATAATTTCATTTTTCTTTTGTAAAGTATTACTGGTAATTTATCTAAATGCTTTTAACCTAAAAATAATTATGCAGTTTTTGTTTTATCTAAAGATATTTTTATTTGAAGATTGAATTTAAATAGATCAAATTTGTTTTACTTTTGATAATTTAAAATAAACAAAGGCTCAAAAACATTTTAGTTTTTAAGAAAATAATCCACTTAAGTTACAGTTTTATCATACTTCCATGGTAGAAACTGTAATTGATCCTTTTGATTTTGCAAAGGAACCTTATAGTAGTGTTTAATACCTTTAAGATTTTAACTAAATATATTAATAGGGAAATTAATACAAATTATGGGCATTAATCAGAATTAGACTATTTTCTTGATTTCACATGTTAAAGGTTTACATTCTATAATATGACCACAATCTCTAGGTAGTGTAAATTATTGTCCCAAAAGATTCCTTTGTTATAAAAAACTACCTTTAAGACTACTGAACAGGAGAATAAGATGAATTCATCTATGAATGGTCACAGTTCACTAGTTTGTCAAAATTAGTTTCAAATATGTGAAATAATATGATTGTTTTTTGTAGCTAGGGAGAGAGCGAACAATTTTTCCCCTTAATATTGCTACAATTTTTTTTTTTCCACAAGATTTCTAAAGGCCTGCAACCAAAGCTGGGCACTGAAATTCCCTTTGTTCATCCTGAGAAGATAAAAGTGGCCTCGAGAAGATTAAAAATTTAAATGTATCTATGGAAAAATCAGAAAAGGAATACTAAGAGGTAGAATATGAGGCATATAATATTTGCTTTTACATTGTGTCATTTTTTTCCTTGTCATTTAAATCCTTTGTCACCTTTTTTATATTTCTTAATGATTAGCTATATTTGAATTACCATTATTCTTTGATTATGTCTTTGGGTACTCATAAAATCTGAACATTTTGTAGTTTTGGTGATAGAATACAAGTTACTGTGGAGTAGAACAAAAGCATCCTAAAGCTTTTTTGCAAATCAGAACCGTCTAGATAATGACTTTACACTGCCAGTTGTGAGCTCTGCCTTAAATTAATTAATATCTTGAAGCTTCTGCTTCTTCATCTCTGAGAGAGAAATAATGTTCATTTTTTAGATAATTGAGTGTTATGTATAACTAGGAATATAACTGTGAAATAGAAGATATTCAAAAAATATTCAATTTATTCCTCTGCTTTGGTCTGTAGCAACCTAAAATATCCTTATTTAAAAAATTAAACTTCATTCAACAAAATAAACATAATCAAACAAAGTATTAGTTATATTTTGGATCAACATGGAAAGTTTGTTACAGATTATGAAATGTTTTCTATTTATTCATGAAGAAAGATAAATAGGAAATTATAAGTGGTTTACTTTTTCATGCCCGAATGCTACAGATCAAACAGTGACTTGACTGTATTATCCCCGAGTTTCAAGAAATTCATTTTGAGTTGTAATTTCTAGATGACATTTGGCTAAAATCATGGTATGTATTTGTATATACCATGTGTGTGGGAGACATACATGTTTAATTACTATTTAACAAGTGTCACTTGTAACTATAATTATTTTACTCATTGTGTTTGGTAAAATGCTAATTTGGAGCATTTTATAAGGTATTGACAAAGGTACAGTTGAATAAGTTTATAGTTGGTAGAATTTTAAAATATTGAACCATTTAAAATCTGCATATATGATTAGGAATACTTTTATTTCATTGATGAAATCTGTGAGTCGCTGGGATTACAGGCATGCACCACTGTGCCTGCCTAGGAATTTATATCTTGATTTGACCTCTTCTGTTTTTTCTGATACTATAAAGAGGATTTGTCATGTAGGATATCACTCATTGAGGAGCAGTCCACATCTTTTGTCCCCCCTCACTCTAGTAAGCAGGGAAAAAAAACATCAAGAACCAATCAATAGAGATTTCTGTTATTCCTTTACAATTAAAAGATTAAGAAGATAATTTCATTTTTCTTTTGTAAAGTATTACTGGTAATTTATCTAAATGCTTTTAACCTAAAAATAATTATGCAGTTTTTGTTTTATCTAAAGATATTTTCATTTGAAGATTAAATTTAAATAGATTTAAATAGTTGATTTTATCTTGCATCAGTAACTTTTAACTTCATTTTACACATTAAAAATTATTCAATAAAGTAAACATAACCAAGCTTAAAGTATAAGTTATATATTAGATTAGTATATAGAATGTTTGTCATAAGATTATGAAATGTGTTCCATTTGTAGCCTTTTAATTATATATTTATTTTTGCTGATTAATGGGAAAATTTTATTTTTGAAGTTACTTCCATTCAATAAGCTTTTATTTTCCCAGCAGTTTGGGAGACTGAGGCAAGAGGATCATGAATTCAAAGCCAGCCTCAGCAACTTAGTGACGCACTTAGCAACTCAGTGAGACCCTGTCTCTAAATAAAATATAAAAAAGGTGCTGGGAATGTGTCTCAGTGAATAGGCAATCCTTGGTTCAATCCTCAGTACCCAAAACAAACAAGCAAAAAATTTATTTAAACATATACTTTGTTCTTGGGATTCTACTAGTAGCTGAGAATACAAATAATGAGGCATGATCTCTTTTTATAAGGACTTGCATGTGAGGTAGATATATTAACATCATCAATCACATTGCTATTCAAAGAATCATGGCTCACTTAGGAATAGATAAATTATTACAGTTCGTAGCCATACATAAAAGGGAGGATTTGTCAACATAGACAGGTTTAGATCCTCAGGTAGATGATCTGCTACACAAATGGCCTCTTTATAAAATATGCATAGTAAACCTTAGGAATAGACAACCATAGAACAATGTGTAAAACCTGAACACCTGAGAGACAGCCAGTATCCTTCAAGATAATATGTGTCTAGACATTCTGATGAGACCTACTTCCAGTGTTCCCTTTACTTAGCTAGTTTTTGGGGAACAGAAAAGGGCATTTAGGAACATGGTGTTTTATTATCCCCTTTTTCTTTATGGACAACATAATGGGGGAATGGTGTTATCATGGCTCTCTTAAAAATGGATAAATTATGACAGTTTCTAGTCATCTGGTCAGGAATATATTTTGTCAGGTAACAATTGTTATTAAAGTTTTAAATTACAACAGTGTTAATATTGAATATATACTCCATTGCCATATAAGGACAAAAATATTAAGAAAATTCAGTCATCAGAGAAAAAGCCAGGTACCACATAGGTAAAACCATGTTCTATTATACTGATTGAGTGTTAATGGGAAATTAGGATACTGAATTAGGAAAGGTTACTGATTTACTAGAATGGTATTTCATTGCCTTTAGTTGTGATGTGTTCCATTAAAACTGCAGAATCTCCTACAGAGCAGATGTCCATATATTTGAGTCAGGGGCCTAGCAGCAGATGGGACCACAATGTGGCATTTCATTGAGAAGTGACTCGTTATAAAAGAAAAAAAAGATTCACTTTTGGCATCTTTGTTATGCAAATGTTTAACGTTGAGTACATGAAGAAAAGAAGCCTCTCTCAATTACAATTTATAAAAATACACATTGTTATTATAACATACAATATTATTTCCATGAAGTTATTTTAATTCTTTATCATTTAATCAACTTTTATAAAAGAGAATTCTAAGAAGATGTTGGAGTAGGAAGCATCAGGAATCTGCCCACCTAGTCAACAATTATATTGGCAGAATCTGTCTAATGTAACTATTTTAGAACTCTATAATTTCTTGAAGGTTTCTAGAGGAAGGCTTAGATGTTAATTTCAGTCAGTTTCCGTTTTTAGCCCAGTAGCAGCTACCCATACCTTCCTCCAACCCTGTAGTGGGTGACTATGCAGGTGTTCTGAAGCAGTATGCCCACGGCTCCTGGATGCCAGGTGGTCAAAAAAATAGCTTGTCCTCCAATCCAGGGACCTTGGCTTGGGTCACTGATTGTTGCTTCTGATCACAGACATGCAAACAAAGAGGTGGTGTGTAGAGGGGCCATTGCTCTTGCACCACTCCTCCATTGTTACAGGACCTTCCACCTTTGGCTGAAGAGGTTTCCAGGGGATTTAAAGGGCATTCTTCCCCACCCCCTTTATTTTCTTTTTCCTTTCCATCATCCAGTGGAGGCATTCAAAAACAACCAGGTATATGGGAAAAACTAAAAAGTTATCATGCATACTAAGAAAAAAGATCAGATTCAGAGAAGATTTTAAGCTTGTGTTAGCAGGCTGATGTTCAGCACGGACATCCTCTAACAACAATAATAAAACAATAACAAAAGAATAACAAATCATGGAAAGAAAAGAGCATCTGATTTTCTGAATTACCACATTGTTAGATTCATATGTATAGTTTTTCATCAAAAAATTAGAGGACATAGACAGGAAAGTGTGGTCCATTCAAGGAAAAACACATCTGAAGAAATTGTTCCTGATAAAGACCTGATGTTGTCTACATGATAAAGATTTTAAAATAATTGTGTTTGGTTGATTTTGTTTGATTTTTAGTACTTGGGATAGAACTATACCACTGAGGCACGTTATACCACTGAGCTATATCCCCAGTCCTTTGTATTTTTCAATTTGAGACAGAGCCTTGCAGCAGTTATAGAGGCTTGTCTTGAACTTGTAATCTGCAAACCCAGTTTCTCAAGTTGCTGAAATTATAAGCAGGTACCTCCATGCCAGTCAAAACAAGTCTTAAAGATGTTTATAGAATTAAAAGAAGATGTGGAGAAAGTCAAGGAAATAGTGTGTAAGCAAAAGGAAAATATCAGTGAAGAGAAAAAACGGAATTCTGAAGCTGAACAGTAAAATAACTGAAGTGAAAAACTCACTGGGGGAATTCAACAGCAGATTTGAACAGGCAGAAGAAAGAAACAATAAACATGAAAACAGGCAAAGGAACTTATCAAGTCTGAGGAAAAGAAAGAAAAAGTTTGAAGAAAAGCGAACAGAGTCCTTAAGGCACCTGTGGAATAACATCAAGCAGACCAAAAGATGCTTTGTGGGAATTTCATTAAAAGAAAAGGAAGAGAAAGGGGAAAAGAGGATATTTGAAGAAACAATGGCTAAAGACTCCACAGGTTTGGTGAAAAACTTTAATATAAACACTGAGAAGCTCAGTGAGCTCCAGGTGAGATGAACTCAGAAATATACACCAAAGCTATGGAACCAACCTAGGTGCCCTCCAACAGATGAATTGATAAAGAAAATGGTACATATAACACAATGGGATATTCCTCAACCATAAAGAAGAAAGAAATTATGGCATTTGCCAGTAAATGGATGGACCTGGAGAGAGACTATCTTGTAAAGTGAAATAAGCCAATCCCAAAAAATCAAAGGCCAAATGTTTTCTCTGATATGCAGATGATGACTCACAATAGGCTGAGAGGAGGGAGGAGTGAGGATTTGCTGGATTGGACAGGGAGTTGAGGGAAGGAAGAGGGGATGGGAATGGGAAAGACAGTAGAATGAATTGGACATAACTTTCCTGTGTTCATATATGAATACACATTCAGTGTAACTCCACATCATATACAACCACAAAAGTGGGAGGTTAACCTCCATGTAGGTATGGTGTGCCAAAATATGTTCCACTATCATGTAAAACTAAAAAGAACAAGTAAAAAGAAGAAAGAAAGAAATATACACCAACACACATTACAAGCAAACTTTTGAAGGACAAAGGAAATTTAGAAAACAGCAAGGGGTAAAAAAAGGAATTTCTCATACACCAAGGCTCCTCAGTAAGATTTTCAGCAGATTTCTCATCAGAAGTTCTGGAGGCCAGAAATCAGTGGGCCAATATATTCAAAGTGCTTATAAAAAAACCACAAAACTATCTTCTCGAAATCCTATGTCCAGCAAAAATAGCCTTCAAACATAAGGAAGAAATTAAGACATTCTCAGTCTAGATGCCTACCAACAGATGAATGGGTAAAGAATATATGGGGTGTATACACACACACACACACACACACACACAGTGGAGTATTATCCATCCATAAAGAAAAATGAAATCATGTCATTTGCCAGGAAATAGATGGAACTAGAGATTGTATTAAGCAAAATAAGCCAGACTCAGACAAACATCGTTTTCTGTCTAGTGGGAAGGGGAGAGAACATAAAATTGGAAGGGGAAATATTATGGAAGGGAATGGGAATGTAGGGGGGTAGGAGACGGTAATAGCAAAGCATATATGAAATTGTCACAATGAAACCTGTTATATGATACAATTAACATACACTAATGATTTTAATAAAAATAGTGATAAAATAATGTTTTTAAAATGAGGGAGTTCATTTCCTCTAGACTTGCCTTGCACAAGGCAAAATGAAACTTGAAGCTATATGGAGAAAGGGGGATCTCATTAAAGGTGGACCATGGGCAAATATGCCAGTATATTTTTAACAGTGGTTTGTACTCTAGTTTTTATTTTCTACATGATTTAAGAGACTAGTATATTAAAAAAATAATTAGTCTAAAAGCTAATATTTTGCCTTTGGCTAATAACTACACATTTTGTTTTTTATAAGATTAGCACACTTTAAAAAGTTATTAGATTATATATTGAGGCACAAAATGTATAAAGATGTAATTTTGAAACATTGATAATTAAAAGGGATGAGGGCAGACTGCTCCTTGAGCAGAGTTTTTATATATTTTTATTGAAGTTGATGTAACTCAAATTCAAGTATTATAACCTTAAGATATTAAATGTAATCTCCTTCATAAACACAAATATCTATACAATATCTACAAAAGGAAATGAGAAAGAAATTGAAACATTACATACCAAAAATTTGACCAAACACAAAAGAAGACAGTACTTCAGGAAAAGAGGCTATAAGGCATACAGAAAACAGGTATCAAAAAGACATAAGTCTGTCCTTAGCAGTAATTAAGTGTAAGTGGATTAAACTCTCCAATCAAAAGACAGATTTCTGTAAGAGGCTCACTTTATATCAGAAGTCACAAACTGATGGAAAAAGATTTTATGCAAATAAAAACCAAAAGAGAACAAGTATAGTATGCTATTCTAAGAAAAAAGAAAACTTTAAAGCAAAAAAGGTTATAAGAGGGACTTTATATTAATAAAAAGGTTCATACTGCAAGAATATATAGGTGATATTGTTATGCATCTAATGACAGACCCTCCAAATACATGAAGCAAAAAATAAGAGAGAAATAGTTCTGCAATAATAGTTGGAGACTTTAGTACCCTTTGAAATAATAACTAAAACCAGACAAAAGACAATTAGCCAAAGAGACCTCAACAAGGTATGCGGAACACTTCCCAACAGCAGCAGTGTGTGCATTAGCGTTAAGTTCCCATTGGAAGTGTCCCAGGATAGACATATGGGAAGCCACATTAAACTCTTTTTTTTATAAGAGCATTATAGTCACACATAATATTTGGGTTCTTTTTGACAAAATTATACATGCATGGAATTTGGTTTCAATCCCTGTTTGTCCCCTTCTTTTCCCTCCTCTCTCCCCCTAATTCTCCTTCCTCTATAGATCTTCCTCCCACTTATTTATTTATTTACTTTTATCATTACTTTCTACATATACTTAAAGGTGAAATTTACAATAGTATATTTGCATATGCATATAATGTGATTTTATTAAATTCATTCTATATTTTATCTTCTTTCCCTTCTTCCCTCCCTCACATCTCCCCCACTGATCTTCCCTATACCTTTATGAAATCTGACCCCTCCTGCTTTCTTTTTTCTTATTTTGCTGTAGTTACCACATATGAGAGAAAACATTTGACCCTTGATTTTCTGAGTCTTGCTTATTTCACTTAGCATGAAGTTCTCCATTTCCATTCATTTACCAGCAAATGCCATAATGTTATTCTTCTTTATGGCTGAGAAAAACTTCATTATATGTTTATGCCACATTTTCTTGATTCATTAATCTATTGATGGTGTTCTGGGCTGATTGTGTTTGACTATTGTGAATTCTGCTGCTATAAACATTGAAGTGGCTGTATCACTATAGTATGCTGATTTTAGTACTTTTAGATAAATACCAAGGAGTAAGATAACAGGGTTTATGGTGATTACAGTTCTAGTTTTTTGAGGAATCTCCCTACTGCTTTTTAGAGGGATTGTACTTCTTTGTAGTTCCACCAACAAAGTATCAGTGCACCTTATTCCTCACATCCTTGACAGCATTTATTTTTTGTGTTGTTGAGGATTTCTATTTTGACTGGAGTGAGATCTTGGTGTATTTTTGATTTGCATTTCCCTGATTGCTAGAGATATTGGACTTTAAAAAAAACGTATTTATTGGCCATTTGTGTTTCTTCTTTTGAGAAACATCTGTTTAGTTCTTTTGCCCATTTGTTGATTGGATTATTGGTTTTTTTTCAATATTAGTCTATTCTGAATATTGATCCCATTGGAGAATTAGCTAGCAAAGATTTTCTCCCATTCTGTAAGCTCTCTTTTTTCACACTCTTAATCATTTCCTTTGTTGTACAGAAGCTTTTTCAATTTGGTGATATCCTACATATTGATTCTTAGTTTTAGTTCTTGTGCTTTAAAGGTCTTATTGTGGAAGTTAGTGCCTGCACCTGTATGATGGAGTGTTAACCCTGTGTTTTCATCTAGTAGTTGTAAGATTTCTAATTCCTAAGACAGTGATTCATTTTGATTGACTTTTGTGCACGGTGAGAGGGATCTAAATTCATTCTTCTATATATGGATATCCATTTTTTCCAGCACCATTTGTTAATAAGTGTATCTTTTTCCCAACACACATTTTTAATACATTAGTCAAGTATCAGATGGTTATAAGTATGTGGGTTTGTCTCTGTCTTCTATTCCATTCATGTCTATTTTGATGCCAACACTGTGCTTTTTTTGTTACTATACCTCTGTAGTATAATTTGAGATTGGGTATGGTGATGCTTTCTGCATTGCTCTTCTTGCTCAGGATTGCTTTGGCTATTCTGGATTTCTTATTCTTCCAAATTAATTTAAGGACTGTCTTTTTCTAGTTCTGTGAAGAATGTCATTGATATTTTGATGGGGATTGCATTGAATCTATATGTTACCTTTGGTAGTTTGGCCATTTTGACAATATTAACTCTGCCTGAATAAGAACATAGGAGGTCTTTACACATTCTAAGGTGCCATGGTTTAGATATGAGGTGTCCCCCAAAAGTTCATGTATGAGACAATGCAAGAAAACTCAGAAGTGAAATGATTGGGTTATGAGAACCTTAAAATAATAAGTACATTAATCCACTGATACGATTAACAGGGTGGGAAGTATAGGTAGGTAAGTTTTGGATGGAAAAGGTGAGTCATCAGAGGTGTGCCTTTAGGATATATATTTTGTACTTTGTGAGCCAAGTTTAGTTTCTCTCTCTGCTCCCTGGTTCCATGTCCTGAGCCACTTTCCTCTTTCACACTTTTCCACCATGATGTTTTTCCTCACCTTGGGCCCAGAGCAATGGAGCCAGCTGTCTGGGGATTGAGACCTCTGAAACTGTGAGCCCCAAATAAACTTCTCCTCTAAAATTGTTCTTGCTAGGTGTTTTGGTCACAGTGACAAAAAAAAGTTGATTAAAACTAATAAGTTCTTCTTTAATTTCTTTCTTTAGTGTTCTATAATTTTCATTGCCGAGATCTTTTTACCTCCTTATTTAGATAAATTCCCAAGTTTGTTTGTTTATTTTAGGTTGTGAAAAGGATGGTTTTGCTGATTTTTTTTTTTCTCAGCAGAATTGCTGTTGGATTATAGGGAAGCTATTTATTTACTTATTTATTTATTTTTTCCAGTTTGAAATTATATTTTATTTTAAAAATACCTAGAAATATCCAATAACTATATATATATTTTTAAAAAATTTTTAGTTGTTGATGGATCTGTATTTTATTCATTTATTTATATGTGGCACTGAGGATCAAACCCAGTGCCTCACACATGTGAGGCAAGAGCTCTACCACTGAGCCACAACCCCAACTATATATTTTTAAGAAGAAAAACTTCGTTTTCCTTCTTCTAGCATCATTGGCAGAAAAAAAAAGAACATTTTTGTTTAGAAATGTTATTGAGTATCTATGAAAATTATGACTGTATTTATGGAACTTTCAAAAATCTAAAAACACAGGGTACATTTTCAGAAGAATAATGTTACTCATACCCATTTATAATTATATTCATAATATTAGAATATAGCTAAGCCATGTATAAATAAGCCAATCAAATAGAGTCCAGGAAGAAACTGTTCTTATTGAATTAAGAACAGCACATATTGAAGATTTTGATAGTACATATGAACAAAAAGAACACTCGAAAACCCCAATCCAAATATAAATGTATTTTTAAAGGATTTTAAAAGCATGCTCCATTAGATTACAGCTTTCTCTCACTTTTGTAACAGTTGTATTTCTGTCTACCTGTGCATAGCAAAGCATTAGAAATGATGTCAGAAATGTGCTAATGTAGAAATGCACTCCATAAAATTTATCATATTCCTTATCCCTGAAGGGGCAAGAGGGAAAGAAAGCCTAGGTAGAGGTATAGTTGCAGTATTTATGGAAGAGATAAATAATGAATCTTCATAGTGCTAACTATTCCATAATGAATTAATAAGACTCTCATCTATTTTAAAATTGATCAGGAAGCTAGTTGCCTCTATATACATCAATTAATTCAAACCATATACTCTTAAAAAGACAAAGATCAGTAGGTATTTCCTAAGTAGAAGACCAACACCAAAAGGAATACCTCTTCCATTGTTTTTTGATATCACAGGATTTTGTCAGGGTGGAATATAACATTTAAATAAGCAATCTTATTTAAGATTGTAAGAGGGGCTGGGGTTATGGCTCAGCGGTACAGTGCTCACCTCACATGTGCAAGTCCCTGGGTTCGATCCTCAGCACCACATAAAAGTAAATAAATAAATAAAATAAAGTTTAAAAAATGTTAAAAACAAAACAAAAAAATATTGTAATAAACTACACTACTATGAATATTATCCCACTGTTACTATATATATTACATATTAAATTAATATGTATTACACATCTAATTAACATGAAACATGCTTGCACATTTATGCTACGAGTGAGTGAAGACAGCAGTGATGATGCTAGTAAGAAAAAAATTATCATTAGCTAATACAACAAGCAGAAAGCAGGCATAGGGTTGATTATTTTCTGATGAGGAAAAGTAAATTAAATTTTAAACACAGAAATATAAAAAGAAAAGTATTCTCTTATTTCCCCATGTTAAAATAGAGCTAAGTAATCCATTGCAGCATAACCAAAAAAAAAAAAAAAAAATCACCTCTTCAACACAGTGTAAGATTTAAATGCAACCTACACCAAGGTGCATGTCATATTAAACATAGTAAGGTTTCTGCTGCCTCAAGTACTTCCAGTTCCTACCCAGGTTATAGTGAAATACTGGTGGTGAGTCTAATAGTTTTATCAAAACAAATGTAGTTTTTTTAAGAAAAGTATTTCAAAAGACAAATCAAAATGCCTCAAACTTTATCCAACTCCACCTTTACATATGTAAATGATATTTATTTGCTTCACACTAATAAGTCATTATTTCACTCACACTAGACTAACAAACTTTCCATACTGTAGTGTCTTCCTTGCCCAATGTCAAAGGAAAAATCCAAAGTAATTAGCAAAGAAAAATGTATGAATTTGCACCCCCTTTTCTTTTGTTTTAAATATCTTTAAGTTGTAAAAAGTGTTTCAAGTTTGTAATTCCTAATAGGAAAACGTTATCTAAATAAATACCCTAAGGGCAAACTACTGTAAAATGTTTCAACTGTATTTGGTGTAGAGGAGTAGGGATTATCTTCATAGAACCCCAACTCTTCTGATGTATTTTTACGACATCCATTAAGTGATCTAGGTTGCTTCCAGGTCACTAAAAGTTTCATTGAGCCAAGGCATTCCTGCCATTGCAGGCATGCCCACTCCCCTTCCAGGTATTCTCCTTAGGAAAGTCACCCAGAAAAGAACCATACTGAGCTTCTGCTTACCATCTGGCTTTTTCCTCCCTCTGGGCTATCATGCAATTCTCAAGCCTTCTTAATTCATTCTTTCTATTGTTTCTTTGATTTCTCACTCTTCATGTTTTTGTTCATACATTCTCCATTGTTCAGCAATTTTCTGGGCCCTTGGTTGAACTTCTTTCAGCATTGCACTAGCATCACCAACATAATCCAGTTTACAGGCAAGGACAAGATCATGGGATTCCTTCCAGTGTCCCAGAAGTCTGTGTGCTTTCCCTAGCCACTTGGAGGGCTGAGCTGAATCAGAATTTATTTCAATAGCTCCATCACAGTCTTGAATGGAAGTATTTGGCTTTTGTAATTTGGTGAAGACAGTGACTCTCTTGGTACACAGAATACCCAAGTGAGGATTTAGCTTGATGGCATCTGTGAACAAGTCAATGGCTTTCTATAGTTCATTATCATTCAGAGCTTCAGTAGCAGCCCCTTTCTTTTCATTTGCTTGATCCATCATCTCCTTTATTATCTCTGTATTTTTGTCTCCCATTGCATAAGTGTCTGGTTCAGTTATACCTTGTCAATTTCTAGACACATATCTGGGTTCCTATTAAGGTATCTATTTCTTTTCCTACCAGCTGCCCTATCCTCTCTCTTTTCTTATGCTCCTCTTGTCACTGCACCTACCACTGGTGCTAGTCAAGTTGGTGTGTCTCTGAAATATTATGTTTGTCTCTATGTGTGTGTATGTGTGTGTGTGGTTTTTTTTTTTTAAACAGTCCAGTGTTAAGTTTCAGTGAGTACCATTAGTTACCCACCTCACTGAAGAACAGTCTTCCTGCTTTGTAAGTTGGGGCTAAGGAACTGCTGGGAAGTGCATTCTTCCTTTAATCCACCATCTTCTCTCCCACATTAAACTCTTAATAGATTTAAAAAGACAGATGACATAAAAGGTATCTTGTCTGAATGAATGGAAAAGCAAAATATGGTATGTACACACAATGAAATACTATTTAGCTTAAAGAGGAAGGAAATATGCTACAATATGGGTGAAGTTTCAGGACATTGTTTATGCTAAGTGAAATAAGTCATCCACAGAAATACTATATGTTTCCACTTATATGAGGTACTTCGAATAGTAAAATTTACATAGAAAAATAGAATACTGGTTGCCTGGGGCTCAAGAGGAGACTGGGAAATTACTGTTTGATATAGATTTTCAGTTTTACAAGATGAAAACAGCTATGTGATAGCTGCTAGTGATGGTTTCACATAATTGTGAATGTGTTTAATTCCACTGAACTGTATGTACACTTAAAAGTGGTTAAGATGGTATATGTTATATTTGGTTTACAATGTTATTTTTTAAGTTAGAATTAACATTTAGATTCTAAAGATATTTTATTTTCAATTTCTTTGTTTTATTTGTGGTACTAGAGGTTGAACCTAGGAGTGCTGTAACACTGAGCTACACCTTGGCCCTTATTCAGTTTTATTTCAAGACAGGGTGTCACTTAGTAGTCCAGAACTAGCCTCTAACTTTTGATCCTCCTGTCTCAGCCTCCAGAGTAATTACAATCATGTGTCACCACATCCAACTTAATTTCCATGTTTTATTAAGAAACTTTGAAGTGCACACAAAAGAGAATTTTTATAGTAAAACCCTGAAATGCCCATCACACAGATTGAACAGTTACTAAGAGTTTATCAGATTTGCTTTATCTCCTCTTTTTCTATTTTGTTACCATCATTGTTGTCATCTTCTCCCCCCACCTTTTTTTTTTTGACTGAACTGTCTTTCAACTAAGTCAAACTTTAATCTGTTATTAAAGTAAATCAGTGTTATGTATTCCTACATACTTTAGTACACCTTTTTAAAAAAAGAATTTTTTTTCACATAATCACACCTAATAAAATTAGGAACATTGCATTCTATCATCCAGTGCTCATCTGTAACCAAATGTTCCTGTTTGTCTAAAATATATTGTTTTGTAGTTGATGTTTCTGAATCAGGATTGAAAATCATACATACAGTTATAAATCCTTAGCCACTTGGTAAAGTAATTTCTCCCACATTCATTTTTTCCTACAGTTTTTTATTTACAGACTTTTCATCTAGAATGCCTAGCATTCTGGAATGTTCCCTTGTGTTTTACTTAAGTTTCCTATATTCATGCTGTCCAACATGTTAGCCACTAGCCACATATGGCTCAGCATGGTCAGTCTAAATTGAGATATGTTGTAAGTGTGAAATACATATGAGATTATGAAATAAAGTTAATATCTCATTAGTAACTTCTTACATTGACTACATGTTGAAATGATATTTTGGACATATTAGGATAAATAAGTACATTATTAATTCTGTCAGGTTTTCATGTATTTACTGGAATATTTAAAATTACATATGTGACTCATATTTCTAGTGGACAGCACTGGTCTATATTCTTTCTGTTTTAAGCCTCCTGGCTGCATTAGCATCATCTCTGAACAGAATATCAGACCCACCCCAAGACTATTGAATCAGAATCTGTATTTTAACATGATCCCCGGGGGATGAAGGACACATTAAAATTTGAGAATTGCTGCATATCCATATCCTGTGAAGTAGATCCTCTTAATGCTGGATTAGTGATTCTCAATTCTGCTTGTACATTAGAGTCACCCCAGGGAGATTTATGAGGATGACAGACTGAGCCTCACCTCCAGAGGTGTTGTTGATTTAATTGATGAAAGGTGGGACCCAAACAATAGTATCTTTGAAAATCTTCTCAGGTGTTGCTGGTAAGCAGTCAAGGCTGAGAACTAATCTAAAGAGTTAGGTTAAAGAGTTAGGTTAAGTTTTAGGTTAGCTTTTTGGGCAAGAATATTCTATAACGGGTACTTCTTCTGAATGTTGGGAAGCACACAGGTTGTCTCACGTTTAGTGAGTCTCAGATTGGTGAGCTGGTGGTGAGGACCTGATTTCTTCTATGTGATAATTCACATCAGTCTTTCATCTAATGGCTGGAGCCATAGTCAAGCATCACTTAAAGCAATTGATGAATCAGGGTTTATAAAATGGTGATTTTTAGTTGTTATCCCTCCCATACCTATTGGCTGGAATTATGTATAAAGAACTTCCCTTCATTGATTAGTGCTGTTTAGTGGTTACTTTGAAATAAAGTTCTTACAAAATACTGTTAGTTTTCAGAATAAGATACTGATGTCCCACTTCTTTCAATTATTACCAATAAGATGAAGTTTTTGTTTTGTTTTTCTTTTTGAGAATAATTACAAATTTACTGCATGCAGTCTCTTCTACAAAGTTGATT
Organism: Marmota monax; assembly: GCF_021218885.2. Taxonomy (NCBI): domain Eukaryota; kingdom Metazoa; phylum Chordata; class Mammalia; order Rodentia; family Sciuridae; genus Marmota; species Marmota monax. The sequence goes on along the minus strand of NW_026693851.1, from coordinate 3,267,764 downwards.
AACTTATATGAGATACATAAAAAGATATGATCTCAGTGTAGCAAGGAAATCATCTTAATTCATAGGTGATATTTCCTCAAATTTAATGTATCTTAACAAGTAACACCACATGAATACCGAGTAGAGTAATGCAGCCAAATACTATAAAACACCAGTGGAAGGCATTCTCTCACTACTACCCCTGGTTCAGTTTAACTAAGTCTTGGAGGTGCTTCTGCTGTAGTTACTTCATTTCATGCATTTTATCCTTGACTTCATGAAAGGCCTCAACTTTTGCATCCTGAACTCTTCTGTACTTTCTTCCCTCCTACTGCACCTCAGTCCTGTAAATTAAACACAGGGGTGCTCTACCACTGAACTATATCCTCAACCCTTTTCATTTAGAGATTAGATCTCATTAAGTTTCTGAGTCTGGCCTCAGATTTGCAATCCTCCTGTGTCACTGTGATTACAGGCCTGCACCACTATACCTGGCTCTGTACCTTTTTCTGTCAAAGACTCTTTGTAGTTGATGATGTTGTTAAAGTTTTTTGGGCGTGGGGGTGCTCTGGGCTTAGAGCCTTGTGCATGCTAGGCAAGCACTCTACCATTGAGCTACATCCCTAGCCCAATTGTAGTATTTCTTTACTATTTAGGAATTTGACAAATATTTTTAATTGGGTTTGGAATTTTTTTAGATTATTATTGTTTTGTTATGTTGTTGTTGTTTGTATTCTAATTAGAAAGTTGAACTGGATTTAAGTTGTGAGTTCCTAACATGTCTCTGCCTAATGCCAGTTACTTTTGATGTGATATTGCAAAACCACATCAAAAGTTTGTTCTGCTTGTTCCTGTATTATAGCAGAAATGTCTGCACTCATTGTGCAACTATCTTTTTCATTTTCATTTTTTATTTCTGATCCTTAGTTATTCTCATTTTTTATTAATATAAGTCCCTTCGTTGATTCCTTTGTTGTTCTGACATGACCCATTTGTCTTTGATGACTTCCTTGCTTTTTAGCACAAGATAGCTGAAACTCATCTTGTGTATTTCCTTCATTATAACTGGCATCAATCATTCCTATAAAAAGCCAAGGTTTGTCTTTTAAAAATTTTAAAATGGTTTGGGGAGGGGGGTGAATAATGAGTTGTTTGATTTTTTTTTAAGTTCTAAATTACTATTTATTGTCTCTTTCTTTTTAAAAGATAATGTCAAGTTCTAAAATGAAACCAGGGCTCAAAAACACTGCTGCTTTCAGAATCTTAATTAGATTTAGGTTTAACTTTTTGGACAAGACTATTTCATAGGTAAATAGATAATTAATTTATAATTTTTGGATACCTGGATCCCTTTTTAGTCTTTTCCTTTGGCAAAATTTATTTGAAAGGAAATACTTATAAAGTATAAATACTTATAAAGCAAATATTTATTCCATGACTGTTTTAAAACAATGTAGAGAAAAGAATAGACACACAAATGGAGAACATTTTATATTAACATTATGAAAAAACCATATATACATTTCTAATTCTGTGAACTTGGAACAAAGAAGAGTAAATTCTCATTACTCCTCTTGGTATTGTTATTTTTTAACTTCTTTAATATTCATTCAATTGCCAAATATTCACTGAAAATATAAAATGTGCCCAGGATGTTGGCACACCTGTAATCCCAGTGATTCTGGGAGCTAAGACAGGAGGATCACAAGTTCAAGGCCAGCTTCAGCAACTTAGCGAGGTCCTAAGCAACTTAGTGAGGCAGGGTAAATTAAAAAATTAAAAATAAAGAGGGTTGGGGATGGAACTCAGTGGTAAAGCATCCTGGGTTCAATCCCCAGTGCTAAAAATGAAGGAAAGAAAATTTATGATGAGCTAGGCCCCGATTCTAGGTGCTGGTATTTCAAGAATGAATAAAATAGTCCCCATCCTCACCAAGTTTACATTGGGTCAGAACAGGAGTCAACAATAAATAGCATCTGAAAGTTGGTCCTGTTCCTCTCCCAAAGAGAAACTGGGTTAGGTAGCTCTGTTATCCTGAGTTATGGAGTGAAATTTATCTTACATCTTCAATTTTTAATGATTTTCCCTTTCATTGACTTTTTCAGTATTTTATACTTAGCCATTCTGCCCATTAGCACAAAATTCTGCATTACTGTAGTTATATTAGATCCTTTATTTTCATGAAGATTATAGCCTATGAGTTTCTCAATGTGCCACATCACAGATAGCATTGGGATACACCTTAAGACTTACAGCACATCAGACAAGAAGTGCTAAATTGCAAATAATATAGATTTTCTGTCTTAGTTCATTTTACAGAATACCTGAAACTGGATAGTCTATAAAGAACAGAGATTTATTTGGCCCACAGTTCTGGAGACTTCGAAATCAAAGAGCACAGCAGAGGCATTTTTCCAGAGCCTTCCTGCTGTGTCATCCCATGAAGGAAGGCAAAAGAACAAGAGAGTGAGAGCAAACAAGAGACCTAACTCAAAGCCCCGAGCACTTTGAGTAATCGATGAGTGGATTCATCCATTAATCTAGGAGGGAGGAACCCTCATGACCTAAATTACCTCTCATTAGATTCCACTTCAAAACAATGTTGCATTTGGAATGAGGTTTCCAAAACACTCATTATGAGGGACACAATTGCTCTAAGGGATATTATCAAAGTCTAGAGTATAGATTTCTAGATCTTTTAAGAGGGCTTAATAACTATAGATAAAAGCCTACTTTCTAAAAGAAAGAGAAGAGACCAAATTGTGGAAATATTTTATTTTCTTTCATTTAAATAGTGAGCATAGTGTTGTGGACTCAGAAGAATGTAGGATCTCATTTTTAAAGCCAGAGTACTCTGTATTTCTAGAGAAACTGAAGACTTTGAGAACAAATTGGTGGGAGTTGTTGAGAACACCATTTAAAGGACCAAGTGGATGGAAAGGAGCCACGAAAGAGAAACAAACAACTTGGGAGTTTAAAGAGGAGGATTGTAAATTTGAGGTCCCCCTCAGCAACTTGGTGAGACCCTGTCTCAAAAATAAAAAGTCTGCGGATGTAACTCAGTGGTAGAACTACCTTGAGTTTAATCCCAAGTATAGAAAATTAAACATAAAAGCCTTTTAAATTGTGATTAAGTACTGAAAAAAAGTAATACACCACTCTAAAGTACTTTGTATGTTTTAACTAATTTAATAACCTTTATAATAATTTCATGAGGTAGGTAGTTGTCATCCAGAGATGCGGATTCTCAGATTAAAAACTCAAAGCCACATAACTGAGGGGTGGTACTACCACTAATCTAGAGCCCTTGATCTTAACTTTTATTATGAAGTGGTGTATACAAAGTCAGCCAGCCTATAATCAGTGACTCAGGAGACTGAGGCAGAAGGGTGGCAAGTTCAAGGTCAGCCTCAACAATTTAGCAAGACCCTCAGTTACTTAGCAAGACCCTCTCTCAAAGTGAAAAATAAAAAGGACTGGGGATGTAGCTCAGTGGTAAAGCACTCCTGGATTTAATCCCCAGTACTAAAACAAACAAAAACAAAGTCAGATGGAATCCATGGGAAATGTCAAGCTGAAATAAATGGTTTTCATTGAGTGGTCATGTGAATTGTATATAGAGGCAATACAATACTGTTTACCAGTTTTCTTCTTTGTTAGAAAATCTGCTGATTCTTTAATAAATTTTAGTAAGTAGATTTTTAATTGATTTGTATTTTTTTGGTGCTGGGGTTCAAACCAGGGGCCCTATGCCTGCCAGGCAAGTACTGCATCACTGAGCCATACCCCCAGCCCAAAGTTACAAATATTTTTAGAAGACTCTTAATATTATGTTAATCATCTCAATAAATAAATATTAAATAAAGCTGCTATTCCAAAGTAGCTCATAATCAAAGGAGAAGAACCAAAGGACAGACTAAATCATTAGAATAATTTATTTTTTATTTTTTGTTTGTATTTTCATGCTGGGATAGACACTGATGCATGCTAAGCAAGTGTTCTACCATATATCTACACTCCTACCTTAAAATAATTGATTATTAAATTTTATGAGACTGCAAAGCAATAAAGGTGGTATCACTGTGGTCTGAAGGTCTTTATGTAAGAGGTTGAAAATTAAATGGATCTTGAGAGATGGATAGAGTTTGGATCCTTTGGAATATAGTAGGGATATTATTAATGGTGGAGGAGTAAAGGCAAGGAGATGATATATTTTGGGCATATAAATAAACCTGAGTTTTTAATCATTATCGCTAATAAGGCAGCCTTGCAACTTACTCTGAGCTCTATTTTAGCATTAAAAGTGTCAGAAACTGCCTCAAAGAAAGACTTGATGGAGTTATATCTAGCTTAAAATCCATAAAATCTTTCTTTAAATTGTTTTTGAAAAGTCAATTATGTTTTTTTGAGGGACCAAATTCCTGAATAATTTATCTTGAGAATCTAAAAAGAAATTAATTACTAGAAATTTAGAGGTACATACCACATGAAAGTTATTAAAATTAACTGTGATGACTGTATTATTATTACTTTCTTAGGCAATTAAACAATTTTCCTTGAGTGGAACTTTCTGTAGAATCTTTACCTCAATGAGAGAATAGTAAATCTATGATTTATATCATAGATGAATGATTAGTAGAATCTATCACATATAGAATAGTTCCATGTTTTTAGAGTTGCTGACTAACTTCAGTTAGAGTTTCAATTAAAGTAAAATGCTAAACATTATATATTTTTACCTTTACCACTGACTTAATACCATTATGTGATAACAATTGTTGAGTAATTTAAAGTAAATCCATTATAAGCTGGAACAAATAAGAAAAATATCGTCAGCCTCATATTAGGGTTATTTGAATCAGTTTGAATAGGTCTTGATATTCAAAGAGTATATTTTCCTGGTTCTAAGGTAAGTGGTAGGATTCTTTGATTCCAGCCAATCACAATCAACTCTTTAGTACAAGTAGAATTCTTTAAAAAGATATCAGCAACTCACAGAATAGATAAATGACTGGAGAAATAAGTCTGGAAGGAAAAGCTACTCCCAGGGGCTAGAAATAGGGACTATGGGGAGGTCTCTATGCTCAGACACTCTGGTCAGAGCCCCACTGCTCAAGTGAATGAATTACTGTCCTTTTACTAGCTCTAGTCAAGATAAAATCCAGGGATGGGATTTTTCAACCTAACTTAATTCATTTGCCTGTCCCATAGTGTACTGGAGTATACAGGAGTGGTGAAAGAAAGGGCCTTATGCAAGGATTCTCCAGGAACACTTCCTCTTCATAGTGGCAAGGCAAGTGCCCGGATTTCCTGTCTCCAGATTCCTCACAAAAGAAGGAAAAAAGATGAACAGAAACTACACCTATCCTGTGCACTGAAATGTCTCATCTCCTGTTTCAGAGGATCGGACAACTGTCCATAGAAAACAGGATTTCTAAGAACAGAGGTCTAAAGACATACCTTAACCTGTCATTAGGCAAAAATTCTCTATGGACAAGTGTTGTGAAAAAACTTTGGTGAAATTTTAGTTTTTTCTTCTATTTTATGAGGTGTAAAATTTCTCAATTTTTCAGAAAGAATATTTTATATATTAGAAATTGTTCAGTTGCTTATTAACAAGAGTTCTACCAGTGTCCTTACCTCACACATGCACATTTGCTTGTCTCACATCCTGCTCAGTTAGGACTTTGAAGTTGAGTTTTCTAGTGATGATGTTCACTAGAAACCCCAAGAAAGGGAATATGTAAGAGAAAAATCTACTAAGAAAACCAAAAATAATGATAGTTTATTATAATAGGTTATCTTGCCAATAATCCTCAGTTCTGCTTTACATGATTTCTATATCAATCTTAAAATTACTTTAAAACTTTGCTGTTTTCATTTTAAAAACACGGTTAAAATACCTTTAAAGATCTTTTCTGAATTTTTCATTTATATTCTAGTACAAGGAAATTGTCACAACTAACCAAAAAGATTATCTTCATGGGATACATTATCACTGACTTTGCCTATTTTACTTATTACATTTTGAGAGTCTAGTGCTTATATTAGATGTTTTTTTGTGGACATTATAGGACAACTATTTTTCAACATATACAGATTGTGAAAAATCCTAAATATTTGCCTATGGCCTGGTTGAGACATGTAAAAATGGTAATTCTTTTAGAATCACTGTTAAGTTAGAGGGGATATGCCGGTTGATTTTCCTAAGTGCAGGATTGTTCTGTTAGTACCTCATTTCCTCCCCTCTCTTGCCTCCCAACACAGGACTATTGTCTGTAGAAGTTGTTGGCAAACACAAATGACTTCCTTGCTTCTGACTTGATGGTTCCAAACCTTGGCACACTAAGGTCATGGACTCCTGTCTGAGGATGTGCATTGCCAAGATAATTTTTAAGGCTCTGTAGACATACAGCAGATCTCTACTTTTAAATCTTCTTTAACCATAAACTTAAACGTTGAATTTGTTTCATGAAGATGATCACTTGGTTCATACAGTTGAAATTTTAGCAAAAAGATAATTGTTTTGTAAGTTGTTATTCACAATAACATTTCTACAAAAATTAAAGGAAGGAAACAAACAAAAAATAAAACCACAAATTGTTATGATGGCTTTATTCTGTAGTTGGAATATGTCCAGTGGCTTATATTGTTCACTGCAGCTGTCACTGGTTTAATCAAATTCATGAAGATTTATATCCATCAAAAACAGTTATGGGAATCTCATGGATTTTTTATTTTGTATTTTTCTGTACCCTTTCTTTTTTTTTTCTTTTTCTTTTTCTTTTTTTTTTTTGGTGGTGGTGCTGAGGATTGAACCCAGGGCTTTGTGCATGCGAGGCAAATGCTCTACCAACTCTATATACCCAGCCCTGCAACCTTTCTTCTAAAATTCATTTTAATTGCTTTTTGCTTATTTGAGTTAAATTACTTTTGGAGGTCGTTTCTGAGTTTTGAAGCCAGAAAAATCATACACTTGAAATCTTAAATGTTTTAAATGGCACCAAATAGCTTGTATCTTTAGGCTATCACCATTGTATTTTAGTTATGATGTAAAATGCTTCTTTGGTCCTTTAGTCTTTTAGTAATAATCTCTGTGGAAAATATAGAAAGTCTGAGTTTCAATAGTAGTGATTTATTGTAATCAGCAGAGAAAGAAAATAAAGCATATACTGCAGAAGACAAAACAGCCATAGTCCCAGCCAGTCTTGCTGTAGTTTTGTTCACAATCTATTAACATACCACTTTTAAAAGATGAATTTTGGGGACCTAAATTGATATCATTAGGTTCCTCTGCCATTGTAACAGTGAAGACAAAAGCACTCACCATCTTAATATTCACAGGACTGTGCTAAAGAATAATGATTTAAGATCAAGACAAGAGTTAACTGCCCACCTCACCAACCAGTGGCCTTCCCCAGGAGCTCTGGATGTCAATGCTGTTGCCTTGGATACGTTGCTTTACCGAAAACACAATAAACAGTGGTATGAGTAAGTGTAACACCTTTTTTTCCAACTAATTACAAATTCAGTTGTACCAAAACATGTGGCTCTCCACTTTGGTGTCTCAGTTATTCTGAATTTATTACTAGCTTAGAGCAAAGATAGGCTTTAGGTCTACTTTGGTAAAGTTAGACAGTTGATGTATTAACATTTTGAAGCCAAGGCACCCTGGGGAAGTAAAACATCTGAGAAATTCTCATGTGGTATTATTGGACCAGCTATCTGCTTCTTCTGTTAAATTTTTAGCCAGTCCTTTGGTTACATCTGTGAGCTTATGTTTAATGAACCATTCAGTTTTTAATTCTAGCTTTGGTGTTATATTTGCTTAGAATTAATTTTCCTGCTTGTTAAAAGACATAAGACTGCACCTCATGAAAGGATAGTAAGATATATACTTGTTTTTGGTGGGTCTGAAAGTGTTATGTTCATTTTCAGTAAATTTAATTTTAGAAGCTATAAAAAATATAATGACTACCTATGGGCCAGAGACCCTTTTCCTATTTCTTTGCCTTGATAGTTCAGGACTATTTCTTTTAGTCATAGTATCTTAATATTAAATGAGCTACAAATTGTAGGTAATCTTCATTTTGAAAAATCACTAAGTGTATTATCTTCTTTTGGCTATTAGCCACTTATCTATCTTAATCATTTGTTTCACTGTGGTTTTTGTCTTTAGTTAATTTTCTGATTATTTTCTCTGAAATCCTTCCCTCCTATCCCCATGTGTTGCTTTTTTCCCTTTTCTCTATCACTTTTCTCATTTTCCTTCTTCCTTCCCTTCTTTCTCTTCTTCTCTCCCCCCCTTTCTCCTTATCTCTGTTTTTTCTCTGTTTCTCTCTGGAGTTCTTGATTTTAGTTTTTGCTGTTAGAGCCATACCCTTCTTGAACCAGATAATTGCAAAATAAATCAGTAGTACTCTTCAAATATTACATCTATTTCCTAGTATAATTCAAGGTATTGACTTTGGATATTTTGTAGATTAGGATCTAGTTTATATACTCTGATAAAAGTTTTGAATGACTAGAATATGATTGTGTATGATTTTACCTTTCTGTGGCATATTTAATTAATAGAAAATATTTTATTTCTAATTTGTGATTAAAAAATAGAATTTATAGCAGTATTTGGTATATTTTATATATAACACATGAGATATTTTTGCTTTTTTAATGTGAAATTATGATATTAAATATAATCTTGATAAGTTAAAAGACTGCCTTTTTTTGGTACTGCAGTTGAACCCAGCGCTGGGGTGCTTTACCATTGAGCTATATCTTCGGTCCTCATTTATTTATTTATTTTTAATTCCGAGATAGGGCCTTGCTGAGTTGCTGAGGATCTCACTAATTTGAGCTGTGGCTGTCCCTGAACTTGCAAACCTCCTGCCTCAGCCTTCTGTGTTACTGGAATTATAAACCTAATAATATGCCACCATGCCCATATCAAAAACTGTGCCTTTTAATTGTAATATTCATATTGTTATGTTAAAGAGAAGGAAGTAAATATTTTTTCCAGAAGACGTGTGCCCTTTCCTACCTGCAAAGTTGCCTATCAAAGGGCCTATAAAGACTCTCTAGATGTTTTTGGTTTTTTTTTTTATTTCTAGTTTACCTCTGCATGTGTAAATGACTGGTTTTTATGAAGTAGTATAGCTGCAGCAAAAGTAATTGCAGTCTCAAGAAAGAAGGCAGATAAACTGCCTGTTGGTTGGTAAGCATGGATCTAGATTTTATGATTCTTGATTCAGTTAATCCATTAGCTTAAGAGGAGATTCTCTTCCCTTCTAGCATCATCATTTAATCTAACCTGCCCTTAGATGTTGGCACTGCTTTTGGATGGCCCTTTTTCCAAACTAATATTCCTGAACAAAAATTGTACAGATGGAGAGGGTACAGAGATCACTGGGCCTAGAGTTTAGTCAGTATTTGTTAAGCTATATCTGCCTCTTATTGCAACACAGCAGTACTTTCTCTTATCCTTTTCCTTCTCTGCATGTATTACTGGAGATAATGCCTGTTTAACAGAATTTTAAGCATCAAATGAGGCAAAAAATTATCTGGCCCTTAATTGCTTCTTAGTGAATCTTTATATACTCTGTATCATCATTGTCTCTAATATAACTCTGTATTTTCCATGTAAAACAATGTAGAACAACCACCTAAAGTTCCAGACTCTCCTTTCTGAGTTTTACATAAAAATGACCAGCAAATCCCAGTTGTTCTGAATAGATAATCCCAATTGTGTCATTTAAAAATGGAAGCTTGGATTTTTAGACTAGAGAGATTCTTCATAAATCCTGTTTGAAACTAATTGTAGCTTTTCATCAGGTTATAGTTTTTGCTCTCCTCAAATTTATAATTTGAGCCAAGATTCTTGAACTATCTGATCATTAATTCCTTTTAATTTGACCAGCATCTTAAATAAATTCAACCAATAATTATTGAAAACCTACAAATTATAGAGGTGGTATCTAAAACCTTTTAAATAAAAATATTAGCTGTGTTGGTAATTTGGAGAAACTGACCCTATAATTTGTTACAGTCTTAATGCTAGTAGATTTTTTTTCTATGATGAATAGGTATATAGCTTTTCCTCTGAGAGCTCTGTAACTTTATTCTACCAACTACCCCAAGACAACTTTAAGAAGAAATAAAATGTTAAAAGCAAAAATTTGAACAAATTGAACTTTGTAACAGCAAAGAACATTTCGCAAATTAGGCAGTACATAGAACCAGAAAGGGTTCAGGCATTCCATCCAGCAGTAGAAGCAGCAAGCTTGTTGTATAGGCTGAATAGGAAGCAGAGTAGAGAAATTATATGATAGGCTACAGCTAAGCTTCTGCCTTGTTTGGGCATAGTGTGATGATGCGTTTCTCTTATTTGGGTGTGGTGTGATGAGTTGACTGCCTGTGATTGGCTGAAGTTTGGCGCTTTGTTAAAAAACAAATATGCTCTTGAATAGGTTTCATCAGTTCATAGCATTTTTTACACACATTCACACACATGCACACACCTAAATTAGGTTTCAATTTGTTTATGTATTAGATTGCAGTTTGTTACTGGGAACTCAGCATAGTGACATAGCCTAAAACTAATGGCCTCCTATTTATGTAATTTAGTAGTGTACTGTACTGTTCTATTTAATGAATTTGTTGGTTTGTTTACATTTCTTAAATTGAACTATTAGGTATCTTGATTATGTTGTCACCTCCTTATGGAGTGATCTCTGTTGTTACCTACTTATGATTTCTTTCAAAATTTCCATTTGCTATGCTGGTTACAAAACTTTTAAAACATGATTTCCAGTTTATTTCTTGATTACCTAGACCTGGCATGATTATCCAGGGTGGTTTTATATCTTTTCCCTTATTTTTTTTAATTTATATATCACAGCAGAATGTATTACAATCTAATTACACATATAGAGCACAATTTTTCATATCTCTGTAGACACAGTATATTGACACCAATTTGTGCCTTCATACCTGTACTTTGGATAATAATGAACATCCCATTCCACATTCATTAATAACTCCATACCCCTCCCTTCCTCTCCAAACCCTCTGCCCTATCTAGAGTTCATCTATTCCTCCCATGCTCTCACTCCCTATCCCAATATGAATCAGCCTCCTTATATCAAAGAAAACATTTGGCATTTGTTTTTTTGGGATTGGCTAACTTCACTTAGCATTATCTTCTCTAACTTTATCCATTTATATGCAAATGCCATGATTTTATTCTCTTTTATTGCTAAGTAACATTCCATTGTTTATATATGCCACATTTCTTTTATCCTATTAAAGGGCATCTAGGTTGGTTCCACAGTTTAGCTATTGTGAATTGTGGTACTATAAACATTGATGTGGCTGTGTCCCTGTAATATGCTGTTTTTAAATTTTTTGGGTATAGACTGAGGAGAGGAATAGCTGGCTCATATGGTGGTTCCATTCCCAATTTTCCAAGAAATCTTCATACTGCTTTCCATATTGGCTACACCAGTTTGCAGTCCTATCAGCAGGGTATGAGTGTACCTTTTTCCCCACATCTTCGCTAACACTTATTGTTGTTTGAGTGCATAATAGCTGCCATTCTGACTGGAATGAGATGAAATCTTAAGAGTGGTTTTGATTTGCATTTCTCTAATTGCTAGTGATGATGAACATTTTTTCATGTATTTGTTGATTGATTGTACATCATCTTCTGAGAAGTGTCTCTTCAGGTCCTTGGCCCATTTATTGGGTTATTTGTTTTTTTTGGTGTTTAGCTTTTTGAGTTCCTTATATACCCTAGAGATTAGTGCTCTATCTGATGTGTGAGGGGTAAAGATTTGCTCCCTAGATGTAGGCTGTCTATTTACATCACAGAATGTTTCTTTTGCCAAGAAGAAACTTTTTAGTTTGGGTCCATCCTATTTATTGATTCTTGATTTTAATTCTTACACCTTATTAAGGAGGTTGGGGCCTAATCCCACATGATGGAGATTAGGGCCTACTTTTTCTTCTATTAGACACAGGGTCTCTGGTTGTATTCCTAAGTCCTTGATCCATTTTGAGTTGAGTTTTGTGCAAGGTGAGAGATGGGGATTTAATTTCATTTTGTTGCATATGGATTTCCAGTTTTCCCAGCACCATTCATTGAAGAGGCTATCTTTTCTCCAATGCGTGTTCTTGGCACCTTTGTCTAATATAAGATAATTGCAGTTTGTGGGTCAGTCTCTCTGTCCTTTATTCTGTACCATTGGTGTACTGGTCTGTTTTGGTGCCAATACCATGCTGTTTTTGTTACTGTTGCTCTGTAGTATATAGTTAAAGGTCTGGTATAGTGATGCCACCAGCTTCACTCTTCCTGCTAAGGATTGCTTTAGCTACTCTGGCTCTCTTATTTTTCCAGATGAATTTCATGATTGCTTTTTCTATTTCTATGAGGAATGTCATTGGGATTTTGATCAGAATTGCATTAAATCTGTATAGTGTTTTTGGAAGAATGGTCATTTTGATAATATTAATTCTTCCTGTCCAAGAGCAAGGTAAATCTTTCCATCTTCTAAGGTATTCTTTGATTTCTTTCTTTAGGGTTCTATAATTTTCATTATATAGATCTTTCACCTCTTTTGTTGGTTCCCAAATATTTTATTTTATTTTTTTGAGGCTATTGAGAATGGGGTAGTTTTCCTCATTTCCCTTTCTGAGGATTTGTCACTGATATACAGAAATCTTTTGATTTATGGGTGTTGATTGTATATCCTGCTGCTTTTCTGAATTCATTTACTAGTTCTATAAGTTTTCTGGTGGAACTTTTAGGGTCTTCCAGGTATAGAATCATATCATCAGCAAATAGTGCGAATTTGAGTTCTTCTTTTCCTATGTATATCCCTTTAATTTCTTTCATCTCTCTAATTGTTCTGGCCAGTGTTTCAAGAACTGTGTTAAATAGAAGTGGTGAAAGAGGGCATCCCTGTCTTGTTCCAGTTTTTAGAGGGAATGCCTTCAATTTTTCTCCATCTAGAATGATGCTGGCCTGGGGCTTAGCATAGATGCCTTTATGATATTGAACTATGTTCCTGTTATCCCTAGATTTTCTAGTGTTTTGAACATAAAAGGGTGCTGTATTTTGTCAAATGCTTTTTCTGCATCTATTGAGATAATCATATGATTCTTATCTTTAAGTTTATTGATGTGATGAATTACATTTATTGATTTTCGTATGTTGAACCAACCTTGCATCCCTGGGATGAATCTCACTTGATCATGGTGCATGATATCTTTGATAATTTTTTGTATTCAATTTGCCAGAATTTTATTGAGAATTTTTGCATCTATGTTCATTAGAGATATTGATCTGAAGTTTTCTTTTTTTTTTTTTTTTTTTTTGATGTGTCTTTGCCTGGTTTTGGAATCAGACTGACATTGCCCTCATAGAAAGAGTTTGGAAGTGCTGCCTCTTTTTCTATTTCCTGAAATAAATTGGAGAGTATTGGTATTAGTTCTTCTTTAAAGGTCTTGTAGAACTCGACTGTGTATCCATCCGGTCCTGGGCTTTTCTTAGTTGGTAGACTTTTGATGGCATCTGCTATTTCGTCACTTGAAATTGATCTGTTTAAATTGTGTATATCATCCTGATTCAATTTGGGCAAATTATGACTCTAGAAATTTGTCAATGCCTTTGATATTTTCTATTTTATTACAGTATAAGTTTTCAAAATAATTTCTAATTATCCTCTGTATTTCTGTAGTATCTGTTGTGATATTTCCTTTTTCATCAAGTATGTTAATAATTTGAGTTTTCTCTCTCCTTTTCTTTGTTAGCATAGCTAAGGGTCTGTCAATTTTATTTATTTTTTCAAAGAACCAATTTTTTGCTCTGTCAGTTTTTTCAGTTGTTTCTTTTGTTTCAATTTCATTGATTTCAGCTCTGATTTTAATTATTTCCTGTCTTCTGCTGTTTTTGGTATTGATTTGTTCTTTTTCCAGGGCTTTGAGATGTAGTGTTAAGTCATTTATTTGTTGACTTTTTCTTCTTTTAAGGAATGAACTTGACACAATGAACTTTCCTCTTAGAACTGCTTTCATAGTGTCCCTAAGATTTCAATATGAAGCATCTATGTTCTAATTCACCTCTAAAAACTTTTTAATCTCCTCCTTGATGTCTTCTGCAACGCATTGTTCATTCAGTAGCATACTATTTAGTCTCCAGGTGTTGGAGTGGCTTTTATTTCTTATTTTATCATTGATTTCTAATTTCATTCCATTATGATCTAATAGAATGCAGGGTAGTATCTCTACTTTTTTTTATATTTGTTAAGAGTTGCTTTGTGGTATAGTATATGGTCTATTTTAGAGAAGGATCCACGTGTTACTGAGAAGAAAGTATATTCTCTCATTGAAGGATAGACTATTCTATATATGTCAGTTAAGTCTAAGTTATTGATTGTATTATTGAGTTTTATAGTTTCTTTGTTCAACTTTTGTTTGGAAGATCTATCTAGTGATGAAGGAGGTGTGTTAAAGTCACCCAAAATTATTGTTTTGTGGTTTGTTTGACTCTTGAACTTGAGAAGAGCTTGTTTGATGAACATAGCTGCTCTGTTTGGGGCATATATATTTATAATTGTTAAGTCTTGTTGGTGTAAGGTTCCCTTGAGCAGTATGTAGTGTCCTTCTTTATTCTTTTTGATTGACTTTACTTTGAAGTCTACTTTATTTGATATGAGGATGGAAACTTGCTTCCACAGTCCATGTGAGTGATATGATTTTCCCAACCCTTAACCTTCAATCTGTGAATGTCTTTTTCCATGAAATGAGTCTTTTGGAGGCAGCATATTGTTGGGGCTTTTTTTTTTTTTTTTAAATCCAATCTGCTAGTCTATGTCTTTTGATTGACAAGTTTAGGCCATTAACATTCAGGGCTATTCTTGAGATATGATTTGTATTCCCAGCCATTTTTATTTATTTTTGGTATTTAACATGACTTGGTTTCTCTTCTGATTAGATTTTGCTTTAATAATCCCTCCCTCTGCTGATTATCATCATTGTTTTTCATTTCCTCTTCTTGAAGTATTTTGCTGAGGATGTTCTGTAGTGCACATTTTCTAGTTGTAAATTCTTTTAACTTTTGTTTATTAGGGAAGGTTTTTATTTCATTATCAAACCTAAAGCTTAGTTTTGCTGGATATAAGATTCTTGGTTGGCATCCATTTTCTTTCAGAGCTTGGAATATGTTGTTCCACAATCTCCTGGCTTTGAGGGTCTGGGTTGAAAAATCTGCTGAGATACGAATTGGTCTCCCCTTGTATGTGATCTGATTCCTCTCTCTTGTAACTTTTAAGATTCTGTCCTTATTCTGTATGCTAGGCATTTTCATTATAATGTGCCTAGGTGTATATCTGTTGTAATTTTGTACATGCGCTGTCCTGTGAGCCTCTTGTATTTGGTTTTCCAATTTGTTCTTCATGCATGGGAAATTTTCCGATATTATCTCATTGAAGAGATTGTACATTCCTTTGGTTTGAAACTCTGTGCCTACCTCTATCCCAATAACTCTTAGATTTGGTCTTTTGATGCTGTCCTATAATTCTTGGATGTTCTGTTCATGGTTTCTAACTATCTTCATTGTGTGATCAACTTTATTTTCCAGATTATATATACTTTGTCTTCATTATCTGACATTCTTTCTTCCAAGTGAGATAGTCTATTGGTTATGCTTTCTATTGAGTTTTTTATTTGATTTATTGTATCCTTCATTTCAAGGATTTGACTGTTGTTTTTTTTTTCAGAGTATCTCTCTCTTGAAGTAATCTTTTGCTACCTGTATTTGCTCTCTTATCTCACTGTTGGAGTGATCAATCTTTGCTTGTATTTGCTCATTTAGGTCTTCTTTAATTCACTGATCATTTTAATTATGAACTTTCTGAACTGCTTCTCTGACATCTCATCAACTTTGCTGTCCATGGGTTCTGTTATTAGAGTGTCCTGGTTTGTTTGGGGCACTTTCCTCCCTTGTTTTTTCATGGTGTCTATGTCTTCCTTTCTTGCAGAGTGGATCTGAGATATTAGTTTCTTCCCTGTGTTCTTGTAGTACCTGTGCATATTGTCTGTACCTCACCTTGATGTTGGGCTTACAGACCCTGCTGGTGTCCCTTAATGAATGCTACTGCATCCTGGATCTGGATCCTGCTTAAGTTGGAGTGGGTGGATCTGGGCTGCTTGCCTTGACCTCCCGCGGTAGTCTGCTAGTTGGAAGGGGAAGTCCTGCACCAAAGGATAGGCTCTGGTGGTGTCTGTCCCACCTAGGGAGGGGTGAACTGGGCCTACTGAGAGCCTGATTCCCATATAGGCTGGTGTGGGCAGTCTGGGCTGGATCTTGGCTCCCCGGTAGTCAACTGGTCAGAAGGGGTGGTTCTGCACCAGAGGCTAGGCTCTAGCGAGTATGTGCCCCTCCAGGGAAGGGGTGGACCAGGCCTGCTGTGTTTCTGGGCCCTGCAGAGGCCGGTGTGAGTGGATCTGGCTCCCTTATTTTGAACATGGCAATACCATGTTTAAAAATTGATAAAACAATTAGGATTACAGGAAAATCTCAATACTAAATAAGTATAAAAAGCATGCTCTCCTAACACAACATGGAATAATTGCTTACTTTTTTGTTTCTAATATGTTATGTCTTAATATTTTATATTCATAAAGTCTAGGTAGGATGAGCCTGTTAGATGATCTGTTATATACCCTCATTAGAGTATTGCCTAACTCAACTAATCTTACGCCAAAAGATCAGAATCCTTGTCATCATACTTATGTTTTCTACTTTTTTTTTTTTTTAGGTCTTTCAATCATTGATTTCCAATTTGCCTGTTACTCAGACTGTAAAATTGTGAGATTCATAAGCTTTAATAAGCCCTTCATGACCTATTATTTAGGCTTTTAATTTTTCTTAATAACTTTCACTTCAGATGTATTAGGAATTCTCTTTCCCATGTGTGTCTTTCAAACATGTTTGGAGTAGGTATCTTTAAACACCAAAACCACAAACATATTTTAGTTTGTAAAGTGGGCATTGAACTGATCCACATAGTCCTTCCCTAGAAGGCTTTTCTGGTATCACTCTATTAATTTTTACTAGATTTAGAGAAAATAGATATTCTGCTGTAAAAAAAAATTGATTATTTTTGTTTCTTAAACTTATTTGTATGAAAAAAAAACAGGAGTAAAAAAGTAGTGTATCTCTCTCCATGTAATTGCATGTGCCTCTGTATACACAGTGTACATATATTTGTTTTTATATTCCACATGTGGATAATACTTGTCTCTTTCTGTGCATCATCTGTTTCCTGTGACTATCAGATAACGTAAATTATTGACCTCAACACATCTATTGGACAAATAAATGACACAAATTATTCATATTATTCTGATTATTTATATAAAGTGTAAGAAAAATTAACTAATGAATTCAGACCTGTCACTCAATTTCCTTTTTTTTTTTTTTTGGTATCCAAATTCATGTATATGAATTTGTATTTGAATGGTTTAAAAATATTTAAATAGTTAGATCTTGAATATAGTATATGTTGTTGTATACCAAATGCCCATGACATATAAGTCCTACAAATTTAATTTATATTATATTTAATAGTATAATAGCATATACCAAAATATAAACTTTTGTATAGTTAGAATGCATGGCTTTTACTGTTTGGGGTTGTTACTTTGATTAGGTTAAGCTACTGATATTTAAAAAATTATATTCTGAGACATAAAAATAGCTATTAATTGGATTGGTATGTCTGGTGGGTTATATTTAAATCTTACAGTGTGATGTTAATTAGTATAAAATTCTACAATAGGACTTAGCTGTGGACCTTTACGATAGAACTCCCCTAGATGGATAATTTACTGTGTGACAACAAATGTTGTCAGATGGTGCTGCAAGTCTTGGTGGAAATCAGGTAAGAATGTAGAAGCCAAACCCCTTCTTAGTTACATGGAAAGCAGCTGAACTAGTTTCCTCCCAGATTGTGCATTTGTAGTCATCTTCAAGCAGGGGAGATATTGTAAACTACTGTTCTTAATGATAGATGAATAGAGTACTTAATTTTGGTTTGGAATTTTTATTATTGCTTCAAAAGATCATTGTATATCAAATTCTATTTCTATATTCATTGGTATTGGGTTAAGTAAAGTTTATAACTCAAGGATTGTCTACTGAGACAAATTAAAGGGTATAAAAGTCCCCAAATCACTTTGGATTCAGAAGTGTGATATCCTAAAAGGAACTTCAGTAGTCATGCAGAAAGCTCATTTCCTATTGCTGTTCTCAGGGGCTACTTTCATAGTTTCTTCCTCCCAATGACTGCAGTCCTGGAGATTATTGTAAATATGTGCTGTCAAACTCTCAGGCCATATTTAACACTATTTAATGAATTCCATGTCTTTTTGCTTATGAGTACTTAATGTTTGTAAATATTTATAGATATTTTTAATTTAAAAATATTAACACGTTTCTCATGATGAAAATCAGTGGCAGACATTCATTTTAAGCCATCAATTTAAAGAAGAAGACTTCTACTTACTGGGCAAGAAAAATTATTTGAAGAAGTATTTATCATATAATATGAATTATATATATATAAATTATTATTATATAAAATATAACAAAATTTCTCACTAAATTCCTGTTTCTGCTTTCCTCAATAGCTAAAGAAATGACTTTAGTGAAAATAAAGTGAAAATTTCAGTAATATATTTATAGTATAATTTAGATATTCTATCTCAGCGAAGGCTATTCTATGACAAGAGTTTCTAACAAAATAGGAAGCCAAATCTTTTCTTTCTATATTAGAGATAAGTAAGTTTTTTTTTGTGTGTGTGTGTGTGTGTAATAGTGCCTAGAATATAGCAAGTGCTATGTAAACATTGGGTATCATTTTTATTGTGTATCATGTAACTCATGAAAGTGTTATATGCCTTATTTGAGTTTCCTGCAATAACAGAATTAAAAATTAGAATTAAGTGCTAGGTTTGTGGCTCAGCAGTAGAGTGCTTACCTAGCATGTTGGAGGCCCTGGGTTGATCCTCAGCACCACATAAAAATAAATAAATAAAGGAGTCCAACTATAACTAAAAAATAAAATATTTTTTAAAAATTATAATTAAGTGCTTTTGTACTCAGAATTTGAAAAGTCATTATATTATTACTTGAGAACACCACATTCTAAGCTTGTAAAGTTATTCTGTCACCTCATTCTTCATTTCTTAGTGAAGAAAACAGATATCTTTTGTATATACCTCATTGCTGTGAAATTCTGTAAAATTTTATGTTAATAAATTGATGGAGTATAAGCACAAAGGCAATTTTAAATAACTACAAATAACTGCTGTTTTTGTAGATACACTGGGTTCTGCCTCCATCCCCCTTTTTTTATACCACAGATTGAACCCAAGGGTTCCACATTCCCAGCTCTTTTCATTTTTAATATTGAAATAGAGATTACAGGCATGTGCCACTGCACCCAACTGGGCTCTGCCTTTTTAAAAAATGTGCACTATAGTTTTAGTGAATGAATATTTTCTCATTTCCTTTTCATTTTGAGTTGAGTCCTGACTA
Organism: Marmota monax; assembly: GCF_021218885.2. NCBI lineage: Eukaryota > Metazoa > Chordata > Mammalia > Rodentia > Sciuridae > Marmota > Marmota monax. Next base: position 3,248,185 of record NW_026693851.1, on the reverse strand, counting down.
AAAATAACCTATGAGCATAAGTATATAAATGATATTTAATATCAAATTTTTCAAATCTGTAAGTCTACTCTTATGTGTATTAATAGATCTATTAAATAGATTATTTAAACTATATGTGCTTTCCTATAAATATTATCATAAAATATATTTTAAGAAAATTAGATGGGATTTGACTACCTTGTGAAATAGATATTTGAGCTTTTCATAGATCATATATATTTGGAATTGATAATTTTTCCCTTTACATGAAAAGTGAATAACTAACAGAGCTGCATGTATGTTCTGAGTTTATGTTATCCTAAAGAGCCAAATATGAAAAAGGGTTAATAATAAGCTTTCATTAACTTTTTACTTATAACTGAACTTATTTTCTAATATAATTCACTTCTAATTAATTACCTTAATAAAAAATTGGCCTCAAAATATCATATAAATGAGGAAATTAATTATTTATTACTCACATTCTTTAAACTTCAGAATTATAGGAATTTTTAATAATTTTGTTTTTTTTCAATAACCATCTATAATCATACTAAAATATTGAAGAATTATAAACTATTTAAAACACTGGTCATTATTATCCAAACTTTGTTTCTTTATTAAGAATAATCTATAGATTTTCTGCTTTTTTTGAGAATTATAAATAACTCAATGATAAGTTCTCATTTTCTAGTCACCTGAATAATCAAAAGTGGTGTGAGGTTTTAATTTATTTGACAAATTATTTTCCTTTTCTACTTTGCAACAAGTAAAACATATATACCTCCAAAGAGGGTAGGAAGGAAAGTGTAATAGAGATCATACTAAAGTCATGATGAAGACAAAATTTAGGGTAAATATTGGGAAGAAAATTAACTAGAAATTTAATTAACTTGAAACCATTAAAGAATTCTCTACAAATTCTTTTTTGTTAGAAAAATGCAAGTAGTATTTTGTTTTTATTTTACAGGAAAAGTTACCATAGTCTTGACCAGTTGTCAGCAGAAGTTAGCCTTTCTCAGACTTCATTGGATCCAGGTCAGTCACAAGAAGGAGAAGGAAAACAAGACCCATTGAATTTCATCAGTGAAGGTAAGAAAAAAAAAATTGAGTCGAAAGTTATCTTTTTAATACTATTTATGTTTTCGTTACAGACAAGGTCAGAGAATAAATACTGGCATTTCTGTGAAGCATGCTAGAAATCAAGTTGCCTTATGATTAAAAATGGTCTGCCTTAGTTTCTTTCTCAGGTGCCTAACCTTCTCAGAGGCTCATCTATGTTACTGAATTATTAGTAATAATAAAGAAAACAGAAATTCTAGGCAAAAAGATAAAACTACTTACAAGGGGAAAAGAATGAGATGGGTAGTAACCTCCTCTAATTTTGCAGTGATAATAATTAGCAAAAATAAAGACTTCTAAATAACACAATTTTTTTTTAAAAAAGGGAAGAAAACATGTCATCATGTAATAATTAAAAAAAACAGCAAATAAAACAGAAGCAAAATGGTACATTATATAGGAAAGAACACCAAAAATGCATATAAAATATCAAAGAAAATATCATGTAAATAAAGGTAGTAAATGTAACAACACATACATAAAAAATTATAATAAATATAAGTTATTCAGAAGGTCAACATGTAAAGAGATAGAGGAGGACAATTAAAACACAAAGAAATCAGGGTGTAGACTTGATATCAGACAAGTAGAATTTAAGTCAAAGTGCATTAAACATTACAAAATAGTCATGTTTTAATGCTGAATGCCACAATAAAGATATAAAAGGATTATGCACCTAACAATGGCATCCACTTTTATACAAGATAAAAGGAGAAATATGAACTAGTGACAATAAGAGATTTAATATTCTCTTCCCAGTGTAAGAAAATCAAATGGACAAAAACCTGGTAAGAATATATAAAAGACCTATAGCAGAATGTTATAGTTTGGACTGTAAATGTCCTTCAAAGGCCTATCTGTCAAAGACCAAGTCTTCAACTTGGTGCTGTGAGAAGGTGGAAACTTTATAAGAGGTAGGTCCTAGTGGGAGGTCTTTTGATCATTGGGGAGCGTGCTTTTGAAAAGAATAGTGGTACCCCAGCATCTCCTCTTTTTTTTTCCACTTCTGACCATGAGGTGAGCAGCTTTGTTCCCTGCAATAGTGTGCTGCCTATCCAAGTCCAAAGCAATAAGGCCAATCATTAATGAACTGGAACCTCTGGAACTGTGAGCCAAAATAAATCTTTTCTTTTTTTTAACTATTTTTTAGTTGTAGTTGGACACAATACCTTTATTTCATTTATTTATTTATTTATTTATTTTATTTATTTATTAAATTTATTATGTGGTGCTGAAGATCAGACCCAGCGCCTCACACATGCTAGGCAAGTGCTCTACCACTAAGCCACAACCCCAGCCCCATAAATCTTTTCTTTTTAAAAGTTGATTATCTTAGGTATTTGTTACAGTAACGGAAAGCTGACTGCCACAGATATAAAAGACCTAAATAACATAATCAGTAAGGTAGATCTTATAATATTATGGAACTTTACACCCTGATTTTATAGATAACATTATATAGATATGTTATTATTATATAGATACCTTCTTAAGTACAAATAGAATAGTAACAAAATGATCATATATTAGATCATAAAGAAAATAATAAATTCAAAACGTAAAATATTGCAAATAGTATTCTCTGGTCACACTGTAAGAGAACCCTAGAAGTTATTCATCATGATAATTCTTTTGTTCAAAAGGGCCTTTCACTTGGAAATAAATAAACCTATTAAATGACCCTTGGATAACAGAAATTCAAGCTGAAATCATGAATATCTAAAAAATAATGACAATAGATTTTATGGAGTTGATTTCAAGCAATAGCCAGAGAAAATTTTATCTTTTATATACTTTTGTTAAAAAAAAATAAGATAAATAAATTCTGTTTTTTGGCTCACAAAGCTGGAAAAATAACAACAAAGTAACCAAAAGCACAAGAAAAGAAATAATAAAGATCACAAACAAATGAGATAAAGAATAAAAAATAGAGACTACTTTGCAGATCTCTACGCAAATTCATTTGAAAACCTAAATGAAATGGATAGTTTCCTCTGTAAGTATACTTCACAGAATTATTTGCATTAGAGATAGAAAGCTTAAAACACTATCCAGGAAAAAAAAATAGAGCTATGTAAGAACTACTCAATAGAAAAGGGCCAGGCCCATGTGATTTCTCAGAAGCATTCTACCTAAACATCAAAGATCAAATATTCCCCCAATGCTTTATAAATTACTATTCCAAAATGAAGGAAAACTTCTTAATTATTTTAGGAAGTAAGTATAGCCAAATAAATACACTATGACAAATAAAAACTATAGATTAATATTACTTATAGATATTGTTACAAAAGTTCTAAGTCATATATTAATGAACAGAATCCAGCAACAAATAAAAAAAATGTTATATCACAATCAGGTGGATTTGCTCCAGAATGTTTGGAATGTGAAATGATCAATATTAGAAAATCCTCTAATGTCACAAATACTATATTAATAGATCTGAAATAGCAAAGGCAATCTCCATAGATGCAATAAAGGGCCTTGGATAGAATTCAACACTTGTGTGACAAATAAGAATATTCAAGAAAAATAACTGAAAATACCTTATTTACATGAGTGTATGCGTATGTGTGTATGTATGTGTAGAACTTTTTCTTAAAACTAGTGTCTTACTTAATGGGGAAATACTTAGCTGAGGGACAAAGTAAGGCTCTACATTGTTTCTACCATAATTTCACATTATACTGATAATATTAGGTAGTGCATTTAGAGAAGAAACCTTAAGTAAAGACATGAGAATTATGTTTTGGAGATGATTTTATGAACTTGGAAAAACAGAGAAATAATACAACTAAATGCAGCAATAAAAGAAGTCCTGAAATGTAGCTAGATACAGAATTATCATGCAGAAATCTGTAGTCCTGACTTACCCAAACAGTGATCAGTGAGATACTCTAATGATCAGGGAAAACAATTTAAATAGCAACAAAGATAAAGTACTTAGACTTTGCACATATCTTGTGAAATTTATAAACTGTTCTTAAGAGACTCAAAAGTAGATTTGAGCAAATTGAAAGAAATACTTTTTTAGTTCCCCCTAAGTTTAGAGTTAACTCAGTCCTGTAAATGCTTTTGCTTTCTAATACAGCAACCATACATCTACGAATTTACCCTGAAGATACATTTAATCAGTATGAAAATATAAATGCAAGATTATTAAGCTACCTTGGCATTCCTTCCTTTTCTATACTTTTACCTAAGTGCTTAACACATTTTAAGGAACTTTTCTAGCTACTGCTTTTCTAAAATTTAACTTCTTGGGCTGGGGTCGTAGGACAGTGGTTGAATGCTCACCTCACATGTGTGAGGCACTGGGTTCGATCCTCAGCACCACATAGAAAAATAAATAAATAAAACAAAGATATTGAAAAAATAAAATAAAATTTAACTTCTTATTTTGAAATAATATTAGATTCATAAGTAATTATAGGAATGAATACAAAGAAGGGAACTGAATGTGCCTTTCACCCAGTTTACCATCTTGTTCACTTCTTACAAAGCTATAGTGCAGCATCATAGCCACAATATTGAAATTAATACAACTCACTTATTTTATTCAAATATACATGTATTCCTATATTGTGTAGTTCTATGCTGTCATTGCACGCTTAGGTTTGTGTTCACCACTGCAGTCAAGATACAGAAAAGTTCTATCAACACAAAGATCCCTTGTGCTGCCCTTTTGTAAGCACACCCACCTCCTTCCCAGACTCCATCTCTGTCCCATCCCTAATCTATGGCTAGCACTAATCTGTTCTCTACTACTGAAATTTAGTCAGTTCAATAAAGTTATATAAATCATATAGTATATATAAGACTGTACATATAGTTTAGACATGTAGTACTTCGGCTATTGGGATTGACCTTTTTCACTCAGCATATTTCCCTTGAGATCTGTCCAAGTTGTGTGTATCCATAGTTCATCTTTTATATTGCCAAAATATTCCATTTCATGAATACACTATAGTTTTGTTTTAAACAACACCCATTAAAAGACATTTGGGTTATTTGGGGTTATAAATTTACTATGAAGATTATTGAGTTTTGGTATGTACAGAAGTCTTCATTTCTGTGTCATAAATACCCAGGAGTACAGTGCTGAGATGTATGAAGAAAAAAACAAATTATTTTGATTGTACCATTTTGCATTCCCACCAACAATGGATGAGTGATCCAGTTTCTTCACATTGTTGCCAATATTTAGGGTTTGATTTAAGATATTCTGTAATAGCTCTGTATTATTTCTTACATTTTTTTTTAATTGTAGCTATTCTGGTTCATGTGGAGTGTTACCTCATTATGGTTTTAGTTTGCATTTCCCTGAACATCTTTTCACCTGCTTATTTGCCATGTATGTCCTCTTCATTGAAACACCTTCTCATGTTTTTTACCTTTTCTCTAATTAGATTACTTTTAACTGTTGCATTTTGAGAGTTCAGTAGATCATTCAAAAATCAATGCTTGTACTTGAAAAAAAACATGAAGGTAAAACAATAAATATTTTTCATATTTTCTAAAATTAGAGTAACCTTTTATAAAAATTAACTCTTTTATTGATTTTATTTTTGTAAATACACAACAGCAGAATGCATTACAATTCTTATTACACATATAGAGCATAGTTTTTCATATCTTTGTATATAAAGTATGTTCACACCAATTCATGTCTTTATACATGAACATTTTTTGCATTACAATTCTTATTACACATATATACCACAGTTTTTCATATCTTTGTATATAAAGTAGGTTGACACCCAATTCGTGTCTTCATACATGTATTTTGGATAATGATGTCCATCACATTCCACCATCCTTGCTAATCCCCTCCTAAGGCAAAAATATTTATTGGAATTTCAACATTTCTTTTACTGTTCTTTTTTTCTTATATTGATTTCCAGTCAAAATAAATTGAAAATTTTTATTAGAAGAAAATCATGACATCATACCAATTTTATAATATTCTTTCCATTTTATTCTGAATATAAACTGTGATAATATCTTTAATATTTGTGTGCTTTACTGCATTGATTAAATTCTTTTAGAATGAACATACATGTCTTTGTTATAAGCATAGTAAATGGGTTTTCCTTCTTACAAAAAATAAAAAACAAAAAAACCCAACTAGTAGCGTAATATATCAAGATTTTAAAAGGATAATTTTGGTGGTGGAACTATAAATGATTCGTTTTTTTCATTGTTGAGTATTTTTAATTGGTTTTCTTTGTTATACATGATAGTAGAATCTATTTTGGTAAAAATTATACAAGCATGGAATATATCTTATTCTAATTAGGATTCCATTCTTGTGGATGGACATGAGTTTGGGATTCACTTAGGTATTTTCATATGTGTACATAGAAAAATTATGTTAGATGTATTCTTTTTTTAAATTTATTTATTCTAATTTGTTATGACAACAGGATGCATTTCGATTCATACTACACAAATGGAATACAATTTTTCATTTCTCTGGTTGTACATAAAGTAGAGTCACACCATTCGTGTCTTCATACATGTACCTAGGGTAATGATGTTCATCTCATTGGACCATCTTTCCTGCCCCCATGCCCTCTTCCTACCCCTCTGTCCCCTTTGCTCTATCCAAAGTTCTTCCATTCCTCCCATCCCCACCTCCCATCCCCATTATGGATCAGCATCCACTTATCAGAGAAAACTTTCAACCTTTGGTTTTTTGGGATTGGCTCGATATTCTCCAACTCTATCCATTTACCTGAAAATGCCATGATTTTATTCTCTTTTAATGCTGAGTAATTTTTCACTTTTACACATTTAATTCATGTTAATACTTTTATTAATATCTCCTGAAAAGTCTTAAGCAATAAAGTTTTTTTTTTTTACTTAGTACTTAAAACAGCAGTTTATGAGCTGGGCATGATTGCGCACATCTGTACAGCCAGCAACTCAGGAGGCTGAGGCAGGAGGATAGCAAGTTCAAGGTCAGCCTCAGCAACTTAGCAAGACCCTGATTTAAAATTAAAAATAAAGACACTGGGGTTATGGCTCAGGGGTAGAGCGCTTTCCTACACGTGCAAGGCCCTGGGTTTGATCCTCAGCATCACATAAAAATTTTTAAAAATAAATAAATAAATAAATAAAGTTATTGTGTCCAACTACAACTACAAATAAAAATAAAATATATATTAAAAAAATAAAAAATAAAAAGGGCTGGGGATATGACTCAGTAGTTACATGCTCCTGGGCTTAATCCCTGATACCACCACAACTACCAACAACAATAAAAATAACAGTAACTTACATATTCTAAAATTTGCTTAAGCAGAAAAACAGTTTTTTATGACTTTTCAGAGCCCATAACTCAATATTTATCAAAGTCATTTTAATATATATTATAATCTAAAGGCATATTTTAATATATATTATAATCAAAAGCAGATCCACTATTTCAGAAGTTAAAGTGCACTATAATCAATGCTAGAATAAGAAATCATCATTGTTTTCTGAAATATTTATTAAGCCCTCATATGTGGCAGATATTTCCTACAAGATACTGATTTTATTAAATCTAAGATGACCTGAGTCTTAGAATAAACCATTTTTTACATATCACCAAAAAATTGCTAGCAATTAAACTTCAACATGTTCCTGTATCTCTTAGTATTTTTGTATTTATTTAAAGAGATCCTTTAGACTTTCTTTAACCACTTTTATTTAAAAATAATTCACTTAATAAGGGGGCTGGGGCTATGGCTCAGTGATAGAGTGCTCGCGTGGCCTGTGTAAGTCATTGGGTTCGGTCCTCAGCACCACATAAAAATAAAATAAAGGTATTGTGTCCACCTACAACTAAAAAATATATATATTTTAAAAAATAATTCACACAATATAAAATTTACCCCTTCTATTTATTTATTTACTTACCTATTTTCGGTACTGGGGATTGAACTCTGAGACACTCTACCACTAGGCTCCTTTTACTTTTTATTTTGAGACAGGGTTGCTGAATGTCTTGCTAAGTTGCTGAGGCTGGCCTTGAAGTTGCCATCCTCCTGCTTCAGCCTCCTCAATCACTAGGATTAAATGTGGATGCCACAATGCTTGGCAGAATTCAAAATTCACCATTTTAAAGTATACAGTGAAGTGGTAATCAGAGCATTCACAGTGTTATGCAGCCATCACCACTGCTTCATTCCCAAATATTATCATCACCCCCAAAAAAAGCCCTATTAGTCTCCAGTTCCAATTCCCCCTCAGTTTACGCCCACCCCTGTAACTGGCAACTACTAATTTACTCTCTATGTCTTTGGATTTGTCTATTCTGAAATTTTAATATAATAGAATCCTATAATATGTAGCTCTTAAAAGTTGTGACTTCTTTGGCTTAGCATATTTCAGGGTTCATTCATGTCATAACATATCAATATTTTATTCCTTTTTGTGGCAGAATGATATTACACAGTATGAATATACCATAATTTGTTTGTTTATTCATCAGTTGAACTTGTTGGTGGTTTTTACTTTTTGGCTATTCTGAATAATGCTGCGATGAAGATTCATATATGTCTTTGTGTGACCATATATTTTTATTTCTCTTGAGTATATACTTAGGGCTAGAATTAACTGGATCATATATTTGACCATTTGAGGAGCTGCCAACCAATATATCAAAGTAACTGCATTATTTACAATCCCAATGTCAACAAAAGGGGTTTCAGTTTCTCTTTAACACTTGTTATTGTGTGCTTTTTTTTAAAAAAAAAATTTGTTTGTTATAATTAGTTATACATGATAGCAGAATGCATTTCAATTCATTGTACACAAATGGAGCACAACTTCTCATTTCTCTGGTTATACGTGATGTAAAATTGCACCACAGTGCAGTCATACATGTTTGTAGGGTAATGATGTCCATCTCACAATGAGCATTAATTTGGACTTCATTGTAGTTTGAATTTGCATTTCCCCAATAATGATTTTTAGCATCTTTTCATGTGCTTACTGGTCATTTTGGTCATTTGTATATCATCTTTGGAGCAATGTTTGTTCAAGTTCTTTGGTGGTTTTAACATTGCATTATCCTTCATTATTGGTGAATTGAGTTACAATTTTGGTAAAGTCTATTTATCTAATTTTTCTTACGATTGCTTATGCTTTGGTGTCGTATATAAGAAACTGTTGTCTAATCCCAGGTCATGCAGATCTATACCTATGTTTCCTTCTAGGAATTTTACAGTTTTAACTTTTACATTTAGGTCTCTGATTTATTTTGTGTTAATTTTTGTATAAACTGTGGGCAAAGGGTCTAACTTTGTTCTTTTGCATATGAATATGTAGATGTCCCAATATCATTTGTTGAAAGTACAGTTTTCTCCCTCATTGAATGGTCTTAGAACCCTTGTAGAAATCTATGGACCGTAAATGTATGGATTTATTTCTGGGGTTTCAATTCTATTCCATCGATCTGGGTGTCTTTGCTAGTTCCACACTATCCTTGTGCTAATACCACACTGTCTTGATTACTTTAGCTTTTAGTTTGAAATTAGGACGTTTGAGGTCTATAGTTTTGTTCCTTTTCAAAATTGTTGAAGTTATATGGGATCTTTTGCATTTTGTTATGAATTTTAGAATCAGTTTGTCATCTCTGGAATAAAAAAGGCAATGAAAATTTCAATGGGAGTGACATTGAATATATATTGGGAGAGTTAACGCCATTTTAACAATATTGTCTTCTAATCCATAGAAAAATGAGACTTTTTTCATGTATTTAGATATTTAATTGCTTTCAACATATTCCATAATTTTCAAAAGGTGTACAACTCTTGCACTTCTGTGGTCAAATTTATTCTTACATATATTATTCTTTTAGATACTGTTATCAATGGAATTGTTTTCTTAATTTCATTCTTTGATCATTTGTTGCTTCTTTTAGACTTTAAGCACAGATTTAAAAAAATCATATTTTGTTGCTCTGTATCTATAAGAGGGAAAATAAAATTAAATTCAATTGCTCAGGGTATTTTCAGGACTTCTTTGTTCAGAGTCAGTCTCTTCTGAGTCCTTTTTTGAGTCAAAATCGTCAATGACCATGTCTTTCCTCACAATATCATCCTCTGTGCCAACAAAGAACCATTTCAATACTCTACTATTGTAGGAATTTTTATTTCAAACTACCAGTAAGTTTTCTGTATACCCTTTCCTGTTTTCCTATAGTTTATCCGTACCCCCTCAATTAAACCAAATACTTTTGGAAGTTAAACAGCTTCTCCTCATAGGCCATAGGAATTTTATGAAAAATGTTAAAAGATCCTGCACAATACATTAATCAGTCATACCAGCTGCATATGGTTCAGTTTTTGTGGCACCAGCCTCCCTGCCAGGTGCTCTACTACTGAGCTATACCTTTTAATCATAATATAATTGAACCCAGGTCCTTGTGTATGCTAGGCAAGCACTCTACCACTCAGCTACAACCTGCCCCTAGCCCCCAAATTCTGTATTCGGATGGATTTCTCCTGCCTTAGCTACATGCTTGGTATGTGATAAGCAATCCTTTTGCATGTCACAAATTTTCATTTACTTGCAAGGTATTTTCCTTTCTTAGAGATTTCCTTTGTAACAAGCTTTGTCTTATTTTATGAGAAAATGACTTGCAATAATTTTTCTAATGTGTATTTGCTTTAGTAATATGAAATTTACCTCTAGCTGCCTGTTTTCATCCTTTCCTGTAAACAAATAACTTTTCATTTTAAACAGTATATAAACTCAGCACTTGTGATTCCAGTCAGACAAGTAACTGAATTAAATTGATATCAACATGACTACCTGTGACCAAGTCCATATAGGCACATGCAGAAACAACTGTGTCAGAGCCCCCCCACCCCCGCCCAATCAACTACAACATATACTGGTTCAAGCAGTTTGAAATTTTACTATATGAAGTAACAGCCTTCCCGTTTCTGTAACTATCAATTATAAAAAGTGACATGGACCTTACATGTTAACAGCTTAACTTTTCTTCAGTTTGTGGATTTGTGATAGAGGTGATTTAGGCATTTGTGATTTAGGCATTCCTCAAAATTAGAATACACATTCACTATCTCTTCCTGTCCTCATTGATCCCCTTTTTCTTCTCCTGTTTTAGAGTTGGTAATCTCACCATTCATCTACCAATTCTGAAAACCTTCTGAGTCTTTCTTGTTTTTTTCCACCTATCATTTTGCTGTCATCAAGTCCTACCAGTTTGAGTCTAAAGATTTCTTTCTTTCCTTTTTTTTTTTTTTTTTTGGAGGGGGGGTACTAGGGATTCAACTCAGAGGTGCTCTACCACTGAGCTATACCTTTTAGTCATAATATAATATGATAAAACATTTTAAAATATAAATGTAACAACTACTCATCCATATCTTTTCTAAGAGTAATTATATTTTCCTGGTCAGCAAAACTATGAAGTTAGTTGGTATCTGTTCCCACTTTGCAAAGGAAAGAACAGGCTCAGAGAAGATGCCTTGCCCAAGGTTGCAAAGCTGAAAAGGGGCCCTATCTTGAGTTCCATTGCAATTCCATGTAATCATTCTTTATTAATTGTATAGTTATTTAATGACCTATTGTATACTAGGTACTGGGAGTACAATAATCAATAAAACAGAGTCCATGTCCTTTCTCAAAGAGTTTATCATCTAATGAGAGAGAGAGAGAGAGAGAGAGAAAGAAAGAGAAAAAAATGAACCCCCACTTGCCATACAGTGTGATAAGGTAGAGTTAAGTACAAAAGAACTATGGGAAAACTTCAAAGGCTGGTTGAAATAATACATAATATTCAAAACCATCTGATGTCCAGCTCAGCTTACATTTCCATAATGACATGAGTGAAATCCAAGTTTTCCATCTTTGGAAACCTGCTAATTTTCAAAGTCTTTAGCCTTTCACAACCCTAACCCAGAGCCACTTACAGCTAGTGTCTGGGCAGTGTGCGTTGAAACTTACTCAGCTATAGGAGGTTTTACCTCAGCCACAGAAACAGACGCGCCATTCTTCCTTCAGAGTTTCATCAAAGTCCAGCATTTAGGAGAGTTCCTGATGCAAATAGTAGATACTAAGTAAATGTTCAATACATGAACGAAGTCTCTAAAATCAAACCTTCCTTGTAAGTTGGTGTAGTCTAGTCTCACCAGGACCAACCTGTTTGTAATGCATTACTTAACCTAAGTATGGGTTTCCCAGTATTCCTCTGGAATAGGTACTTATTTTATTTGTTTAGTTTTTTTATTATCCTTTACTAACCAACTGAACACAGACATGTCCTCATAAAAAGGTAAACTTTTAATTTTTGTTCTAAAGCATGTTATTTCAATCTTTCATATCTAGTTTTACAAGAAGCAAAATCTTGTGTAATATTTTACAGTCATATTGAAACTGCTGAAAGATCCAACATGTCTAGATGCAGATCTTTGCACAATTAGATATATTTTTATTATCTTGTAGATTATGAAAGATTCTATGGGTTTTAGGATCTTATTGTTATCATTCTTTTCTTTATGCATTATTTTATTTTAGTACAGAACTGGATATTGAACCCAGGGGCATTTTACCACTGAGCTGCATCCCCAATCCTGTTGATTTTTTATTTTGAGATGGGGTTTTGCCAGACTGCTGAGGCCGTCCTTAACTTGGGATGCTCCTGCCTCAGCTTCCCAAGTCACTGGGTTATAGTTATGCACCACATGCTAAATTTATTGATTTCATTCTCAAAGGCTATTAATTGTTATTTTATCCTGACTTTCAGGTAAAGAAGATACTCCCTCATTACTTGGTCTCTGTGGGTCTCTTACATCAGTGGCAAGTTACAAGTCTCTAACAAGCCTAAAATCTAATGACTACCTTGCAAGTCCTACAACGGAGATGACAAGTCCAGGCCTAACTCCATCCTGAAAAACTTATGTGAAAGTTGAAAGTTTCTATATTGTAAATGTTCAGTTTATGTAAGTTCAACTGCTGGGGAGACCTTTGAAATTTTATATTGTTCTGGTACATGTCTGGAATTCTGCTTAGAGAGTTCAGTACTCCATGTAAACTTATAAGGGGAAAAATAATGGTCCTGACATTTTTTCATTTAAAAAAAACTTATATTTGTCATTGAGAAAGTTTAAAATTGAACAGGCTTTAAAAAACTTTTGAAGATTCTCCAAATTAATGATTCATTCAAATTGTACATAGTTAATATTCAACTGATTTTTATATATTTCTTTACATATATCTTAGTGATCAGAGACTGAGATCAAGGCTTTATTCCAGAGACTTAAGCTAAATATTTTCTTTCACTCAGTGGTCAAATTTTCAAAATAAGACAACTAAATTCAGTTTTCCACTAATTTCTAACATTTAAATGCCATATGTTTAATATTAGGGCAGTGTTCTAGATTGCAGTTCACAGTGGTTTTTCAGTTTTTTTGGTTTTGGGTGGTTTTGTTTTGTTTTGTTTTGTTTTTTTGGTTATGCTGGGGATTGAACCCAGGGCCCTGTACATGCTAAAGAAGTGCTCAACACTGAGCTATTCCCTAGCCTGTCATTTTTTTCTTCAACATTTATCATTTGGTACTAATTAAACATTCCATTTAACATTTTATAAATTTTGTAGGAATGTGCCTTTTTTGGCAATCACTGATTTTCTTTGTATGGGTCATAGGTAAAGTATATTATACAGAGAGAAAAATGAATAAATTTCTTATTGTTGTTTCCCCAGGATTTTCATTAACGGTTGTCAGTTTTTAAATGTGATCAGGTATGTCTGAAAAGTTGGAGACGTTTCAAATATAGAAGGAATGCTAGAAAATGTTACATCAGGAATGATTTTAAGTTCAGCTAAAGATTGAGAAGATTTTAAACAAGGATCACTAGAATAAGCACCATACTTAATAATAAATAAATGCCTGACATACAGTGCTATTTTTTCCTCCCTTACATGTAACAATGAATTATGTCATGCGTGTTTTATGAACTCTAGCATCATGTCATAATCTCATTTTTAAAATGATGTTAATATTTAAAAGGTCCCTACACTTCTACAGGTAAATTAGTTTTTTTATAGTCCATATTTTAAATCTTTTGCAATTTTTAAAACAGCTACATTTGTCCCTTAAATTTCCACCATATCAAAAGTGAAAATATATGAAACATATTTTCTATAGTAAGAAATAAGGAAAACATGATTAGCTGTGCCAAAGAGATTTTATACATTGTTTACATGAAAAGGCCACAATATTTATCTGGAATGTCATATGGTATTTTTGTTTATTACTAAAACATTACATTCAAACATAGTAGCTTTGACATATAGGAAAAATGTTCTTCCTAAAACAATTTTTTTAAGAAGTGAATTACCTGTTCATTCTTTGTATTAGAAATGTAGGAGTCTGATGGTTCTCTGCAATATTTAGAGCTTAGTTTCATAATTTGGAATATAAACTAAGGTCAGTCTTGTATGTGAGACAGTCCAAACAATGTCATTTCAGGGACAAAGGAGACCTGGAAGCCCTTATAATAAGCTATCTTAAGTGTGCCAGGACATACTCAGAGCTTTATTCCTTTATCTTAAGGCTTTAATATTTGTAGAAATGCAAATGTTCTTGAGAAATGGTACCTTTAATCTATTCTTAATTCTGTATACCCTTGACAAGAGTGAAGTATCCAAAGCAGTTTTTAAGAAGCATGAGGAAGAAGGTACAAAATAAAGACATTTGACATCTTGGGAGGATGGAGTAAAGAAATGAATGAGGAGGGAACTTTGGGAATTTTAGGCTAGCCTTGAGCAGCTTTCCTAAGAATTTTCAGAATATTTAAATGCTTAATAATTCATGGTCCACTCTCAGCTGACACATAGGATCCTTCAGTAATTAAAAAATATTGTTAATTTTTTTCCATTCATTTTTAAAATGTAGAAGGAAATTCAAGATTCCATAATTGGTATACTTTTCAGGTTTGTCTACTGGGAACAGTAATTTGTGTATCTTAACCTGCTGCTAAGTGCAGATTTAAACATGGCATCTGAGGATCAGGACTTTTCCTCCTTTCTTGGAGCTCTTGGAATAAAATTCATTGGCTACTGTGAAATTCAGGTTTTTACACAGTTCATTTCACACTAGAAGTAGTTTGTAAATTTTGCATGAAGAAACAATGTATGTCTTAACCTTTAATTTAAGTGGTAGTGTTTCTTTTTAACGACCCCTCCCCCAAAAGAATGCTGAACTATATGTTAATATTTCCATGTGTATTTTGTTGCCTTGATGTACTATACTTGTTGCATGTATATTAAAGATTTTGTACCCTGCATTAATAGATTTTTTTCCTTGACTAGAAGGTACCAAATTCAAGTTTTACACTGAACTTTTTGTTTCAACACATGTGGTAAATATATATTATTTTACACCTAAAATACTAATAGGAAAGTGGATTTGGAGAAATCCTTATTTCAACCCAAATTAAATACTCTGTTTCACCACATGACATTTTCGTCAATAACAGACAGCGTATGTGATAGTGGTCCCACAAGATTATATTGGTGTTGAAATTCTGTTAGCTAGTGACATCATAGCTTTCATAATGTCACTGCTGATAAAATGCTGAGATGTCTTAAATGTAATTATGAGGGCTAGAGGATGAAGGAAAAGATGAGGAATGTTAATCAGTTAACAATTTGCAGGGAAAAAAAACCAACAAAAAATAGTTCACATTCCTGATAATATGTTGAATACTTAGATCTCATCACTTTGAACCACCAGGACCACCAAACCTTGTTTACATATCAACTTTAAAAAAAAAAATTTTACATGTTGATTAACTTTTATTTTATGTATTTATTTATATGCAATAGTGAGAATCAAACCCAGTACCTCACACATGCTAGGCAAGCACTCTACCACTGAGCCACAACCCCAGCCCTACATATCAACTTTTCAGACTAGGGTAAATATCCGAACCAATCCAGAAGCTACAGTTGGGACTGCCCTACCTTTCCATCACTTCACCTGCCCTGTTATAGTGCCTCTCATATCTATAGTCAATGTAGGTTCAATTTATGGTTTCCTTCCCCAAATTTTTGTTAGAAAAGTACTTTAGCCCTATGTCTTGTGGACCTTTTTCTAACTGCTATCAGCCTTGATGCTGGTAGTTGTGTAAACTTGTCAAGACCTCATCCTTTTCCAGGCTGACATCTGTAGCAGCTCAATGAACTCTTTTATTCCAGAGATCCTGTGGTCTCAATTTTGGTTTAATATTTTTTGATGGCAGCAACAGGATCCAGTCTTCAAAGGAGCAGAAGGGGACATGATCCCCTCAGGGCTGAGTACATTGACATCATAGCAGCACTCTCATCCATTCAAGGTAAGTACCTCCTGTTTGACCATTCGGAGGCCCTGGAATTGAACACCCAGACCTTGTAGCTATCACATTCAGGCTTTGTGGAGTCCCTTCATTATGGGCTCACCTGGAAATAGCTGCTCTGGACATCTGTGGCAGAATTAGCAGTCTGGAAAACAGGTGAGTTGTCATGGGAATGCCCTCAAATTTGGAAAAGGAATACCTTCAAATTTGGTATGATAGCCAAGTGCTGTGGAACATACCTGTAATCCCAGCAATTTGGGGAGGCTGTGGCAGGAGGATAAGTTCAAAGCCAGCCTCCACAACTTAGCAGAACGCTGTCTCAAAAAAATTTATTTAAAAAAATGGCTATTGAAGTGTCTCAGGGGTTGAGTGCCCTTGGGTTCAATCCCCAACAGCAATAATTAGATGGAATGGATAGATAGACAGACAGACTGCCTGGAGATGTACCTCTGGTACCTCTGAGTTCAGTCCCTAGTAAAATTTTTAAAATAGTAGTATATTTGAGTATATTGTGAGGGGACTCCCTCAAATTTGCTATCATATCTGCCGGGGGGGGGGGGAACTCTTGAATTCAATTTTGATTTTCTCTTTTTTCTGGCTATTTTGTTTTGTCTGAAATACTTTAACCCCATAGTGACATCTGGTGGCCATTCATGTAGTTGCTATTTGGATATTGGCTGCTTTCAGTTAAACCAACATGGTTAACTCTATTATTCAAATGAGGAAGAATTAAAAATTCACTCTGAATTCAAGA
Organism: Marmota monax; assembly: GCF_021218885.2. Classification (NCBI taxonomy): domain Eukaryota; kingdom Metazoa; phylum Chordata; class Mammalia; order Rodentia; family Sciuridae; genus Marmota; species Marmota monax. The sequence continues at coordinate 3,230,970 of NW_026693851.1, read as the reverse complement.
CAAATTTTTTCTTCTTGGGCTCTTAGAGAAGTTTTTAGAGACTTTCCAGAAGTATTTCCACATTGTCCATTATGAGTAGTGGTTTTGTAGGGCTTGTTACCAAATAATACTTTGTTCCCAGGTTAGAGGAACATTTCTGACTCATCTGAAGGGGGCGCAATATGGGACTTCTCTCAGCACCTCAGGCACCCTGATAAATGTGATGTTCAGGGCCATCTGAGATCCAGAAAAGGGTAGCCAAGGTCTTCCTGGTCACACTCTGGGAGTGACACAAGCAGTACACTGAAACTCAAAACATTCATTTCCTGTCCTTAAAACATTGATTTCCTGTCCTTGTTTGAGAGAAGCTTTTATTAGTTATATGTAGTCAAAATCCTAAAACTTCTGACTGCCTTCATAAATGCCAGCTTATGCTAAAAAATGTAGAGCTGAATGTGCACATTTTTTTTATCACAATGGATTAACTCTTTTAACGATTACAGGTTTTTAGAAAATCATTCCTTTTTTTTTTCAATCTAAATTAGAAATCAAATGTACTGAATAATTAGAATGGGAAGTTTATTTCACTGATACACTAAAGCTGGTAGATGATCTGTAGACTAAAATTGCTTCCCTGTTGACCAGGTACAGTGGCACACACCTATATCCCAGCAACTCAGGAGGCTGAGGCAGGAAGATTGCAAGTTCAAGCCAACCTCAGCAGGTTAGTGAGACTCTGTCTCAAAACAAAAAAGGGCTAGGGAATGTACCCAGTGGTAAAGTGCCCCTGGATTCAATTCCTAGTACTGAAAATTTAAAATAAAAAAAAAAATGCTTCCCTGCAAGATTCTCTTTCTAAAATGACTAAAAGCTAGAATTTACTAAAGCAAGGAGCTTTAGAAAGCTTTAAAGAAGCTTTCCCTAATACCAATCTTCTTCTTTTTCTAAACCCTTTATCCAACTTTCCCAAGACTCCAGAACCTGAAAACCTAAAGAAGCTGCATAAAGTATAAAGGTTAATCCCTGAGGTCAAGCACACATAGAATATGCTTTCTTTTCACTATCCCTTAAAGAAATATGCCTTAATATTAGTGACCTGATTAAGAAAACAAGCTAAGAAGTGTATGCTGGGCAAACATTCTATCACTGTGCTGTACAGTACTCTAGGATAAATGTTATAAATGAACTCTCATATTTTCAAAACTCCTTTTTAGTAACTAGAAATCTTAAGGGCATGTTAAATAGATACTTATTGAATGTCAGGGTCATTTCTAAATAAAATTTCTTAAACATCAATTATTAAACATAAGTTTACAGTTGATATGATGAAAAGTAAGTTATATGAACTTGGAACTGTGTGTCCTTTTTCAAAATTTTTGTTATAAGGAAGCATGTATTTCTAAAAATTATAAAATTGCTAGGCAAGGTGGCAGAAGGCTGAGATAGGAAGATTGCAAGTTCAAGGCCAGCCTCTGCAACTTAGCAAGATCTTGTCTCCAAATTTTTAAAAGGGGGAGAGGGTGCTGGGGATTTAGCTCAGTGGGTAAAGCACCCTGGGTTTCACTCCTCGGTACCAAAAAATAAAAATAAAATAAATTATAAAATTGTGTTGGTCTACAGAATGCTGGTTCACAATTGCTAAGGATTACTAATGGTAACTGAAACTAAAAATAAAACGGGAGATAGTATATGAGGAAAGCAAGATATGTTTTATGAAGGAAGTTAAGGAATATGAGGATATGTTTTTGTTAAGGGAAAAAGAAAGTAAATTCTGTGCTAAAGTAAAATGATAGTTTGTTCCAAGATACAAAAAAGAGGTATAGGACAAACTAAAGGCTGGAAAAATTCTGAAAGATTTGAGAGTTATAAAAGGGTATGGAAAGAAGTGGATCTTGTGGAAGCTTTATGTGTAATCAAGTTGATATACCAAAAGTGTACTTGTGGGAAATTCAAGTTTGATACCCTGTGGTTGAATACCCAGAGATTTCTTGGAATGTGGATCTTCTCTTCCTAGGAAATTATGAGCAGTTTTTTAAGTAATCAGAATAGAGATAAAAGATTCTGATACTTCTTGTGTTTTATGCCTTTAAAAAAATTTTTTTGTAGTTGGTCACGGTGTCACATGCCTGTTATCCTAGTAGCTCCAGAGGCTTTGGATCACAAGTTTTAGGCCAGCCTTAGCAACATAATGAGATCCTGTCTCAAAATAAGTAAATAAATAAAAAGAGCTGGGGATCTAACTCAGTGGTAAAGCACCCCTGAATTCAGTCCTCGGTACCCCACACACATACACACCCATACACACACACACACACACACACACACACGTTGTCGGTTTTGTTTCATAAATGATCTCATTTTAATATTAAAAACCTTTTGCTATGTTTGGCAAACTTTCAAAAATCAAATTCTAAAATCAAGCATTTTTGGCTTAGGACTAGGTTTGGGATTTCCAGGGGACTCTTGCAAATTCAGAAAAGATATAATAGACTTATTTGATTTAAATTATATCAAGAGCATAATCAAGCTGTGTATGGTAGCTCACTCTAATAGTCTCAATGGCTAGGGAGGCTGTGGCAGGAGGATTGCAAGTTCAAAGCCAACCTCAGCAACTTAGTGAAACCCTAAGCAACTTGGGGATGTAGCTCAGTGATTAAGCACCCCTGAGTTCAATTCCGGTTATAAAAACAAAATCGTCAAATAAGAAGAAGTGATGGTTATCCTTGAGTTATGTTTGTATTAATATTTTCAATATATGTTCAAAAATTAGATTCCTAGAAATATGATATGTCTTGGTATAGTTATAATTCTAATGTTAGATTATAGTACACCATGGAATAACCAAATTTCTTTGTTAATTGTGAACTGTTATTAGATCTTTAGCCATGACTGTTTTAAGTCTTGTCCAAAGTTAAATTGTTTTGTCTTGGGGCTTAGAATGTGGCTCAGAGATAGCGTGCTTGCCCAGTATAAATGAGACCTACATCAATACATCAATAAAAATTCACAACCTTAATGAACTCTTGAGAATGCAGAACACACACACTTTTATAATGAGAATCTAGGGCTACAGGAGAAAGATGCATAGGTTTTTCAGTTATGACTTCAAAGGGGTAAAACCTGATTTCCTAAAGAAGTTGTCTCTGAATTATTCAGTATCAGTACTCAAAGAGGCCTATAAAGCTTCAGGAATGTCTTTGAGCAAGAGGAGTCATCAGATACTCTGGATTAATTTCAAGAGGAAACATAAAGGTACTGTTATCTTCCTTGTGTTCCCATTATATATATAGTAAAACAATCTTTTTTAGTGACAAGGAGACTGATCTTCCACTTCACAGAATTCCTGATACAATTTTGTGGAAGAGGTCTCTAAAAATTCTTTAAAATGCACTAGAAAGATCCTTTGAGTTTCTTCTTATGAATTCCTATGCAGCCAAAGTCAAAGAAATTAGGTGGGATCCATATTTCCCACTTATAAAAGACTAATCCACTTGAATGGTCCACCACTTCCTTCACCAACCTCAAGCATCATCCAACCAGTAAGAGAAGTTGCTGTGGTAATTTTGATCTTAGGAATATTGATGATTTTGATTGTGCTACACCAAGCTGGTCAGATTCCTTATCCTTCAGACTATATTTAAGGTACATATTTATTACATAGGTAGTGACCTACCAAGGCAAGGGTGGGCTTGCCACTATAGATAGCTGGCAAAAAGAAGGACAGTGCTTCCTAAGACATTATTACTCCCCTCTCTACACAAAAATCCAGACTCAACCAAATGAAGAAACAAAAGGAGCATGCTCAATGCCAAGGCAGAGTTGGATTTCTTATTCCTGCTGATGGAGTGTAAGTAAATGTATTTGAGCTGAAACCTTTCTGCCACCATGGGTCAAACAGCAGAAGACACTGCCAAAAGTTTTGCTGCCCCAAGAACAGTCCCAGTTATGTAAATCAGTGGACTGAACCCTGCCAGCTTTATGCTTGTTCAAAAGATTGAAGTAGCTATGCATACCTTTGCAGAAGCAGCCACTTCCTAGAAAAATGTTGACTCCTGATGGTGGTTAGCTGGGTTCTCTTCCCCTTCCCATTAACCACCTCTTATTGTCAATAATTGAGTTCAAAGAAATCTCACCATCATTACCTATAGCTTTCTCTCTTTTGTGGGACATGATCCAGGAATAAGCCACCTAGGAACATGGACACATTTTGAGCATAAAAGAGCTAATTAAACATGATTTAAAAAATAATGCAAGTATTTATCAGTGATGCTTTCTCAAAAAGGCCTTAATGTAAAGGGGAGATGATAAAAGAAAAATTGTTAGCCATCCCAAATTTAATTACATGGCCTACAGAGTGATAAAAGGAAGAGATGAGGGAAGTTAATCAGGTAAAAAGCTTGTATTAGACTTTTTCTTATTCTTAAATGTATGTGGAAAACTTGACATAAATCTAGGCTGATCACCAGGGTCACAGCCCCTCTGTTCAAATATAAACTCTCCATACTGTTAACAGCAGCCTATCCAAAAGGAACAATTACTTCTTATGGATGGCCCTTCTATCCCAAAGCTTCTCCTTTGTTTTATGCTGCCCCTCTTACCTATAGCCAATGTAGGTTCAATTTATGCTTCCCCTAATTTTCTTCAAATATTTATTTTTAAGTTATAGGTGGACACAATATCTTTATTTTATTTTTATGTGGTGCCGTGGATCGAATCGTACTAGGTGAGTGCTCTGCCTCTGAGCCACAACCCCAACCTCATGCTTACTCTTAGTTCTAGGGCTAGCGGACATTTTCCCAACTGCTATCTACTCTTGCTGCTGGGAGTTGCAGAAACTCGTTTCAGGATCTGGTCCTTTTTCCAGCCAGCATCTGTAAAAGCTCAATGAACCCTTTTACTTCAGAAGTGCCCAAGGTAAAAGAGTTTTGGTTTAAAATGGCACAGTGCATTACTCATGTTTGCAGTGTGCCGATGTAAGCAAACCTACAGCCAATTGCACATATAAAAGCACAGCATGTACAATTACATACAGTATGCAATACTTGATGATAATAATAAGCTGTTAATAATATAGTATTTGCCATACTATATTTTTATCATCTATGTCAAAATATACTCCTACTTATTAAAAAAAAAAAAGTCTACAGTAATACAGTGTGTCATGTTAGGTCACCAGGTAGCCTTAGACATGTTGATGCAACCAAGAAATCATGTACTGTTTGACCTATAATATCTAGGTTTATGTAAATACAACCTATAATGTTTGCACAACAAAGAAATCACCCGATTTTTCAGTGTTTCCCCATGGTGAAGCACCAATGGCAACATGATGTACTTTAGAACAGGCAATGTCTATTGAAGTGGTATAACTTAAGTAGTGGTTCTGGCAGGGTTGCTGATTTAATTATGAAAGAGCTATGTTTTCTGTAAAATAGGAATACCGTTTTCTTGGCAACAACGTGATGGATCCAGGATGTGAGCATTAAATCAAATTATATACACGTTTGCCAGCCTAATAACAATCAGAGAGAACTTATCTGAGGAAGGATGATATTTGGAAATAGAGCAATGCAATGTGAATAGTGTGCCACAGTAAACTGTGTTCAAAAAGGTTGAGGCCAGGGGAAGGTTGGTTTTTTTTTTTCTATTTGAACATTTAAAAATTTAACTGATAAAAACACAATTCTACATATTAACCAAGTACCATGTAATATTTTGATGTGTGTATACACTGTATAATGTTTACATCAGATTAAACATATGTCTCCTCAAACATTCACCCTTTGTGGTAGAAACTTTCAAAATTCTCTCTTCAGCTTTTCAAGTTGTCCAATACATTATTGTTGCCCATAATTATCCTTCTGTGCAATAGCACAAGAACTTGCTCCTAACTATAACTCAACACACATTGATCAATCTTCCCCCACCCTCCTGTTACCTACTCTCTCTGGCCTCTGGTAACCACCATTATATCTCAATTTCCATGAGATCAACTTCCTTTGATTTTACTTGAGGGAGATCAAGTGGTACTTCTTGTTTCATTACTGACTTGTTTTGCCTAAGATAATGATCTCTGTTTTCATCCTTGTTGACACAATGATAGATAGGATTCCATTCTTTTTATGACTAAATAGTATTCCAGTGTATATATTTTCTTTACCCATTTATCAGTTGATGGACGGCATATATTGTTTCCACTTTGTGGCTGTTGTGAAGAGTGCTTCAGTGGATGTGGGAGTGCAGTTCTCTCTCTAAAGAGCCTGGGTTCCTTCCGCAGTACTGCAGTTATAACTTTCCAACCGAGCTATATCCCCAATCCTCAGTAGATGCCTGATTTCATTTCCTTTGGATATAAACCCAGAAGTGAAGTTGCTAGGTCCTATGGTAGATCTGTTTTTAATTTTTGAGGAAACTCCATACTGTTTTTCATAATGGCCATACTGACATTCCCCCAACAGTTTGCAAGGGGACATTTTCTCCAGATTTTCATCAGTGCTTGTTAGTCTTTTTGATAAATGCCATTCTTGCTGGGGTGATTTCTCATTGTGGTTTTGATTTTCATTTCCCTGGTAATTTACTGATGCTGAATATTTTTTCATGTACCCATTGAACATTTGTAGGTCTTCTATTAAGAATGTCTATTGGGGCTGGGGTTGTGGCTCAGTGGTAGAGCGCTCGCCTAGCACATGTGAAGCACTGAATTCCATCCTCAGCACCACATAAAAACTAAAATAAAGGAATTGTGTCCACCTACAACTAAAAAATATTTTTTTTTCTTTTAAAAAAAGTGTCTATTTAGGGCTGGGGCTGTAGCTCAGTGGTAAAGTGCTTGCCTCACATGAGTGAGGCACTGAGTTCAATCCTCAGCACCACATGAAATAAAAATATTGTGTGTCTATCTACAACTAAAGAAATTTTTAAAAATGTCTATTTGGATATATTGCCCATTTTTTAATCTTTTTTTTCTATTAAGTTTCTGGAGTTCCTTATATATTCTGGACTTAAATCCTTGTCAGATATATAGTTTAGAAATAGTTTCTCCAATTCTGTAGGTTGTCTCTTTATTCTGTTGTAATCCTTTGTGCATGGAAGTTTTTCTCATCTAATGTAATCATATTTGTCCATTTTTGCTTTTGTTTTCTGTGCTTTAGAGGTCTTGTCCAAAAAATCCTTGCCTATTCCAGTTTCCTGAAGAGTTTCCCCATGTTTTCTTCTAATAGTTTCATAGTTCAGGTTCTGGAGTTAAGTCTTTATTCAATTTTGAGTTGATTTTTTGAATTAGTAAGATAAAATGGGGGTTAAGTTTGCTTTTGGTTTATTTTTGCAGAGTTCGAGTGTGAACCCAGGCCCTTTAGGCAAGTGCTTTACCATTGAGCTATATCCCCAGCCATAGTTTCAGTATTCTGCATGTGGATATCCAATTTTCCTAACCTCTTTTATTCTCCAATATGTGAACTTAGCACTGTGTGGGTTAATTTTTAGGCTTTCCATTCTGTTCCATTGGTCTATGTCAATTCTTATACAAATACCATGTTATTTTGATTACTATAGCTTGTAGTATATTTTGAAGTCTGGTAGTACCATGTCTCCTGCTTTGTTCCTTTTACTTTGGCTGTGTGTGTGTGTGTGTGTGTGTTTCCATATAAATTTTAGAATTGTTTTTCCTAGTTCTGTAAAGAATATCATTGGTATTTTGATAGTGATTGCATTGAATCTGCTTTGGGTAGTATAGACATTATAACACTATTAATTTTTCCAATCCATGAAATGAATGTCTTTCCACTCTTTTGTGTCTTCTTCAATTTATTTCTTCAACATTTTGTAAGTGTTGTTGTGGAGATCTTTCACCTCTTCGGCTATATTTATTCCTAAATATTTGTGTGTGTATAAATGGTTCTGTGTTACTGTGCTGTTGATTTCTATTTCAGATAATTCACTTTTGGCATATAGGAATGCTACTTGTTTTTCTGTGTTGATTTTGTATGCTGCAACTTGATGAATTCTAATAGTTTTGTATTTGGTTGAGAGTTGGGGTTTTCTATATGTAAGGTCATGTGAACTTGTGACAATTTAACTTTGATCTAATTCACCCCTTGTTTTTTATATGATTGTGAAAGTAGGTATTCTTGTTTTTTCCAGCTCTTAGAAAAGCTTTCAATTCTTCCTAGGAAAAAAAGGTTTATAGAGGGGAAGAGAGGAAGATTACATTAAACATTTTTTTTTAAATTTTTTATTGTGGGTTGTTCAAAACATTACAAATTTCTTGACATATCATATTCCACACTTTGATTCAAGTGGGTTATGAACTCCCACCTTCACCCCATACACAGATTGCAGAATCACCTCAGTTACACATCCATTGATTTACAAATTGCCATACTAGTGTCTGTTGTGCTCCTCTGCCTTTCCCATCCTCCACCCTCCCCCCTCCCCACCTCTCACCTCCCCTCCCCTCCTCTCTCTCTACCTCCTCCACTGTATAACCCTGAGGGTCTCCTTCCATTACCATGCAATTTCCCTTCTCTCTCCCTTTCCCTCCCACCTCTCATCCCTGTTAAATGTTAATCTTCTTCTCCTGCTCTTCATCCCTACTCTGTTCTTAGTTACTCTCCTTATATCAAAGAAGACATTTGGCATTTGTTTTTTAGGGATTGGCTAGCTTCACTTAGCATAATCTGCTCTAATGCCATCCATTTCCCTGTAAATTCTATGATTTTGTCATTTTTTAATGCAGAGTAATACTCCATTGTGTATAAATGCCACATTTTTTTTATCCATTCGTCTATTGAAGGGCATCTAGGTTGGTTCCACAGTCTTGCTATTGTGAACTGTGCTGCTATGAACATCGATGTAGCAGTGTCCCTGTAGCATGCTCTTTTTAGGTCTTTAGGGAATAGACCAAGAAGGGGAATAGCTGGGTCAAATGGTGGCTCCATTCCCAGCTTTCCAAGAAATCTCCATACTGCTTTCCAAATTGGCTGCACCAATCTGCAGTCCCACCAGCAATGTACAAGTGTACCCTTTTCCCCACATCCTCGCCAGCACTTGTTGTTGTTTGACTTCCTAATGGCTGCCAATCTTACTGGAGTGAGATGGTATCTTAGGGTGGTTTTGATTTGCATTTCTCTGACAGCTAGAGATGTTGAGCATTTTTTCATGTACTTGTTGATTGACTGTATGTCCTCCTCTGTGAAGTGTCTGTTCAGGTCCTTGGCCCATTTGTTGATTGGGTTGTTTGTTCTCTTATTGTCTAATTTTTTGAGTTCTTTGTATACTCTGGATATTAGGGCTCTATCTGAAGTGTGAGGAGTAAAGATTTGTTCCCAGGATGTAGGCTCCCTATTTACCTCTCTTATTGTTTCTTTTGCTGAGAAAAAACTTCTTAGTTTGAGTAAGTCCCATTTGTTGATTCTAGTTATTAACTTTTGTGCTATGGGTGTCCTATTGAGGAATTTGGAGCCCGACCCCACCGACTGTAGATCGTAGCCAACTTTTTCTTCTATCAGATGGCGCGTCTCTGATTTGATATCAAGCTCCTTGATCCATTTTGAATTCACTTTTGTGCATGGCGAGAGAAAGGGATTCAGTTTCATTTTGTTGCATATGGATTTCCAGTTTTCCCAGCACCATTTGTTGAAGATGCTATCCTTCCTCCATTGCATGCTTTTAGCCCCTTTATCAAATATAAGATAGTTGTAGTTTTGTGGATTGGTTTCTGTGTCCTCTATTCTGTACCATTGGTCCACCCGCCTGTTTTGGTACCAGTACCATGCTGTTTTTGTTACTATTGCTCTGTAGTATAGTTTGAAGTCTGGTATCGCTATACCGCCTGATTCACACTTCTTGCTTAGCATTGTTTTTGCTATTCTGGGTCGTTTATTTTTCCATATGAATTTCATGATTGCTTTCTCTATTTCTACAAGAAATGCCGTTGGGATTTTGATTGGCATTGCATTAAACCTATAGAGAACTTTTGGTAATATCGCCATTTTGATGATGTTCGTTCTGCCTATCCATGAACAGGGTATATTTTTCCATCTTCTAAGATCTTCTTCTATTTCTCTCTTTAGAGTTCTGTAGTTTTCATTGTATAAGTCTTTCACCTCTTTTGTTAGGTTGATTCCCAAGTATTTTATTTTTTTTGAAGATATTTTGAATGGAGTGGTTGTCCTCATTTCCATTTCAGAGGATTTGTCGCTGATATACAGGAATGCCTTGGATTTATGCGTGTTGATTTTATATCCTGCCACTTTGCTGAATTCATTTATTAGCTCTAATAGTTTCTTTGTAGAGCCTTTTGGGTCTGCTAGGTATAGAATCATATCATCTGCAAATAGTGATAATTTAAGTTCTTCTTTTCCTATTTTGATGCCTTTAATTTCTTTCGTCTGTCTAATTGCTCTGGCCAGTGTTTCGAGAACTATGTTGAAGAGAAGTGGAGAGAGAGGGCATCCCTGTCTTGTTCCAGATTTTAGAGGGAATGCCTTCAATTTTTCTCCATTCAGAATGATGCTAGCCTGAGGCTTAGCATAGATTGCTTTTACAATATTGAGGTATGTTCCTGTTATCCCTAGTTTTTCTAGAGTTTTGAACATAAAGGGATGCTGTACTTTGTCGAATGCTTTTTCTGCATCTATCGAGATGATCATATGGTTCTTATTTTTAAGTCTATTGATGTGGTGAATAACATTTATTGATTTCCGTATATTGAACAAGCCTTGCATCCCAGGGATGAATCCTACTTGATCATGGTGTACAATTTTTTTGATATGTTTTTGTATCCGATTCGCCAGAATTTTATTGAGGATTTTTGCATCTAGGTTCATTAGAGATATTGGTCTGTAGTTTTCTTTCTTTGAAGTGTCTTTGTCTGGTTTAGGTATCAGGGTGATGTTGGCCTCATAGAATGAATTTGGAAGTTCTCCCTCCTTTTCTATTTCCTGAAGTAGCTTGAAAAGTATTGGTATTAGTTCTTCTTTAAAGGTTTTGTAAAATTCTGCTGTATACCCATCCGGACCTGGGCTTTTCTTAGTTGGTAGTCTTTTTATGGTTTCTTCTATTTCCTCAATTGATATTGGTCTGTTTAGGTTTTCTATATCCTCCTGACTCAATCTGGGCAGATCATATGACTTAAGAAATTTATCGATGCCTTCACTATCTTCTAATTTATTGGAGTATAAGGATTCAAAATAGTTTTTGATTATCTTCTGTATTTCTGAAGTGTCTGTTGCGATATTGCCTTTTTCATCCCGTATGCTAGTAATTTGAGTTCTCTCTCTTCTTCTCTTCGCTAGCATGGCTAAGGGTCTGTCGATTTTGTTTATTTTTTCAAAGAACCAACTTTTAGTTTTGTCAATTTTTTCAATTGTTTCTTTTGTTTCGATTTCATTAATTTCAGCTCTGATTTTAATTATTGCTTGCCTTCTACTTCTTTTGCTGTTGCTTTGCTCTTCTTTTTCAAGGATTTTGAGATGAAGTATGAGATCATTTATTTGTTGGTTTTTTCTTTTTTTAAGGAATGAACTCCAAGCAATGAATTTTCCTCTTAGAACTGCTTTCAATGTGTCCCATAGATTCCGATATGTTGTGTCTGTGTTTTCATTTATCTCTAAGAATTTTTTAATTTCCTCCTTGATGTCTTCTATAACCCATTGATCATTCAGTAACCTATTGTTCATTCTCCAAGTGATGTATGCTTTTTCCTTCCTTCTTTTATCGTTGATTTTCAGTTTCATTCCATTATGATCAGATAAGATGCATGGTATTATCTCTACTCCTTTATATTGTCTAAGAGTTGCCCTGTGACATAATATATGATCTATTTTTGAGAAGGATCCATGTGCTGCTGAGAAAAAAATGTAACTGCTTGATGTTGGGTGGTATACTCTATATATGTCAATTAGGTCTAGGTTATTAATAGTGTTATTGAGTTCTATAGTTTCCTTATTCAACTTTTGTTTGGAAGATCTGTCCAGTGGCGAGAGAGGTGTGTTGAAGTCTCCCATGATTATGGTGTGGTGGTCTATTAGACTCTTGTACTTGAGAAGAGTTTGTTTGACGAACATAGCTGCACCATTGTTTGGGGCATAAATATTTATGATTGTTATGTCTTGTTGGTGTATGGTTCCCTTAAGCAGTATGTAGTGTCCCTCTTTATCTCTTTTGATTAACTTTGGCTTGAAATCTATTTTATTTGATATGAGTATGGACACGCCTGCTTGTTTCCGAAGTCCATATGAGTGATATGATTTTTCCCAACCTTTCACCTTCAGCCTATGTATGTCTTTTCCTATCAAATGCATCTCCTGTAGGCAGCATATTGTTGGGTCTTGTTTTGTGATCCATTCTACTAGCCTGTGTCTCTTAATTGGTGAGTTTAAGCCATTAACATTTAGGGTTATTATTGAGATATGGGTTGTTCTTCCAGCCATATTTGTTTATTTCTGTTACTAAACATGGTTTATTTTCCTCTTTGATTATTTTCCCCCCCTTTACTGTCCTACCTCCCACTGTTGGTTTTCATTGTTATTTTCCATTTCCTCTTCCTGCAATGTTTTGAAGAGATGGTTTTCTAGCTGCAAATTCTTTAAACTTTTGTTTATCGTGGAAGGTTTTAATTTCATCCTCCATCCTGAAGCTTAATTTCGCTGGATACACAATTCTTGGTTGGAACCCATTTTCTTTCAGTGTTTGAAATATGTTATTCCAGGATCTTCTAGCTTTCAGAGTCTGTGTTGAAAGATCAGCTGTTATCCTGATTGGCTTACCCCTAAATGTAATCTGCTTCCTTTCTCTTGTAGCTTTTAAAATTCTCTCCTTATTCTGTATGTTGGGCATCTTCATTATAATGTGTCTAGATGTGGATCTCTTATGATTTTGCACATTCGGCGTCCTGTAGGCTTCTAGGATTTGGGATTCTGTCTCATTCTTCAAGTCTGGGAAGTTTTCTTGTATTATTTCATTGAATAGACTGCTCATTCCTTTGGTTTGGAGCTCTGTACCTTCCTGTATCCCAATGACTCTTAAGTTTGGTCTCTTAATGTTATCCCATATTTCTTGGATGTTCTGCTCATGGTTTCTTAACAGTCTTGCTGAGCTGTCTATGTTCTTTTCCAGTTGAAATACTTTGTCTTCATTGTCTGATGTTCTATCTTCTAAGTGTTCTACTCTGCTGGTAGTATTCTCCATTGAGTTTTTAAGTTGGTTTATTGCTTCCTGCATTTCTAGGATTTCTGATCGCTTGTTTTTTATAACCTCTATCTCCCTGTATAGTTGATCCTTTGCTTCCTGGATTTGTTTGCGTAATTCGTTGTCGAAGTGATCTTTCATTGTCTGATTTTGCTGTTCAATGTCTTCCTTGATACTCCAGATCATCTGAAGCATGTATATCCTGAATTCTTTATCTGACATTCCATCTGCTGCAGCTATTACCTCTTCTAAAGTTGCTTTGACCTGCATTGCTTGTGGTCCTTTCTTTCCTTGTCTTTTCATACTGCTTGCGTATCTTTCCTGCAGGTGCGGGCGGCGGCTCTGCTCTCTCCTTATTCCAATTGGGGTGTCGTGGCTACCACGCCGGCAGGTCACTGGGCCTGTTCTGGGAGCTGGCGGCGGCTCTGTTCTGCCCCTATTCCAATTGGGGTGACGAGTGTACCACGCCGGCAGGCCACCGGGCCTGATCCACCGGTTGGTTGCAGGTTTGCCTACCCTGCAGGTGCGGGCGGCGGCTCTACTCTGCCCCTACTCCAAATGGGGTGACGTGTCTGTCGTACCGGCAGGCCACTGGGCCTGTCTCGCTGGTCGGTCGCAGATCTGCCCACCTTTCGGGCACGGGTGGAGGCTCTGCTCTGCCCCTACTCCAATTGGGGTGTCGTGACTACCCCGCCTGCAGGATGCTGGGCCTGTTCCTGGCACGGGCGGCGACTCTGCTCTGTCACTACTCCAATTAGGGTGGTGTTTGTACCACGCCGGCAGGCTCCTGGGCCTGATCCGCCGGTCTGTTGTAGGTCTGCCTACCTTGGAGGCGCGGGCGGCGGATCTGCCCTGCCCCTCTTACCACGCCTGCGGACCCCTGGGCCTGATCTGCAGGTTGATCACTGGTCTGCTCACCCTGCAGGCACGAGTGGCGGTTCCGCTCCGCCCCCACTCCAATTGGGGTCACGTGACCACCACACCGGCGGGGCCTGATCCGGGTGTGGGAGAAGGATCTGTTCTGCCCCTACTCCAGTTGGGGTGACGTGTGTACCACACTGGCAGGCCACTGGGCCTGACCCGCCAGGCTGTCACAGGTCTGTTTACCTTGCAAGCGCGAAGGGCGGCTCTGCCCTGCCCCTCCTACCACGCCCATGTACCACTGGGTCGCGGGTCTGCCCACCTGGCGGGTGTGGGTGGCGGCTCCGCTCCGCCCCCTCTCCAATTGGGGTCACGCGGTCACCACGCTGGCGAGCCGCTGGGCCTGCTCCGGGCGCTGGCGGCGGCCCGGCTCCTCCCCTCTGGCTCGAGGACAAATTGAGGAGACTCGGGTGACTGTGCCTCACACCCCCTACCAGGAGTCCAACTGCTTATGTCACCGCTGGTATTGATGAAGTTCTCTCCTCCGCCGCTTTCTGCTGACATCAGATCTCTGCCATGTTGGTATCCTATGTGAATGGCAGCATTTCGTTCCCCTTGCCGGGCAACCAAAACAACGGGTGAGTCCTGACCGGCCCTCAGCAGGACCCGGACTGAGACGCAGTTTCCGCGGGCTCCTAGCCCCGGTCCAGGGAAGTTCCGGGAGCCGGAACTCGGCCGCTCCGTGCTCGGTGTAAGCTCCTATAAGTGTAAGCTCCAAGAAGCAGTCCCCGCGGGCTCAGTTCCGGGAGCCGGAATTCGGCTGCTTAGTGCTTGGTGTATGCTCTGATAGTAGCAGGGTCCAAGAAGCAGCCTCCGCAGGGTCCGCAGCCGTGGGCCAGGGCGGTTCCGGGAGCCGGAACTCGGCCGCCCCGCGCTCGGTGTTCGCTCCGATAAGATCAGATTCTAAGAAGCACCCAGGCGCTGAACCCTAGCAATCTGTCTGCAAGCCGCAGGCGAATTGCAGCCTGAAATTACCTGTTCTATGGCTGAATGAGCTGCGGTCAGTCGAAAATAGGGAAGGTGACGTCAGTTTACCAACATGGTGGCTGCTGGCCTCCTCTGTGGTCTGACCGGTGTGGAGAATCGAGATGGACCGCTTCCTTCCCCCGTCTCGAACCCAGAATTCAGCCCTGAGTACAGTGCTTGCACGGCTGGCAGAAACTGCAGCGCTGTAACCCTGCGTCTCTATCCCAGCGCGCGCTGCAGACTCTAGCCACGGGGCGATTTGCTGAATAAGCAGTTTTACCCTCCGTGCGACAAACCTCTCGCGTTTGAGTCCCCGTAACCGATCCTCGTGCGATGGAAATCCTTCCTCCAGGTTCCGGAGCACCCCACTATTGCTGGAAATTCCTAACAAGATATCCTTTAGCCGTCCTGACTTGTCATACTCCCACACAGTGAAGCAGCACACGGGGGCAATGCACTCCCCTCTCCGCCATCTTCCTCTCCCTCGGAAAAGATTCTTTCCACGCGTAAGAAGATATGGCCAAAGACTCATTCCCAAGCTGAGGACTAAGGATGAGAGCCACCTCCTCCAAAAACTACATAAAATATTTTGAAACAATAATCCTTGGCTATAAGAATTAATAACAAGGATGGCACCAGACCAAAGTCAAGGAAAAGAAAGTTGCTGGGTAGAGTGTAACTATTTTTTTGTGTAGATTGTAGTTCTGGCAGACTTGTGATAGTTATCAAGTGTGTGTGTATGAATCCTTTTTTCAAAACTGCCCAGCTTTTTTTTTTTTTTTTAATTGGTTGGTGTTGATACAAACTACTGATGAACCCAGCCTAATTCCATTTTAAGATTGGGAGCCATCTCATCTCAAAGTCATGAAAAGTTAATTTCTGTTTTACTATAAATTACTGTGATTTCTAAACTTGCTTGGAATGCCTGCCCGTGTCTTGAACTCACCCATGCCTGGTTTTCCCTGATCAGATAACAATCCTCTCTAAAACCTTAGTGGAGCCTCACAAATCCTGGCTCCCTCTGATCAGATAGCAATCCTCTCTGAAACCTCATTGGCACCTCATAAATTCTGATGTTGGGATATAAATTTATTTCCTACCTTAAATGTTAAGCCATATAGGTCATTAATTTACTATCTACCTTTGTGTTATGCTTCTCAAAATCCTGTTATCTGTAAGTTCTCAAGACACCTGCCTTTGCAACTTTTTATGCTATAAAACCTTGTTCTTGGAGAGCTGGGGATGCTGGTCTCTAGCCCGTGTTAGGAGAGACAGTCGCTGATCAACTCTCTTTGTGTACACAAATACAAGCTTGCTTTAATTTGATTTAAAATTAGAGTTGGTGGTCTTTTCTTTGCATCAGGGTTCAACACTACTCCATTTTGATTCTAACAAAAATTTATAAATTCTAAAAAGGTAAATGCCAAATGCAGGCTAGTATTAATTATGGTTGCCAGAAACTTAAGAAGCAAACTAAGTCAGTTTTTATGTAAGTCATTTTTATTTTACATGCAAGTTTTCAAGTGGTTATGTATGTATCTTAAATTTACAACCTCCCACCCCAGGGCTTCACATATATTAGGCAAATATTCTACATCTAAACTATATCTCCAGTCCTTTTATTTTTTAAGTTTTATTTTGAAATACAATCTCATTAAGTTGCCCAGGCTAGCCTCAAACACAGTTCTCTTGCCTCAGCCTCCAGAGTCTTTGGGATTATAGGCATGTGCCACTATGCCTAGCCCAAACCTTTAAAATGTTTTTAAGTAGGTCCTTCATTATAAATCCAGTTGTCTTTCCCAACTCCAACTGTTATACCGTGGCCAAAAAGTCTTTCCTGGTTTCTCATGGCCTTGTTCATCCTTTGACTTACAAAAGCTCTAATGACATTTCCAATCTGATCTCCAACCAACATTCTCATGTATTTACTTTTCTCAAGTCACATGAACTAAATTCCATTGTCTCACTGAGATTCTCACGTTCTTGAATGTCTAATTGGATTGCTTGTCAGTCCTACTCTTAGATTTCCTGACTACTTCTCTGCCTCTAGGATGAGTGAAGAGCTCTTCAGATTTCCCATAATCCCCTTTGGATACTTCTATCATAATTGTGAAACCTCCTGCAACCAGTGACAATTTCCAAAATATCTCCTTCAGTGCTTTTTATACTGCTTACAACATAAAAGATCTCAGTAAAAGATGGTATATTAAAAAATAAAGTTACCTTTTATTTAAAAACTTCATTTAGGAAGAAATTTTAAGAGTGTTAGTGATAAATTCAACCATATCCCTAAAATTTGTGCTCTAGAAAAAGGTAGGGAAAAATGTAAAGGAGTCATATGCATACCTATTTTTTTCTTTTCGTTCTTTATTATTATTATTATTATTATTATTATTATTATTATTATTATTATTGTTTTGTTGGGAGGTACTGAAGATTGAACCCATGATTTCATACAGGCTAGGCAAGTGCTCTACCATTGAGCTACATCTCCAGCTCTCTTAATTTTGAGACAAGGTTTCACTAAGTTGCCCAGTCTGGCCTTGAATATGTGATTCCTCCTGCCTCAGGCTCCTGAGTAGCTGGGATTATAGGTGTGTGCCACCATGCCTAACTACTCCCATGTTTTGTTTTGTTTTGTTTTGTTTTAAATCCAATATGTATTATGTTAAAAGTTGTAATACTTGAATATTCAAGACATTTCCTCTTAAAATTCTTACATTTAAGTACTTAAATATATGTTACAAAATTTAACAATAGTATTGGAATGAAAATTGTTTCCTTTATAAACATCACATTACCTAGAACACTACTGAAGACCACATTAACAAATATTTCAATTCCTGTAACATATGTATTGAAAAGCCTGAGAAGCCCATATTGCTGAGAGTTAAATATGTCTACTGATGTGATGTGAAATTTGAGGATATTCATCAATGCCAATAATAGTTTCATTATTTTATAAGAACTTTAGGAAACAATTCAAAATTTAACATTTTAGCTATTCCCTGAATTCATTTAGGAACTCTTTCAGCACAAAAATGTGGTTGTATTAAGACAGAATGCTGAAGCAACTTCTAATAAACTCATTTTGGATGCTAATATATTTTAAAAATATTGTTTCTTTACCACTTAAGCCTAACGATTCAGTTTAGCCTTTTTATCCAGACACACTACATGTAATATGTGTTAGAAAAACTACTAGGCAATTTATTTATTTTATTAATAAGAATTTTCCTCAAATGCAGTCCTGGAGGAAGGGAAGATTGAAACCTTTCTTGTTTTCACAGGTGCTATTAACTTGAAATATGTGACTGGTTTTTTTTTTTTTTGAGACACAGTACTAAGTTTCCTGCCTTCTTCTACTAATAAATTATTAAAAAGAAACATAGCAAAACCAAAGTAAATTTAAATTTAATAATTTTAAATAGCAGTGTTCAAAATAAACTTTCATTTATATATAATAGAGTTACATAATGATTGTATATTAAAACCACTTAGCTAGAAGCACAATGATAATTTTAAGTATGCATAAAATAACAAAATATAACAAAGTCTTGAGTATTTATGTTTATATCAAGTTTACGGTAAGTCAACATAGGATTAAAAAAATAAAAAAAGGTTCCATTAAACCCTACATAGTTTATTTCTGGTGAAACATTTACATGCTTTTCTACTATAATACGAAATATATTATTTCCCCTACCAACAAGAGAAAAGATCTGTCACCAAAATACATTACTTTCAGGGGAAAAATGCTTCTCATTTTCATAAAACAATGTAATAAAGTGCTTTCTCTTATAGGATATAGATCCTGGGAAAGTTAAAAATATATTTTTAAAAATATAATTTCTTGTCCTGCTAGTATATCCTTCTACCACCCTATGCTGGGTATTAAATCCAGGGTCTCCTCCATACTAGGCAAGCACTCTACCACTGAGCTGCATTCCCAGCCCAATCATATCATTTTTCTATATCATTCCTACATACAGTTATAAACTAAATTAATCATGTACAATTTCTTGAATGAAAAGCTCATTTAGTCTTGTGATAAATGTGAGATAGTATAAAATCGAGGGACTTTTTTTTAAAATACTTTATGACATTTATTATAGTATAGGTTGAGTATCCCTTATCCAAAATGCTTAGAAACAGAAGTATAATGGATTTCTGATTTTTTTTCTTTTTGGATTTTGGGATATTTACATATACATAATGAGATTTTATAGGGCAGGAACCCAGTCTAACTATAAAATTATTTAGGTTTCATGTGTACCTTATATACATAGCCTGGAGATAATTTTGTACAATATTTTAGTGTCCCTGCATTTTGTACACAATGTATCACATGAAGTCAGATGTAGAATTTTCCACTTGTGGTGTCATGTCAACACTCAAAAAGTTTCAGATTTTTAGAGCACTGCAGATTTTTAGAGCACTGCAGATTTTGGATTTTCAGATTAGGGAAGCTCAACCTGTCATGATATCTATCTTGTTAGAAACAGTCAATAGAGATGAACTAAAGAACTCCTATCAATAATGATACTTTGATTACTCATTGGATAAAAACCAAAGGCTATTCATGTGCCCAGACTACTTACTTAAGATTAGTCTAAATGCAATACTGTTTTCCACTGAAAACCCAAGTTTGAGTGAAATGAACATTTCCTACAATCAGTAAAAACTCCCCTTTTTACAGAAACAGTAGATAAGGTCTTTCATCATCCAAAGTGGCAAGATCCACATCACACAAATGATTCATACAGATTAAATTGTCATTCCTTTAATTAGAGAAATCCTAATTCACACAAGACCCTAACAGAGTAACTTGGGTGCCAAACAATGCATTTGGATTTAAGAAATTAACAGGTAATATCTGGCAAATATGTTATTTAACAACTGCCTTCTATTATCTACTAAAATTTCTATGTACATGATTTATATGTGCACAAGGTGAACTTTTTTCCTACCATGCTACACATCATTTAGCACACAACTAAAACAATTCTGATGTATCTGACATACAATAAGATTAAGTTACACTGAAATGTATGTATATCAAATTCTCAGAAACTGCTTTTGATATTATGGAATAATTTTCAGTTTTCTTTATAATAATTCTAAGTGGTTGTGATTTCTAAATTATCTTTTAAAAAATCTCCAAAAATAAGACAATTTTTATTTTAAAATTGGGATTATGACTTAAGAGGTACAATAGAAATATTCATTTAAATTATTGGAAAGAAAAACATAAAATCATTGTAACAGAATAACTTGAAAAAAAGTTCTTGCCCAAGAATCTCCACCTTATTTGGTTATTGTTGTTTCAAGTTGAAATGGCATCACTAGAATTGTTGCCTTTGAATATTTTGTTTCTGGAAAAAAGCCTTTCCAAATTCATATGTACTGATCATAATGGCACAAGCAGGAGCAATTTTAATTAAGCGAGGAATCAGGCCTGAAAAGAGAACAAGAAAAAGAACAAATTTTACCTTATTTTTTTTAAAAAATAACTTATTTGACTTCATTTTGATAATAACCAAAATAAATGAAGTGATATATCAAATTTTGTATCATAAATTGGTCAAACCATTCACTTCAAACTTCTTCATTTCAATTCTAGGTTATACAGAAATTAGTAAATCTGTTTAACCTTTCATTTAACTTACAGCAATGATATTTAGGAGAATTTTTTAAAAATATAGAATGTTATCTGAAATTTCCTTCTTGAAGTTAATTTTATTATTATTATTATTATTATTATTATTATTATTATTAATTTTTTTTGATACTGGGGATTGAACCCAGGGGTGCTTAACCACTGAGCTATATCCCCAGCCCTTTGGTGCTTTTTATTTTTAGAGGGGGTCCTTCTAAGTTGCTCAGGGGCCCCGCTATATTGAGGCTGGCTTTGAACTTGCAATGCTCCTGCCTCAGTTTCTCAAGCTGCTGTGATTCTTTAACAGACTGAAACTCAATAATTTGGTTCAAGGATTTAGTAAAGCAATATTATTACCTGTAAATAATCCAGATAATCCATCTTTAGCAACAATATTTTTCATTATAAACCAGGTTGACATGTGGGAAGGCATAGAAACTAAATATTAAAAGAAAGAAACAATGCTATCATAAATTACAATTTAATTAAATTTCTCATACTGATAATATAAATACAATGGTGTTTATTGCCTTTGGGAGCATATCATATATAAGAAGAACAGATCTGTTCACCTAAAGAGCTAATTTCAGTCATATTATTAATATTTGAATTCATTAAGAAGGAAAGGAAAAAGGTTCTAAGTCTTAAAGTATATAGAACTGGATGCAATAAAGGAGGGGTACACAGAAAGCTTCTTTTGAATTGAAAAAGTTTGTTTCTTTAGCTTAATGGTATTATTCTTTATAGTTTTTCCCATGTCTTAAAATGCTGCATATGGGATTTTTAAGAAATGTATAAAAACTTTTCATGGGATATCTAATACCAAAGAAAATTCCAGAAAATAATTTGTCATTTCAATTTGATTTCCCACAATTAAAAAACTTTTTTTCTTAAAAAAAAAAAACAAACAAACAAAAAGACTTCTTTTTTTCTTAAAAAGAAGTTCTGAGGAAAATAGATCATTTTCCCTAGTGGCATCCTACTGTATTATAACCTTTCTAAGCAGATATTAGTCTTGAAATAAATTAGAACTGTCCTCTTTCCTCCAAAGAGAAGATGTTTAACTAACAGTACCGTTCAGTTATTTGCAACCACTGAAAACTGAAGAAAAAAATAATTTTTTAAAACTTAGCAAAAGTGTATGTCACTGAAATTCAAACAAAGCTTATGAATGGTGGATATATTGTACACAAACTTTGCTTACCTTCATTTTACACAGTGATTCTAAGCAGCAGGTTAGAGCCTGAAGATTACTAAATGCAATGAGGTTTTTAAAAAAGTCTAAGGAGCAGGTGTATTAGCGTGTAAGCAGTGTGAATGCTGATAGGCTTAAGGTTTCAAAGTCTTGGTTTGAGACTAAGTGGATGACGGACAAATGATCTTGATTGCCTTCTCTAGTTTTTGAGAACTGCATTATAAACTGTACAACTCTTAGTCATTAAGAAAGAGTAAAGGATGGGCTGGGGTTGTGGCTTAGGGTTAAGAGTGCTTGCCCAGGGGCTGCGGTGTGGCTCAGCGGCAGAGTGCTCGCCTAGCACATGTGAGGCCCTGAGTTCGATCCTTAGCACCACATAGAAATAAATAAATAAAGGTATTGTGTCCAACAACAACTAAAAGATAATATAAAAAAAAAAGAGAGAGAGAGAGTGCTTTCCTGGCATGTGTCAAGCACTGGGTTTGATCCTTAGCACTACATAAAAATAAATAAAGGTACTGTGTCCATCTACAACTAAATAAATAAATAAATACACTATTTTTAAAAGAAAGAAAGAAAAAAAGAGTAAAGGCAAGTGCTGGGAAATGATATTGGCCAAATTATATTGTTACATTGTGTATATGTACAAGTACCTAACAACAATTTCCATCATTATGTACCACTACAGTGCACCAAAAAAAAATATGGAAAAAAAAAGCAAGGAAAGTACTATTAAGCAAGACTGGGGGATAAAAAGGGAAATTTTTTTTACCAAGTTATCCTTCAGAAATAGAAACACACACACACACACACACACACACACACACACACTAAAAACAAGACCCAATAATATGCTGCCGTCAAGAAACTCACTTAATAAAAAAAAAAAAAAAAAAAGCAAAAAGAAGAAAATAGATATTCCAAGCAAATAATACTCAAAAGTGACCAGGAGTAGCTACACTTATATCTGACAAAATAGAATTTAAGACAGAATATCTGAAGAGACAAAGGTCACTGCTGTAAGATGATCCAGAGATCAATTCAACAAGATATAATAATTATAAAAAAATATGCATTAGTAACAGAGTATCCAATTTTACAGGACAAGATCAAAAGGGAGAATCTCCAATACAATAAGAGTAGGAGACTTCACCCAACTTTCATAAACAGATAGATCATCCAGACCAAAAATAAATAGTTAGGCTATGCTATAGATTAATTGAACTTAACAGATATTTATAAACATTTCATCCAACAGCTGTAGAATACATTTTCTTTTCAATCAGCATATAGAACTTCCTCTAGAACAGACCACATATTAGACCACAAATCTTAACAAATTTTAAAAATGAAATCACATCCTATGTATTTTTCTGACTACAATGAAATTATACTAGGAATCAATAATAAAAGAAACTTTAAAATTATACAAATACATGCGGACTAAATGAACAACACACTTTTGAATGAAAAAAAAATGGGTTCCTGAAGAAATCAAAAGGGCAATTTAAAAACTTGTTGAAAACAAATGAAAATGTAAGCAGAACACAAAGAAACTTACTGAATACAGTAAAAGCAGTATTAAGAGGGAATTTTATAGCAATAAATGCCTACCATGAAAAAGACAAAGATTTCAAATAAACAACAATTTATATAAAGGATGTAAAAAAGAAAGAACAAACCAAACCCCAAATTAGAAAGAAAGAAATAATAAAAATCAGAGCACACAGGAAATAATATTAAAAATTAATAAATGAGATGGTATGGTGTTAAAAAGTTTCTATACAGCAAGGGAAAAAGTTAAGAGCATAAAGAGAGAGCCTACAAAATGGGAGAAAATCTTTGCCAGCTACTTTCCAACACAAGATTAATATCTAGAATATACAAAGAACTCAAAAAAATCTACACCGAAACAACACAAAAAATAACCCAAGAAATAAATGGACAAATGAACTAAACAGACATTTCTCAAAATAAAAACAAATGACCAAAAAAAAAAAAAAAGAAAAAAATGTTAAACATCTTTAGCAATCATGAAAATGTAAATCAAAACTACACTGACAGTTCATCTCACTCCAGTTGGAATGGCAATCATTAATAGTACAAATAATGAATGCTGGTGAGGACGCAGGGAAAAAGGAAGACTTTAACACCGTTAATGGGGTTGGAAATTAGTACAACCACTAATTCAAATTAGTATGGAAATCAGTATGAAGGTTCCTCAAAAGACTGGAAATGGAAGCACTATGTAACCCAGGTATACCACTTCTCAGTATTTATTCAAAAAAATCTGAAGCATACTATGGCAATGTACATGCATACCCATGTTTATAGTAACACAATTCAATAGCTATGTTATCAAATCAGCCTAAGTGTGCATTAACAGATGAATATATAAAGAAAATTTTGCCACTTAATGAAACAGGAATAAGTCTTTCAAAATTTCAGTTATTAAAATCTCTATGAAGGTAAACGAGGCTTATGATTTATTTACAAAGCTATACTATCGGGGTTGGGATTGTGGGTCAGCGGTAGAGCGCTCGCCTCGAATGTGCAAGGCCCTGGGTTCGATCCTTAGCACCACGAAAACATAAGTAAATTTAAAAAAAGGTATTGTGTCCAACTATAACTAAAAAATGAATATTAAAAAAGCTATACTATCAATATAAATAGTATAAGCATCATAAATACAGTAATCCAACAAAAGGAATAATAATTTTTAAATTAATTACAAAAAATTATGAATAAAATTAAACTTTCTAAATAAAGTCTATAACAAGAACCTTATACAAGTTGACACATTTTATGTTTCATAGTAATTACTACAAATAATAAGCAACTCTTACTTTGTATAGAAACACTGTTTTTAACTAAATATTTAAAGAATAGAAGATAATACATGCTCATTTATTGACCAAACTTATTAAATTGTAACAACTGTGTATTTTGGATACAACTTAAGTTCCCAATACAGTACTACCAGATCTTATTGTTCCTCTTTCCTCAGAGGTGAAATTCCTTTTTTAAAAAATTACCTTTCTCAAGTGTTTAAATTTTTACATCTGAATATTTTGATAAACAATGTATATCTTTATTTGCCCCTTTTAAACTTTGTATCACACCATGCTATCACACCATGCATTTACTCTTGTAATATGCTTCTGAAATTATCTAGGTTGGTAAGTATAGCAGTACTTTATTCATTTTAATTGCTGTATAGTGTTGGATTGTATAGATTATCACCACATACAGATAGTCTTGACATTTAGGTGGTTTTTAACCTTTTGTTATCCTTTAAATATCTTTGTACATGCGTAGAGGCTTCTCTAGGGCACACATCTAGGGTGGAACTGTTTGTTCAAGGGGCATCAAAACCAGACTGTTTTCCAAGGCAGTTGTTCCAAATTTATACTTACACCATCACAATATGATTGTTCATATCCTCCCAAATAATTCAATTCATACAAAATATCCCCCTCATTGCTATTACTCATTACTACTAAGATTGAACATGTTAAAATAAGTGTGTTCACCATGCATAACCACTTTTAGTGATTCTTTTTGTTCTAAAATATTGTTTTGAGCCAGGCACAGTAGCACAGACATGTAATCCCAGTGACTCAGGAGGCTGAGGCAGGAGAATCACAAATTCAAGGCTAGCCTCAGCAATTTATTGAGGCCCGCAGTAACTCAGTGAGACTTTGCCTCTAATAAAAATATAAAAAAGGCCTGGAGATATGACTCAGTGGTTAAGCAACCCTGGGTTTAATCCCTAGTACCAAAACAAACAAACAAATAAATAAATAAAAATTTAAAAAGTGGCTGGGGATATAGCTCAATGGTAGAGCACCACCAGTTTCAATCCCCAGTGCCACAAAGTAAAAAGAAAAGTTGTTTGGAATATTTATAATAGTTTAATGTTACATTTATTAAAAATTAAGATAAAAAATTTAAAAATGTTTAAATTGTATTTTAAAATATTGACTATACACATAGAAAATGAAGCTTAACTCTGAAAAATAGGTGCATTTAGACAAAGTTTAAGAAGTTGAAACCAGATATTAACCTTAAAAAATTAAATAAAAATGCACTCAAATGAGAGAACAGTTACAGTTATAGGATCTGGCACATACTATACCCTAAATATGTGTGTGTGTGTGTGTGTGTGTGTGTGTGTGTTACTGGGATTTGATCCAGGGGTGCTTCCTCACTGAGCCACATTCCCAGTCCTTTTTATATTTTTTAATTTTAAGATGTGGTCTCCCAAAGTTGCCCAGGTTGTCTTAAACTTGTGATCCTTTGGCATCACTGGGATTATAAGCATGTACCACCACACCTGGGATTTCTTAAATTTTTTGCTTGGGTTTAGAATGTCTTTTTCTAGTATATATTTATTAGTTTTATTAAAGAATAAAACATAAGAAAAAAATCTTCCTTCTTTTATTTTAGATATTCTTAACCTAAAACCTAGAAGGAAAAACATGACATTTTAAAAATGTTTTAATTGAACTTACTTTTTTGACTTTCATATATCCAAAGTTGAGTCTGCTTTTGGGTTTTTACCACATCAAATGGTAAAGTTGCAACAGCTGCAAACTATCAGAAAGTAAAACTAATTAACTTAAGTCTTTTACTTTTTCTAAAGTATTTTAAATTCTTCTAATTAGCATATTAACAAGGATAATAATGAAAATCATCACTAAAATTAAGTTTAAAACATTTTTTAAAAGTTTTTATTAAAGAAAATAGATATACCTTGTATATTCCTCACAAGACTCAACTAAACAGTTTCATGGAAGTTCTCTTACTTTCCTGAGATCAGACAGTTACTAGTGGCAGAGTCAGAATTCCAATCCGACGTCTCTGACTCCAAAACTCACAATTTTTGTTGCTTCTTTACCTCACATGAAGGTATAACACAATATTAAAGCATAAATTTTCCAGTAAACATATAAAATTTTCCAACAAGTGTTTTAAATGCAAATAAAATTTTAAAAAGATAAATTAGAAAATGGTCTTTAAACATTTAGTTCTATATACCTTTTCTTAATGGGCTTTAATCATATTTATCAATAGTTGTTACAATGGTTCAAAAATCACATTTTAAAAAATTTTTCTCAAAATGATTCAATTTTACAATTATTTCCATAATGTAGGTAAGGGAGAGTTTTTTAAAAAGAATAATTAAATTCCTTTAAGAATATTCTCACTGTATCTGATAGAACAGCCACACAAAGTAAAATCTGGTCTTTATTTTGCTTACCAACTCACAGTTGTGCAACGTACTCATAACATGCTTATTAAACTCAATTATATGTAACCCCAGCAATCTGTTAAATTCTTGATATCAGTTTTAAAGATCATGGGTAAGACTAAATCAGTCATTGTTTCTCTGTCTCTACAACCTACCATGTAGTAACAACAGGTAGCTACAATCTTTTACACACTTTCTAAAGTAATGTAGTTTAAACTGCTTTGTTTTATAACAGAAAGCCTAGATACTATCACTTTCATATGCTTTTCCTGTTACAAAAACAAGTCTTTATTTGAAAAATTCCAAAAGACATTTTCTAGATCATTAAAACATAATTTAAGGCCTGGGGCTGTAGCTCAGTGGTAGAGTGCTTGACTAGCATGCTTGAGGGACTGGGTTTGATCCTCAGCACCACATAAAACAATATACAAACAAAATAAAGGTATCTATAAAAAAAAACATAATTTAAAAATAAGTTTTCTATGTTAAGCGGAAATAATAAAATAGAGAACTTCCCTTTATATTACTGTAAAGCTGGTGCAACATCCTGAAGTTATTATTCAACAATACTAATTGTGTTTCTAGCCTCAAGGGCTTATAATTTACTAGGCTTACTTTGACAGATTTTAGACCAAATAATATTCTTGTCTAAGTTTTGAACTCAATAGCTGTAGCTTCTGTAGGTTTTCTGATATATTATTCCAGTACTTTCTGTCAGGTTTCTATCACTTCACTCTGGACCTTTAGTTCTGTTTTTATGTGGTTCCAATATGTCAGTGTCATGCTTTAAACAATCACAAATTAATTGTGGAAGTATGTGGATATAGAAAACTCTTCATTGCCAAAGTCAGGGTGACATAAATCTACCTAAAAAAAGTTTGCTATGCAACTTTCTATTATTTTTGAAGGGGTGGGAAAGGCAACCTTCTCACTCAAAAAATGGTCTTAAATTTAAGATTTTCCCTGCTGGTTATAATTTTTCTTGAAATTCTTATAAGCCAATGTTTCCTAAGAAACAGAAAATAGCAACAAGGTATGGAACTGCTTCTGTTTAGTTCAAAGATATATATGGAATGAGATTCTATGAAATATTAATCATATCTACTAGTATTTATTAACCTAGTGTATTATAAAATATTCTGCAAATAATAAAGCACTATTCCAAGTATTATCATGATCATAACTATAATGATCCAACAAATCTAAAGATTTCTCAGAAAATATGATAATGCACATTAATATAATAAAAACATAAATACAAAGTACATTTAAAAACTATTTTAATGGTCAATAATTTATTTCCTTAAATAGGATAATAAGTACTTACACAGAATTTAAAACAGTACAAAAAGCACTATCTCAATATACATTAAATACTATCCAATACTTTACTCTGTTTAAAATAATAACTACCATTTTGCTGGAGTATTAACAACAAAAGGATAAACTTACAGAACCAGACAATGCCCCTGAAGTAAAGTTGATCATAAATGTGGGTTCATATAAACCAGATTTCTCACACAACCACTTCTTTAAAATTTCATAGTTATACCAGTACATTGCTATAAAAATAGAGAATGAAATGAGCACACATTTAGAAATAAAATGTCGACTTAAAGAAGAGTTATGAAGTTATAAATCAAAGGAAAAGAGAAATTCTGACAGTGACACACATCTTGCTTTCTGTTAGACTGGGTGGGATTTAAAAGGGCAGGGATTAAAATTTTTAGTAATTTTCTAGCATTCTTTAAACAAAAAACCATCCTGTTTATCAGTAAAGTAGGACTATAATTCCAAAACCTGACAAGAGTAAGTAGGAGGGAAAAAAAAAGTAAATGCCCATCTATTGACAAATATAGGTGTAAAAATCCTAAAAAAAGAGCAAAATGAAGCTAGATTGGATTATCCCAGAAATGCTATGCTGAGGCAGTTACTGTAACAGTGTTATCTACCACATCAACAAAACAGTGGCATAAAATAGTAACCAAAAAAAGCATTCAAAAAAATTTAACACTTCCATGTAAAGTGAACAAAAAAATTTCTTAGGATTCTATAGGTAAAAGGGAATTCCTTTAACTTGATAAATGGTATGCATCAAACCTGTAGCAAAAATAATTATTGGAAACAACGGAACTATTTCCTTTAAAATAAGAAAAATGATAGGGATGCTTATTATCACTACTACTCAAAAAAGTTTGCTATGCAACATTCTATTATTTTTGAAGGGGTGGGAAAGGCAACCTTCCTGTAGGAAGAATAGTTATAATGATTACAGTAATATGTAACCTTTATGAGAAAAATTAAAATCTCTACTGAAATACTTTAAAGAAGTTTTATTATTAATAAACAGATATGGACATTCCTAGAAAAGAAAAATGAGGTGACATCAAGAATTTTTACAAAGAACTTGTCATTTAGATTAGTAATTTTGACAGAATCTATTGGCACAGATGTAGACAAATTAACCAGTGAAACACATGCATGCATATACATGAAAATTTGATATGACACAGGTGACAATGCAGATACCTACCGGAACTGTAATTATTCCATAAATGATGCTGAGACAATAAACAATCCAGATGGGGGTATGTGTGAAAATGAATATCTATTTGGTCTATATCCCCAAATTGATTCTGAATAACTGGATAGCTAGTGAAATAGTGCCCAGCCTTATTAAAAGAGAATTGTAAATTAAAGTGAGGTGCTACTTTAAATAGCTAGATAAATACCATGAAAGAACTGTGACAATAAAAGAGCTGGCAAAGGTATAAAGCAGATGGAAGTTTCATGCAGTGCTGTTAGCTGTATAAATCCATTCAATCAATTTAGAAAAGAATCCACTGTTGAAAGAAGAATGATCAGACATTACTTTCCTATATTCATATATGAACACACAACCAGTGTAACTCCATATCATGTACAACCAAAAGAATGGGAAGTTATACTCCATGTACGTATAATAGGTGAATGTACATTCTACTGTTTGTATAACTAAAAAGAACAAAAATATTAAAAAAAAGGAATCTACCATTACCTAGTAAAATTAGAAATGTATATGTGGAACTGAGTGTGGTGGCACGCACTTATAATCCCAGCTACCTAGGAGGTTGAGACAGGAGTATCACCAAGTTTAAACACAGCCTGGGCAACTTAGGGACCCTGTCTCAAAATAAAAAGGGCTGGAGATGTAGCTCAGAGGTAGAACAATCCCAGGGTGAATCTCCAGTACCAAACAAACAATAGTAAATAAATAAATAGTAAAGAAAACATAAGTGACATAGGAATCAATGATTAGTTATCTATTTCATGTTTTTAAACAGGATAACTGAACACAACCACCTATCTGATTATTTGATTTATAATAATCCTTTATAGGATACTCAATGGGGAGATGTTTATATAATTTAAAAAAGTAGGAAGGAATTCATGTATTTTAAAGGGTCATAAATGGATTTTATGATATTTTGATTTGAAAAGTTTACTTACCTTACTAATTATCACTTATTTAGAATAAAGTTAAAGGTAGTTTTTATTCTCTGAATATGAATACCTATTAATTAATGTTTAAAAGAAAATTAAACACAAGGAGAAAAGAAAACCAGGTTTGAATTAGAAACTTCATTCAATAAAGGCTTATGAAGATCTGAAAGCCCAACAATGAACCTGGAATTTGTGGTCACTACAGAAAATAGCTTACCTTTAATCATAACGGATTTAAACCTTAGTAAAAGTAATATAGGAATAAGGACAAGGTTATGTGAAATTTATAAGCTACTAGTAAGAAGACATATCCTACCTGAGAAAGGTACATCTCTAAGGATAGTGGGAACCCAGCCCTTCCAAAGTGAAATCCAACCATCTTCAGCTACTTTCTTGCTGACAAATCGATGCAGTTCCTCATAAGAAAACTTCTTAGACTGCATCTTAGTTCTAATCAATTCTAATGGACTTATCACAGTTACTGCACCAACTAATAGAACCAATCAAATAAAAGAAAACAAAAATAAAGCCATGTACTAAGCAAACACACATGTAAAAATATTTCATATATTTTAACATTTTATTCTGAAATGTCTGCAAACATTAAAATACCTACTGATGTCAAAACATTGGCACAGATTTTCTCCCTTGATGAAACAAAAAAGTATATTTTTCATATACCTTTTTCTGGTTTCAACTCTTTCAAGATTAGTCCCAGAAATGTTATAGTCAACTAGAACTATTACAATAACTAATTCCAATTAGTGCCCCCAATAAACCTCACTTCTGTTTCACAGATATAAATGTTCTTCTGCATAGAAGCATATTTCCTTCTGACTAAACTCTGAACCTAAGGTTATGAAGAAAATGGTTCAAGACTTTGGCCAGAAACATACATGGACCCAGATAACATCTTTGAAGTTTAAGGGAGTAAGAATCAATTCTGATGGCACTCTAAAAACTGTCCAAGATTCTACCAAGATGGGCTAATTCCATCTCATTCTGAGGGCAATCATTATGCCATGTTACTTTTGGAATAAAGATATTAACAAATTAGTACAAACTGGAATGCAAAATATACTGATATTCTTTCTACATTGTACAAATTCTCTGTGGATACCAAATTTAAATGGATGGTCTAAACAGAAGTCAAAAAGAATATAAAAGTTCATTACTTACATCTGGCCACAAATCCAGCAACAATTGGTATTCGGGTTTCATTTTCTCCTAATTTAGATCTCAGAAAAGCACTTAATTGATCATAGCAGGTGAAATAAATAACTGTGGCAGGAACTGCCATCACTCTGATAGAAACAAAATTTTTTTCAAAATTATCAAAAGGTCTCAAACATACTATTGAATTAAATTCAAATATTACTATAAGCTAAAAAAATTTTTTTTCTTTTTTGTTTTGTTTTGTTTTTGTGGTGTTGGGGATTGAGCCCATGCCCTTGTGCATACGAGGCAAACACTTTACCAACTAAGCTAAATCCCCAGCCCAAAATCTTTTATTTTGGATAAGCTAAAAAACAACAAATCAGCCCATGAGATAAATTTTTATTTTATGTAAAAAATTATTAGCATTTAATTTAGCAATAAAAAGTTATAAGATTGGTGTCTGCCCTCCTCTAGTTGTGAAGTTCCAATACTATGGCATCAAATAAATGCTATGTAAGATAAATTATAATATGTAGCATTAAGTAAGTGCTATGTTACCAAACTCAGATAATATAAATTATATTACCTCAGGTCATAAATAGGGAAATAAAATTAGAACACTTGTCCTTTTCCTCAACTTTTTTGATCTGTTTCTGGTCTCCCAGATATGATTTCCCAATTAACATTTACCTTAATATGAGAATCACTGCAATAAAATGTTGTTGAACAACAGTAAGATATTTTTGAACTATGGAAATATATCACTCCTGCTTACAACAAGAAATAAACTACAATTAACATTACCAGAATTAATGTTTTGAGGAAATTCTAATGACCCATTCTTCTAAATGAAAATATAAAAAGGGAATTATTAAATTCACATACAATGTTGTGTGCATTGTCATGTCAGAAATATTAATGCAATAAGAAACCAGTTTATGCTTTATGTTTATGGTTTAACAGACCTAGTTTGGAATGCTTTAATAACCATTCCCCTCCAACCCCACCCCTCATACTGGAGATTAAACCCAGACACACTTTATCCCAAGCCATATCCCCTGCCCTTTCTTTCTTTCTTTCTTTTTTTTTTTTTTTGATTCAGGTTGTCACTCACTAAGTTGTTTAGGGCCTCACTAATTTGCTGGGGCTGGCCTGGAACTTGCAATCCTCTTGCCTCAGACTCCTGAGTTTCTGGAGTTACAGGTATGTGCCACCACGCCTGGAGGAATGCTTTAATATTCTATGGTGAAGTTTGAAGCTAAGAATTTGGAGTAGGACTGAAATAGTGCTCTTAGATCTACCACTAACTTTATAATCTTAGGCATTAAAATAAATGCCTCAAAATTGATTCTATACAAAGGATAGAAATTTTTAGAAATAAATGAGGCAGAGAAAGCCAAGGTATTTTATTTTGGAATTTTTACATTCAGATCTACTAGTTTATCATATTCATATAATTGCTAGTAAGTAGAATTACCTGGAGGAAATATACACATAATACAGTATACCTCACAGTTTTGGTAAAATAAAATCAAATAAACACTAAATTATTTTTTTCCCTCTGGTTCTGGGAATTGAACCCAGAGATACTTTACTATGAGTGACATTCCTAGCCCCTTTGATTTTTTATTTTGAGACAGGGTCTTGCTAAATTGTCAAGGGTAGACTCAAACTTGTGATCTTCTTGCCTCAACCTTATGAATGGCTGGGATGAAAAGCATGTGCCATTGTACCTAGCCTAAATTATTTCTGAACATAAAGAAAAAAATTATGCTAACACAGCAGGTCTGGTTGCTTGAATCTTCTATAATTATCTTTAAGAGGTCCTGTTTGCATGCTGAGCTTTGACTAACTCATGGGAATTTAGCCACTGGAATATTCAGTATGATAATACTTTCTAGATGTCTAAAGCTCTAAACCAACTAATCCAAGTGGATTTGTGCAAACAATGTAACATATGTGAAACATCTATTTTCCCTCTGGGGATCTGAAGTTTAGCTAATCATAACTGGTCACAAAGACAGAATGTACCTACATGACCAACAACCAGTTAATGCTGTACACTGTGAAATCCGAGTTTCCCAAGGCAGAAACACTTTACACATTTCAGTGAGTTACTGGAAGAAAAATGTGTTCTGTACAACTTGTTTTTTTTCCTCTTACCAATTCTCCTTGTATCCTTTAGCTGTAATAAACCATATTCATAAGTGTAACTCTCCCTTAGGTCCTGTGAGCCCTTCCAGCACATCATCAAATGTGTGGATAGTTGTGAGACTCAAAGAACAATGCTTCCGAAAATTAAATTTATTATAGTTTGGATCTGAAATGTCCACCAAAGGCTCATCTGTAGAAGGACTGATTCCCAGATGACAGTGCTATTGGGATGTGACACAAACTTTTTTAAAGTTAACTCAATGGCAGCATGCCTTTTACATTTTGTCCCTGAACCATTCCTCTCTTTCTCTCTCTATGTTTCCTGGCTGTCATGAGGGGAACAAGTGTCTTCCACCATGCCCTTCTGCTGTAGTGCTCTGCCTTGTCTCAGGTCCAAAGCCATAGAACTAACCAACCATAGACTGAAACCTCTGAAATGGTGTGCCCAAATAAATCTTTCCTCCTTTAAACTGTTTTTCTCAGATATTTTGTCACAGAGATAAAAAGTTAACTAACACAGAGTTCTAATATTAAAAATACAAGACTTTGTTTAACCATGGAAATTGTAAGATTAAATAACCATCAGAAAAAAATATTAAATTTCAACTTACAGAGTAGGAGGAAGGCCGCTCCACAGGGATTTAATGCCTTCATTTCTAATGATTTTAAAAAAGGCATCCTAAAATTAAAATAGAAAAAAAATTAGTCAAAATATATCCCTAAACATGATACATAGAAATGTATAGTGATAATTTATTGGTAATTTGATTCTTTCAAGCATTTATTTCTCAAATATGAGCTCCATGGATTTATAGCTGTCCATTCTTTTAAAAAATAGAATTTCAATGCAAGTACACAAATGCAAGGATAGTGAAGAATTTCTGGATAACAGTTCTTACAAAATAAAATCTATATTACTCAGATCTGGATTTTTCTACTTAGGGCTTAGAAACAAAGGTTTGGAAACATTATTATAAGAAAATAAGTAGAGTAACGATGGCAGAGAATTGGTAAGATAAACCCTCTTCACCAAGTATGAAATCTGAAAAAGTATTATTAAAGCCCACTTTTTGAAGACTCTGGAGAGGAGCTCTAAGTAGTTAGAAGCTGAAGGAAGTCTGCTGTTAACAGACAAACTCTTAAAATTTAATAATAAAAATTAAACATTGGCAAAGGATTAAAACACACATATCTCCAAAGAAGATACACAAACAGCTAATAATTGTATGAAAAAAAAATGTTGAAGAACATTGATCATTATGAAATGCAAAGCAAAACCACAATAAGATTGGAACCATCATATATTCTGATGGGAAAATAAAATAATGAAGCTACTTTAGAAAAGGTCTGGCATAGTGTCAAAAGATTAAGTGTAGAGGTACCATATAAACCAACAATACCAACTCTAGGTATATATTCAAGAGAAATTAAAACACATGTTCATACAAAAAATTGAATATTCAGAAAGTAATGATTCATTCTCCAAAGTGGGAACCAAATGTCTAGCAACTGATGAACAGAAAAATAAAATATGGCATATTCAAACAATAATGTTATTTAGGAATAAAAAGTAAATACTCATACATGCCATAACATTTACAAGACTTAAAATACTGTGGTAAGGAAAAAAAAATAGCTAGTCACAAAGGACTGCATATTTTCCCAGGAAAGGGGAAGCTCAGGAAAATAGAAAACTTTAGACAGAAGCCACTCCATTCTAACCAAACACCACAGAAAAACCTGTGGCACCACCTACCCATACCACCAAAGGCCAATAGGTAGCCTATTCTATTCCTGTGAAGGCTGCAATGAGGCACTGTAACACCATTATTTGTGTGGTGTCATAGGTCAATAGGGAGCTGAAACTTTGCCCCACCAGATCAATTATAAGTTCCCCCACTCTCACTAGGGTGGAGTCAGTGGAAGAGTAGTGGAGAGTGAGGACTTTCACCATCACCCAGCAGTAATGAGACGAGTCCACCACAGAATTAGTGGAAACTACGTGGGGAGCCAAAATCCTTATCCTCGCCTAATAGTAAAGAGATCTTCTCTCAAAACTGTGTGCCAATGGAGACTGAGCAGGAAACTGGGACTTGTAGCTTGACCCAGCATTAACAAGGTGGTATCTTCCTTTTGTGGAAGCAGTGTCAGTCAGTTAACAAAGAAGATCAAGGACTTAGGCATTAGAACAGAGACCCTGCACCTAATAGAAGAAAAAGTAGGCCCAAATCTCTGTCATGTTGGCTTAGGAACTGACTTCCTTAACAAGACTCCTAAAACACAAGAAGTAAAATCAAGAATCAATAAATGGAATAGAATCAAACTAAAAAGCTTCTTTATAGCAAAGGAAACAATCAAGAATATGAAGAGAGAGCCTACAGAATGGGAGAAAATATTTACCACTTACACCTCAGATAGAGCCTTAATCTCCAGGATTTATAAAGAACTCAAAGAACTTAACACCAAAAAACAAATAACCCAATCAATAATGGGCAAAAGAACTGAACAGATACTTCACAGAAGAAATACAATCGATCAACAAATAGGTGAAAAAATGTTCAACATCTCTAGCAATTAGAGAAATGAAATTAAAATTATGCTGAGATTTCATCTCACTCCAGTCAGAATGGCAATCATCAAGAATACAAGCAACAATAAATGTTGGCAATGATGTGGGGAAAAAGGTACACTCATACATTGCTGGTGGGACTGCAAATTGGTGCAACCACTCTGGAAAGCAGTATGGAGATTCCTCAGAAAATTTGGAATGGAACCATCATTTGACCCAGTTATCCCATTCCTCAGTTTATATCTAAAGAACTTAAAAATCAGTGTACTATAGTGACACAGGCACATCAATGTTTACAGCAGCTCAATTCATAATAGCTAAACTATGGAACCAACATAGGTGCCCTTCAAC
Organism: Marmota monax; assembly: GCF_021218885.2. Lineage (NCBI taxonomy): Eukaryota > Metazoa > Chordata > Mammalia > Rodentia > Sciuridae > Marmota > Marmota monax. The sequence continues at coordinate 3,194,093 of NW_026693851.1, read as the reverse complement.
AGATGAATGGGTTAATAAAATGTGGTATATATACACAATGAAATACTACTCAGCCTTAAAGAAGAATGAAATTATGGTATTTGCTGGTAAATGGATGGAGCTGAAGACTATCATGCTAAGCAAAATAAGTCAATCCCAAAGAACCAAAGACCAAATATTTTTTCTGATATGAATATACTAATTCACAATAAGGAGGCAGTGCTAGGGAAGAATAGAGGTACTATGCACTAGACAGAGGAAAGTGAAGGAAGCGGGTATGGGAGTAGGAAAGTAGAATGAATTGGACATTATTACCCTGTGTGCATATATGAATACATGACCAGTGTGATTCTCTACATCATGTACAACCAGAAGAATGAGAAATTATACTCCATTTATGTATAATGTGCCAAAATGAACTCTATTGTCATGTATAACTAATTAGAACAAATTTTTTAAAAAGAAAAAATCAGTTTAAAATAGAATGTTTAGGCCATATGTGGTTGCACATGCCTGTAATCCCAGAAGCTTGGGAGGCAGAGACAGAGAATCATGTGTTCAAAGCCAGCCTCAGCAATTAAGTGAGGTGCTAAGCAACTCAGTGAGATCCTATCTCTAATAAATTACAAAAAATAGGGCTAGGGATGTTGCTCAGTGATTGAGTGCCCCTGAGTTCAATCCCTGGTACCCCCACACACACACACACAAAAAAAAATGTAATAAAAGTGACACTTAAAAAAATAAAATAGAATGTTTAAATGAGATTCAGAATTAAATAAGCAAACACTCAAAATGTCCAGATTTTACTAAAAAATCATTCACTGTTCTAAGAAAATGGAAGATGTTAAACTAAATGCAGGGAGACAATAAATAAATACCAACACTGAACAAGATGTTCTAATTTTATCTGACAGTGATTCAAAGAAGCCAACAAAAAACACTGAATGATATTTATGAACATATCTGAAACGAATGAAAAATTGGAATGTGCAGAAAAGAAATATGTACCTGAAAGCACTAGAGATCAAATGGAATTCTAAAAAGTGTAACAGAGGAAGGCAAGAGAACTACCAGTATTAGAAAACAGAACAAATAAATAAATAAATGGAAGAGATAGGCTCTTAAATATCTATAATAGCATTAATATAATTGGTCTATCAACTAAAAGATGAAAACTGACAGTAGACTTAGATATACATTATCTATAAGAAATCTGCTTCAATTAGAATGATATAGGCAGGTTAAAAATGAAAGACTCAACACAGTTAAGATGTCATTTCTCTCTAAATTGATAAATTGGTTTGGTATAAGTTCTATGAAAATTTTAGGAAGACTGTTTTTTTATGTCTTCAAACAAGATTATCCTAAAATATATATGGAAAGAAAAAGAAACTTTGGGAATAGCTGAAATAAACCTGAAAAAGAAACAGGAATGAAGTGGGAAGGCGGGGGATGTGGTTCAGTGGTAGAGCACTCGCCTAGCATGTTTGGGGCCCTGCATTTCATCCCGAGCACTGGGAGGGAAAAAAAAAAAAAAAAAGAAAGTGGGAAGAATAATTTTACCTGATTTCAAGTTATTACAGAGCTACAGTAATTAAGACTGTGTTGTATGAATAAAGTGACAGACATTATCAATCAACAGAACAGAATCGAGAACCCAGAAATAGATACAGCTCAAAATGTTCAACATAAATGTATATAAAGGCATAAAAAACAACTTGATGGGTGAAAAAAAACAAACGCAGCTGAACATCCACAGGTAGCAGCAACAGCAACAAACAATCTTCAACTTCAGTCTCATACCTTAAATAGAAACAACTCAAAATGCATTGAAGGCTTAAATATACAGCTGTAAACTTTTAGGGGAAAACAAAGGAGAAAACTGTCAGAGTCTAAAGGCAGGTAAAAAGTGCTGAGAATGATTTATAAAAGGAAAAACTATAAATTGGATTTCATCAAAATTAAAACTTGGGGCTGGGGTTGTGGTAGAGCGCTTGTCTAGCATGTGTGAGACGCTGGGTTTGATCCTCAGTACCACATAAAATTAAAAAAAATATTGTGTCCAACTACAACTAAAAAAAAATGAAAAACTTACTGTGTGAAAGATCATGTTAATAAGATGAAAAAACAACTCAGAGAATGGGGAAAAATATTTTTAAACCACACATCCCCAAAAGGACCAGTGTCTAGATTATATAACCAACTCTCAAAATTCAATAGTAAAAATACAAACAATTTAATTAGAAAGTGGGCAAATAACATAAAGATCCATTTCACTGAATAGAATGGCAAATAAGCATGAGGTGGTCAACATCATTAGTCACCAGAGAAGTGCAAATTAAAACTACAATGAGATATTATTATGCATGTATAATAATTGCTATAATACAAATAGTGATAACACCAGATGCTAGTGAAAACACAAGGGAACCAGATCACTTACATGTTGCTGATGGGAATGTTAAATGGTAGAGCTACTTTAGAAAAAACATGCTGGCAGTTATCTTAAGCTCTCAATATGCAATTACCATGTGCACTCAGCAAATGAAGATTTTCTTATAACACACACACACACACAAACACAAACTGTAAATGAATTTTTGTAGCAGCTTTATTCATAATAGCTAAAAACTGGATATGGCACATCAAAACCACTGAATAGAACAGAGCAATAAAAAGGAACAAATAATTGATACATATAACAACCTGGATGAATTTCCAGATAATTATGCTAAGTGAAAAGTGACTACCCCAGAATTCATTTGTCATGATTCTATTTATAAAACATTTTTGAAATGTCAACATCTTATAAACTGAAACAAATTAGTGTTACCAGGGGTTAATGAGTGGGAGAGAGCACAGGAAAATGTGGAATACGGAAGAATCCTTATAGTGGTGGAATTATTCTTTTTATTTTTTAAAATTAGAACAATGTTAATATCTTGGTTGTGATTGTTGCTAGTTTGGTAAGATTTTGTTGTCATTGTGGGTGGGAATCTGGGAAAAGCATCCTTGAGATCTGTCTTGTATATTTTTCTTAAAATTACATCTGATCTACCATTATCTTAAAACAAAAGTCTAATTTTTAAAAAGTTACCTCCTCTTTTTTCTACATAAAAAGTATGAACCAATGAAAGTTAACAGAGTTATAAAGGAAAAAAGTACTTCCCTTTTCCTACTTTAATATAATGGACTTATTACTTCCCTGCAATGAGAAAATTTTTCATATATAAGAATAAATATAAAAATAGAAAATATACAGTAATTCCAAATAATATAATCTCCTTACCAATGTCCCCTGAAAATTTCCTGGCTTCTTATACCATGCTTTGTTGCCTCCCTCTTCACAGACACACATATGATCCATGAGTCCATTACTATACACAAAACATTTTCCTAACAAAGAAGATTCCAGGGGTCAACAATTATTTCACATAACCAAGTTGAAAGTACAATGAGGTGACTAGAAAATTATGGAAAAAGAAATAACCTTAAAAAAGAAAAATAACTATCTCTTCTTTCTAGAATGAAACATACATAATTAATTCAATTTGTTAAATGATATAGTTTTAAATTCACAGCTGTGCAACGTAATGGAGTAAATTAGTGGGTTTTGTGTTTTGGGGACTGTAGTAAGAAATGTACACAGAAACACAATCTTTTAAATTATATGAGGTAATGAAGAAGAAAGAATGAGGAGGAAAATCTGTTTTGAAAACATGGTTCATGTCTCCTCTATTTGTCCAGAAGAAAACTGTAGTATGCCAGTGAAATTCAAGGCAAAAAAATAAAAAATAAAAATAAAGTGGAGACTAAATGTTCATCTCAATGTAAATAGTGGTATGTGTTGTCCTTTTCTCTGTACTTGTACTGCTCAATATAGATGTCTGCCAGTTCCTACCTAATTTACCACAACTTTTGCTAATACCAATTCTTTCTCATTTATTAGTCTCACTCCTGCTGCCCAAATTGTCTTCTCTGTTCAATACGTATATAATTCTGTGAGTTTCATCAATATGTAAGTCTGAGAATCTCCTTCTGCTCTTAAGGCTTTCTTTAATGTGTAAGAAATTACCTTCCTAGCCTCTTCCTATAATCTACCTAATCCTTTTTCATTCATCTGAAATATGATTGATTTTAATTCCATCTCACTACTATGCATTCAACAGGGAAGCATTTATATCTAAGCCAATTTTTTTCAGTCTAGTCTGTTTTCTGCTATTTAAATATATTTGAAATGCTGCTATTTTAATAAACATTTAAATGATTGATCTTGGAATTGCTACTCTTGCCCAGCTTGTAAAAATATATAATTATTCATATGAAATTTCACAGAAATGACTGTCCAAAAATAAACCAACCTGCCTGATAAAATAATGAATTTCCGATCACTAGATTTAAGTAACAATTGGATAGTTGTCATGAATGTTCTAGAATAAGTATAACTCTTGAACAAAGGAAGAATTTAGAGTCTAAGTTCCCTTATAATTCTGTTCTTACATGAGAGGCACATATTCAAATATATAATAATCCCTCTGCTCTTAATTGGTAAGTCCAAAAGAGTGTTTCATGTTTTTCTGCCTAGACCTCATCATGTACTACAAAATGGCCAAAAATGTTTGTGAATACAGAATAAATTTTAAAAAAGAATTATTCAAATGAAAATGAATTCAGTAACATTGAAAAATTAAACAACATTATCAGGATAACTCTCACACATACCTTTGGGGAATGGGGTATGCTGGGCTTGGAGTCGAATTTTAATAACATCCAGGGGTGTTACTATGAAGGTACATAAAAATTTCAATTAGCAAGAGATACCTATAAATTGTACAAAGATTTTACAAAAACCACAATATACATCCATGCATACTTTTCCTCATGGCTATATAATGAATAAGGTTATTTATCTTAAGTACTCTTGAATGTAACATTCTAATTTTTGCCCTTGAATTTTGTTCAAAGAGCATAAGTGAAAAGACAGGCAGCACTTCTCTAACAAGTATTAAATTATTATAATATATCTACAATTACATTAGCATTAAAAATAAAATACTAGTCTTTATAGGAAAATATGTTATCTAAGGTAAAGAATAAAAGTTTCTAAAAATCTGTTTAAATATTTAAAAATAACTTTGTTTTACAATAGTCAGGAATCAAACCCTGATAGTCTTCCTAATCTGTTAAATTTATCTGTATCAAATAAAAGCTACAGGAAATGAAAATTGGAATATCTAACCATAAATCATCTTTAACACAGGTTGTGTCATCTTATTTGGAACAGCATGGCAAAGGCAAATTTGCATGTCATATTTTATCCAAGTAGGAAAAAATATCAAGTATAGTTCCAAGAAAACTATCCCTCATCAGAGTTAGAAAATCAGATAATTTCTAAGGCCTTTAACATCCTAAAACTCTGACCTGAAGATACATCATAGAGCAATTACTTGTTATCTTATTTAAAATAAACTAGCCAATCATTAAATGCTAAACTATCGACACTGTCATTTGGCCATGTCTTTTTAAGAAACAAAAATGTGATCCAGAGAAATTTAAGAAATTCACTAGTAATGTAGGCAAAGTAAAACATTGTTTTGTCACTACTATAAAATTTGTTCACCTTCTGTTTTATTCAATATGCTAATATTTAATTCTGTCTTTGTAATTTTCAGAGATAATAATCTGAAAAGTTTAATGTTGATAGGGAACTCCCAAGAACTCCTCTTATAAACCCGTAATTTGAGATGAAAAAATGAAGTCTAGAGAGAAGTAGGTACTGTCCCTAAGTAAGAATCCTAAGAATGGCGAAGCAAGAATTAAAATTCAAGTATCTTGATTTTCTGACTTGTTAACTTTTCATGTTATCAATCTGATAAAAGAATACCATTAGCATCATGGAAACACTGATTCAAAGTCACATAATAAACATCAGTAGCACAATTTTACCCATTAGTGATGTCAATATTGCTCCAGTACAGGAGGCAAGAATTTGCTGAAAAGGTGTCACTTTCACAGTCTGTGAGCTCCCTTTTTCAGGATCCATATTTTTAACTAATTGAAGAAAAGTCCTGTTAAAGAAAAGCAAAATAAAAAAAGGTTAATGGAAAAACCTTAAAAATTGACAACTCAAAGTTAAACTATAAGAACAATGATCAGAATTTATATCAAAACACATTTTTAACCACCATCAAAAGTAAATACAGGGCTGGGGTTGTGGCTCAGCAGTAGAGTGCTCGCCTAGCATGCACAAGGCACTGGGTTTGATCCTCAGCACCACATAAATGTAAAATAAAGATATTGTATCCACCTAAAGCTTAAGAATAAATATTTTTTTAAAAAAGTAAATACATAAGTTCGCTTATAAAAGGTACCTTACAACTGCCATTAGTAGAACATGTCCTCTGAGTCCTCTGATCTTACAAACATGATAATATACTTCAGGCTAAGTTATGTGAGCAGCATCACATTTATAAGATAGCTAAGAGAGAGCCAGACACAGATGTTGACCACTTGCCAGAATGAAGGCAACAGACTAACAAGTCATGGAATCTGTCAAGTTAGCGTCATAAACTCTACTCAGTCCTTTTCTAATCTAGTACAGAGTAGCACTATTTTATTGCATAATGAAAGTTGCAATTAGGTACAAAATAAAATAAAAACATATAACTTTAATCAAAAACATTGTTACAAAAAGTTGATGACAAAAGCAATAATTATTTTTTAAAAGTTGGATAATATAAAAAGTATAAAATTCACTTGCAAACTCACTAATCAAAAATCATCACTAGCAAGAGTGTCAGCTTTCCAAATTTTAACTTATATATCCACATGTATATGTGTGTGTGTGTGTGTATGTGTGTGTGTAAATATACATGTGCACACAGATTATATATCCAACTAAAAGTATTAATCCAACATGTATACAAATTCATACATTTGTGTATGTGTCCCTTTTTCTGAAAAATAAAAATGGGGTAAGCCAGGTCTGGTGATGCAATCCTATAATCCCAGCGGCTAGGATGGCTGAGGCAAGAGGATCACAAGTTCAAAGTCAGCCTCAGCAACTTAGCAAGGCTTTACATAACTCTGTGAGACCATGTCTCTAAATAAAATATAAAAAGGGACACTGGAGATGTGGCTCAGTGATTGAGTGCCCCTGGTTTCAATCTCCAGTACCAAAACAACAACAACAAAATAAAAATAAGTTATTATTATTCATGTTTGTTTTTTAACCTGCTGTGACAATTATATTGTGTCAATATAGATTCATATAACTTTTACTGATTGCACAGTATTTAATTATATTTAAAGAATCTCATCTTTTAGACACTTAGGTTGTTGCCAATTTCTTAACTGTAAAACATTCTGACACGATATCCTTATCCACACAACTTTTTATAGTCTTCCTACAATTACCCTAGGAGAGAAAGTAAGATTGTTGGGCTGACCCATTTAAAAATTTGATAAAAATGGCCAAAATCCTTTCCAGAAAAGTTAGAATAATATATACTTCCACTGGTGTTACACAAGTTCCTAGTGATCCACTTCTTCACAAACTCTTACATAGTATATATCATTAACTTTCTCTGAGCCATTCAAAAGTAGATTGCATACACCATGCTCCTTTACTCTAAATACAACAATATATTCTCTTATATTATCAAAGTATAATAAACAATTTCAAGAAATTTAATTTTGACACAACACAGTTCATATTTCAGTTTTGTCAATTATATTAATAACATCCTTTATAAAAATGAATGGTAATTTTATTTTTTCAGACTTTCATTATTTATCTACCTGGTTTAAGTCTTTTCCTCAATTCTGTGCTCCCGTATTTTATTGTTTGTAACATCAGTAGCTGGAAACCTAAAAAAAAAAAAAAAAAGGTAAGAGATTATCTTTTTACATAAAGGGATATTACATCTGAAGGAAAGAGAATGTACAGAAACAAAGCTGGGGGGTGGCTTAATGGTAGAGCCCTCCAAAATGCAAGCATTAAAGTTATGAAAAGGATTTTTACAAAAATGTCATGTTATCCTAATTAATATACTCTTATTTAAAAACAACCACTCTAGAACTTGAACACAGCGACCAACCTAAGCATCATGTATAGTAGAACTAGATTTTTTAACGCAAAATTAAAGACAGCATCATCTAGTATTTTTTGAGGGGGGTGGAAAAACCTCCTCTAATCTAAATTTAAACGAGCTTCTGATCTAACTACCAATTCCCAGGAAATTCAGAGACTAGAGTAACAAGGCAACAGATGCCACAAAATAGCACATACCACAACAGTAGTAGTATTCTAACCTACAGGCCTCTTGACTTGGTTTCTTCAAGTCAAAGTAAGGTGGGAAAAAGGTGGCAGCAGAGGGAAAACTGTTAAAGCCTCATGGTTTCAACAAATTTTTAAAACCCAATTTGAGGGGTTGGGGTTGTGGCTCAGTGGTAGAGCGCTTGCCTAGCATGTGTGAGGCACTGGGTTCAATTCTCAGCACCACATAAAAATAAAATAAATGTATTAAAAAAAAACAATTTTGGGGTAACTAGAGAAATCTGAACATGGGTTGTTAGATAACACTAATTTGATATTAGTTAATATTTTTAAATTATTGATCTTTTTGTGGTGATAATGATACTATCATTATGTAGAAACTATTCCCCCACCACCACCCCACCACCACAAGCAGTGATTGAACCCAGGGACTTAACCATGCTAGATACAGAGGTCCCCAGCCCTTTTGAGGCAAGAGTTAACTGGGCTGACCTCAGACTCCTAAGTAGCCAAGATTGTAGGGATTCACCACCAGATTTGGCTGTATTTTGTAGTTTTGATAATAGCTATTCAAACTGGGTAGACAGTATCTCATTGTCATTTTGATTTGCACATCCCTGGTAAGTGTTATTTAGTACTTTTACATATATTTGGTTAGCTACTTGTATATCTTTTTTGAGAAATGTCTTTTCAGATCTGGGAGGTTTTGTTGTTGTTTTTCTTTTTTGGTGCTAGTGATTGTACCCAGGGCTTTCCACATGCTAAGTAAGGATTCTACCACTGAACTATGCCATAACCCACATTTGCTCCATTTTTCTTTTCAAATAGTTTTTTAGTTGTATATGAACACAATATCTTTATTGTTTATTTTTATGTGATGCTGGGGATCAAATGCATGCTAGGCAAGCGTTCTACCATTAAGCCACAACCCAGCCCTCTTTTCTTTTTCTTTACTTTGTGGTGTTGTTTTGGTACTGGGGATTGAACCCAGAAGCACTTTACCACTGACCTACATCCCCAACCCTTTTTATTTTTTCGAGACAGAGTCTTGCTAAGTTGTGAGGCTGGCCTTGAACCTGCAATCAATCTCCCCAATAGCTAGGATTACCAGACTTGTGCCATTGTGTTCAGCCGATTTGCTCATTTTTAGTTGTTCCTTGCATATTCTGGTTAAATCTCTTACTAGATGAATAGTTGGCAATTTTTTTTTTCCCATTCTGTAGGTTGTCTCTCAACTGCTGTTTCCTTTGCTATGCAGAAGCTGTTTTGCTTGATATAAACCCTTCTGTCAATGTTTGCTTTGTTGCCCATGACTCTGAGGCCATTACCTGCCAAAGTTTTACCAGATCAATGGCTTGAAGTATTTCCCCTTTGCTTTCATCTAGTACTTCATGTCCTACATTTAAGTATTGGATCCATTTAAGTTGATTTTTGTATATTATATGGTCAGAGATAGGGGTCTGGTTTCATTCTGCTGTATATGGATACCCAATTTCCACAGCACAATTTATTTAAAAGACTGTTCTCCCTCTAATGTGTGTATACTTCTCTTCATAGAATCCTCTCACTTCCTTGGTTAAACTTATTCCTAAGTATTTCATTCTTTTCATAGCATTGTAATCAGAGTGCCTTCTATATTTTTTCATCAAGTGCATTTTGAGGTACAGAAAGACTACTTTCACTTTACTTCATTTTGCTGAATTTGTTCCACTGGTAAGTTTTATGGTAGAGTCTAGTTCTTCTATATTTAAGATCATGTCATTTGCAGAAAGGGACCTTTCCAATTTGGATGTCCTTTATTAGTTAGGACTTCTAGTACTACAATGAATAAAATCAATGAAAGTGGGCATTCTTATCTTGTTCCTTATCTTAGAGAAACACTTTCAACTTTTTTTCAGTTTGTTAGTTGTGGGTTTGTCAATATAACCTTAATTGTGTTGATATATAATTGTTCTGTCTCTAATTTGTTGACAAGAGCTTGTGCCGCAGTCTGGCTGGGCACCAAATAACCAAGCCACCACAAAGCCTTGTAGATTCAAACAGCAACTCTTTATTCCCGAACTCTCACCGACACTCTACTCACACTACCTCAGAATATACTGCCTCCACCGGGCTCTGTGTACCAATTCTCTCAGAACCCCGCGAGAACTCAAAAGGAACTCCAAAGGAGAGGGCGCCTGAGGCAGCAGGATCCGCCCTAATCCTGGAGCCGCCCTATTCCCAGCAGGATCCACCCTAAACCCGGAGCCACCCTAATCCCTGAGCAGGGTCACCTTTCAACCCAAAATGCCATGCGTCATTCCTACTTGGCTATGGCCCTCAGCATCTCCCCCCTTCTGTTTAATTAAACAACAAGCAATGTGGCTTAGGGACCGTGCCTGTTAGGTTGTCCAATTCAACATATGGTCCTTACCTGTCATCGAATGAGCTGACCTCTAGGCGTCAGCCTCCTGTCTTAGGTTGGTACCACTGCAATTGGATCATACCCGTCACTGACTACCGGTCCAGCATACAGCCATACTTGTGGATAGGCCTATGCACCAGTGGGGGGGTGAGGTTCTTTGCCTCACCTCTGTTGGCCCCCAAATTTGGCCTTGGTGCCAGTGGGGGGGTGAGGTTCTTTGCCTCACCTCTGTTGGCCCCCAAATTTAGACCATCACTAGTAGAAGGGAGGAGGATACAGAAATGCCACGACACCGAGCCAATGATGGCTCCTTTGGAAAAATTGTACCATCGGTGACACCATCAGCAAAGATACGCCAGCACTACCACAATTTGCTGCACCAACAGATAGTTCACAATGTATACAAGTGTACATAGTCCAGGCAAGTTCTGCAAGCAGTTCAAAGCGGAGGAGTCTATCAATATGTCCATTTCCTCCCAAAGTAAATCAACTCCTTGATTGAGCATTACTTGTTGAGTTATTATTCACTGATGCATCAGTTTATACAGTTTGTTGTGATAACTATCGAAGAAGCTGTAGTTTGGTTTTATCTTTGTCTTCACCGGCACTGGGATGAAGATAGGAATTCTGGCAATGATGCTAAAAAAAATATGTAACATTCCAACAGGTACTAAGAAAACAATTTTCTGAACAATTTACATTATCCTGAACAGAATTATTAAATATAATGAAAAGGAAAGGTGAAAGTAAACAAACAGATCTGTTAACCTCCTTATTTGTACACATATTAAAACAATCCTCAACAGCTGTTAACCCAATTTAAATTAAACCATTAAAATCACGTGAATAAAAAAAAAATTCGGATCCATTTTTTCATGAGCGCTCCTCAAATATGATATATGGACATACATACATACAAACAGGTCACTTAACTACTGAGCCACATTCCCAGCCTTTTTTATTTATTTTGAGAGGTCTCACTAAGTTGCTGGCCTCAAACTTGTAATCTTCTTGCCTCAGCCTCTTAAACTGCTGAGCTTAGAGCTGGGTGCCATCACAAGGGGCAAATATTTAACATTTTAAGAAACTGATAAAATGTTTTTCAAGACAAGTATATTATTTTACATTCCCACCATCACATAAAGTTCCAGTTGCTTAACATTCTTCACTCTTGGTATGGTTAGTGTTAAAATTGTATACATTTGAAAAGTTGAAAATTGTTATCTCACTGAGGTATACTTTGTATTTTCTCAAGGAAATAATGTTATGTCTTTTCACATTTATTTGCTATCTATATGTATTCCTTGGAAAAACATCTATTCAAAACTTTTGCCCATTTTTAATAGGGATTGTTTATCTAATGTTGAGTTATAATAATTCTTTATATACATTATATACTAGAATCCTTAACAGATATGCTTCACAAATATTTTCTCCCATTCTGTGGGCTCTTTTCACTTTCATGAAAGTATCCTTTGAGAGATGTTTTTGGTGCTATTGTTTACTTTCTTTACTTTTTTTAGTGTTGGGGAATGAAACCAGGGCTTCAAGCATACTAATGCTCTATACTAAGTGATATCCCCAAACTGAGACATATAAAAAGCTTTTAATTTTCATGAAATCCAACACATCTTTTTACCTACTTTTTTTTTTTTTGAGTCTTGTGCCCTTTCTAGAGAACAGGATAAGTGATAAAGTCACTTCCAAAATTAACATAGAAATGGTTGTGACTCCCTTAGTATTCTCCCTTTGCTGTGTCTTCCTTGCTCAGAAGAATCAAGCTGCTATGCTATGAACTGCCCATTTGGGCACCAGATAACAAACAGCATTAAATTGAGGCCTTCCAGTCCAAAAAGGAAACTGAATCCTGCGAACAACCACATTAATAAGTTTGGAAGCAGATCCATCCCAGGTTGACCCTTGGAATGAATGTAACCTCAGCAAATACCTGAAATGCATGATTGTGAGAGATTCCAGGTTTACCCAGCTCCGTTGTATCCAGATTCCTGATGCAAAACTGTGAGGTTATAAATATTTATTATTTTAAGCTAATATATTTTGGAGTAATTTGTTATACTGCAACAGATAGCATCTATTGAGATGATCATATGTTTTTTCCTTTTTAGTCTGGTTATATGGTGATTTAAACTGCTTGATTTGTGTATGTTTTACCATCCTTGCATTTCCAAGAAAAATTGGCTCATAGTATTCTATCCTTTTTGAATCAAATTGGTTTTGATTTGTTAAAGTTCTATTAAGAATTTTACAATCCACATTTATGAGAAATACTGGTCCACACTTTTTTTTTCATGGATAGAAAAAATTTATTAAGATGTGGGTTCTCCCCAACTTCATTTATAGATTCAATGTATTCCCAACAAAAATTCCAGAAAGTTATTTTGTGGATATCAACAAACTGATTCTAAAATTTAGATAGAAAGCCATAAGCAGAATAGCCAACACAATGTAATACTAAATAGAACAAAGAGGATTAATACTAACTTCAAGATAACTATAAAGCTATAGTTGTCAAGAGAGTGTGGTACTGACTAAAGAACACACACAAAAACAGATGAGTGGAACAAAACAGATCCCAGAAATAGAATGATACAAATATATTTAATTGATCTTTGGCAAGGAAACAAAGATAATTCAGTGGAATAAAAATAGTCTTTTCAACAAATGGTGCTGGAACAAGTGGCACTGGTCCACAATTTTCTTCTATTGCCTGTGTCTTCTTTAAATTCAAGTTTGACAGAATTCACCAGTGACGCTGTCTGGGCCTAGCATTTTCTTATATTTAGGCTACTTATTTCCTCTTGTGTAAGTTTTGATAGTTGATGTACTTCAAGGAATTTGTTCATTTCACTTATTAAATTTATATGCATAAAGTTTCTTGTAGTATTACTTTATTGTTCTTTTAATAGCATTAAGCTTTGTGTATTATTTCTCCTGTTCTTTATATTGATTAAATTGTGTCTTCCTTTTTTTATCCTGATGAGTCTGGCTGAAGTTTATAAGTTTTATTTATCTTCTCATATAGCCAATTTTCAGTCTTATTGTCTCAACTATATTCTGTTTTCTAGGCCATCATTTTCTCATGTCATCTTTATTATTTCTTTGTACAACCATCCCTCAGTATCTGTGGAGGATTCATTCCAGAACCACATCTCCCCTGTGGATACCAAAATCTGAGGATGCTCAAGTCTCTCATATAAAAAGACATAGCTTTTGGTATACAACCTATATACATACTCCCATACACTTTAAACCAGCTCTAGGTTACTTAAGATCTTTCTTCTTTTCTAATACAGGCTTTAGAATGCTATACATTTGCTGAGTACTACTTAAGCTCATCCCACAAATTTTGACATAATTTATCATTTCTATTCTGCCCAAAATTTTCAAATCAGTCATTCTATTACCATCCTTATTGGGTTTTGGTATATGTGCTATGTTAGTCTCATGAAATGCAAAGGGGAATATTTTCTATCTTTCTGCTCTGGGAGTTTATCCAAGGCTGGAATTATTCAATCCTTAAATATTTAAAATTAGTTATCTGTAATTTCACTTTGTTTTCAAAACAGATATTGCTTTAACATAATGCCCTAGCAAAAATAAATACACATATTGACAAGACCGTGGTTTTCCCTTCTCTAATGAAAGGAATAAGGGTCCCTTGGAGAAGCAGTTTATGCTAGGTCTAGGGCAAGAAAAATACAAGATGAGCCTGGAACATACAATATTGCTAAAAAGTAAGGAAGTGATTTATAAAGGTAAGATACAAGTTGAAGGGCAAAGAAACCAAGAGGAAAGAGTTCCCAATGGACAAAGATAGAACAATTTGAACAACAAACTAAATAGTAGTTTTGAATTATAACCCATGACATGAAATCAATACTTATGAGAAGATACTGACATAAATAAATAATTTAAATTAAAAAACAGGGAGATGGAACTTTCTTCCTTACAAAAGAATTCTTATCAAAGTGTAAGAAATAAGAAATTGAAAATCACCTTAAGAACACCAATTACTGTGAAGAGAAACAAGATATTTGCATATCTCAAAGTATCTCCCCCAAGATATTAATTACAAAAATGATATTTATTAATTACAAAGGTATAAATACTATCTTCACAGTGCAAACACTCAGCAGACATTACCTTAAAGACATGATCATGGTTAATGTAAGCAATAAGAAATGCTGACATCATGTACTAAGTGCAACAAGGTACTAAAAAGGATGTTTTTATTATATTCTTGTCCAAAATGCATTTTCTCTATCTAATCATGAGAAAATAGACAACCCCAAATTAAGGGACACCCAACAAAATAACTGACCAGTAGTTTTCAAGGTCATGACACACAAGAAAAGACTGAGGAACCTGCTGGGCACAGTGGTACATGCCTGTACTTCCAGTGGCTCAGGAGGCTGAAGCAGGAGGATTGCAAGTTAAAAGCCAGCCTTAGCAATTTAGTGAGACCCTAAGCAACTTAGCAAGACCATGTCTCAAAATTTTAAGAATATTTTAGAGAGGGCTGAGGATGTGGCTCAATGGTTAAGTGCCCCTGTATTCGCTTCCTGGTACCCCCCCCCCCCACACACACACACACAAAGAAGAAACAAACAAAAAAGACTGAGGAACCATAATAGACTAAAAGACTAAAGAGATAAGAGAACTAAGTACAATATGGAATACTGGATTAAATCCTACAACAGAAAAAGGAAATCAGTTGAAAAAATTCAAAATATGAATACATACAGTAGTTTAGTAATACATACAGTAGTTTAGTGGGATTGTTGAGTCATATGGTAGTTCCATTCCTAGTCTTTTTTTTTATTTTTAAAAATATATTTTAGTTGTTGATAGACATTTATTTATTTATATGTGGTGCTGAGAATTGAACCCAATGCTTCACACACACTAGGCAAGTGCTCCACCATGGAGCTAGTAAAAGGTCTGTGCCAATATTTATACTTTCACTTTTAATATACTATTGCTTTATAAAATATTGAGAATAAAATTTAAAAATTTTAAAATGCACTTACCACCAAACACAACAATCTCAATTCTGTGTTTACCCAAGTAAAATGAGAAATTCATATTCACACAAAAACTTATACACAAACACTTATAGGGTATTATAATTGCCTCAAACTAGAAACAACTCAAATGTCTCTCAACTAGGAAATGGAGAAACAAATTTGTATAAGTTTAAAATGGAATACTACATAACAATAAAGTATTTATTAATGCAATAACAGATGAATTTGAAATGAATCATGCAAAATAAAAGAAACCAAACTCAAAAGGGCACATGCCATAATTCTGTTTAACTGACATTATTGCAAAGGCAAAACTTTAAGGAAAAAAAATTTTGTGGTTGCCTAGGGACTGAAGGTGGTGAAGGGAGGGGTAAAAGCTGACATCAATAGGACTTAGGGAAATTATTGGGTGTGGGGTGTATCATAAAACTGTTTTAAATCTTGATTGTGGTAATTACACCATATGTGTTTGTCACAACTCATACAGTGTAATAGGGTAAGATTAATTAAATGTACATTACCTTTAAAAAAGAGAACATTAAAAAAGACAATGCTTAAGAAAAAGATATAACATCAGGAACAAGTAGTCTCAATGCATATAGTTAATAATAGACAACTCCGAATTCTCCGTTTTCTGTTTTTATTGGCACATTATAGTTAAACATAATATTGGGGTCAGTTTTTACATAATATACATGTAAAGAATATAATTTGCTCTACTTCAGTGCTCAGTCTTTCCCCTTTCCCTCCCATCCTCCTTCCCTGTTCTTCTCTGGTCTCCCTCTGTTTCCATGGGATTCCCACCTCTCTTTTTGGTTCTTCTCATTTTGGTTTAGTTTCTGTATATGAGAGAAAACATTTGACCCTTGAATTTCTGAGTCTCTCTTATTTCATTTAGCATGATATTCTCTAGTTCTGACATTTACCAGCAAATGTCATAATTTCATTCTTCTTTATGGCTCAATAAAGCTCCATTTTGTACATATACCACATTTTCTTTGTCCATTCATCTATTGGTAGGCACCTGGACTGGTTCCTTAACTTAACTATTGTGAATTGCTCTGCTACAAATATTCATGTGCCTGTATTACTATAGTATGCTGATTTTAGTTCTTTAAGATAACTACCAAGGAGTGGGATTGTTGAGTCATATAGTAGTTCCATTCCTAGTCTTTTTTTTTTTATTTTTAAAAATATATTTTAGTTGTTGATAGACATTTATTTATTTATAT
Source organism: Marmota monax (assembly GCF_021218885.2). Classification (NCBI taxonomy): domain Eukaryota; kingdom Metazoa; phylum Chordata; class Mammalia; order Rodentia; family Sciuridae; genus Marmota; species Marmota monax. Next base: position 3,177,152 of record NW_026693851.1, on the reverse strand, counting down.
GTGGTGCTGAGAATTGAACCCAATGCTTCACACACACTAGGCAAGTGCTCCACCATGGAGCTATAACCCCAGCCCATTCTTAGTCTTTTGAAGCATCTTCATACTGCTTTCCAAAGTGGTTGTAGTAATTTGCAGTCCCTCCAACAACCTTTCCCCCCACCTCCTTGCCAGCATTTATTATATTTGTATTCTTGATGACTACCATTTTAACTAGAGTGAGTTAAATCTCAATTTAGTTTTGATTTGCCAGGGATGTTGAACATTTTTCCGTATATTTGCTTGCCATTTCTTCCAAGAAATGTCTGTTTAGTTCTTCTGCCCATTTATTGATTAGGTTTTTTGTTGTTATTATTGATGTTTTGGGAGGAGGGGTTAATTTTTTGAGTTCTTTTTTTTAATTTTTATTTTTTTAGTTGTAGTTGGACACAATACCTTTATTTTATTTATTTATTTTTATGTGGTGCTGAGGATCCAACCCAGAGCCTCACATGTGCAAGGCGAGCACTTTACAACTGATCCACAACCCCAGCCACTTTTGAGTTCTTTATATATTCTGGATATTAATTGCCTGAGGAGCAGCTGGCAAAGGTCTTTTCCCATCCAATAGGCTTTCTCTTCACACTCTGTTTCTTTTGCTGTGCAGAAGTTTTTCATTTGCTGCCATCCCACTTAATTCTTGGATTTATTTCTCAAGTTTAGGAGTCTTATTAAGGAAGTCAGTGCCTGAACCAATACGTTGGAGTGTTGAACCTGTTTTCTTCTAGCAGTTGCAAAGTTTCTGGTCTAATTTCTAGGTCTTTAATCCACTTTGAGCTCAATGTTGTACAGATAAAGATCTACTTCCATTTTTCTACAAATGGATATCCAGTTTTCCTACACTATTTGTTAAAATGGCTATCTTTTCTCCAATGTACGTTTTTGGGACCTCTGGCAAGTATCAGATAACTGTATCTATGTGGATTTGTCTCTGTGTCTTCTAGTCATTCCATTGGTCTTCATGTCTGTTTGGATGCCAATACCACACTGTTTTATAACTACAGCTCTGTAGTATAATTTGAGGTGAGATATTGTAATGCCTCCAGCATCACTCTTCTTGCTCACAATTGCTTTGATATTCTGGGTCTTTTTTCCTCTCCCAAATGAATTATAGGACTGTTTTTTTCTAGTTCTATTAAGAATGTCATTGGTGGAATATTACTCAGCACTAAAAAATAACAAGATCATGGCATTTGTAGGCAAATGGATGGCATTAGAGCAGATTATGCTAAGTGAAGTTAGCCAATCCCTAAAAAACAAATGCCGAATGTCTTCTCTGATATAAGAGGGGTGATTCAAAATGGGATAGGGAAGAAGAGCATGAGAAGAAGACTACCACTAAATAGGGAAGAGAGGTGGGAGGGAAAAAGAGGGAGAAGGGGAGTTGTACGGAAGATGGAAGGAGAACCTCATTATTATACAGAATACATATATGATGTTGTAATGAGAAAAGGAAAAAGTGCGTCACATTATTGGATAGAGAGAAAGGATGGGAGAGGAGGGGAGGAGTAAGGAGGATAGGAAGGGCAGCAGAATAGAATTGACAATATGATTGATGTATGTACATTTCATGTATGTATTATATGTCAAAATACATTTTGCTGTCATGTATGATTAAAAATAAATAAATAAATAAATAAGTTTTTTTTTTTAAAAGAATGTCATTGGTATTTTGGTGGGAATTGCACTGAATCTGTATAACACTTTGGTAATATGGGCATTTTGACAATTCTGTCTATCCAAGAACACAAGAGATCTTCCACTGAAAATGGGCAAAAGTTTAAATACTCAACAAAAACACACATAACTGGTCAATAAGTACCTGAAAAAATATTCAAATCTTCAGTCTTTGAGAAAATGCACATTAAAACTACATAAGGAATATGGTGGAGTAGAGAACTCCATTAATAGTCCTTCCATAGGAACAGTATAACCTAGCAATAACTGTCAGAATCAGCTTTACCTCATCTCTTGGAAACTATTGTGCTTAGATCAACTGTGCCTAAATTTATTTTTTTTTTAAAGTGAAGTTCCTGTGGCTTTTAATTTATCATGGCCATATTATTCCTCCTCTGGCTAAGTGGTGGTCTTAAAGAGAGCACTCTGTGTTCCTAGTATGGGTTCCTGATGGAAGTGGAGCAGAGAGAACCTTGTTCACAAAGCATTGTGATTATTTTGACTAGTCTGGTGGCTGTCTAAAGGATAAATGCAAAGGTACAGTGCATTTATTTCATTTAACTCAGATTTTTCCAGGTTGATGAGGCAATTGTTCAAGGAATGTGTCTTAAAAACCAATGTGTCAGCTGTTGCTGCTTGGGATGAGGGATAACAGGTTAAGAAAACAAAACAAAACAAAAAAAAATAGACACACAAAAAGGATGGGAGAAGTAAACAGGGAGTAAGTTGTTTCAAAAAATTAAACTCCCACATCTCTCTAGAAGGCCACATGCATGCTCAGGAAGGAACAAAGGCTCCAAAAGGCTACGGAAGACACTATGCTTTCACTTCTAGTTGACCTCTAAACTCTAGACATGCAGGAAGTAAAGGTTAAGATGGAGTTGTAATTGGTTTGGGTACTGAAATTATATTTCAGTACACACACACAAATCACGTATTTACCCTGGTATGCAGAAGGCTTTATTTTTTAATTCTAGACTTCATTGAAAACAAATTTCCATCAAATCACAGGGTGACTACTAAGCTAACCAGAAACTTCAGTGGCTACACATGACAAGGAATATGGACTTTACAAAATTAGTTCAGAAGAGTCACTACCCCAACAACTGCAACAAACAACAGCCCAAGTTACTAACCCAACATGGGCAAGGTGGAGATATTCATTTTCAGAATAGCCACACTGTAATATTAAAAATGTTCAATCTTAAACAATGATATAGCATGAAAATAAATAAGGAAATATGTATGGCCCATACATAGAGAAAATGGAAATAAAAAGAAATGGTCTCTTGGAGTTGGGGTTGGGGTCGTGGCTCAGTGATAGATCGCTTGCCTAACGTGTGAGGCACTGGGTTTGATCCTTATTCCTCAGCACCACAAAAAATAAATAAATAAATAAAATTAATTTAAAAAAGAAAATGAAAAAGAAATGGCTTTAGGGAAGGCTAGACACTGGATTTAGAAAACAGATTTTAAAAAACTGTTTGAAATATTGTCAGAATTGGGCTGTGGTTGTAGCTCAGTGATAGAACACTTGCCTAGCATGTGTGAGGCACTGGGTTCGATTTTCATCACTGCATATAAATAAATGATCTAGCAACAATTGAAAAAAAATATATATAAAAAAGAAATATTGTCAGAGTTAAAGAAAACCATGGACAAAGAACTAAAGAAAATCATTACAACAATACTTCATAAAAAAGAATATTAATGAAGAAATGGAAATTATTTTTAAAGACAACTCAAACTGAATTCCTAAGTTGAAAAGCACACAACTGAATTTAAAATCTACTAGGGGATTGCTATGATTTGGATAAAAATTCCCAAAGGCCCATATGTATGTTAAAAGCTTGGTCCCTATTCCATGGTGCTATTAAGAGGAGGCAACGGTAGGGCCTAGTTGGAGGTCTTCTGGTCACTGGGGCATGCTTTTGAAGGGGAGACAGGGACTCCAGTAGTTTTCTCTTCTTCTCTTTTGCATCGTGGCCATGAGGTGAGTGGTTTTGCCATGTGCTGCTGCCATGTTGTACTGCCTTGCCACAGGCCAAAAAATAACAGGCTGAACTATCATGGATTGAAACCTACAAAACTATGAACCAAAATAAACCTTTTCAGCTTATAAACTGATTATCTCAGGTGTTTATTAACAGTAATGGAAAGCTGACTAAAACAATATATTAGTACCAAGAAAGGGGTCATCGTTGTAACTACACCTGATGATGTGGAAAAGTTTTTCAAATTGATAGAGGAAATTATAAAGGTTTGCAAAAGCAAGCAAGAAAAAGCCTAGAGTGCTATACATAAACATTAATAGGCAATTCTGTTGAGGGCTCAGAAAGCCAGTATACTGATAGAAATATGAATGGTAAAGACTGTGCTGATGTTGTTTCAGATGGAAATGAGGATTCTCTTGGAACTGGACTACAGACAAGAATCCATCCATTACAGGTATATCAGTACAAATTTATTTCAAAGACTTTCTTTCTTTGAGAGCCCCAGGGTACCTTGCTCAGCCAGGAACAATTAAGATGGCAAGATACTCAGAAATCACTGCAGCCATGCTTCAAGCAGACCCAATTGCAGGTCACACTGGTGGCAGATTTTTGACATTTATGCATGTGATGCTAGTTTTCAGGCACTGCAGAATTCAAGAGTTGTAGGGTCCATTCTTGAAGGCTTCCAAAAAGATATCAAAGGAAATCCTGGGAGGTCAGGCAGAATGTTGTTGGGCTGGAGTCCCTGCAAGTACTCCCTCACAGGACAATGTGTAGAGTTGTAAATTAAGCCAAAGCTACAACTGATATTCTGAAAGAGATGCCCGGAATGTGCAAAGTTTGTCAAGGTGAGATATAAAAAATAAAAGGAAAAAAAGAAGAAAAAAAAAAAAGGAAGGAAAAGGAGACTATAACTTTAATCTTAAAGCCTTGTGCTAAAGTTCCTCATATTTTTTCTCAGACCTTTTCAAGTTCCTCCTAACTTATTCCCAAAACCAGTTTTTCTCTCAGGACTATCATTTCTAAATTCTTGGTAAATCTGTAAATCTTAAAGTAACTTTAATCTCTTATGAAAATTGTCCCCATTTAATAAATATTTTAAAAATAAAAAAGAAAGTATGCCTATAATCCCAGTGGCTGGGGAGGCTGAGGCAGAAGGATCGTGAATTCAAAGCCAGCCTCAGCAACTTATCGAGGCCCTAAGCAACAGAGAAAGACCCTGTCTCTAAGTAAAATATAAAAAGGGCTGGGGATGTGACTCAGTCTCAGTGGTTAAGTGCACCTAGGTTCAATCCCCAGTACAAAAAAAAAAGGGGAGACAAAATATTTCAAGAACCCTATAAATAGTGTTACATTCCAAAATTATATATTGATATGACAAAGGAGACAACATCAACCTAAAGGTTCTGAGAAAAGCCAGACTATAAACAATCTTGTGATCACCAGGCTAATGCCATCCCACATACTTTCCCTGGCCCACCCTTCACAAAGTTTCCTTTAAAAGAAGGGGAGAGGGACTGTGGTTATAGCTCAGTGGTAGAGCACTTGCCTAGCACTGGGTCCTATCCTCAGCACCACAGAAAAACAAATAAATAGAGATACTGTGTCCATTAAAAAAAAAAAAAAAAGGTGAGACTCTAAAAATGCATCTTGCTCTTGAGAACATCTGTGTTCTATCTCTCTTTGAATGCTCTGCTTTCACTAAATAAACCTCTGTGCTTTACTAACTTACATGTGTTGAAATTCTTTTCTGCTGTGAACATCAAGGACCCAGTTATCCTGAGTTGGGGTTCCCCTCTCCAGGGCCTTCTCGGACCCCATCAGGTGAAAAAGGGAAGTTGCTGGAAGCCTGAAGAGTCAGCCTAAGAGAGTGGCTATGTGGACTGCAACCAGCAAAACCATAGGGATGGGGCTGTCTAGCATTCTACCACAAGGTGCCCTGGATGCCAGTCATGGAGACTTGAAATTTGGCGTCTGGTCACCTATGTTTCTGCAATGCTTTGATCTCATCCCTCATTATTTACATATTCCTTCCTTGTAGAATAAGAATGCTTACCCTATGTCATACGTACATTGGAAGTACACAGTTTTTAAATTTTTTACAAGGGCTCACAGCTGAGTTTTCCTTAAGTCTAAGAAGAGACTTTGGGCCTGGACTTTTGAGCAATCCTGGGAACAGTTAAGACTTTGGGGACTCCTGGAAATGAACTAAAATCATTTTGCATTATGAGATACACAGACACTTTTGGGGGCCGGCAGCTGCTATTTCTTAGATGATTCTCTTCCAAAGGCTCATTTGGTAAAGCTTGGTTCCCCTCCTGTAGTGCTGTAGGGAGGAGTAGAACATTCAATGGGTGGGCTATTGTAGGAGGCCTTCCAGTCGCTGAAGGTTGCCCTTCAAGGGGATATTAGGATCCTAACTTCTCCTCTCTTTTGCATCCTGACCATGAGGATGAGTGGTTTTGAATGTGCTACTGCTGTGATGTGTTGTCTTGCCACAAGGCCAAAAGCAGCAGGGCCAACAAATCATGGACTGTTACCACCAAAACTTTGAACCAAAATAAACACTTTCTCTCTAAAAGTCAATTATTTCAAGTATTTGTTACCCAAGAAAACTAACACAAAGTTCAACAGCATATATTTTGACAAGGAAAAAATAATCAGTATATTTGAAGATGGCTCAATTGATATTACCCATCAATTAGGAATAGAAAAAAGGAAAGAATGCAGAAAAATGAACATAGCCTAAGAGAATTGGTGACATTTTTCAGTATACCAACATATACATGATAGGAGTCCCAGAAAGAGAAGACAGAAGGTGGCAGAATGATGGCCAAAATCATCCCAAATTAAAATAATAATAATAATAATTGTTGATGGACCTTTATTTATTTATTTTTATGTGGTGCTGAGTATCAAACCCAGTGCCTTACACTTGCTAGGCAAGTGCTCTACCACTGTGCTACAATCCCAGCCCCCAAATTTGATGAAAGAAATGAATCTGTATATCCAAGAAGCTCAACAAATCCCTAGGATAAACTCAGAGATCCATACAAAGACACACTATACTCTATACATAATCTCCAAAAGACAAACACATAAATATGTTTCTTGTTTGTAAATCCTTTTTGTTCTCTCTGATTTAAAAAAACAACTGCATGAATCAATAAATCTGTACTGTTGGGCATATAATATATAAAGATGTAGTCTGAATGACAATAGCATAAAGTGTGGAAAGGCAATGGAGCTATATTAGACCAAATTTTTGTAATTATTAAAATACATTGGCATGAATGTGAAGTAGATTGCTACAAATGAATATGAAAGCTGCAACCCTTTCTGTCCAGGAAACCACTTAAAAAACATACACACACACACAAAAAGTCAAAGAGCTGGGCATGGTGGCGCACACCTGTAATCCCAGTGGCTGGGGAGGCTGGAGCAGGAGGATCGTGAGTTCAAAGCCAGCCTCAGCAACTGTGAGGCACCAAGACTCAATAAGACCCTGTCTCTAAATAAAATACAAAAGTGGGCTTGGGATGTAACTCAGTGGTCAAGTGCCTCTGAATTCAATCCCCACTACCAAAAAAAAAAAAAAAAAGCTCAAAGAAACAATAAGTTAATAAGTTAAAATGGTATAAGAGGCCGTGCTGTGGCACATGCCTGTAATCCCAGCAGCTCGGGAAGCTAAGACAGGAGGATCATGAGTTCAAAGCCAGCCTCAGCAACAGCGAACTGCTCATTAAGACCCTGTCTCTGATAAAATACAAAAAAAAAAAAAAAAAAAAAAAAAAACCTGGGCTGGGGATGTGGCTCAGTGGTTGAGTGCCCCTGAGTTCAATCCCTGGTACCCCCCAACAACAACAAAAAAAAGTGAATATCTTTTTAAACCAAGAGGAGACAGTAATGAAGGAAGAATGGAGTTACATACACAGAAAAAATACATGCATATTTAAAAGATATGCTGGAAAAGTAGCAAAATAGCAATGTAAACCCTACTTTATTAAAGGTAAATTAATTAAATAGTACAATTAAAAAGCAGGAATTGGGAAAATAAATAAACTATACCCTGTCTACCAGAGATACATTTTAGATTCAAAAACAAATAGGTTGAAAGTGAAAGAATGGAACACTAATAATGAGTAAATGTAAAAATTGGTATTACATTACTTTGGTTAGTAATCTCTTTATTGCCCCACATGATCTAAAAGACAATTATGTAAATTAATAGTTATAAATAATGTAGATTGCTATCATTTGCAACAACATGTATCATTTGTAAAAATAGGAACATAAACACAGCATAGTGGCACACACCTGTAATCCCAGCAGTTCGGGAGGCTGAGACAGGAGGATTGCAAGTTCAAAGCCAGCCTCAGCAATAGTGAGGCGCTAAGCAACTCAGTGAGACCCTGTCTCTAAATAAAATCCAAAATGGGGCTGAGGATGTGGTTCAGTGGCCAAGTGCACCTGAGTTCAATCCCCAGTACTGAGGGGTCGGGAGACATAAATAGGGTGGGGAATGGAGCTATATAGGAGCAAAATTTTTATATTCTATTAAGCCAAACTGGTATTATTCTGAGCTAATTTTTTATAAATTATATGCTAACTGCAATCTCCAGAACCACCAAGAAAATACCTAATATACATACAAATAAAAGAAATAAGAAGGGATCAAAATGGTACACTAGGAACATCTAACATTAAAAAAAAAAAAGGCCAGTAATGGAGGAACTGATGAATAAAAAAGGTATAACATATAAAAAACAAAAATCAAAGTAGCAAAGTAAGTTATTATTAAAATGCTATTGGCACAAATCTGAAAGAGTGCTATAAATTAATATGAAAATTACAACTCTCCTGACTAGCAACCTTATGAGTAATTTCATTAAATACAAATGGACAGGTCTCCATTTAAGTGGTACATACTAAAAGAATTATTTTTTTTTTAAGAGAGAGAGAGAGAGAGAGAGAGAGAGAGAGAGAGAGAGAGAGAATTTTTTAATATTTATTTTTCAGTTTTCGGTGAACACAACATCTTTATTTATTTTTATGTGGTGCTGAGGATCGAACCCAGCGCCCCCCCGAATGCCAGGCGAGCACGTTACCGCTTGAGCCACATCCCCAGCCCCAGGAAGAATGATTTTTAAAGTATCCAACTGTGTGCCATGTGCAAGAATCTTACTTTAGAGCAAAAGAAACAAACAGGCTGGAAGTGAAAATGGAAAGATATTCTATGAAAAGAATAATAATAATAAAGAAAACAATAATCAAAATAGAGTAACAGTACTAATATCAGACAAAATAGACTTTAAAACAAAAATTGCCACAAAAGCTAAGTAGAATGTTTTACAATGTTTCAAATCTTGAATAAGATATAAAAATAAAATGTTCCTATTTTTACAAATGATACATGTTGTTGCAAATTACAGCAATCAACCTTATTTATAACTATTAATTTACATAATTGTCTTTTGGATCATGTGGGGCAATAAAGAGATTACTAATAAAAAATAACGTAAATGCACATAAATAAATATAGATTTTAAATAAAGCCCCATATGTGAAGCACAACTGATAGAACTAGAAATACAGTTGGAACTGAAGACAAATGGCTGGAAACTTCAAACACCTCACTTCAATGTGAAAAGAATATAAATTCCCCCAAGTGAACATGGAATAATCTCCAGAAGAAATGAAGTAAAAGGCCACAAAATAAGTCTCAATAAGTTGTAAGACTATAATATAAACTATCTTTTCTGACCACAAAAGAAAATGTGAAATAAACAACAAAAGGAAATTTGGAAAATTCATAAATATAAGGAATTAAACAATAAACATGTAAGCAACCAATAGGTCAAAGATAAAATTTCAATGGAAATGTAACCTCAAGATGAATGAAAATACTACATACCAAAAACTTTAATGATATAGCAAAGCAGTGCTCAAAGGGAAACTTAGAACTGCAAAAGCCTATAATAAAATGTAAGAGATCTGAAATTAGTAAACTGAACTTCCCCCTATAGAACTAGTAAAAGAACAAACCAAAATCAATATAGATTAGAATGAGGATTAAAAAAAAAGAAAATTTTAAAAAATACATGAAATTCATGAAAATAAAAGTTGTTATGGAAAAAGACTGACAAAATTGGCAAACTTTTGGCTAGATTAGCAGGAAAAGAAATAAGACCTGAGTTACTAAAATCAGAAACAATAGCAGGGTCATTACTATCAGTCTTACTAGAACTGACTCCAGAAGAAACTGAAAAGTCCAAGAGCTGGGCATGGTAGCATATGCCTGTGATCCCAGTGGCTCAAAAGACTAAGGCAGGAGGATTGCAAGTTCAAAGCCAGCCTCAGCAACACAGTGAGGCCCTGTCTCAAAATAAAAAATAACAAAAAGGGCTGGGGATGAGGCTTAGTGGTTAAGCACCTCTGAGTTCAATCCCCAGTATGAAAAATAAGAAAAGAAATAGAAAATCCAAATAGTCTTAGAAGTAAAGAGATTCAATCACTAATCAAAATCTACCTGAGTAAAAGGCCCAGGACTAGATGACTTCATAGATGAATATAATTAACATTAAAAAAGAATAACACCAGTATCTCTTAAACTCTTCCAATAAAGGAGGAAACACAAATCCATTCTATGAAGCCAGTTTATTAGCCTGATACCAAAGCCAGATGTCATCACAAGAAAAATAGAGACCAAAACTGAATGTATCTCAGTGGTATAGCACTTGCCTTGCATGCATGAGGTCCCAGATTTGATTACTAGCACCACAAAAGAAAAAAAGTAAAAATTAGAGACCTAATCCCTTATGAAAACACAACAGTCTAACATAAACTTGTGTTGAGAGCATTATTCATAATACTCAAAAGCAGAACCACCAAATGTTCAACTGATGAGTAGATAAACAAAATGTTATATGAGAGAATTTTACTCAGCCATATAAAAGGACTGATACATGCTACAACATGGATTAAACTTGAAAGTACTTGCTAAACAAAAGAAACCAAACATAAAAACCCCACATATAGGGGCTGGTGTTGTAGCTCAGTGGAAGAGTGCCTGCCCAGCATGTGTGAGGCACTGGGTTTGATTCTCAGCAGTAACACATTAAAATAAATAAAGTAAAAGTATCCTGTCCATCTACAACAACAAAATTTTAAAAACTCACATATTGTATGATTCTTCTTAAAATGAAATGCCCAGTACTGGTAAATCCTTAGATAGAAAGTAGAAGAGTAGTTGGTAGGGGTTAGAGAGAAGAGGTATAGAATGAGTACTTAAATGGATATGAGGTTCCTTTTTGTTTTGTTGAAGATGTTCTGGAATTAGATAGTGGTGATGGTTGCCCAATATTGTTAGTATATTGGAAGCCACTGAATTGTACACTTCAAAATTGCTAAAATGCTAATTTTTGTTTTATGAATTTAACCTCAATTTTTTAAAAAAAATCTATGAGATACCAGTTCACACCTTGTGTGTGATAAAGATGTGCAACAGGTAGGACTCTCATACACTGCTGCTGGAGGAAGAGTTAAAAAATTCAATAGTTTCTCATACTATGAAACAATCAGTTATTATCTGATCTAGCAATCCAAGAGAAATAAAAGTGTGTCCCACCCCCCGCAAAAAAAAAAAAAAAAAAGAACACTTGTATACAATGTTCATAGCAGGATTATTCACAGCAGGATTATTCCTAACAGCCCCAAATAGAGACTAAATATGCATCCATAGGTAAATAGATAATCAAACTGATACTTACACACAATGGAACACTAGTCAGCAATAAAAAAGAAGAAACTAAGACATATAACATCAATGAATCACAAAAATAATTAAATACTATATAATGAAAAATAATTAACCTAAAGTATACAAATTCTATCATTCATAATAAAGCTGAAACAATTGTTTCAGGCACAATTGTTCTATAATAATAGAAATCAGAAGAGTGCTTATTTCTGGTTGAAAAGGGGAGACTGGAAAGAGGAATGAAGTATTCTGAGATGAACAAATATTCTACATTTTGAGGAACTGCCAAACTATTTTCCATATGGCTGTACCATTTTCCCACTGGAGTGATAATAGATACTTGTTAGAACTTATCAATATGTATGCTTAAAATGAGTGCACTTTCTACATGCTGATTAATATCACTGGAAAAATTTTAATTTTATATGAACATCTATGGGTCTTATATTAGTTTATGGGTTTGTACCCATATCATTGACGTTGCACACTGTTGCTCAAAAAATACAGAAGGAACGCAGGAAGTAGGGTAGGTAAACTGTTTTACGGTCATGGTCAAATGTGTTTAGTGCTTTCCTAAAGGAATTTATAACAGTTCAGGATGTAAGATACAGTCTTTGAAATAGTTAATTATCTATAACAGCTGTTACAGCAGCCTCTGAATTTTTGTCTCAGGAAAATCTACTTCTAAATTCTGAATCCTCTTGTCTTGCTTATTCCCCATTTTTGTTCCTTCACTTAGGTTATATTTAAGTATTTGACAAGGTCAAATTTACCATTTCCCAGTCTACCTTCACCTAAAACAGAATTCAGTACTATGACCACTAACCAATTTTATCCTTTATATGCTTAGTCCACAAAACTAAGAACTTAATCTTGAAGAATTTATGTCCTCCATTTACCAGTGTAGTGAGACTATAAAATATTTTTAAAAATAATAAAAATGGGAACAGAAAACATTTCAGAAGTAACACCAATAATTGGCAAATGAATCAAACAGGAATGACTATTATTGATGGCCCCAAATGAACAGGATATAAAGGTTGACACTAAGCTAGGTTTGCTATAGATAGGAAAGAGAATAACTACTACCCAAGAGAAGAGACTTAACAAAAGAAAAGAGGACAGTGATACATATTGCAGAACTAATTTGTCTAAGACTCTACAATGTAAAGTTTATATTTGGATATGTGTGACATAATATGAGAAAGCAGATTAGTTCTCATTTGATAATCACAAAAAGTTATAGACTGACCTTCATTTACATGTGAGGAAATTCTAAAGTAGGTTAATATTTGTCCAAGGTCATGAAACTACTTAAAGTACTGAAAGAAATTCATTTCTCTTGATTCATAGCCAAATGTTCATTTAATTAGATGATTCTGTTTAATATTCTTTAATTTTTTCCTCAATAGAACTCTTTAACCAGCCAGGTGTGGTGGTACATGCCTGTAATCCCAGCTACTTTGGAGACTATCACAGAAGATTGATATCAAATTTGAGGTCAGCCTGCGCAATTTAGGGAAACCCTATTTCAAAATTTTAAAAAGGGCTTGGGATGTAGAGCAGTTGCCTAGCATGTGCAAGGCCCTGGGCTTAATCCCCAACCCCTTCTATCCCCCACCACACATAAAAGAACTCTTTAAGCAAGCTTCTCACCACAAATAAACCTCCCCCATTCCTCTCTTCTTGAATGTAAACCCTTCATCTGAAGGGTTCTTTTTCTAGCACATTTTCAAGTTCTACTTTAACACAAACCTCATGCTTTTAGCAACAGACTTGATTATTGAGATGATAGGTAAGGAAATTTCTATCTTCACTGGTTATAGGTATATGACTAAATCCTTCCTGTGGCTACTAAAAGATTTGGGTTCCAATAATAACATTTTTAAAAACCTTGGATGATATATTGGAAAACTATCCAATAAGGCAGATTTTTTGCTTATTCAGGGCTTAGAATTATTATTGTGATGCAGTTATGGGTCCAGTAATGGGTGACTCTACAGCACAGGCTGCAACTTTTACTGTCCTGCTTCACTTAATAAGAAACATGACTTTTCTTTCACTAGAAAGAACATAAATGAACTGTCATTATTAATTTTCTTTAGTAGAAACACACTTAAATCTTTCCCATATCTTTTAAACTTTCAAAGACCCAAACTTCTTTTCTTATCACCACATTTTCCCACACTGACAAATTTCTTGACAGTATAATCAAACTGTCTCAACTTCAAATTTATCATTTTTATCTAGTATTTGCCTTTACCACATGCTCATATTCTCATCAAATAAACCAGTGATATTTCCCATACTAAAATCAAAGGCCTATTTTTCAAGTGTTAGCCTTTTTGAATTTGAGGGTGGAAGAGTTGGTGCAAAGTTCACCAGAATGACTGAGCTTTTACTCTATGCAAGGCAATGTAGTGATTAAACTTTCAAAAATGTTGCACTTAATCCTCCCAACAGCTCTCACAAGTATTACCTCATTTTCACAGATTAAATTTGAGGCTTAAAATTATCCATATCCAATAGCTTAGCGAAACCCAAACAATCTCAATGTTTGTAATTATGACTTTTGCCTTAAGTTTTGTTCCCAGTTCTCTTCCCAACTCTGAGGCCTTTTCTCCCTTTTTATCATCCTCTGCACATCATTACTTGTTTTATTTATGTGCCCTATTGGGCAATTTCATTTCCTTCCATGGCTTTAACTGTATTCTCTGTTAGTGTTCCTGGAACTTTTAAATCTTTCTTACAGACAAAATCTTGATGCTCTTTTTGTATTTTGTTTTGAAAATACACGATCTTTTTCTCAGAAATTATAATAAACATCCCCAACAAACTTTAATAAAGTTTCACCATTGTAGCTCCAGGTTCTTCAACCTAAACCTGTCCAAAACAAAATTCACATTTCTCCTTAGCAAACTTATCCATCTCGGTGTTCACCATTTTGGTTAACAGTGTCACAATCCATCTTTGTCTGTGTTTCAAGAAACCTTTTTGCAAAACGGTTATATTGACATTCTCTTCCTTTCCTGAGCTGAGATCAAAAATCAGTCACTATACAATTCCTACTATGGCCAGAACTAAAGGAATGCAAAACAAGACAAAATACAATCCTGTTCTTTAAGCAGTTAACCAGCAGAAACATACCAAAAAATTTTTTTAGGTATTTTCCCATTTATAAAACATTTCACAAACATTTAAATTTAATCTTTACGATATTCACATCACCATCCCCATTTTACAGATTAAAAAACTGAGACTTCATTTTCCACTCTTCTTTATTGTTCAAATAAACTTACACAAAAAAGGAAATTGCTTTGTACAGAACAAAAGTCAACAGAGCAGCGCACACAGCCAAACACCAAAGTGCCCCAAAGAGCGTCCTGAATGCGTTCTGGGGCTGTCCACTTAGGGCGGCGGAACTCTGGACCCACCTGGCCCCCGGCGCCCTCCGGCAGCCCTAGCCCCAGGAAGTCCCTGTGAGGCCAGCCTGCACCCGGCGGGGTCTGCGGGAAAACCTCGCTCTGCGGCTTGGAGTGCGCCTAGCTAGAGCTGTCACCGCTCAGCTCTGGCCAGCTCTGAGGCTGAGTGCAGGCTGGGCCGCAGTCACCGCGCCTCCAGCCTCCCGGATCGCCAACCTGCGGAAAAGAAGCGTACCTGGTGGAGAGGCGGCTAGAGGGTCAGCGGGCCCAGCCGACCTAGAAGGCGAGAAGGAGCCTGGCGGCAGTCTGGCCGACCTCAGCCGCTGCCAACTGCATCCACTACTCTCGGTCAACACCGAGCCACATTGATTCTTCAGATTATGCGGGACCCCGAAACCAAAGGCGAAGAGAGCCGGGGTTTGAAGCAAAAAGGGCATCGCAGTGGGGGAGGGGCGAAGGCGGAGACACGATCTGGGGGCGGGGCGCAAAGGGGCGGGGCCACGTCGCCAGGAGGCCAGCGCGAGGGAGCCAGGCGCTCGTCGGGAGGGAGCGGGACACCAGGAGGCGGGCACAAGAGGGCTGGGTGCGCATTACGAAGTGGCGGCCACTAGGGGGCGGCCACGAGGACACAGCGCGTCGCCAGGAGGCGGGCGCGAAAGGGGCGGGCACGTGGAGCGAGCGCGAGGCGGGGCGCGGCGCGAGAGGGCGGGGCGCGCGTATCGTCGCCGCGGCCGCGTGACGCGTTTTCAAATCTTCAACCGCCGCAGCCCAGTCGTTTGTGCTTTTTCCCTTTCCTCCTCTGCGCCTTGGAGCCGGACCGTCCCCGGAAACTCGGCCCGCGGACCCGGCACCTTTGCTGCGTGGAAACCTCGGCCGACGAAAGGAAAGAGCGGGCCGTCCTGTCAACCGGGCCGGAGAAGCCTTGTTTTCGCGGCCGTCTGACGCCGCACCCGGGCCGGACCCAGCATGTAGGTGCCGGGCGGCTGCCATGAACTCCGGAGCCATGAGGATCCACAGCAAAGGACATTTCCAGGGTACGAAGCCCCTCCTCCGCCTGCTGTCCCTTTAATCTTCCTCCTGCCATGGTTCCACCATTGATCTTCAAGACTTCTCCCGCCAGGTCCACTGCTGCTTGGCTTTCCTGCTTGTCCTTCTCTGACCTGGAGGAAGGCTCATTCAGGGTTTTGCCTCAGAAAGGAAACGGTTTCCACGGCTCCTCGCGCTCTCCTGTCCCCGTCGCGGCCCCACATTCCCGGTGCGCGGGTGGGTGAAAACCTGCAGCGTGCGGACCCGGGAACCTGCCGGGTCTCGCGGGGCCTTCAGTTTAAAGGCCGATGTGTTTGTGCCTTTTCTCTTCCTCATTAGATTGTATGATTCTGGTTGGGTTTCTTGTCTTTAAATCATAGTTAAGGGACACTCTTTGTGTTTCAAACACACCCATTGTTGGTTGCAACTTAATAGTGAGACAAAAGCAAATTTCCATTTTATTCATTTTATTTGGCAAAAACACTTAAGCATCTGAAGTCATTCCTGTATGTGAGTATGTAGTAACCACCAAGAAATAGATTTGATTCCAAAAATTTAAAGCAGTTGCTTGCATCTGAGATGTTTTCAAAAATAATGGAATGAATGGTGATGTAGTTCTAAATGGACCATTAAGTTCTTTTTTTAAAATTTGTTTTAATTAGTTACACATGACAGTACAATGATCTTGACATACATTTGAATCAGATGGGGTATAATTTCTCATTTTTCTGAGTGTACAGGTTGCAGAATCACATTGGTCATGCCTAAATGGACCATTAAGTTTTTAATATCTATATAAATGTGATTGAAATGATTCATTTAGTTCTTTTTAATAAAAGGCTTTATGTGAAACTTAAACTTGAGCAGTCAGTAAGTCTTAAAGACAAGGTCATTCTAGATAACAGGTTGTTTGGGTTGCTGTTCAACATTGTAAGCACCAATTTTGAATGTATACCAGAGTAGTGGAGGAAGGACCCCCATGGAGTTTACAAACCTAAGAGTCTTTCAAAAAGGGCGTATGTAGTCCCATGCTTTAATACATTCAACAGGAATTTTTCCTGCTGATTTCAGCTGTTATTTTATAATATGAAATCTATGAACACATGCAGGGCATTTCACCTTTACCTAAAAGTACTACAGAAAAGTACATTTAAACACTGATGACAAAAATTGATGTAATTATTTTTCTTGAGGTATTATTGCATATGAAATATTTTTAAAATAGTAAAATCTTGTCTGTACAAAACATGATCTAATAAACACTTTTAATAATAGGTGGAATCCAAGTCAAAAATGAAAAGAATAGACCATCTTTGAAATCTCTGAAAACTGATAACAGAACAGAAAAATCCAAATATAAGCCACTTTGGGGAAAAGTGTTTTACCTTGACTTACCTTCTGTCACCATATCTGAAAAACTGCAAAAGGACATAAAGGACCTGGGAGGGGTAAGTGAAAATCAATCGTACACTAACAAGAAAATATTTATAACTAGTATTTTCAAATATGTAATCATTTTAGTTTTTTCATTTTGCAAAATTTATGACCACCTTATCAGCACCAAGTTTAAAATTTTTACCAGCTATTTACAGAAAACCATTTGAGGACTAGAGATGTAGTTCAGTGGTTGCCTGAAAGCATCCCTGGGTTCAATCCCCAATATCAAAAAAAAAAGAAAAGTCATTTGTTCTGACCTTTTATAGCTTGACAAAACTTCAGGTTTCGGTGATTAGTAGTCTTGTGTAAATTAAGTGTAAAAAATGAGACTGCCAGGTATGATAGCGCACACCTGTACTCCCAGCAACTCAAGAGGCTGAGGCAGGAGGATTACAAGTTTAAGGTTAGCCTCAGCAAGTTAGTGAGATCCTGTTTCAAAATAAAAAGAACTGGCCATATTGCTCAGTAGTAAAGCAGCCCTGGGTTCAATGACTGGTACCAAAAAAGAGAGAGAGACTCCCTTTTCCTATTGGAACTGTTTATTGCCTTCTATATATACTGTTATGTTGTCCTCCAAATAGCAGAAACTCTTTGATGATGATTATTGGGAGACCACATAGAGTTAAATCTTCTTTCCTACCTTATACATTGATTAGATGATTCCTACTGGATTTCAAGTTTCAGGTTTCTAAAGGTCATTTCATTCTGAGACTAGAAGCTCAGAAAAACATTTAACAAGTTGCCTAGAACTATTTGTCAATGTTATTTTACTTAACCTAAAGGTCATGTAATAGACTTGCCACCATATTGACTACACACATCACCTATAAAGATTATCTTCACATGTTAAAGAACCTGAGTAAAGTCTCCATTTTAGAAATGAAGTATTTGAGATCCAGAAAAATTAGATGGCTGGTCCTATCAGAGTAATATTAACCTCTTACTTCCCAGAGTAACATAGTACTATAGTATTCTGTTCTTCTAGCAAACAGTGGCTACAAAGTAGCTGTTTAATATAGTTTGACAGCTTTCTCAAATATGATAATCAATCCGTTCTACTAACCTGAGGTTTAATGGTCTAAATCAGTGAGGTTTGTTTTCTTAGCAGTAGAACCCTTCAGACAAAATCATATATAGCAATCTAATGTAGAAAGCCTGTAAAAATGGAACTCTCCCAAAATACAGTGTCTAGGGCAGGAACCACTTGCCCTGGCCTCTTTCTTTTCTCCACTGTCCCCACAACTGTTCCTGAGGTATTCGCAAGAAACAAAAATTTGAATTATTTCTGCCATACATTGAGGAACACTTTAAACTTTATGCTAACATGGTTTAAAATACATCAATGTGCATATTAAGGGCATAAGTTTCCAATTTCCCACCCTGAACTATAGATTTTTCAGTTGAATTTGCTTTATTAACTTCTTATTTATTTATTTATTTATTTTAAGATTTACTTATTGAATTCTGATCTCTCACACACACACACACATACTGTCTTTCTTATGAAATTCAATGATGTTCATTCCTTGGGTGCTGATTTCTGACTCTAGCACATTTCCTGTTTTGGTTACTAAAACAATATTGTCATAAAACTATCCTCTGTGAACTATAAAAGAACCTCGACCTCTGGGTAATTTTAAAAAGTTTTAGGATTCAGTTTTATGAAATATTAATTTTGTTATATATTTCGCTAAGGATTGTACTTTATATTTTTAGTTTTACGTAGGCCTTTTATCCTTTATTGCTTATCTTGCTTTAGATATCATCCCTGATCCTGACTTTTTGTTTAATTGACCACTTTATATATTGGCTTTTTCTAGTGTTGGTAAATTCATGTTAATACCCCATTTATCTCCACAGAGTACTTTTGATAAATTCAGCCACTAAAAGCATAGCAGTAAATTCTGACTCAGTGGGGAAAAATATTTAATAGTGGCTAGAAAAGTAGTAGCTATAAAACCATCTCAGAAGAACATACAACCAGTGACATTTGTAAACAGTTTAGGTTAAAAGAAGGCAGTTGGTGAAGAAACAGAAATGTAAGGGCAAATATTTTGCCATACATATCATGAGTTTGAGTACATAGTTAAATATTTGATATTCATTTTCATGACCTAGAGTTATCTGGAAATAAGTTTTGAGTTTATTCTTCAAAAGGCATAGATTAACGATTTCTAATAAGTTGAAGACCATGATAGAACAAATTCAACAATCATTGGATTGTGGCATGCAAGGCACAGCATTGTCTGTTTTAGTACTTTAAAAAATGAACCCTGTGTCCATCAACCAGCCTGTCTTAAAGTTCTAATCTAGATAGAGAAGGCATGGATACAGTTAATTGTAATACAACATAAAATATCAAAAGGAGGAGGAGATTACTTCCTGCTGAGGAATTGTGGAGCACATTGTACAGATACAATTTGAACTCTGTTGAAAAATGATTTAAGATTTAGGTAGGCATTTGAAAATTCAGAAATTTTTCCACCACTGTCTTCTATGTGCCAGCACTATTTTAGATTGTTGAGGGTATAAAAATAAGTAATGTGTAGTCCAGTCCTCTAAGAACTCAGTCTAGTAGGTACACGAGACAACTAAATAAAATAACTTATAGTAGAGCATTGTCAAACAAAAAATATGTGGAAATTGTTATTAGAACACAGATAGGAATCATAGCATAGATAATGTTTGAGCTAGGTTTTCAAAACCTTGTAGGAATATACCAGTCAAAATGGACATACATATTAGAGGAAACAGCATATTTAAAATATATGTCAGTATAGGGATTCTTTTATTTTTTATTTTTTGGTACAGGGATGAAACCCTGGGGTACTCAACCACTGAGCCACGTCCCCAGCCCTTTTTTTGTGTTTTTTTTTTATTTAGAGACAGGATCTCACTGAGTTATTTAGGGCCTCCCTAAGTTGCTGGTGCTGCCTTTGAACACACAATCCTCCTGTCTCAGCGTCCCAAGCTGCAGGGATTATAGGTGTGCACCACTCACTATGCCGAGCCAGTGTGAGTTTGTTGCGTAACTGCTAATATTGCAATGTGACTTAAGCAACAAGATTTTGATTGGAGAAATGGCAAGAAATGAAGGTATATTAGTACCAGATTTTTTTTTTAATATTTTATTGTTGGCTGTTCAAAACATTACATAGTTCTTGATATACATATTTCACACTTTGATTCAAGTGGGTTATGAACTCCCATTTTTACCCCATATACAGATTGCAGAATCACATCAGTTACACATCCATTGATTTACATATTACCATACTGGTGTCTGTTGTGTTCTGCTGCCTTTCCTATCCTCTACTATCCCCCCTCCCCTCCCCTCCCCTCCCCTCTTCTCTCTCTGCCCCCTCTACTGACATTCATTTGTCCCCCTTGTATTATTTTTCCCCTTCCCCTCACTTCCTCTGGTATGTACTTTTGTATAACTCTGAGGGTCTCCTTCCATTTCCATGCAATTTCCCTTCTCTCTCCCTTTCCCTCCCACCTCTCATCCCTGTTTAATGTTAATCTTCTTCTCATGCTCTTCGTCCCTACTCTGTTCTTAGTTACTCTCCTTATATCAAAGAAGACATTTGGCATTTGTTTTTTAGGGATTGGCTAGCTTCACTTAGCATAATCTGCTCTAATGCCATCCATTTCCCTGTAAATTCTATGATTTTGTCATTTTTTGATGCAGAGTAATACTCCATTGTGTATAAATGCCACATTTTTTTTATCCATTCGTCTATTGAAGGTCATCTAGGTTGGTTCCACAGTCTAGCTATTGTGAATTGTGCTGCTATGAACATCGATGTAGCAGTGTCCCTGTAGCATGCTCTTTTTAGGTTTTTAGGGAATAGACCGAGAAGGGGAATAGCTGGGTCAAATGGTGGCTCCATTCCCAGCTTTCCAAGAAATCTCCATACTGCTTTCCAAATTGGCTGCACCAATTTGCAGTCCCACCAGCAATGTACAAGTGTACCCTTTTCCCCACATCCTCGCCAGCACTTGTTGTTGTTTGACTTCCTAATGGCTGCCAATCTAACTGGAGTGAGATGGTATCTTAGGGTGGTTTTGATTTGCATTTCTCTGACTGCCAGAGATGGTGAGCATTTTTTCATGTACTTGTTGATTGATTGTATGTCCTCCTCTGAGAAGTGTCTGTTCAGGTCCTTGGCCCATTTGTTGATTGGGTTGTTTGTTCTCTTATTGTCTAATTTTTTGAGTTCTTTGTATACTCTGGATATTAGGGCTCTATCTGAAGTGTGAGGAGTAAAGATTTGTTCCCAGGATGTAGGCTCCCTATTTACCTCTCTTATTGTTTCTTTTGCTGAGAAAAAACTTTTTAGTTTGAGTAAGTCCCATTTGTTGATTCTAGTTATTAACTTTTGTGCTATGGGTGTCCTATTGAGGAATTTGGAGCCCGACCCCACAGTATGTAGATCGTAGCCAACTTTTTCTTCTATCAGACGGCATGTCTCTGATTTGATATCAAGCTCCTTGATCCATTTTGAATAAACTGTTGTGCATGGCGAGAGAAAGGGATTCAGTTTCATTTTGTTGCATATGGATTTCCAGTTTTCCCAGCACCATTTGTTGAAGATGCTATCCTTCCTCCATTGCATGCTTTTAGCCCCTTTATCAAATATAAGGTAGTTGTAGTTTTGTGGATTGGTTTCTGTGTCCTCTATTCTGTACCATTGGTCCACCCGCCTGTTTTGGTACCAGTACCATGCTGTTTTTGTTACTATTGCTCTGTAGTATAGTTTGAAGTCTGGTATCGCTATACCGCCTGATTCACACTTCCTGCTTAGCATTGTTTTTGCTATTCTGGGTCGTTTATTTTTCCATATGAATTTCATGATTGCTTTCTCTATTTCTACAAGAAATGCCGTTGGGATTTTGATTGGCATTGCATTAAACCTATAGAGAACTTTTGGTAATATTGCCATTTTGATGATGTTCGTTCTGCCTATCCATGAACAGGGTATATTTTTCCATCTTCTAAGATCTTCTTCTATTTCTCTCTTTAAGGTTCTGTAGTTTTCATTGTATAAGTCTTTCACCTCTTTTGTTAGGTTGATTCCCAAGTATTTTTTTTTTTTTTTTTGAAGATATTGTGAATGGAGTGGTTGTCCTCATTTCCATTTCAGAGGATTTGTCGCTGATATACAGGAATGCCTTTGATTTATGCGTGTTGATTTTATATCCTGCCACTTTGCTGAATTCATTTATTAGCTCTAATAGTTTCTTTGTAGACCCTTTTGGGTCTGCTAGGTATAGAATCATGTCATCTGCAAATAGTGATAATTTAAGTTCTTGTTTTCCTATTTTTATGCCTTTAATTTCTTTCGTCTGTCTAATTGCTCTGGCCAGTGTTTCGAGAACTATGTTGAACAGAAGTGGTGAGAGAGGGCATCCCTGTCTTGTTCCAGATTTTAGAGGGAATGCCTTCAATTTTTCTCCATTCAGAATGATGCTAGCCTGAGGCTTAGCATAGATTGCTTTTACAATATTGAGGTATGTTCCTGTTATCCCTAGTTTTTCTAGAGTTTTGAACATAAAGGGATGCTGTACTTTGTCGAATGCTTTTTCCGCATCTATCGAGATGATCATATGGTTCTTATTTTTAAGTCTATTGATGTGGTGAATAACATTTATTGATTTCCGTTTATTGAACCAGCGTTTCATCCCAGGGATGAATCCTACTTGATCATGGTGCACAATTTTTTTGATATGTTTTTGTATCCGATTCGCCAGAATTTTATTGAGGATTTTTGCATCTAGGTTCATTAGAGATATTGGTCTGTGGTTTTCTTTCTTTGAAGTGTCTTTGTCTGGTTTAGGAATCAGGGTGATGTTGGCCTCGTAGAATGAATTTGGAAGTTCTCCCTCTTTTTCTATTTCCTGAAGTAGCTTGAAAAGTATTGGTATTAGTTCCTCTTTAAAGGTTTTGTAAAACTCTGCTGTATACCCATCCGGTCCTGGGCTTTTCTTAGTTGGTAGTCTTTTGATGGTTTCTTCAATTTCCTCAATTGATATTGGTCTGTTTAGGTTGTCTATATCCTCCTGACTCAATCTGGGCAGATCATATGACTTAAGAAATTTATCGATGCCTTCACTATCTTCTAATTTATTGGAGTATAAGGATTCAAAATAATTTTTGATTATCTTCTGTATTTCTGAAGTGTCTGTTGCGATATTGCCTTTTTCATCCCGTATGCTAGTAATTTGAGTTCTCTCTCTTCTTCTCTTTGCTAGCATGGCTAAGGGTCTGTCGATTTTGTTTATTTTTTCAAAGAACCAACTTTTAGTTTTGTCAATTTTTTCAATTGTTTCTTTTGTTTCGATTTCATTAATTTCAGCTCTGATTTTCATTATTTCTTGCCTTCTACTTCTTTTGCTGTTGTTTTGCTCTTCTTTTTCTAGGATTTTGAGATGAAGTATGAGATCATTTATTTGTTGGTTTTTTCTTTTTTTAAGGAATGAACTCCAAGCAATTAATTTTCCTCTTAGAACTGCTTTTAATGTGTCCCATAGATTCCGATATGTTGTGTGTGTGTTTTCCTTAATCTCTAAGAATTTTTTAATTTCCTCCTTGATGTCTTCTATAACCCATTGATCATTCAGTAACCTATTGTTCATTCTCCAAGTGATGTATGCTTTTTCCTTCCTTCTTTTATCGTTGATTTTCAGTTTCATTCCATTATGATCAGATAAGATGCATGGTATTATCTCTACTCCTTTATATTGTCTAAGAGTTGCCCTGTGACATAATATATGATCTATTTTTGAGAAGGATCCATGTGCTGCTGAGAAAAAAGTGTAACTGCTTGATGTTGGGTGGTATATTCTATATATGTCAATTAAGTCTAGGTTATTAATTGTGTTATTGAGTTCTATAGTTTCCTTATTCAACTTTTGTTTGGAAGATCTGTCCAGTGGCGAGAGAGGTGTGTTGAAGTCTCCCATGATTATTGTATGGTGGTCTATTAGACTCTTGAACTTGAGAAGAGTTTGTTTGATGAACATAGCTGCACCATTGTTTGGGGCATATATAGTTATGATTGTTATGTCTTGTTGGTGTATGGTTCCATTGTGCAGTATGTAGTGTCCCTCTTTATCCCTTTTGATTAACTTTGGCTTGAAATCTATTTTATTTGATATGAGTATGGACACTCCTGCTTGTTTCCGAAGTCCATATGAGTGATATGATTTTTCCCAACCTTTCACCTTCAGCCTATGTATGTCTTTTCCTATCAAATGCGTCTCCTGTAGGCAGCATATTGTTGGGTCTTGTTTTGTGATCCATTCTACTAGCCTGTGTCTCTTGATTGGTGAGTTTAAGCCATTAACATTTAGGGTTATTATTGAGATATGGGTTGGGATATATTTGTTTATTTATGTTACTAAACATGGTTTGTTTTCCTCTTTGATTATTTTCCCCCCTTTACTGTCCTACCTCCCACTGTTGGTTTTCATTGTTATTTTCCATTTCCTCTTCCTGTAATGTTTTGCCAAGGATGTTTTGAAGAGATGGTTTTCTAGCTGCAAATTCTTTTAACTTTTGTTTATCGTGGAAGGTTTTAATTTCATCTTCCATCCTGAAGCTTAATTTCGCTGGAAACACAATTCTTGGTTGGAACCCATTTTCTTTCAGTGTTTGAAATATGTTATTCTAGGATCTTCTAGCTTTCAGAGTCTGTGTTGAAAGATCAGCTGTTATCCTGATTGGCTTACCCCTAAATGTAATCTGCTTCCTTTCTCTTGTAGCTTTTAAAATTCTCTCCTTATTCTGTATGTTGGGCATCTTCATTATAATGTGTCTAGGTGCGGATCTCTTATGATTTTGCACATTCGAGTCCTGTAGGCTTCTAGGATTTGGCATTCTGTCTCATTCTTCAAGTCTGGGAAGTTTTCTCGTATTATTTCATTGAATAGATTGCTCATTCCTTTGGTTTGAAACTCTGTCCCTTCCTGTATCCCAATTACTCTTAAATTTGGTCTCTTGATGTTATCCCATATTTCTTGGATGTTCTGCTCATGGTTTCTTAACAGTCTTGCTGAGCTGTCTATGTTCTTTTCAAGTTGAAATACTTTATCTTCATTGTCTGATGTTCTATCTTCTAAGTGTTCTACTCTGTTGGTAGTATTCTCAATTGAGTTTTTAAGTTGGTTTATTGCTTCCTGCATTTCTAGGATTTCTGTTTGTTTGTTTTTTATAACCTCTATCTCCCTGTATAGTTGATCTTTTGCTTCTTGGATTTGTTTATGTAATTCGTTGTTGAAGTGATCTTTCATTGTCTGATTTTGCTGTCTGATGTCTTCCTTGAGACTCCAGATCATCTGAAGCATGTATATCCTGAATTCTTTATCTGACATTCCATCTGCTGCAGCTTTTACCTCTTCTAACGTTGAGTTGACCTGCATTGCTTGTGGTCCTTTCTTTCCTTGTCTCTTCATACTGTTTGCGTTCCTTTCTACTTGGTGAAACTGTTGTGCTATTGAATTTTCCCCCTATATATTTATATTGGTCTTGTATAGTTGCAAAGTCTCCCTCGCAGGCGCGGGCGGCGGCTCTGCCCCTCCTCCAATTAGGGCAATGTGCCTACCACGCCGGCAGGCCGCTGGGCCTGCTCTGCCGGTCGGTAGCAGGTCCACCTACCTGGTAGGCGCGGGCGTCGGCTCTGTCCCTCTGCGGGCCGCTAGGCTTGTTCTGTTGGTGGTCGCAGTTCTGCCTACTTTGCAGGCGCAGGCAGCGGCACTGCCCCTCTGCAGGTCTCTGGGGCTGTTCTGCCAGTGGGTCGCAGGTCCGCCTACCTTGCAGGCGCGGGGGGGGGGGCGGCTCTACCCTTCCTCAGGCCACTGGGCCTGTTCTGTCTGTCGGTTGCAGGTCTGGCCTGTTCTGATGGTGGTCACAGTTCCGTCTACCTGGCAGGCGCGGGGTGTGGGGGGCGGCTCTGCCCCTCAGCAGGCCGCTGGGCCTGCTCTGTGGGTGGTCACAGTTCCCTCTACCTTTCCGGCGCAGGGGGAGGGGGCGGCTCTGCCTCTCAGCAGGCCGCTGCTCCTCTTCTGCAGGTGGGTCGCAGGCCCGCCTACCTTGCAGGAGTGATTGGAAGCTCTGTCCTGCCGCGGGCCACTGGGCCTTTTCTGTGGGTGGTCACAGTTCCGCCTACCTGGCAGGTGCGTGGGGTGGGGGGCGGCTCTGCCTCTCAGCAGGCCGCTGCTCCTCTTCTTCTGGTGGGTCGCAGGCCCGCCTGCCTTGCAGGAGTGATTGGAAGCTCTGTCCCACCGCGGGCCACTGGGCCTTTTCTGTCGGTGGTCACAGTTCCACCTACCTGGCAGGCGCGGGGGGTGGGGGGCGGCTCTGCCCCTCAGCAGGCCGCTGGGCCTGCTCTGTGGGTGGTCACAGTTCCCTC
Organism: Marmota monax; assembly: GCF_021218885.2. Taxonomy (NCBI): domain Eukaryota; kingdom Metazoa; phylum Chordata; class Mammalia; order Rodentia; family Sciuridae; genus Marmota; species Marmota monax. Next base: position 3,150,388 of record NW_026693851.1, on the reverse strand, counting down.
TACCTTGCGGGCGCAGGGGGAGGGGGCGGCTCAGCCTCTCAGCAGGCCGCTGCTCCTCTTCTGCTGGTGGGTCGCAGGCCCGCCTACCTTGCAGGAGTGATTGGAAGCTCTGTCCCGCCGCGGGCCACTGGGCCTTTTCTGTCAGTGGTCACAGTTCCGCCTACCTGGCAGGCGTGTGGGGTGGGGGGCGGCTCTGCCCTTCAGCAGGCCGCTGCTCTTCTTCTTCTGGTGGGTCGCAGGCCCGCCTACCTTGCAGGAGTGATTCGAAGCTCTGTCCCCAGTACCAGATTTTTAAGTGTGTTTTATTCTACCAAGGAGTTTTAACTCAAGTCTAAGAAATGGAAAACCAAACAAAATATGTGGCACTAGCATAAAAGATAGACATACAGACAAATGGAATAGAACAGAGCTCAGAAATAAACCCTTTTATATTTATATACATGTAAGTATATATATATACACATATACACATACATATATATATGTGTGTGTGTGTGTGTATGTATGTATGTATATAGTGAATTACCAAGACCATTCAGTGGGCAAAACTGGTTTTGGGAAAGGTGGATATCCACCTGTATAAAATGAAGTTGGACCATGACATATGTACAAAAATTAATTCTAATTAGATCTGAGATCTAAATATAAAGGTAAAATTTCTTCCTTTTTTCTTCCCAAAATTCATTCATTCATTCTTTTTTTCTTTCTCATTGTACCAGAGATTGAACTTAGGGGTGCTTAATCACTTAGCCACATCGCCAAACCTTTTTTTGAGATAGGATCTTGTTAAATTGCTTAGGGCTCACTAAGTTACTAAGGGTGACTTTGAACTTGTAATCCTCCCCCCTCAGGCTACTAAGCCACTGGGATTATAAGCATGTGCAACCATGCCTGGCTAAAGGTAAAATTCTTAGAGGAAAATATAGAGGGAAATCTTTATAACATAGGATTTGGCAATGATTTCTTGGGTATGATGCCAAAATCATAAGCAACAAATGAAAAGGTAAATGTGCCTTAGTCAAAATTAAAAACTCTTGTGGCTCAAAGGACACTATTATGAGAGTGAAAAGACAACCCATAGAATGGTAGGTAATGTTTGCAAATTATGTATTTGATAACTGATTAATACCAATGATATATAAAGAACTTATATGGTTCAACAAAAGAAAGATAATCTAATTTAAAAATGGGCAAAAGCTGGATGTGGTGGTACATACTTTTGGTTCTATTACTTGGAGACTGCAGCAAGAGGATCACTTGAGACTACCAGTCTGAGACCAGCCTGGGCAGTGTAGCAAGACTGCATTGTTAAAAAAAAAAAAAGAAAAAAAAGACAAAGGTCCTAAGGAAACATTTCTTCAAAGAAGATATACTAATGGCTAATAAGTGCATGAAGAGATGTTCAACATCTATAAGCATTTCCCTTAATGCAAATCAAAACTACAGTGAGTCATGCAGTGAGTTTTATGGCTACTAAGAACCAGAAAATTGTATGTGTTGTGAAGAATGGAACCTTTGTGCACTGTTGGTGGGAATGTAAAATGATGTGACCACTATGCAAGACAGTATTCATGGTTTCTGGAAAAATTAGAAGTTTTTAACAATTCTATTTCTGGATGTATATCCAAAAGAATTGAAAGCAAAATGTCGAAATAATATTTGTATATCCATATTTAGAGGAGCATTATTCACAACAGACAAAAAGTGGAAACAGCCCAAATGTTCAACAGGTAAATAAACAAAACATTGTATACACATAAAATGTACTATTTAGCTATAAGAATAAACGAAATTCTGATACATGCTATAACATGAATGGACCCTAAAAACATTTTGGTAAGTGAAAGAAGCCAGTCACAAATACAGGATTCTACTTAAATGAGTATCTTAATCCACTTTCTATTGTTATAGCTGAATAACGAGTAATTTAAAGGATTGAGGTTTATTCGACTTCTAGTTTTTAAGGTAGTAAAGTTCACAATTAGGTATCAGCATCCAGTGAAATCCTTGTTAGTGGGGACTATATACAGAACCTCAAATTGACAAAGGGCATCACATAGCAAAATTGATCTTCCTAACTCAGATCTTGTCTCTTATAAAGCCCCAGTCTCATTGATTTAGGGCCTGGATTAGGACCTCATTCAACTTAATTTCTAAAGATTCTTCCTCCATGCCAGTCAGAATAAATTTTCACCCTCTTAAATACCCCATAATGGGAATTAAATTTCAAGATGACTTTTAATGAGGGTGTTCAAATCACAATAGTGAAGCATCTAGAATTGCCAAATTCATATAGAGTAGAATAGAGGTTACTAGGGGCTGTGGTGATTGGGAAATAGGGTTATTATTTAATGAGTATCAACTTTCAGTTTGGGAAGATGAAAAAATTCTGGAATTGATAGTAGTGATGACTGTATAACATTGTGGTTGTACTTATTGTCTCTGAATTATACACAAAAAATGGTTGAAATCATAAAAAGAACCTCTGGCATTGCTACAGCCTCATATTTATGAAAATGAAGACAGTGTTGAACATATAAATTGTCATTTATATTTCTGCCTGGCCTTGCATGAATTTGAGTCAAATACCTGGAATATATAAGTTTAATAAAGTTTTTAATAAATTTTATTTATTAACTGATCATTTAAAGTGCATATTGTGGAAAAAGGGTGATTTGATTTTTAATGAGCAGTGATTTATTTCTGATTAGTATTTAGTGTTTTTCTGTAACATTTGTGTATTTATACAATATATATTTTAATAATACTCTTAATATTATTCTACTTAGTATTTAATTCTACTTAATCTAGTGTTTTATTTCTGCCCCTAGAGGCAGGTGCTCTTCAATAATATTGACTTTGGTACATGTTTATAAATTTAGGCATTTAAGCATTTGTTTTCAAATATTTTAGTGGGGAAATTCAGTCTTATGCTGATGAGGGTAAATGTTTCCTCCACCTTATAAGTTTAAACCTTTGGGGATATAACTTCATGATTCAGAGTCATGCTGTATAATACAGTAACCATATATGTGTCTATTTAAATTCATTAAAATTAAATAAAATTTAAAATTTAGTGGCTTGGACATAATAACTATATTTCAAGTCCTTATGGCTATATGTGGCAACTTGTTACCATATTAGATATGCAAAGAGCATTTCTCCATCATTACCGAAAGTTCTGCATGCCTGCTGCTTATATTGAATCAGAACACTTATATTCAAATTCTTTTATTTACTACTGGTGTGACCTCAAGCAAGTCATTTCAATTGTCTCCTGAAAAATGTGGATAATATTAATACTATGGGGTTGTTACATGGATTACATTGATTAGGGTAAAATACTTGCTGTTGTGCTTTTAGAACTCTCATTATATTTCCATAGAACTCCAGATTGAGGAAAATATAGACTTGAAAACACCATTTGCAAGATATTGTTACATCAATTGAAATTTTATATTGTGCCTAGTGTATGAAACAAGTATGGTTTTTATTACATAAAAATACTTTGTTTTCCTCTAGCGAGTTGAAGAATTTCTCAGCAAAGATATCAGTTATCTCATTTCAAATAAAAAGGAAGCAAAATTTGCACAAACATTGGGTCGAATTTCTCCTATACCAAGTCCAGAATCTACATATACTGCAGAAACCACTTCACCTCATCCCAGCCATGATGGAAGTTCATTTAAATCTCCAGATTCAGTAAGTCTCTTTAAATGATGGAAGTTCATTTAACTCTCCAGATAGATTAAGTCCTTTTAAGACTCTCAGACTGTAGCCTGAACATCTCATGATTTTCAGTAGCATGCTGGCAGCAGAGTTCACTTGGGTAGAAAAGTTATTGTGGCTTTCTAGTTAATAAGGTTGCTGTCTTTTAGAAAGGTGATTTTTTTTTCTTAATAGTATAGTGCAGTAATACCCTGTTGCCTAAAATGTGCCCTTGTACTTGAAGATGGGTTTTATTTTTTAGAGTAATTGACAATTAAAAAATAATAGCAGATTATTCCTTTAAAGAAGAACTATAGAAACCTTTTTTAATTTTAGACCAGGGGTAAGCAAACAGACCAAATTCAGCCTGCTGCCTGTTTTTTGTATAGCTTTGCAAACTAAGCATGGTTTTTAAATTTCCAAATGGTTGGTAGAAAAAAATGAAACAGTATTTTGTAACAAGTAGAAATTATATGAAATTCAGATTTCTTTGCTTGTAAAGTGTAATTAGAACATAGCAATACCTGTTAGTGTAGGTATTACTTATGTTTGCTTTTTTCTTTAGGCAGAATTCAATCATAGTAATAGAGACCATATGACCTAGAGAGCCCTTTGCATAGAGAGGTTACCACCCCCATTATAAAATTATTGATATATCTAACACTTCATTAATAAGTTGGAAGATACAAGTAAGGACAAATTTATTTAATTGGTTGTGGGGAGGTAAGAGATTGAAAGAAAAAATTCATCTATTGAAAGAAAAACTTCATTTATTCTCAATTTTAGATTGAAATGAACTAAATTGTGATTTTTAAATATATTCCTTTGTTTACTATAGTTATTTGAGAAGCAGAAATGGGAAAACAGGTATAAATAAAAGAATTACAAGGGAAAATCACTTGAAAAAGAAACATATGGAAGGAAAAATAGTCAAAGAAGTGAAAAGAGATAAAGAAGGCTTATGCATTTTTTCAATTAATACTTTTTTGAAGCAAGGAGATAATACTAATGATTGATTCCCAATTAATTTTGCTCATCATATTTCAACTACTTTTCTTGGTATTTTATTTAAAAAGGAATATAACTTGTAAATATAGTATATAAAGTTTGTATTTTTTCTTAAATCTTCATTTTAATAAACTAAAGTGTAAACTAGGTAATTATAAGTATAAAACTTCAATGAAACCTATTTTTCTTATTGAATAGAATTTACTGCAGAACTGAACTCTTGGGTCTCATTTGGTTGAATTAAGTTGCTCCACGAAAACAAAAAACAAGAAGAAACAAACTTTTTCCTTTTTTTTTAATATTTTTTAAGTTTTTCTCAAAGGATCACTGTTACAACTCTTTATATGTTTGTGTATTTTTCTTGGACTTTATAGGTTTGTTTAAGCAGAGGAAAATTACTAGTTGAAAAAGCTATCAAGGATCATGTAAGTAGGAACCTTAATTTCACACTGTCCCCAACCATACAATATCATGTTCTGTAGGGATCTAAATTCATCCATTGACAGATTTTGCTTTTAGTGTTTTTTTTTTTTTTCCCCTGATATTTGAGCATCTTGTTTATAAAAGATGATATTCCGGGGTAGAATTGAGTGCTTTTCTTTTAATTAAAAAAAAAAAAAAAAAAAATTACAGCTGGGTACTGTGGCACATGCTTGTAATCCCAGCAGCTCCTGAGGCTGAGTGAGGAGGATCATGAGTTCAAAGCCAGCCTCAGCAACAGTGAGGAGCTTAGCAACACAGTGATGCCCTGTTTCTAAATAAAATACAAAATAGGGCTGAGAATGTGGCTCAGTGGTTGAGTGTCCCTGAGTTCCATCCCTGGTACCAGAAAAAAAAAAATTACAGCAGTTTAAAAAAACACTCTAGTTGTTTGCAGTTTAGTAAACTTGTTTTGCTCTATTGAGAAAATAATTAAACTTGGCATTTTAAAATGATTCTCAAAGCTTAAACATGATCTTCAAACATAATGTTTACTTGTATTCTGCTTTTGGTATAGCCAAATATTCAGCTTGTTTTTCATAGTTTCTGGTATTTTCAGAAAAATCAAAATAAATTTGTTCCTTTAAAAAATTAACACTGTATTTTTTTACTAAAAATGCAACTGGATATTATAGATATCCTTGAAATCTTCCTTTCATTCTTTTTTTAATAGTAAAAGTGTAAGTTGCAGCATGTATCTCCTTTACAAAGAACAGAATTTGCTTTTTATGGAAAAACATCCCCATCTTGTGGTCTTTTAAATTATTGTTGGAAACTTTTGAAATTTTCCTTAAAGTATGCATTGAGTTTTTTCAAGAACATATTACTATATTAAACAGGATTGATTTTAGAAATACCAAAAGAAAAAAATGAGGTCTTCATTGCTATTATAATTCTATATGACCTGTTATGAATAAGTGACATTAAGCTTTTTTTAAGAAAGTAGCTCATTTTTAATAGCAATTTTCTAGAAAAATCATCAAACCTTATTTGTTTGTTTTTTTAACAGGATTTCATTCCTTCAAATAGTATATTATCAAATGCCTTATCATGGGGAGTAAAAATTCTTCATATTGATGGTAAGAATTTTATAATTGACTTTTGACAATTTTGGGTATAGGACTTATGTCCATCCTTTGGTTCCTGGCTTTACCTAGTGAAAACTTTTATAATACCTATAATGGTAAATCCTTCATCTAAATTTACTACAACTCTAAGGAAATACTGATGTTTCACTCCAACTTGGAAATTATTAATCATAAGCCCTTTCTTTCTTTTAATAAAGACATTAGATACTACATTGAACAAAAGAAAAAAGAGTTGTATTTACTCAAGAAATCAAGTACTTCCATAAGAGATGTGGTATGTTGTCTTCTTTAATTGTTAAACTGGTTTTTAAAAGTGGTCAAGTTTTGTTTTTTGTTTCATTTTTAGTCTTTATGTATCTGTGAAATATTTCCTGCCAGGTTCAAAATATTGTCAGAATCTCAGGGGTGAGTTTGTGTATTGTATGCATGTTTCTGAATTTTTGTGTATGATTTAACTTTAGGATTGTACTCATGAGGAAAAGTTGCCCTTGGGATAGTGGAGTGACAAATGAGTTTTGGTTTTTATTTTTTACTTTCTTTTTGGTTGCCAGTAGGTTTTTGTTGTTGTTGTTTTTATACATACACATATAAGCATATGCATATCTCACACCCATACAGATATTATTATTTTTTTAGTTGTAGATGGACACAGCACCTTTATTTTATTTTTATGTGGTGCTAAGGATCGAACCCATGCCTCACATGTTCTAGGCAAGCACTCTACCACTGAGCTACATACAAGCCCAGCCACCTGCTATTGTTTTTTATAGGTACTTTTGTTTACTCTGTAAAATAAAACTAAAATAGTCTATTGCATAAGAAATTCCTAATATAAATAATGTATTATTTTTTAGAACCAAATAGTGAATATAGTATGATGATGGTGTAACAAAATCTTGTATGGCTATATAGTCTGACCTTAAAACGAATACAGTAAACCTTCCTTTGATCCCACATCCCTACCTACTATCCAATCTTTATATCACTCTTTTCATTCATGCTTCTTAAATCTCTAATATTTTCCATTCACTTTTCAACCTATAAGATATGAAACTCCTGACCAATTTGCTGAATCAATTTGATATTTTTTAAATCATATTGGTTTTCTTAACCATTGTCCATTCTGTCCTTGCACTTTTCTAATCTCTCCTGGAATATTTCATTTCGTAGCTGACTTTGGCTTTCCTCATATGTCCAGACCATTCTTTTGTGGTCTGCTTTGGTTTTCCTCATTCAGTCCTCAAGTAACTAGGATCCAGACGAAAATAAATTTCATAGGAAAGAGTGTATAAAGACATGAAAACACAAATAAGTAATTTGGCATGTTTGGGCAATTTCTTATTAGTATAATACAGCTTGATAATTGAGTGGGATATCACTTTGTACAACTCCAGTAATACTAAAAGGTCTCTCTTGATTTTACCTCAACTTATCCCTGACGTTCTGTTTTGTATTTCCTCAATCTTTTTTTTTTTTCTGTTTTTCAATTGGAGATAGCTGTTCACTTATCTTTGAGTTTACTGACACTTCATTCTGTCATCTACATTCTATTAAGGCCATCCAATGAATTTTATATCTCCTATAATGTATTTTTCAGTCCAACAATTTCTGGTGAATTCTTTTTTCTACTGATAACTTATACTTTTGTTTCATTTTAAATGTGTTTACCTTCACAGTAATTGTGACATTAGAAATATTTTGGTCTTAGAATCTGATTATTGTTTATCTTCAATAATTGGTCATTTTTTCCTGTTTTTTTTTAATAAGCCAGATAAGTTTGCATTTTATATATAGGATACTGTAAATGTTATGTTGTGTAGGCCTCAGATCTATTATAATAGTCTAGAGACTGTTGATTTTGTTTTTGCGATTGTTTTAGCAGGCAGTCATCCCAGTTTTGTTCAGCCTCTCAGTTCTGTCTTAATTTTTGTGGGTGGTTGTTCTAATTTGTTTCAGTTTTCAAAAACAAGTGCTATTGCTTCTTTTACTATATTTTTAAACACATTATTTTCACAATTTTTTTAAGGGAAAAAGAGTTGGTATTGGAACACAAAAAACAAGAAGTAAGTATTTTGATACCCGTAAATATATATGGTTTATACCTATAAAATAGAATAAATCACATAAAGATAGTCTAATATCATGTAAATAGCTCTTTAAATTGTTTTGTTTTTAGGGGATTCCTGGTTATTTTTAGAACATGTACTCCCTATGACAGTCTGGTGAAGCCTATGGAGCCCCCTCCCTTGAATGATATTTCTTAAAACACTTTTTTTTTTTATCATTACATTATTAAAAAATCAATTATGTTGACATTGATTTATGAAAGTTATTTTAATTATGAAGTAGTGCTATACTTGCTTTTTATTGCATATTGAAAACAAGGTTCTATCAGTTATTCTGATTGCTACTGTAATTTTTAAAGTGATAAGCATAAACAATGTTTTGATATATCTATAACAACCAGTATACTGTGAAAATACATGCTATTCCATTGGTAGCAAAGTTATAGTAGTGTCAGTGCTACTGTGATCTGTTACTTACATTTATAATTGGAGGAAATGTTAAGTATCAACTAGAGGGTAGTGAAAATAAAAATGTAACTTTTCTATGTCAATTCACATTCCTCCTATATTCTATTCATAGACCCTTTGGGAATTCCATTTAGTTTGAGAATCTCAGAATATGGCCAAACCTTCTGAGATTTTTGAAAATGGAGTGATATTGGAATGGCCTTCTCCTTAGGATTAAATCTTTGAAATGAATAGGTTATTTCTGGTTTCAGGGGGGTTTTGTCAAAGTGGTTTTATTTGAGTGGGGATCCTGGATTTGCAGCTCCATAATATTATGTTTTCTATGTTCTTAAGCAGGAAGACTCAAAAAGCCTTTTGTAAAGGTAGAAGATATGAGCCAGTAAGTATCTTAAGTGTGATAAATATGACTTAGATGCAGTTTTAAAGGAGAAAATCTCTCTAAATTAATGAAGCTATTTCCATTAATACTGTTAAGTTCCTTTATATTACATAAGTGTGCATGTGTCATTAATTCATTTGCGCTTAAGGACTGGATTTAATTTCAGTATATTGTAGATGTCTTTGAAGTATCTGGTTTAGAGCAATCATGAGTCCAGCTCGTTTTTTAGCATTTCAAATAATTGTTCTCTACAGTACCATATGATTTAGAACTACAACTTAAAGATCACTCTTACATTTGTGAAAATAGGTATTAGATGCTATTTGGAAATATAAAATTGAAATATAACATCTAGTATGGAAGCTTTCCTACACTTTGAAGTTTTATAGAATAATTTTGGTGAAAACTATACATATAAATAAAGTAGTTTGGAATAGAAGAATTAGATTTCTTTCTTTTCAGTTATTTATTTAAACATGTATAGTTCTTTTGGGTGCTCACTGAGGTTACAAACGTGTTGAAACTTCTTTTGATGAAATGTGTTACTGTGAAGAAAAAGTGCAATTCAGAGTTAGGCCTATAGAAAACACCAATAAATGGAAAGATCGCCACATTTATGGATTAGAAGACTTAATATTGTTAAGATATTGATTAACACTACCAATGCATTCTATAGATTCAGTGTCATTCTTGTCAAAAAACCTAATGATGTATTTTTTTTATTGTTTTGTAGAAGTAGAAAAACCCATTCAAAAATTTAGTTGAACTCTCAAGAATCCCCATATATCTAAAACAGTCTTGAAAAAAGAACAAAGTGAAATTTCTCACACTTCGTGATTTCAAAATTTATTACATAACTACAGTAATCAAAAAGTTTGGTACTGGCATAAGCTCAGCCATATAGGTAGTTTACAGAGCCAGGAAAAAACCCATCACACATGATCAAATCATTTTTGCCATAAGGAGGGCATTGAATGGAAAAGAACCATAACAAAAACTGGGGGGAAAAACTAGATATCAACATGCAAAAGAATGAAGTTGAACTCTTATAAGACCTAAAACTATAAAGCTCTTAGAATAAAACACAGGATAAACACTTCATGACATTGAATTTGTTGATGGTTTTTTTAGATATGATATTTAAAAGCACAAGCAGCAAATAAAATAAAAATAATTGAAATGTATCAATTGTAAATTCTGCACATCAAATGACAACAGTTAAAAGCTAACCTAAAGAATGGGAGAAGGTAATTGCAAATCATATATCTTATGAGGGGTTTATATCCAGAATATATAAAGAACTACAATTAAAAGAAAAACATTACTCAACAAACAAAACCCCAGATATAACCTGATTAAGAAATATACAAAGTACACTTTCTCAGTGATGTATGCATGGCCAACCAACAAATGAAAAGATATTCAAAATCGCTAATAGATAAATGCAAGTCTAAATCAAACAATACCACTTCATATCAATTAGGATATCCACTTTTTTTAATTTAAAAAATAAAATAAAGGTAAACGTTACTCATATCCATCAGCAAATGAACAAAGAAAACAAGATGTGGGAGATATATACATATGTATACACAGAACGGTATAGTAAGTCATAATAAAAAATGATGACATGGATGAAGCTTGAGGACATTATTCTAAGTGAAAGGAGGTAAGACATTAAAATTGGTTTCATTTAATGTAGATTCAACCTACAAATTGGTTCTATTTAATCACAGAAGCCTATTTGTTTTTTCTTTTAGACTTTATAGGCCATTTTATCTTCAGATGACAAATATGCCTTTTATAAACTACTCGATTCAGAAGCCCTGCAGTCCATATGATGTAGATAAGCCATCTAGTATCCAAAAGCAAACTCAGGTTAAACTAAGGTTGGTTTGAATCATTACCTTTACAAGGAATATTCTTAAAGGTTATCATCTCAAGAAATTATTTCTTTATAAGCAAATATTTGAAATGGTTCATTTTATTTCATGATAGGGATGATGTTTCTGTTTCTAATCACTATTCTGCTTACTTTTCATTCCTTGTATATTTGTAATGACCCTATGCTTGAAGTTTGAATCTATTTTAAGTGCATCATGTTTAGACTTTAGTTTGCAGAGGAGGGAGATGGAGAGGAAATGTTTGCAAATAATGCAAATGGGTATTTTTCTTTCAAGAATCATCTGAAGTATGCTCCAGAATATTTAGTACATTCTTATTTTGCTTTTAAATTTCTTTTAAAAATATATGGGCCAGGTGTGGTGGCACAGGCCTGTAATTCCAGCAACTTGGGAGGCTGAGTCAGGATGATTGCAAGTTCAAAGGCAGCCTTAGCAACTTAGCAAAACCCTGTCTCGATAAATAAAAAGGGTTGAGGATGTGGCTCAGTGGTTTTAAGACCTCTGGCTTAAGTCCTCAGTTAACCTCTCCCCACCAAAAAAAATTTGCCAGGCACAGTGGCACAGTCCTGTAATCCCAGTGACTCAGGAGACTGAGACAGTAGGATCACACATTTGGGGCCAGCCTGGACAACTTAGAAGCAATGTCCTGTCTCAAAACAAAAGGGTTATAAATGTAGCTAAATATAGTGTCCCTGGGTTCAATCCTTAACACCCCCCAGAAGAAAGAAAGAAATGTGGGTAAAAGTACTTGCTAGTAATTCAGTTCTGTGCAAATTATGTAGATCCCGTGTAGGACAGTAAATTTTGAAAATTATTCTTTAGATTTAGCAGGGTTTTTTTTTAACCATTTCTATCTATCTCCAGAATTCAAACGGATGGCGATAAATATGGTGAGACCCCAATCCAACTCCAGTTGAAAGAGAAGAAAAAAAAAGGATATTGTGAATGTTGCTTACAGAAATATGAAGATCTCGAAACAGTAAATGTGATTTTATATTTAGGGGATTAATGTTTCAGAAACTCTGAAGAATATTTGTAATTTAAATTTTAACAACTTCTGATTGTGGTTTACAACTTGATAATTACAAATAGGTTTTTTTTTTTTTTTTTTGTAGGTGAACATAGTACCTTTATTTATTTATTTTTATGTGGTGCTGAGGATCGAACCCAGGGACTCACATGTGCTAGGCAAGCGCTGTACTGCTAAGCCACAATCCCAGTTCCTACAAATAGTTTATATTTCTTTTTTTTTGATAGAAATATCTAGAAATATCTTAAATTTTGAGAACCCAAAATAATTTGAAAATATTTGAAAAATAATCAAGTATATGTAGAGAATGTCATATCATTGCTTTGGAAAAACTAAACCAAACCAAAAAAATAAAGATGTTGTTACTAATTTAAACCAGCCAAGGAATATTTAACTGATAGAATAGAGAATTATTATGTAATAAGACTTGTGTATATTGAAATAAGCAAGAGGAATAGTCTCAAACTGATTGAGTCAATGAAATAACACATCGTGGTGGCCTGGACTAAGCGTGGTAAAAGAAGTGCTTGAGACATGCTCAAGATTATGGGTATATTTTAAAGTTGGGGCTGAAGAGGATTTGCTGATGGGAGTAGCTATTGGCAGTGAGAGGAAATGATGAATCACACATAAAGTAATCTGGGCCTGAAATTTTTTGCTTCTTATTTACTATTGGGAAGAAAAGAGTTGAAAACAAGTGGAGAATTCTTGAGGTAGCAGGAAGATCAAATAGAATAGTTGGCAGGGCATACCAGATAGAGTTTTAAAGATGGGGGGCTACTAGTTTTAATATTTTTAGTTATAGACGGACACAATAAATTTATTTATTTTTATGTGGTGCTCAATACCAAAGAAAAGGAGCAGGAGCTTTGGACCTAGGTTCATTAGATTTGAATCCTGGCTTCTTGTCTTGTGTGTCCTTAGACAGAGCCTGACACATAGTAAATGCTTATTAATGTTATTATTTGAATGGTTAGTTTTTATTTGAATGGTTTATTTTTAAGGTAGTAAATAGAAAGCCAGGTGTGGTGGCTCACCCTTGTAGTCCCAACTATTTCAGAGGATCAGTTAGGATCAGTTAAGTGCACAAATTCAAGACCAGCCTGGGCAAGATACTATCTATTTTTTTTTTTTTTTTTGGTTTTATTTTTTAAATACATGACAGAGGAATGCATCACAATTCTTATTACACATATTGAACAATTTTTTATACCTCTGTTTGTATATAAAGTATGTTTACACCAATTCATGTCTTCATACATGTACTTTGGATAATGACATCTATCACATTCCACCATCCTTGCTAATCCCTGCCCCCTCCTTTTCCCTCCCACCCCTCTTCCCTATCTAGAATTCATCTATTCCTCCCATGCTCCCCCTCCCTACCTCAAGATGAGTCAGAGAAAACATTCGGCAATTTTGGGGCGGGTGGGGGATTGGCTAACTTCACTTAGCATTATCTTCTCCAGTGCCATTCATTTACCTGAAAATGCCATGAAGAAACTACCTTAACAAAAATAGATAGCTTTGATAACTTGGTTTGGTCTGGTTTGGATTAAAGATGTTGGGAAAGCTAAAGAAAAAGAATAAATTTTTAAAATATCTGATTCATAAAGTATCTGTCTTCATACTCTTAAGTTGGAATTTTACAACCCTAAATGATATTAGTATGTATATATGTGTTTTATTTATATAATAAAGGGGAAATATGGTTTAAAATTGCATTTAATCAGAAGCTAAAATGTTTCAAATATTTTCCTTTCCCTCAAATCATTTTGAAATTACACATTTGTCCCAAGATTTACTTCACTGTTATAACGATAGAATAATCTAGAATGGCTTCTTTTCGTGATTATTATGTGATTCTCAGAAAATGTTAATTCTGCAAAACAAAAAGTTGTTCAGTGGTTGTCACAAAAAAGGAAAATTAGTGAAAGTTGATGTTGGGAATGGAATTCATTTAAGATTGTGTCTTTGAGTTTTTCATTTGTATGTTTTTTTTAGTCATTAAGAATAAAGAAGGGGGGCTGGGGCTGTAGCTAACTCAGCCTCACATGTATGAGGCACTGGGTTCGATCCTCAGCACCACATAAAAATAAAAAAAATAAAGGCATTCTGTTCATTTACAACTACGAAAAAAAAATTAAAGAAAAAGAATAAAGAAGAGGCTGGGGTTGTGGCTCAGTGGCAGAGAACCTGCCTCACACACGTGAGGCACTGGGTTCGATCCTCAACACCACATAAAAATAACAGAATAAAGATATTGCATCCATCTATAATTAAAAAATATTTTAAAAAAAGAATAAAGAAAATATTCTTTTGTTTTAAATCTTACGTTTCATAATGACTGAGTTCTACCTGTGCCAATCCGTTTAACAAATATTTTTGAATCAATAAAAAGACCTTCCTTGTACATATTATGGTCAGACAAGAAGATAAATACAAAACATGTATTTGCAAACATGATGAATGTCACAAAAGTGAAGTATAGAGTGCAACGGTAGTAAACAGTGCAGCTAGGGGTGAGGGGTGTAGCTTAGTGGTAGAGGGTGTGCTTAGCACACATGAGACTCTGGCTTCAATCTCCAGCAAGCACCCAAAAAATAGAAAGTAAAAATAAATACTGAGGTTACTTAACCAAAAGTACTACAGAGAAGCCCAACAGGGAAAGCTATATTAAATCAAGACCTAAAGAATGAGTAAGAGCAACTAGGTAGAAGTAGAAGGAAACTACATAATAATTTAATATTGCTTTACTTAATTTGCTTAGGTGGTTAAGGGATTTTTTTTCCTTCTAGAATATACACTGAGTCTGACTTTATATATTTTACCTTTATTTTAAAATTTTAATCATTTCTCTCTTTTCTTATATTATTGGCCATATATAATTTGTATGTGGAAAATATTTCAAGTAAGAAAGAATACACATGTATTCTATGCATGATTTTGTGACCTGTGAGAATTTGGTTTTTGGCAATGTAATCAAATCATCAAAAGTTAAAATTTTGTAATGGTGCTTTTAAATAACAGTGTCCTAATTAACTGACAGTTGATAGAATTAGCCTGGAAGTCCCACTCAGAAGGAACTTTGTTTCCTGTGAGTTTCATCCTAATATTCTATGAACTTCTTTTGTTGTTAACTTTTAAGATTGAGAATAACTTCTTACCCTATATTAAGAGTACTGGGTGATGACATAATTTTGTTTGATCATTCTTGAATGTTTTCTTTGGTTACAGGTCTTTACTTTTTAATAACTTCACAGCATTTAATGTGGTTTATTTATTTAGTCTTATTGTACATATTTCATGTAATATTCCATAAACCCTACATTACTCACTTAGATGGGGAAAGGTGTCTTACAAAGATATTAGTACACAGTGAATGTTAAATGTTACTGTTTTTCTTCTCTTTCGTTCTTTTTCTGATAATGTTTCTTTTCACTTCTGTTGTAATCACAAATTAGTATTTGTCACAGACAAAAACAAAAATTTTAATGGATTCTAAGAAGTAATTTGTTTTACTTCTTGACATACTTTTAAGTCTAGTAAGAGGTTTTGAAGTAGTTAATATAAACCTAACTTTACAGACATAAAAATGTTAGAAATTCTGAACAAAAAAGCATATGTTGGTTTAAAAATATAATTTTTGTGATATATTTGTTTGTTTGTTTGTTTTTAGCACCTTCTTAGTGAGCAACACAGAAACTTTGCACAGAGTAACCAGTATCAAGTTGTTGATGATATTGTATCTAAGTTAGTTTTTGATTTTGTGGAATATGAAAGAGACACACCTAAAAAGAAAAGGTAATTTATCAAAGTTTTATAATAATTCTAGATTATTAGACTATTTTATTACACTAAAAATCAAAGTTTACTTGTTCACAGAAAGGATATGTATTTTCAGGATATAAGTATGGTTAAAGACTAATAACTTCTTCCCCTACTTCCTACTTTAGTTTTAGTCTCCTTGACATGGTTTAGAAAAGCAGCTGGCAAACTTTTTCTGTAAGAGCCAGATAGTTTATATTTTATATTTTTTAAACTGTAAGATCTTTGTTACATCTGTACAGCTTTGCTATTATACAACAAATATGGCTATTTTGCAACAAAGCTTTACTCACAAAAAATAGACTGAAGGCTAGATTTTGCCCAGACTCTATAATTTGTCAATCTGTGGTCTTAGAATCATAAAGTTTACCATCTACTTAGACTAAAAAGGCTTTGAACTTTTAGTTAATCTTATGGAGTTTTGAGAAACCTTTGTCTACTTGCCTCTATTAAGGCTTATCAATACTATCATAAATATTTTTTGCTTAAATTCTATTGCTTATAATGAGTTTTAACTATGAATACAGTCCAGTTCAATATACAGTAACAGCACATTGACAAAAAGTGGTCCTGATTAGATTTTTCCCATTAATCTAAATTTTAAAAAATGCTTTCATATGGATATACTATAGAGTTGGTGGTAACTCAAAGTTTATTCAGTGTATTTATATATGTACTTTTATTTATTTAAATATTTTTTGAGATGTTGATGGACCTTTATTCATTTATTTACATGCGGTGCTGAGAATCAAACACTGTCCCTCACACATGCTAGGCAATTGCTCTACTGCTGAGCCACAACCATCGATAATTCTTTTGACTCTAGGTAAAACATTTTGGGGGGTTTGTTTGTTGACTTTTTTTTTTTTGGTACTGGGGATTGAACTCAGGCATTCAACCACTGAGCCACATCCCCAGACCTATTTCACATTTTATTTGGAGACAGGGTCTCACTGAGTTGCTTAACACCTCACCATTGCTGAGGCTGGCTTTGAATTCGCGATCCTATCTCAGCCTCCCAAGCTGTGTGCCACTGTGTCTGGCTGGTAAAACAGTTCTTAAATCTCATATTTCTGTAACATTCAGAATGGTTCATGACTGATTCACTAATACGGCATTTGCAGGCTTATTTCCAACTATTAAAACTGTAGGGCTCCTGTAAGAGCTTTCAATTCCCTAAAACCTCATTCTGCAGCAAAATTCACAAAATTCTGAACTATTTGTTGGTGTTATGAGCTGGATACCCCATAAGTAAGTTACTTCCCTGCTTTTTTTTTTTTTTTTTAAGTGGGGGTATTGAACCCAGGAGCATTTCTACCTCTGAGCTACATTCCTGGGCATTTTAATTTTTTTATGTCAAAACAGGGTCTCACTGAGTTGCCTAGCTGGGCCTTGCACTAAGTAATACTTATGTTTCAGCCTTCCACATTACTGCAATTATAGGTGTGTGCCACTGCACCTGGCGATCTGGGCCATTTTTACTTGTGGGGCCAGTCTTCTAAACATTGGCTCCCTCTTTTTAAGCATATTGGACTAGTATTTCTGTTTTTCATCATTCTTTTTATAAATTTTTTTTTCTTTTTTTCCCTTGTGCCAGGACTCCAACCCAGGACCTTATGCATGATAGGCACAAAGGAAATCTTAAGTAAAAGTATAAACAAAAATAGACATAATTTAGTATTGTCTAATACAAACCAGGATCCCAAGAATATGAAGATGCTCCATGAAGAAAAGGGTTTCAGGTCTTAGAACCATAAAGTTTACCATCTACTTAGACTAAAAAGGCTTAAAACTTTGTTTGAAATTTAAGGTTTACCAATAAGTATAAATATATTTAAGTTTCTAGCTCACATTGGTCATTTCTAAGAAAAATGAGGAGTGAAATGTGCACGAATATAAATTATAGCAGGGCACAGTGGTGCGCACTTTTAATTTCATCTGCTCAGGAGGCTGAGGCAGGAGGATCACAAGTTTGAGGCTAGCCTTAGCAACTTAGTGAGGCCCTAAGAAATTTAGTGATACCCTGTCTGAAAGTAAAAAGAATTAAAAGGATTGGGGATATGCTTAATTTTGAAGCACCCCTAGATTGAATCCCTGGTACAAGGAAGCTGGGGTGGAATTTATACACACAAACACATCAAAGCACAGAAATTATGAAATTTTCAGGATAATAAAAATTAGGATCCGACCCAGATCTCTTACTGTCATCTTTGGTTTACATGATTAAAGTAGTTTTAAACACCAAGTTCAAAGTTTTGGTTATCCCTGGGAAGGAGGAAGAATGTGGATGAAAAACTTTAAAAGATAACTTTTTGGGACTGGGGTTGTGGCTCAGCGGCAGAGTGCTCGCCTCGCATGTGCAAGACCCTGGGTTTGATCCTCAGCACCACATAAAAATAAACAAATAAAATAAAGTTATTGTGTCCAACTACAACTAAAAAATAAATTTTTTAAAAAAAGATAACTTATGCTAATTTGATTTCTAACTAAGGAATTTGTTTTCATAGCAATTAATTTTTTTTTCTTTTCTAATTTTTTCCTTATAAAGAATAAAATACAGTGTTGGATCCCTTTCTCCTGTTTCTGTAAATGTCCTGAAAAAGTCTGAACCAAAAGAAAAGCTTGAATTGCAACATATTTCTCAGACAGACTTCAGGGAAAATTGTGCACAGGTGATCAAGCAGAATTTCCTGTATGAAGAAACCCAGGAACCTGAACAAAAGCTTGAGTTTATTTCAGAATCCATCCCTTGCCTGTCACAAGAATTGAGAGGACTTAATGAGAAAATGATGGATGAATGTTCCATGTTAAGTGCAGCTGAGAATGACATACAGCAGAATTTTGCACAGCTACCTCCACATAAAAATAATCAGGAATGTATTCTTGACATTTCTGAACATAAATTAATTATAAATGAAAATAACTTAGAAGAACTAAGGGTAGATCACTGTCCATTTAAGCTACAAGCATCTATAAAAGTTTCTCATTTCAATACAGATAATAGTGCATCACAACCAAAACAAAAGTCAGATACTGCACTTTTTCTATCAAAAGACATAAGGGAAAAGGACCTTCATTCAGTGTTTGGTGATGCTCCTGGTCTGATAACAATAAATTCAAAAGAACACCTGACAATAAAGACAAAAACATCGAATAGTCCTCCTGAAGAACTCAATGAATGTGATGTCAAGAATATGGATAATGTACCGTCTAGTAAAATCCATCGAAAAGTAAGAATATTATTAGGACGAAATAAAAAAGAAAATCTGGAACCAAATGCTGAATTAGATAAGAAAAGAACTGAATTTCTTATTACACAAGAAGAAAACAGAACTTATAGTTCACCAGTACAATCTCTAATGGACTTATTTCAGACAAGTGAAGAGAAATCAGAGTTTTTAGGTTTCACTAGCTATACTGAAAATAGTGGTATATGCAATGTTTTAGATATTTGGGAAGAGGAAGGTTCAAATAGTGTGTTAACGTTTTTCTCTTCTTCAACTTCTACATTTACTGGCTTTTAGTCTTTAAAAATGTATACTTTTTATAAAGTGATAAGGATCATATTCTTGAAATTTTTACAAATATAATTCTTAGGGGTTTTTTTTGCCAACTTTGTTTACAGAGCCAAATGTAAATTTTAATACAGATGATGTTTGTGATTTTTTTACAAAACTGAATACCTGTTATAAAAAATTATAAAATAAATTTGACTCATTTTACATACTATTTTCATAGTTCTTTCCTGAGAGTTAAAATGAATATTATTTGGGGGCTGGGGTTGTGGCTCAGTGGTAGAGCGCTTGCCTAGCATGCATGAGGCACTGAGTTTGAACCTCAGCACCATATGAAATATAAATGTATTGTGTCCCATCTACAACTAGAAAATTTCTTTTTAAAAAATGGATATTGTTTGTTTGGTCACTGCTTTGGGTGAAGTTTTGAGAATATCAAAAAATTAAGCATTATAAATTTGGATATTCTAGTTATATCTTTTGTCTATTAAAATAGATTCTTGGGCTATAGATGTATCTCGGTAGTAGAACACTTTCCTACATGCACAAGGTGTTGGGTTCAAACACACACACACACACACAGGCATAGACTCCCTTGATAATGTGAAATTATTGCCTTTAAAAACAATATTTATATGGAAAGGGAAAAATACTAATTTCTATGTATAAATTCTGGAGTTATTAGAAACATTGGAACTTTATTGTGACCTGGTTGGATCATGCTTGTACTTTGGCATGAATTAGATTTTTGTAGGGTAAGAAGTAATGAAGGAGCCTCTTGTAGTGGTATATGCCTGTAATCTGAGCTACACTGGAGGCTAAGGCAGGTGGATTGCAAGTTCAAGGCCTGCCTGTGCAAGTTAGTGAGACCCCACCTCAAGATTAAAAAAAAAAAATCTGGGAATATAAGTGGTAAAGTATCCCTGAGTTCAATCCCTACTACTACAAAAAAAAAAAAAAAAAGTCAAAAGTTTTTAAAAAGTTAACAATGCTACCACATGGAATAGAATTATGAAAGGAAAATGGCATTGAACTATAGATTAATGCTTTGAAATACATGTGAGGATTGCCTTGATCTTGTCAATAAAGTAATTTGGAAAATTGAAAATTCAAGTGTAAGAAGAATTTTGACTTCATAGATAATACTTTTTGCCTTTTGATATAGTTTTATAGGAGTGAGGCATTTACAACCAATGACATCTTTTTCACAGTAAAATATTTGTTGTCAGGCGTAGTGCTACACACCTATAATCCAGGTTTAAGCCCAGCTTGAGCAACTTAGACCATGTTTCATGTTCAAAAATAGGAGGTGCTAGGATTGTGGCTCAATGTTAGAGCGTTTGCCTAGCATGTGCGAGGCTCTGGGTTCACCACATAAAAATAAAAGGTATTGTGTTCAACTACAAGTAAAAAATATTTAAAATAAAAAGGGATAGGAAATGCAGTGGTGCAGTGTCCCTGATTCAATCCCTAGTACTGAGGGTTGGGGGGAAAGTACCATTAAATATTACAAGTAACTAAAAATTAAACTTGGTTAATAGTGTTAATCAATTTGGTAATAGGAGATGAAAGGAAAAATGGCATTGAACTATAGATTAACACTAACCTTTTATGATTCCAAATATAGGATTAGTTCATATGATTTCTGGTATAAAAGTACTTAGACAAGATCAAAGAGAGAATAATGACTTCCCAACAGCTTTATTATTTATACCATTGTAAGTTACTATTGTAGCATTTTCTGTAACAAATGCATGTGTATATGTGAATCTCAAATTTTGTATACAGCCTTATAAAATCTTGGAAACTTAGAAAATTGCAGGTTTATCTGTCCTTCAGTTAACTTGTATTTTTCAAATTTTCCCAAATAATTAGGAGATATATATTTTGCCTTATGATACTTTGGTATTAGAGTAATGGTCTCATCAGTTTTCAGTGGTGGTGTTTGCCTCACAATTGGTCAGTACAATTTTGCCTCAGTTGTATTTAGTAAGAAGAAAAAGACTCAAGCTGAAACGAACCCTCTATTACATTTTATTTTGACATTATTTTTTAACTACTATTTTGAACATCAGACCTTTAGAACACCCCTAAAATCTTAAACAAAAAAACGTTTAAATTTCAGTTCCCTTGGAATAGTGCTATACTATTAGTGCTATACTAATAGTGCTATATGTTGTAAGAGGGCTGTCACATAAAGTTTGTATGGGTTGAGCTGTGCAGACAGGCATCTAGCCAGGGAGATAACTTCCGGTAGAAAACCAGCCTGCATTTGCAACAAGTATGTGCACTGACAAGAAGGGCGCATTTCCATAGCATGCTCACAAAAGGACATTTAATGTAGCAAGGCACTTTCACAGTAGGATTCTTCAAAGATCCCTCAGCAAAGTAGATAAGCAGTTCTTGGTTTGAAAGTCATATACTGCTGGGCACAGGAGGCATGGGATCCTCCCAGCAGCACGGGAAGCTGAGGCAGGAGGATCGTGAATTCAAGCCAGCTTCAGCAACTTAGTGAGATTCTGTCTCAATAAGTTAAAAAAGGACTGGGGGTGTGGCTCAGTGGTTAAGCACCCCAGGTTCAATCCCTGGTACAAGAAAGAGAAGGGGGCTGTGTGAGTGTTGGATGGTGGGGGGGACCCATGCTTTGCCAAAAATTTCCAGACAAGTAAGAATTCCCTGGTAAGAATATAAGTAGAATTCTGCTATCAAGAGCACTACAGTTGAAAAATGTTGGGGGGTGTGGGGGAAGACACCTTAAATAATGATCAGCTAAGGATGACTAGTATTAGCGTTCAAAGTTAACTCCATATTACCTAGAAGTAGAAATAGCAGTGAAGACAATGTGGTTTTGTGACTCAAAAATGAATGCTAATTTTCCCAAGATGACAAATGAAATTGTAGCAAAAGGTATATTTTATGCATCATATAATTTTTTGTATTACTAGATGAATTTTATGTTTGAACACTGTTGCTAATCTAAAGGATATATTAAAATACTTGAAAGTGAATAAATGTTATATATTTAAATATTATAAATTTCTATAAATGTAATATTGATTGTGAAACCAAAGAAAATTTTGTTACACTTTTCAGAAATCATTCCAATGTTGTTTAATTAATAAAGTGAGATGTAAGAGTAATGGACCTCTTCCTATAGATGGAAGAGTTTTTAAGCACAATAAATGCAAATTAAACCTTTGCTGAGCTAGCTGAATCTTAAAACCATGAGGCTGCCAGGTTAAAAACAAAGAAGTCTAAAACAGTGCCCTTCACAGTATAGGCTGCTCAAGATATAATTGGGCCCAAATTACCTTTTATCTAAGAGCTACTGTGGAAATGCCTGTTTTAAATCTGTACTATTACAAATAAAATGCTTAAGACAAGTGCTGTGATTACATTACATGTCATGGGTAGGGTGGGGCAAAAGCTGGGGAAGATTGACATACTGCAAAGAAAAGTCAAAAGAAAGGTCAAGCAGTTCAGCATTTCAGTTGCATTAGATATAGGGCTGTTTAATGGTATCATACAAGAAGTAGTACAACATCATGCTTCCACAAATTCCAATCAAGAAATTACCCTTTCTAGCCAGATGTGGTGGGCTCACATCTGTAAACCCAGTAATTTGGGAGGCTGAGGCCAGTCTTAGCAATTTAGCCAGACCCTGTCTAAAAAAAAAAAAAAAAAAAAAAAAAAAAAAAAAATGGTAAATCGATCCCCAGTACCAAGGAAAACAAAAACAAAAAAGAAAGAGACTACCCTTTCTGTATCCAGAGACAGCAATATACCCACATGGTCATCTATTCACACTGATGATTATGTACAACTTAGATTTAAAAGAACAATTTAAGGTCTTTGCAAATAAGCTCCTTACCATTAATTAGCTGTCTTAATTATGTCAGCAATATTTGAGGGAAGTAACCTCCTTAAAATCCTATACAAAAAATAAAAAAATTAGGAAGAGCTCAGAGCAATTAAGACGCAAAAATAATTTATCAGTAAAAAAGTAACACTCAATGCAAGAAATAGATGTGAAAAATTTAAGCATTGTAAAAA
Source organism: Marmota monax (assembly GCF_021218885.2). NCBI lineage: Eukaryota > Metazoa > Chordata > Mammalia > Rodentia > Sciuridae > Marmota > Marmota monax. The sequence goes on along the minus strand of NW_026693851.1, from coordinate 3,126,861 downwards.
AAAATAGCAGGTAACGAAAAAGTAAGACTTGAAAATTCCATATACAAGATTGAGGGTTCATACAGTGACATGTATCATTGTCAGTAATAAACTCATGTAACAATGGAAACAAATATACACTTTGAGAATGATCTCACTATATTACAACCATTTCAAAAGGAGTTATTCACTTATTTTTAATGAATATCTTTAACTCGAAGGAATAAGCTGAGTAGTTTGGTGTTTTACCCCCAAAATTTTTTTGAGGCTCCCAAAGACCACATTAGGTACCTCTAATATCAGCCCATAAAATCTTTACCTGGTCTTAGTATTTTCATAGAGAATAAAACTATAAATTGTCAATAACCCACAAACCACCATTATTTCCTTGAGGGAATTTACAAATCTGTAAATTCTTGTAATGGTAACTCATTACAGGGTGAATTCCCTGGGGAAGCACACTCTCAGGTGAAGAGTGATATCCCTGATGTTTTCTAAGATTTTGCCAGGTGCTGTTTTCTAAGGCCAGGTGCTTCAACTTTTCAACTTTCATATATATATATATATATATATATATATATATATTTTTTTTTTTTCCCCCCAGAGAGTACCTAACATCTCCCCTGAAGTTGGCTTGGCTTTATTGTAAAACCCTAAGGGCCTGGACTGTGATTTCCTTATTGTAGCTTGCCATAAGCTCCTCACAACATGTTTTTATCTACCACTGAACATCTAGAATGTTTAAACCTGCCTAGTTATATGACTGTAGAGCCCATTCTTGCTTGGGGCCTTCACTCACAGCTGGAAGTCTTTCTTACAAAAGATTCCAAGCAGTATTCCCAGGTGGAATTTATTGCCTCCAGAACCTGAAGAGGACCATCAGGCTTTATACTTCTTTATGTTTGGAAGGTTCAGCATACAATAATTTGTCTTTTCCTTTGGATGGGGTATTCTGACATGCCCCTAAGTTTAGAGTTCTAATAAGAACTCTAAAGATGTTATTGATATAGCAGATCCCTGAATCTTTCACCCTCTGGGAAACTTGTTTTCCATCTTTTTTTTTTTTTTTCCAGTAATAGGAATTGAACTCAGGGACACTCTCCCACTGAGCTACATTCCCAGCCTTTTTTTAAAAAATGTATTTTTAGTTGTAATGAAACAATACCTTTTTTTTTTTTTTTTTTTTTGGTGCTGGGGATTGACCCCAGGGTCTTGTGCCTACAAGGCAGGCACTCTACCAACTGAGCTATATCCCCAGTCCTGTTCTGCTTTTTTTGTGTGTGTGTGGTGCTGAGGATGGAACCCAGCGCTTCACACATGGTAGGCGAGAGAGGCGAGAGCTCTACCGCTGAGCCACAATCCCAACCTCCCCATTCATTTTTATTTTTGTGTTGAGACAGTGTCTCATGAAGTTGCCCAGACTGGCCTTGATTTATCATCCTCCTGCCTCAGCCTCCAGAGTAGCTGGGATTACAGGTGTGTTCAATCACACCTGGCTGCAGAAAACATGTTTCTTATGAAAGTTTCCAATGTTCTAGCAACTTCTTGTATATTTGGTCCAATAAATATGATATCAACATGATTAATTAATGTGATTCCTTTATAGGATCTGGATAGCCAAAATCTATCCAAATTATAACAAAGGACAAGAAAGTTCAAATAGGCATGGCGGAAAACATAAATGTATACTGTAATCTCCCTGTGAATGCAAATCACTGAGCTACATCCCCAGCCTTTCTTATTTTTTTAGGTACCAGGGATTGAACTCAGGGGTACTGGACCACTGAGCCACATCCCCAGACCTATTTTGTATTTTATTTAGAGACAGGATCTCACTGAGTTGCTTAGCTCCTTGCTTTTGCTAAGGTTAGGTTCGAACTCACTATCCTTCCCCAGCTGGTGGGATAACAGGCGTGCGCCACCGCGCCTGGCTTATTTCACTTTTTTATTTTTGAGGAAGGGTTTTACTAACATTTGGAACTAGAGGAAAATAGAATAATTGGCTTGAGAAAGCAGAGTTCCCATGCCTGGTTTTCAAATACAGGTTTGAGGCAGGCAGATATTCTAGAAGGAACAAAAATGTCCTTGAGAGTTGAGAGAATCATACAAATGTCTGCCTAGACCTTTTCATATATTATCATCTTTCCACACCATAATGTAAAAACAAAACCAAATAAGAAACAAAAACCGGCCTTCGTACTCAATTGCGCAGGGGACTCATACCGGTGTCCTTAATCATTGCCAACCACCTGCCACAAAGTGGATCCTCAACCCGTGTTTGTTGGATGATTAACTTAACCTGTCTTAGGGTCTCGTTCTGTGATACTAGCTTTAGTTACCAATTTGTGGGAAACATTGTAGTTCCTGAGGACATTGTGGATGAATACTCGCTGCCACAACAGCGCAGCAGGTATCTTCGGCGCCAGGGCTTCTGCCAGTAATGACCACTAATTTCTTCGCCTTTTTCCTCCCTCTGGTCTGCAGGATATAGAGGACCTTAGGGTCACAAGGTCGTAGTAGTTGGCACGGTCGTGGAGACTAGCAGGATGCTTAGAGAACTACATTTCCCAGCTGACTCCTGCGCGCGCCCCTACTGGTGCGCTGGGGGCGAGTGCACCGGGCGCTCGCTCCCTGCCGAGTGCTCGTCGCCCGGCTGAGCCTGTGCCAGGGTATGAGGTGGGAGGCGCTAGAAACCACTTAGCTACAGCCAACCGCCCAATGCAGCACTCGCTCGCTCCCCCCACCAGCGGAAGCGCCCGCGGAGCACAATGCAGCACTGAGGCAGCGCCGCGGTGGAGGCTGCAGCTCCTTGGCAGCTGCAGCATCGGCCCGGGCTGGGAGGGGGCGGCTGAGGGAAGCCGGAGGGCTCTGAGCTAGAGAGCCGGACCCGGCAGCCCCGGCATGAGAAGCTGAGCGTCTCGGGCGCGGTAGGCTGACAGCAGCACTATGCAGGCGGCAGCGACTGCGTCCGTGCCCTTCTTGCTGCTCTGCGCCCTGGGGACCTGTCCCCCGGCGCTCTGCGGCCAGGCAGGTAAGTTCGCCACCCTCAGTGGCTTCGGGATGTACCATTTTTCCGGTAGTCTTCGGAGCTCTCGGGCTCATTGAAAAGGGGCACCCCCATTTCTCAAGTGCGCGGGGAGATTTTTTTTTTTTTTTAATTTGGAAGGGTGATGAAAAGCGGAGCAAAAATGCATGTATGGGGGCGCGCGGATGCACTAGAAGCCTTGGGTCAAATGCCTGTTTTTCTTAAGAGGACTGGGGAGAATGGGAAAGGGGTACCCTGCCTTTGGGCCCCAATCCTGGATGCTCTCAGATGAGCTGGTCCAAGGTTCTCCAGCTGGTGCCTCTGCGTCCTTCCAGATGGGGTCCGGGAGGGAGGAGGCGGTGGAATTTTCGTGAGGGAGAGATGTAGGACCACGGGAGGGACGAGTGTGGGTCAGAGTCTTTATTTTTGCCTTTTCTCTCCACTCCCTTCTGCCCCCCTCCCTGCCTGGAAGGAGACGCCTCTTTGACGGAGCTGGAAAGGAGGAACGAAAACCGCTTCCTGGAGCGCCAGAGCATCGTGCCTCTGCGCCTCATCTACCGCTCGGGAGGCGAAGACGAAACTCAGCATGACGAGCTCAACACTCGGGTGCGGGGCGACCTCGGCGGCCGGCAGGTGAGAGCGCTGTGCAGGAGGTGTCCTTCGAGCGGCCTGGCCCACCCGCGACCTCACGTTTGCTCTTGGTTGCCCTGGAGACGGGTGACTTGGGTGAAATCAGCGCAATCCTAATGCGAGTCATGCAAAAAGAAGGGGGAAAAGGGACTTAAAAAAAAAAAATGAACCGAAAGAAGCACTGCTGAGAGCTTTGCTTTGCTCCACGGGAAGTAGGGTACTTTGGGCGGGATACCTCCAGCAGAGCAGTAACCTTAGTGAAGGGGCGGGGAGGGAGTAGACCCTCTCATTTTAGTCAAGCAAAAAACTTGCATAGGGGAGGAGATTATATATGGGCAGGTTTGCATCATCATTGTTGTTTAATGCTGAAAGCTTAGACTTTGTAATGCAAGATTGGTACTGTAAAAGAATGGGGTGGGGGCGGGGGACGGGGAGGCGTTCCTAAGAAACCCAAACTGTAAAAATAAGTTAAACTTAAGTTCTCTGATTACTTAGATTTGTGGAAACCAAAGATTCACCACTACTTTCTACAGAAGGGGTTCCCCCCGCCCCTTTCTTCATTAGTAGCAGTTCTCTTGGTGTAATTAGGGCTGTTTTGTTTATTAAGCATCTAAAATTATTTTTAAAACCTAGCTTATGATTGTATCTGTATTTAGATCAATGTCATATATCTACAGATATGTTTGAAAATTATTTAGAATTTATCAGCTAATTTTAGTAAATATTTTGGGAGCTGTGTAAGTATTTTTGAATTTATAGCTATAAACCTGGCAGGCAGTTCACCCAATTGTAAGTACATATTAAGGTAGAACTTATTCATGTAGTTGAAATTTTTTTTAAACTTCACTGAAGCAAAGGCAAACTGAACATTTTCACATGCTTAAATATACTCACCAATACTTTAAGATATATCTGAGTGAAGTGATATTTATATTGACTTATCCATATATGTAAACTATGTAAAATTAGAAAAATATTATTTACATCTGAATTTGTAACCAAATGCTTGATTCTGTTAAAATTTTGTCAATTACGATAAGACATTAATCTAAGGACTACTGTAATATCCATCAAAGTTAGATTATTTTAGTAGAAGACATACTATTCCAAGTCATTTTAATGGAGTCTATTATTTAAATTAATGTTTGGTACCTGCCTATTTTCCATTTTGACTTGTTTTCATTGGAAAACTGAAAGAGAAGGGAGCATAGTTTCTTAATCTTATTTTTCAAATAATTAGGAGTATTTTTGTGGAGGAATAGTCTCATGCCAATTTGCAACCTTTGATTATAAAAAATATCAAACACACAAAACTAGACAGAATAACATAATGAACCCCCACTTTCAATGTTTAGCAACTGCTGTTTTATCTCTACTCTCTACTTATTCTTTCCCCTTGTGTATTATTTTGAAGCAAAAATTTCAGTAGTATACCCCTGAAAGGTAAGAATTCTTTTAAAACATGTAACCCTGACATTATCGTATTTTAAAATATTAAGAATAATTTCTTACCACTATTGAATAGCGAGTTTTTCCAGAAAAACTTCAAGTATCATATATGTACATGTACATATATGTGTTATGTGTGTATATATATAATATTTTATTTATATTTTATATACACACATATATATTATATATGTAAATATGTGTGTGTATGTATGTATGTATATATATATATATATATATATATATATATCTCACATTTGTCTATTTGAACAAGGATCCAATTAATGCCTAGAGACCACGATTGGTTTATTTTTTTTTTTTTAGGCTTCTTTTAATGTGTGATTTCCTCTCTCCATTTCTTTGGTTTTTTTTTTTTTTTTTTTTAATGTTATTTATTAAAGACTTGAAGTCTTTCATCATGTAGTTTCCCACAGTCTGAATTTTGCTGAGATACAGCTGGGCTTTAGAACAAATCACAGAGACTTTCTGGGAGAGAAAGGACAGAAGGAAGCAGAGATACAGAAAAACCACAGGATTGAACCTGGAAACTCTGAGTCTCTGCCTCAATGCTGGTAATGCTGTCTTCAGTAACTTCTGACCTACTGTGTGTTGGTGAAAGACCAACATTTTGAAAAACAAGCCAGTCCTTTTCTCACCATTTATAGGGCACTACTTCTGCAGTTTTTTGATTCATAGACCTGTCCACATTGGTCAGAAAATACCTTGGGCCCCTGCAGATTTTACTTCTTAGAGCAATAAATCTCACAATTGAGAAGAATGACTCTTGACTTTTGGTGAGGTGTGAATAAATTGGTAGAATTTAGGTTAAGCACCATGACTACATTATTAATTCAAGTTAGAAGTGAAAGTTTGTATTGTCATCAAAGTAATTATTACAATTAATTATTATAAGAAATTGTCCCAGTGCTTGGCACATAGGCCACACAATATATTTTTTCTTTTTTCTTAAAAAATTTTTTTTAATTGTAGTTGAACACAATACCTGTATTTTGTTTTGTTTTTATGTCATGCTGAGGATCGAACCCATTGCCTCACACAGTGCTAGGCAAGTGCTCTACCACTGAGCTACAACTCCAGCCCTCACACAGTATATCTTGATGTCTGCATCACTTGGGGATCCATTGCAGTTCATCATGTTCCTTAAACTACTGCTGAAATCATAGTCAACTAGGACTGCATCTGGCAGTTAGGATTGCAAAGACCTATTTGACATAGGCCAACTTTTACTACAATTAGGAAACTAAGAAGTTTTCTTGCACTTTTGGCATTTCTAGTTTTCTAAGCGTTGTCGTTGGACCTGAAAAAATAAGTTGGTTTTATATGGATCTTGCTATTTCTTTGGTAATTAAAAGATATCTTTAGGTATCCACAGATATTTTTAGCAATTTTTTATGTGTGTGTGTTGCAGAAATAAAATCAGGATGACTTTTTTGTGAACTCACAAAGTTTATATATAGATTTTTCAATTCGTTTATTTAAAAGACATTTATTTACATGGGCTCCTGCTTTGCAGCAATTTTTGTGCAAGGCCCTAGGACTTTACAGATAAAAGACACAGTTCTAGCCTCTAAGGTGTTCACAGACTAGTGGGAAGATGAATGAATGAATAAGCAATTCCTTTTGCCCTTCCCCATGGTTTTCTGGAAGTGATCAAAGATGGCTGTGAAAACAGAGAAGTCCCAGCACTAACCTAAGTAAGCAGTCAGGGTGGGCTTTTTGGAGGGCGCACTGTCTTAGTTGTGTTTTGAGAGGGGAATTAGTAATTGGCTATTTTAAAGGGAGGGAATGGGCACAGCCAACTGAAGGGAGAGCAAGGACATAGGAATGTGAAGTCTGGACTTGTCTTTGTTAACTGCAGATAGTTAAGACTTAAGGGACCAAAGAGACAAAAGAAGAAAGCAGGGAATTGATGCTGTAGCACTTTCCTGACTTACTGAGGAATGTGGACTTAATCCAGTAGGCTGTCCAAGGATTTTAGTAAGGAGCATTAATTGGTTAGATTCATGCTACAGTGGGATGGTCCTGTTTGTTAGAAATGAATACTCTTAATTTCAAAGAGTCAATGAATATGATTATTTACTTTTACTCATTGTTAAATACCAGTTCACATCATCATTAAGCCTCATAAGAACTTAGTTACTAAATATACTGAAAACACTGTATAGGGAGTTAATGTTTGTAAAGCACTTAGGACAATGCTGGGCATATAGTAAGTACTCTGAGTCTGTTAAATAACGTTAACTCCCTCACGCTGCTTGAGTACTATTTAGAAATTTTATGACATCACTGGAATGCAAAATGGTGTCCTAATTACAGGAGTGTAACATTTCCAGAAGTGAGTTACAAATTATCCAGATTTACATGACTGAATGGAACTGATTTGTCCTAGAGAGAACAGACCTAATAGGTCATTTAAATTCAGTTATCACTTAGTAAGATCAAGCAATTGACCTATGTATTACTCAATGATTCATAAAACTCATAAGAACTATGACAGAATAAAAACTTTAATTTTATTCTTATTGTGTCCTTGTTTCAGTTTTCAGCCCTAAATGGGAACAATTTTTATTTTGGAAGAGATTTAATTTTAGTTCTGTTTAAATGCTGACAATTTGATGAGTGTGAAATAGTGCTTTTGTTGATGAGTCCATCTTGTAAAACATTTCATTTTTACATAGTTACTTCAAAGCACATTTTATTTTTTATTCCAAGTGAGATTATTAGCTCATGCTAAAAGCTTATTATTCCATAAAGTCCTAAAAACAGTAGTTAAAATGATTATACTTGACTGTGGGTAACCTTGCTGTCTTCAAGGTTGTCTACTAGTTTGAAGTAATTTCAGTCTTGGAAGATGGCACTAGAATAAAGTAGTCTTTCTTCTGTCTTGAAAGTATTTATGGTGAAAGAATTGCATGTGTTAGATAAAAAGATAGAATTTTTAATTTTTTTAAACTGGTTACCTATTTGGGCAAGATATTGCCTACTTAGTCTCACTGATGATTTGATATTGATAATCTTGTAATTGCTATTTTATAGAATATAAGCACCTTAATGATTACTCTTTTTTTTTTTTTTTTTTGCCTGCCAAGCATCACAAATTTATTGTAGCAACAAAGATAGGTTATTTGGTAGTTTATTTTGTTGTGTAGTCACCTTATAAATTATGCATAATTTGTTGTATACTCAAGTGAGTATATTTCTCTACAAATAGCGGACATTATTTTTGTCAGTGAATTAGGCGGGTCACTTTTTTTTTTTCTTTCTTCCTTTAGAAAGTGTTGTACCTTCTCAAGTAGTTGGTCAGGTGCCAAGGACATAGCTCTACAATTTATCAGAGTTTTGAAAACCAGTAATGACTGGAGAAAATGCAAGACGATAGCAAGATTGAAAGTAGAAGGTGTTCTCTATTCTGTTTGAATGTATTTTTATATATATACCTAAGCATGGATGAACTGTACTTAAAATTGTGCTGTTTCATTTGGGAGCACTGAGTCAGCTTGACAGTAAATTGTCTGCAATACTGCTTCCCTGGCGGTAAAGGAATCCTAGGAATTACAGCTTTGGTGGTATTTTACAAAGATAGCACAAACATTTTTTTAATTGTATATTTGTTAAACTAAGTAGCTTGATATTGATTAAGGTTTGCTACCAATCAAAACTTTGTTATACTGCCATAAATAGGACAGGAACATTTCACAGTACATTTTGGTTCTCCTACCAACCTTCTTTTCCAAGAAAGTCAAAATCAAAATTATGAAATTTCCTTTAAGTCCTTATTCAAATTTACATAACTAAGTGGAATTGAAGAGTCCTAGAGAGAAGAGACATTGTAAGTCATCTAACCTAATTTAGGAATTACTTTGTTTCTGCTCTGTGAGATCCCAATTTGTATACATTTTTTTTGTTATCTTTGAAATTCTATCTAGTAATTTTAGTGTGCACAAAAGGAACCAGTTTTCATCACTTCTTAACTGCTACACATGGAAAACTATAAATGACTCTATGAGCTTTTGGGTTGATAAAATTTGTTCCTAGTTTTATTTACTTTCTCATATGGCAAAGAATGCCAATTTTACCAATTAGAGTCTGTTTTGGATGTACATGGAGAGAGACTGTCTTTTTAATCTCAACACACTGAGAACAGGAACCTGTAAGGTCAGTATTGTTTAACAGTTCTGTGTTAGTCAGCTTTGCATTGCTGTGACCAAAATACCTGACAAGAACAATTAAAGGAGAAAAAAGGTTATTTGGGCTCATAGTTTCAGTGGTTGTGTCCATGGTCAACTGGCTCCTTTGCTCTGGGCTAAGGAAAGTTGCTTATCTCCCTAAAAGCAGAGAGGACAGAGAGAAGGAGGGGCCAGAGGGATAAGATCTAATCTCCAACTCCCAGTGACCCAACTCCTCCAGCCACACCTAACTGCCTATAGCTACCACCCAGTACAGTAGTTTTTCCAAATTATTAATCTATAAAATGGATCAATCCACTGATTAGGTTATAGTTCTCATAATCATTCCACCTCTGAACATTCCTGCATAAACACAGGAGCTTTGGGGGCAAACCTCATATCCAAACCAAAGGAAAAGAAGATGTTCATAAAAATGGGGTGGGGAGAGAAAAGGAAGGAACCTTGAGGGGAATGATGGAAGGTAGAAGGAAAAATAAATCAGGAAAAGAGAAAAATACTTGTAATAGAATTTCTATATTTGTTATACACTAAAAATTTAATATGTAGTAATTTATGTGGTGACTTTATGTGCCAAATAGTCTTCTTAGTGCTTGATGGACATGAACTCATCCCATTCTCAAAAAAATCACTTATAATAGGTTAATAACTTATCTGTGAAATCACAAAGCTGAGAGGGGATTTGAACTCAAGGATTTCAACTCCAGTGCACTGGTTATATGATCAACCACTGTGCTAGACTGGCCGGTGGTAGAGGGCCACTGACAATTCTTCAGATGTTATTCAAGACATTTGGATGTCTTTGGCAATGGGATCAAAGATTCCTTATATTAATTCAATTAGAACAACATATTTCTTGCAGTACTTGAAATACACACACACACACACACACATTGAAGTTTCATTCATTTTACAACTTTAATATATGTATATATAATAATATGTATGTATGTGTATATATAAAAAGTTGTATTATATATAAAGTTTTCAAGCTAGTACAAGTGGAAAATTCAGAGATATTTGACATTTAGAAGGTGAAAAATAACCTCTTTAAAGACGTGTAAATATTCGATGGTTACATTCTTTGATTAAAAATCAATGTTTTTGGTATTCAGCAGTCAACACCAAAGTTATATGTACTCTTTTGTGGTCACAGTTTCATAAACAGAAACTTTAAATGCTAAACAGGGATTCACATTCCTATATCCTTCATCAAAAGAAAAGGTACAAAATATGTTTTGTGGCTTTATAGAATTAGAAGCTGGAAGGTCCCAAATGTCAAGTCATCCAGGTCACAGAGATACATAGCCTTAACCAAAAAATGATAGGTTCTGTGAATATCTAATTAGATGTGTTTAGTTTGGTAATAAAAGCACTAGAAAGAAAAATAGAGTTGAAAAAATAAGAATTAACTTTTTTTAAAAAAATATTTTTTAGATGTTGATAAACATTTATTTTTTTCATTAATTTATATGCAGTGCTGAGAATCGAGCCCAGTGCCTCACACATGCTAGGCAAGCACTCTACCACTGAGTCACAACCCCAGCCCAAGGATTAACATTTACCAGCTACCAGACACTATGGGAGTGATTTCCATGTATCATCTCTCATTATGAAATAGACACTATTATATCCATTTTAAAAATGAGGAAGCTGGGGCTGGGGTTATGGCTCAGAGGTAGAGTGCTCACCTGGCATTTGTGAGGAACTGGGTTTGATCCTCAGCACCACATAAATATAAAATGTGTTCAGCTATAACTAAGAAATAAATATTTTTTAAAAATGAGGAAACTGAGGCTTAGAAGCTAATTAAACTGCTCGAGGTCATAAAGCTAGAAAATGGTAGAATTGTAAAAAGACTCTCAAAGAAAATGTTAGAAATCAACATCAAATAATCTTTTTGTAAAATCTTTGCAACTTAATATTTCTCATTCATCTCTATGTTAGAACATTCTTAAATAAATAACGTTATTTATTTAAGAAACTGTTGACCCTGCCCAGGACTCTTTGGCTAACTTGCAATTATATTACACATAATTAAAATAGAGTTCAACATGCTATATTTTTAAGATATAAATACGTCATGTAGAACATGACTTTACACTTCTTGCTGCCCTTTACTTCTGATTACATCATTTGAATTCCTTTTAAGATAGAAATATGTTTTGTTGTTCCCAGCACAAGCTATTATATGTAACTTGATTTTGAAAATAAAACTCAAAATGCTGTACCATGATCCAGAAATAATCAGTAGTTCTAAGTGGTAAGAGAAGGAATAAGGAATTTCCTCATTCCTCTTGCCCCCAAATCAATTAGTTGTCTGCACTGAAGAGATTTTTCAGCATCATATGTATCAGCAAGGGTAAACAAAGACTTTTCTTCTCCTTTTTAAAAATTTATTTTGTACCAGGGGATTTTAGCACTTAGCCAGAGTTGCCCTTTTTGTTGCATTTTTTTTGTCCGAGATCGTTAGATAACACTTTGAAGATGAGAAATCAATGATACTTTTCTTGAGATAGGTCTTGAGAGCTCTCATTTTGCAATGGTTTTAAAATTTCTTACCCGAGGCAACGGAACTCCGGGGTGACAGTTTTGTTAGACCACATATTCTCTTGGCACTGCCTCATCTCTCTAGCCTTTACCTTTAGTGGGTCAATTTCTCTTCAGATTTTTTTTTTTCCAGTTCACCTTTAAAATAGGCTTGTTGGAGAGAAATTCCCTTCATATCCTCCACTAGTAAGTTTAGGTGTTGGGGCCAGGCTGCTACAGGAATTTTTGCTATTCCTGGTCATAGTGCAAACTTTTCTCTAAGGAGTTTCTCTTTCCTTGGATTAAACAGCAAGATGCTGCAGAGGGAGCTGCTACTTGACAGAACCTGATCCTGAAGGTTTCCTTAAATTCTCTAGTGGTTTTATAATGCATTTAGAATATCCAGTCAGGGGGAAGTCTATCCAGGTTCCCAGCTGTGGATCCTCAGCAGGCATAAGGGAAGTCAAGGTTATGCCCCACCTGATGCTATTAACTAGTGTAGACTGAAGAGTAGGGAAGGATCATCAGAATCTGAGCAGGAGCAGGCTTTGGCCAAAGGCTCAGGGAAATCGCAGATCAGTTATGAGAGAAGATACTAGTCCTACTGTGCTGGGCCAATCCAGGACCTCCTGTCTGAACTAGAGAGAGTACTACCTAAAAGAGTCTGAGGGACTTTCTGATTTTTAATCTTAACCATTTAGGATTTAGTGGTTGGTTCCACTTTTGATCCATGTTATAGGTTTTTTAAAAGGAAACTTGTCTTTAGCCAGACTTGCTCTGATGGTCCCTGGGATTGCGTTCATTTCCCCATGAATTTTAAGTGTTTTGTTCAAAGGGAAAGAAACGGAATTATTCAGCATAATGGTAAATTTGAAAATGCATATGTTAAAAAAATTCCCAGCATTCTCATTCAATGCTCCCTAAAGTTTTTTTTTTTTAATATTTAGTTTTTAGTTGTCGTTGGACACAATACCTTTATTTTATTTATTTATATGAGGTGCTGAAGATTGAACCCAGGGCCCCGCACATGTTAGGCAAGCACTTTACCGCTGAGCCACAACACCAGCTCCTCCCTAAAGTTTTTCCTAGAATACCCATGGAAGTATTCCTAACTACTACTAAGTTGCAATTCATGCCAAATTCACCTTGAAAAGAACTCATAATCTTTGGGGGGAAAAAAAGGCTGGAAAGAAAAGTATTCAACTCAATAATTACAAATTTTCAAAACTCCAATTTATAAAGACTCTCCATTACTTCAACATACATTTATTTAACAAATACTACACACCATTGAAAATAGCCTATTGCTCCTTTGAAGCTCCTTTCCTCCTTCCTTTTCCCTCTTTCCTCCTCCAGTGTCCTTTCTTTCTTTCTTTCTTAATTATCCTTCTCTTACTCCTCCTTCCTCTTCCTCCTCCTCTTAGTTGGTCTTATTAAAGTTCTGCAGGGTGTGGGAGAGGGATTTAAGGGGCCCATTCTACTCCCTCTTATGTAATTCAGACTCTAGACACTGTGCCTTTCCTGAGTTGGGAGATGAAGCCTAAATCAATTTCCTTACTCATGCAGGAATTTTTTTTCTTTAATGTTTTTTTAGTTGTAGTTGAACTCAATACCTTTATTTTATTTGTTTATTTTTATGTGGTGCTGAGGATCGAGCCCAGCACCTCGAACATATGTGCTAGGTGAGCGCTCTACTGCTGAGTCACAATCCCAGCCCCAGGAGTTTTTGATTCTCTAAAAATTAAACTAAATTTGTATAAAATGAGCAGTAGAATAGCATGTGGTATTTGTTAAATGTATGATGTATGAATGAAAAGTCTTTGTAAACTGGAGTTTGGAAAGATTTAATTATTTAATTGGATATTTTTGGTATCAGTCTTTGCCGCAGAGTGAATAATTTTCAAGGTGAGTTTGGTATACCCTGCAGCTTATCAGAGTTAGGAATACTTTGATGTGTGTTCCAGAAAATCTTTAGGTATTGTTTAATGAGAACACTGGGTAATTTTTAAAACAAATGCATTTTCATAGTTACCATTATGGCAAACACTTTAGCTATTGTTTCTTATGAAAAGTTTTTATTGACTTTGATAGAAATGTAAATATTATTGAAGATGATGAAAATTTGACTCAGGACTAAAAAAAATTATTCTACTTTTTATGATCCTGTATGGATGGTTAATATATAATTAGGACATTGCTTGCTAAGTTATTTCCTCATAAAAGTGCCTTTTAAGTTGGACAGATACTGAGTGGGGTGGGTAGGTAGAGGAAATTCATGTTTGTTGTCACCAAAGGTGGAACCATTTCTGAATGAGTAGGTAACTAGAGGTAAGACTATTTTAAAATCACAGTGTACATTTTTGTTGACTCTCAGGATGTCTTAAGGTAAAGGGGGGGTGGATACTGATTTTGAAATACTAAGAATTCTTATTTGATGTAATTTCCGAGATAAGTTGAGCACAGTGTTCTTATAGTTCTTAATGATCTTGCATAGACAATGTTCTCCTGAGTAATGAAGAAAAGCACCATTAATTTGTAATTTAAACCAGTTTAATTTGAAATCACTGATGATGAGTTGTTTAAATGTTCTGATTGTGAAATCTTGGAGTTTACAGTTGTAGAGTATTGGGGTAAAAGTATTTTAATTTAGTTGCACAGAAAAACATGGAATGTAGTTATGGACCCTCATCTGCATTTTTATTTCTTCCCATCATTGAGTGCAGACAGCCTTATACGCAACAAATAGTCAACAAACAAATGTTGGCTGAATGGGATAGTTTATGCCGTGCCATGTAGAGGGCCTTGTTCCATTTTTGTGCTCTCAGATGCCTGATGTTATATTAGACTTTCCCTGGTTAGTTATTTCTTTACTTTGCTCTTCATCTCTTTATTCCTCACCTCTCAGTAAGGCTCTGTCACTCTTGTGTAGTCCTTTTCCATTTGTCATTTTCCTGTGAACATAACTTCTTATTTCCTCTGACCTTTGGTTTATTTTGTATTTTTTCCCCCACTCTATTTCTGTCAAGTGTCTCTTTTTCTCTTAGCAACTGAAGTAAAAACAAGTCTCCAGAAGGTTATTTACATTCAGTGTTGGGAACCATCCCTGTTGCACAATGCTGGACTTAACTTGTTTTGGAATTTGGAAAATGTGTTATAGTTCAACAAGCTTTCCATTTTACTACTTACCTTTAAATCATATTTTGTGTGTTTTTTTCTTTTTCTTTGATTCCCCTTGCCCCTTATTTATTCTCTTCATTGGGTATGGATTGAAGTGTCCATTCTGTTCTTCACTGCTGAAATAATCTCCTTTCTAATTAAAAAAAAAAAATTCTCATTGCAGCTAATCCCCTGGGTTTAAGTTTTGAGTTATTTTGAGTTATGTACCTGGTCTATCCTCCTCACTTGGTGAGCATGACACTTCTCAGAGGCTTCAATGGTGTTCCATTGCTACAGGATAGTGATCCATTGCCACCCTGGTACAGGGTGCATATTTAGGATAAAGGAATGACAGGCATTTTTACACATATACTAAAAGTAGAACTTGTATCATAGGCTTGGCATAAAATTGTGTATGCTTATGTGTGTGTTAGGGGAGGGGCCTGGGGCACTTACAACATGGGTATTACTAGATTGTGACCCTATGACATAGACTGCAATCTTGGCGTGTGTTTGGTCATTCGTATTCACCATTGTTTATTCATTGATTAGTATTGTGCCTGACCTACAGATATTAAATATTTATGGTCTGTTTTATTTCAATTTTCTGTCTCAAAGATGCAGAAAAAAGTTTTCTGTAATCATTTATGTTAGTGATTTTATTTACTTTGGAGGTATTTCCCATAGTTATAATACCTCTTTCCAAATGGAATATTCAAATCTTTTGTTGGGATGGGGTGAAGAGAAGCATGGTGCTCCTTCCACCTGTGCCTAATCTCTGAACTCTTTTTCCCTCTTTCCCTCACATATTCCTGTTGGTCCAGCAGAGATGCTGAGTCTTTAGTATGCCCAGATTCTGTGGGGATCCTTGGATAGTGAGTGTCTGCACTGATGTAGCTGTCCCTCTTTTTGGAATCTGAGGCAGGGTTTATTAGGAAAGGCAGGGCCATGGTGATAAGAGGAGAGAGACTGCCAGAAAAAGTGGCAGGAACTTGGACCATGATTGGCATACTGACATTCCACCACCTAACGCTGCCTTGCTGTCTCCCAGCAACTTTAATCACTGTGACAAAATCATCCGTGTCAGTTTATAGCCCCGTCTCTCCTAACAAAAATAAATCCTAGATGTTTAACCTTTGTGTGTGATTTTATTCACCAGGCTTTGTCATTTGCTGCCTGGAGCTGCATTTTCTTTAAGACAATGATGTGTGTCTACTGAGAGAGTGACATATAGTGTTCCTGATGGACCTGAATTCATATGACATATTCAGCCAATGATTTCCCTTAATATTTATTTCTTATTTTTTAAACTGTGATACTGAACTAAGGACAACATCTTCTTTTATTTCTAAGCCCCATATAACTGTTGCCTAATGTTTAAGTTTTTCTAATTTTTATCTTTCTTTTATGGACTAACAAGTTAATGTAAAATATTTTTATTATTTATGTGAATTAATTAAGTCAATTATACTGCTATTTTATAGTTTTATAATATAAAAATACTATATAATAAAATATTTATATTAGATATTTGTTAATTATAAATTTTCCTTATAATATTAATTGATGGTATAAGCTAATATAAAACATTTTCTATTTTAAAATATTTCTTGGGAGTTTACCCATATGGGATTCCGGGAAATCTCTATGCTTATAAAAGATCTGTACATGCTGACTTAAATCTGAATAAAGCACCAGTAAAGAATAGTCCTTTTGGGGCTGGATTGTGGCTCAGTGGTAGAGCGCTCGCCTAGCATGTGTGTAGGCCCTGGGTTCAATCCTCAGCACCACATATAAATGAAAGTATTGTGTGCAACTACAACTAAAAAATAAATAAATATTAAAAAAAGAATAGTCCTTTTAGTATAAGTAGTTTTAACCATGTATATCACAGTATAAATAAGGATCTATTTTAAGGACTTGTTCTAGGGAAGAGGCCCCACATCAAAAGTTGAAGATCAGGAAGTTGTCTGACAGCAAAGAACTCTGAAACTGTTTTCATGACTTCACCCGACTTAGTGTAATCTCAGGAATAAAAAATTCATGTTTTACTTATGTGTATTTTAAAAAAATAGCTTTATTGATATATAATTTGCATACCATAGAATTTATCCACTTAAAAATATCTACAATTCAAAGATTTTTGTTGTATTCAGAGATTGTGCAACAATCACTACAATGTCAAAGCATTTTTATTACCTTAGAAAGAAATCCCATACCAACCTCCCCTGTAAATAGCACCTGTAGGCAAACAGTAATCTACTTTTTGTCTCTATAGATTTGCCTGTCTTAGACATTTATATAAGTGGAATCATGCACTCTCTGGTCTTTTGTAACTGGCTTCTTTCACTTAGCATAATACTTTCAAATTTCATCTATATCGTAGCTTGCATCAGTACTTCAGTCCTTTCAATTACTGAATAACATCCCATTATTTATTCATTCATCTTGATGGACATCTGGGTTCTTTCCATTCTTTGACCATCATGAATGACACAGTTATAAACATTTCTGTAAAAGTTTTGTGTGGATGTGGGGACAGACGGACAGACACACGCACATACACACACACCCAAAATCAAAATATGTGTCATGAAAGAGATCTTACCCGTATTATATGCAGTAGAATACTTTTCATTCTACTCCATTCTGTTTCATTTTCTAAAATATCCTGATCATGGTACATTAAAGTGATTTCAGAAGCTCTTCTGTGAAAACCAAGATTGCCTTGTATTTGAAATGTACTTATGCAAACAATAATGATTTTATGTTGTTTTTTTAAAATAGTTTATTGATATATAATTTGCATACATAAAATTCATCCTTCTAACTGCAATCCAGTGTTTTTTAATACAGCTTTAATAAAACTTACAGTTATTCACAATACATTGTTTTTTTTCCTTTCTGTCTGGCATCCTCTTTTTTTTTTTAAATATATTTTTTAGTTTGAGATGTACACAATACCTTTATTTATTTGTTTATTTTTATGTGTTGCTGGGGATTGAACCCAGTGCCTCACGCTCTATGACTCTGACTGAGCCACAACCCCAGCCCTGGCTTCCTCTTTTTATCATCATATTGTTGTTGATGCCATTATAAACTAATTGTGCTCTTAAATCCATTTATTCAGCTTCTTTATTTTATTTCTATGTGGTGCTGAGGATCCAACCCAGGGCCTTGCACATGCTAGGTGAGTGCTCTACCGCTGAGCCACAACCACAGGCCTACCAGCCACAATCACAGACCCACCTTATTCAGCTTCTTATTAACACGACTCTCTGTCTCGTGTTGGGTTAGCCTTCAGCTCCATGGAAGAACTTCCCTTTTCTTGTAGTGGATTTTCATATTTAATAAATATTTCAACACTTAATCAATCAACCATGTGTCCCTGAGTTTCCAACAGTTTTCAACAAACATTCTTTCCAAAATCTGTTATTCCAAAGTTAGTTGTTTGTATAATTTCTCTTTCTCAAGAAATAATTAGGTTAGAAGAAGTCCGTATGCTTTTATTTTTAGCATCATATGTTCATAGCAGAAAGTGTTCAAGAAAAAAAAAGCTCAAGTGCAAATAGTCTGAGAGTATTGTTGCTGATTCTGGTGGTAGTGATGGTGGTGGTCGTGGTGGGTGGAGGATTCATGGGACATCTCTTCTTCATTGGGCCATTGGGTCAGTTTTAGTCCCAACTTGATGAGAAAAACAGCTATACTTTCCTGTGCACCTTTGGCCCTTTGTGCAGTTGTGTATTTCAGTTATGTTCAAGCTATTAATCATGCCTTTTTATAGCTTCTGTTCTCTGCAGTGTGTTTTCACTAGAACTAGAGATTCTTGAATTCTCTTTTCGTCGTCCAATTTGAATAATGAAGGAACTGAGGGGATTGGCAAATATTTAATAGATCTTGATTCTTGTTCCTTTTCTTATAAGGTCTAAAACTTGCCAGCTCTGTAATTAAAAATTTTCTATTTTTTTTTTTAATTTCTTCAGGTTAAGACTCAAAAACTGTTTTGGTCAATCTGATGCAGTGTGTGTGTGTGTGTGTGTGTGTGTGTGTGTGTGTGTAAGGGGGGATAATTATTTCCTGTAATTTACTTTAGTTCATTCCACAAATATTTGTTGAGGGCCACTATGTGACAGGCATTGTCATTGGTCCTTGGGATACATCAGTGAATAAAAAAAAAAAAAAACCCTTTATTTATTCTGTGGCCCATATTCTAGCAGATAAACAGAAACATATTAAATGATGAATTATACAGAATGTTAGCAGGTATTAAGGACTAAGAAAAATAAAAAAATACAGCAGGATTAGGAGTGTAGGGAAGTATGAGGGCAGGGATTGTACTTTTTTTTCCCCCAATGCTGGGGCTTGAACCCAAGGTCTTATGCATGGTAGGCAAGCATTCTACCAGTACACTACATCTCAGGACTTGGGTTGTTATTTTTAATAGGGTAGTTCGTTAGGCCAGAGAAGATCACATTGAGAAAAATACTTGAAGGAGGTGGGGAATGAGCCCTGTGAGTATTTGAGGAAGAGCATTTCAGGGAGAGAGAAAAACCAGTTTGATGGCCCCAGGGCCAGAGTGTGTCAAGAATTAATAACAACTTGACTACTCCAAAGAAAATTAATGATAAAGGTCTTATTGGAAACTGTACTTGTGGGGAAACATTGGAATCATCCATACCTGTGGCAGTATTTTTGGTTTCTTCCTGTAATTTCAAAATATTGGCTTATTTCACCAAGGAAGACCATGTAGATTTTCACTGTGGTGTCTGCATTTTAATTCATATTCCTCCTCTTTCCACAGTCTCACAATGCAATTCATTTGCGTCTTTCTTTGCAAGACAGTATTACTTTTGTATTTTTAGCACATACATGGTTATAGCTTACTCTTTTTTGTGTGGTTGGTGGGTATTTTTAGTACCAACCTTCCATAAAGCAGCAGATACTTTCTGCTATGCCTCAGAGATGAGCCGCATACCTCCAAACCATCTCTGAACATATCCTGTTTCGCAAATGGAGCAAATAGCCCTAAATTACATTAAGACAGGGTTTTGTTAGCTAAGAGGAAAAATAAGATGATGCAGCATTGGAACAGAATACAAATGGATGTTGGGAAACTGTTTCAAGAACCTTATAAAGTAGGCTCAACAATCTTTGTTCAAAATACTTTTGAGTTAGATGTTCGTTTCCTCATAAGTAGGAGGAAGAATGAATCATATAACTCTTTGAAGCTCCCTAAAGCTCAGAGTTCCATCCTTTTCCCTCTGTACTGTGGATAATACATATTTCAAGTTATGTGGCCAAATGACTACCAAACTCACTAAAATATGTTGGCTGAATAAGATTAACACAGGAATGAATGCAGGTCAGAAGTTTCTAAGGAGAATAAGTAGATTCTTATAAGCATATACCTGTAAGGGTCGAATTCTAAATGACAGCGGTAGTGTTTACAACTGCTGGAGAAGTAACTAATCAAGAATCCAATAAAATAGTTTAACTGTAGGAAAGCAACCTTTATATTAGTCCTGAGAAATATTTCCCATTTTTAGCTAAGTACTGTTTGCAGATTAACTATTCTCATATTGTTGTTAGATAACAGTTGTTGGAGTTGTTTTGAATTTATAAGTGACCACATACTTTGTGTCACAGAAGGTGCCAGTTATTGGGAAGGCAGTCATACTTGGTACTGGGTTGAGGGTAGAAAGTGGTATAGCTGAAGGGCATGAAACTCAATAGGGAGGGATAGAGGAATTGTCACCTGAAGGTAACCAAGGAAGCAAGAGCAATTCTGACTCCTGATTACAACAAGAAATTCTGTTCACACAGGCTTTGACTTCTGAAGGGTAACATCCCTAACATCTACGGAGCTAGACCATTCTATGTACTTTACATCTATTCAATCTTCATAGAAATCCTCAGAGGTTGGTACTCTTGTTGCTATTTAATGAATACAGAAACTGAGGCACAGAGAGCTAAATAACTTGCCCAAGATTATTTAGCTCAGCAAGGAATAGAGCTAGGATTTAAACAAGGAATCTGGCTAGAGAATGTAACATTTTAACTACTGTGCTCTCCAGCTTTTCTTAAGTTATCATTGCAGTTTAAAACAGAGGGAAATCCTTTTGAACAAAACACTTTAGCAATGGACTAGCCTTCTACAACAATAGCAGGTCTTTCCAGACAGAATAAATCTGTGGGTAGGATCTTATCTTCTTTGGAATCTACTTTGACTCTCCTGGAGTCCGGTACATATAGCAGGGGTTCAGGCTTGGTGGGGAGAGGTGTAGAGCCCTCTGGGGAGGCCAGAGAAGGACAAAGAGGACAGCTTGGTGGCAGTTTGCTGAGGATGCTGGTCTGGGGAACATTTGAGTCAGAAGTCCTTGCCAAGAGGCAGCTTCCCAAAAACCCAGTGGGGGTGGTTCAGAAAGACGACCTACACACTTTTGAGAAGTGAATAGATACTCTCGGTGGGGGGAGTGTTAAAATAAATGAAAAGTGACCTCCATGAGGTTTTATTCATTTGCCTCAAAGCAACAACTAGTTTTAAAAAAGAATCATAAAACACAGAAAGAAAACTGTGCTTGGCTTTTTTTTCCTTTTTAAGGAAATCAAGATGTCGTATAAGAATCCTTTCTTTAACTCAGCATGTCAAAAACACAGAGGACTCATTAAACTGCCCTCGTTTGCCCCCAGGAGAGGCAAGAACTAGAGAGTTTAGTTTATTCGTCTTTGTTTGAAAACACATCAAGAGCACAGAGACCTGGGTCACATATAGGACAGACAGAAAACAGTTGTAGGCCCCTGTGTGCATGCAGTTTTGTGAAGACTGAGTGAATAAGCAGAGGAAGAAAAGGAGACTCTGATCTCTCTTGTGTCTCCAGAGTGCCACCATTCTGCCCTAAAGAGTAATGACTCCTTAGGATTTTATTTATCTATTCTTTCTGTTTTTGGTACTGTGGGGGATCAAATTTTGTCAGCCTTTGACAGAAAATATTTTCTATTAAGAGTTGAGTTCACCACTGGGCACAGTGGCACATGCCCGTAATCCCAATGGATTGGGAGGCTGAGGCAGAAGGATCTCAAGTTCAAAGCCAGCCTTAGCAAAAGTGAGGCACTAAGCAACTCAGCGAGACCCTGTCTCTAAATAAAATATGAAAAAGGTTGGGGATGTGGCTCAGTGATCCAATACCCCTGGGTTCAATCCCTGGTACCCCCCGCCTTCCCCCCGCCCCCCCCGAAAAAGACTTCATGCTAGTGAAGAAAACAATGGTGTTTAGTCACTCACCATTTTTGCTGCTGTGATTGAAAGACCTGGCCAGAACAAATGTAGAGGAGGAAAAATTTATTTAGGGCTCACAGTTTCAGAGGTCTCAGTAAGTGGCTGTAAGTGGCTGGCTCCATTTCTTAGGGCTCAATGTGAGGCAGAATATCTTGGTGGAAGAGTGTGGCAAAGGGAAGCAGCTCACATGATGGTCAGGCAACAAAGAGAGAGACTTTACTTGCTATATACCAAATAGCCATGCCCGCAATGTCCTACCTACTCCACCCATCCCCTACCAGCCTTCAGTTACTACTCAGTTAATCCCTATTAGGGGATTAATTCACTGGTTGGGTTAGGGTTATCACAACCCAATCTCTGAACCTTCTTGCATTGTCTCACAGGTGAGCACTGGGGGACACCTCGCAGTCAAACCATAACAATGAGAATAATCATTTGATTTCCTTTTTGTATCTGATTCTGATTTTATATCACTGGATATAATTAGCATGTCTTAGGTCTAAAGATCAGTGAGGATCTCTATTCTACCTCCTTCATTTAGAGCATCAGTTCTATTACTGGCTGTTCAGAGTTGGACTCATTTGACTACAAAATTTGCTTGTTTCAAATAGTAATATTCTTCCTAGTTGTAGTTAACTATAAGCTTTTGCTGCCATAATGTATGCACCTGTGCACATGTACACACAAGCATTATTGGTTGTACAATGGATAAGGTAAACTGATTTCTAGAGTTTTTCTGTGTCTCATAATAGCATTTCTTTCTTTCAGAGATGATTAAGAATGAGAGTATCCACATACCAAGAAATAAATAAAATTTAAAACTTCATCAACAACAAATAAAAATGTTTAAAAAAAAGAATGAGCGTATTTAAAAAAAAAACTTCACTTTTTTAGTGTTTAGTGCTAAGATTTAGATACAACTCCATATAACTATATATGACATGACCTTTTTATGACGGGATAATAGGGCTCTAGCTTCACTGAATAATGGAAGTATAACTGAAATTACTATTTAGAATCTCCATTATCTTTATCAAACAGAATAACTTCCTTATTTTGATACTTCTTAAGAGTTTTTCCTTGTAAAATTTTTGAAAAAATTATTCTTATTGATTCTATTTATATTAATATGTTTTTTAGGTAGAATCCCCGAAAAAGACTATGTACCAAGTACATGTAAAATAATTTTCTTATTTGGTGTTTATTTTCTCTCCACCATGCATCATGGCCAAAATTCTTTCAAGTTTTTTGTAATATAAGGGCAAGGAGTTACACTTAAAAGTATTTAGAGATGCCAGCTAGTAGTATGTGGCCACCCATTAATTAAAAACTCGGGGTACTGATTTATGTCATACTTCATTTTAATAGCTTCTAGCTATGTTCTAACCTGTGGGTGCATTAAAAAAAAAAAAAAAAAAAAAAAAGCTCCTTTGTTTAAGACAAGGTTTTCTCAGAGCTGGCTGGTAATCTGATCTCCCTCTCCCCAATCTCTTCCTCCCACCCCTCTTCTTGTGAATATCCTTTACATTAGAGACCAGTCGCTTTTTCTTCTTCAGCAGAGGTTTTGCTGTTAGAATATTTTACTTAGATTATTTCCTGACGGTGTTCTTGGAAAACTTTTGCAACAACTGACATGTTAGTCAAGAAAGAATGTGGTCCTTTTAAAGTTTGTTGTATGTACATGTATAAGCAAAAAGTTCTAGAATTAGAAATTTCTAGTTCTAGGAGAGAAAAAGTCTTCTAACCTAATGTGAATTTTGTTTCCTGAAGAAAATGCTATGGAATCCGTACAAGCCTGCTGTTCATCATGGCATTTTGTTCAGTGGTATTTCTGATTTTTCTTTCTGTACATGCTTCGCGTTGGCCCTTTAGTGGAAGTGAGCCTTCACTCTCAGACACCTCTGATATCTGTAAGCAAGATGAAATCAAGTAAGCAAAGAAAGATCCATTGACATAACAGGACTGGGTGAAGTAAGTCTTGATGTGAACAACTCACCATTCTTAATTTTATTCTTTGGACTTGGCCTATTTCTGATGTTGCCTCCAGGATAGATTGTGACCCAGCTGGCAGAGACAATTCTGATTCCCAAGTCTGCTTTTAAAATTGTATGATTTAGTGCTAAGCTGAATAGTTATTCATTGGAGAGTATGGTAGTTTAACCACTCATTTTCCCTCCTCTACTTTTTTTTTTTTAACCTGTCTTTACTTAGCTTTTTGTACTTTTGTATTCTCTGCAACAAGCTTTTTTATGCTCTTTTCACTGTAAACAAAAGTTTAAAAGTATTTTTCTCACAGCATTGTATAATTATGACTATTTTCAGTTCACATATGGGGACAAGATGAAGCATAGAAAGTTTTCATAACTCCACTCAAATATCTAGTCAATAGCAGGGCCGGAAAGAGCTCTCAGTGTGTTTCTCCCAGGCCTTTGCTGTACTAAGGAAGGATATCAGTTTCCTAGGGTTGATTCATCTGAGAGATTTTTTTTTGTGTGTGTGTGTGCTGATTTCCTTGCATCCAAGTATTGGGGTTCTTTATACTCAGATTTAATTACAGCTCAACATAACTACATATTTCACTGTTCTCAAGCCACTAAGTATCTTAAAGTCTGCTTTGACTTTCAGGATTATGTGAGTAAGCATTTTTTTGTTCAGGCCTTAAATTGAAGCCCTAGTAATGGGCAGTTAATGGCCAAGATGATGAAGAGACTGATTTATCAGAAGATAGCTGAAGCATAAATAGGTAATGAGGCTGCCTGACTTCCTGAATGGAGATGAGAAAATAGGCGCTAGTGTCAGTGTTGGCATTCTCTCTCCACTTCTGGCTCATTGGAGCAGGGGCCACTGGAAAGAAGGGGCATTGGCAGCCAGGAAATCACAGAATCTTGGGCTTTTAGTCCCCTCAGAACTGGAAATTTGGCAAAGCAAATTCAGGGAATGTCTCTTAAGAACTCATCTTGTTCAAGGAAAACCAATTTTTATAGTATGTATGGCTTTATGTAGGTATATCCTGGGTACTAAGATCTATACAACATAATTTTTGTTTTGGGGCAATATGTCCCCAAACAAAGGCAATAGATTTTTGTTTACATCAATTATAAGGTTTTGGGGTTTTTTTGTTTGTTTGTTTTTTGCATTAACTAAAGTCAATAGCAAGAACTGAAACTTGGAGGATAAGTTGGAGAATGAGTTCTACTAGGTGAGAATTCCATGAGAATTGGTCATACTTTACACTAACATGGATAGCTCTTTAGAGAATACCATGGGAATTCCAATTTCTCTCTCTCTCTCTCTCTCTCTCTCTCTCTCTCTCTCTCTCTCAAAAAGTACAATGTGTGTGTCTCTGGGAGACACTATGCTAAGGTCCTTATAGAGATGTTTGAAAACCTATTGGTCCTCAATTAATCTATCTGGGAAAGTCATCATAGTAAATTACTTTTTCCTCCTTTTGGCTTTCTCTCACTACCTTACCCCCCACACCTTTTAAAAATATTTTTTTTTAGTTGTAAATGGATACAGTACTTTTATTTTTTAAATTTTTATGTGGTGCTGGGGATTAGCATGCCTCTTGTATGCTAGGCAAGCGCTCTACTACTGAGCCACAACCCTGGCCCTCCCTCTCCCCTTTAACAAACAAACAAAAAAGAAGAAGAAAAAAGAAAAAATGAGACTTTTTCTGTTTTGGTGAACTCAACAACAAATTTAGGTAGTAAATTGTAAAAAAAAAAAAAAAAAAAAAAAAAAAAAAACAAGATGCAGAAGATCAGGCAAACTTGTGAGAAATATGAGGACTTCAGTAAGTAGATCAACTGTTTTCAAAGTTAAACACATTTGATCATAAATAGCAAAGAAGAGGTCAGAAACTATTGTTTACTGAATATATACCATTGCAAAGACCTTTATATCCACTTCCTATTTCTTTTAGGATAAAGAGTAAATTTCTTAGGTTGTTTTGGGATGGGGGCTTTTCAATTCATAACCATACCCTAGAATCTCATGGGTGGCTTTTTAAAAGACATTGATGCCTGGGATTCACTCCAGATCCACCAAATTAATCAGAATCTGTAAATTGTGGGTCACTGCATTAGTACGTTAAAAACAAAAATATTATAAGCAAGTCCAGCATGCAGCCAGGATTGAGAACGGTTGGTTCAGAAGTTCTTTAATGTCTATAGTTTGATCATCACAATAGATGCCTCATTTTTGCTCCCCTCAGAAATTTAGCATTTTCATAGTTTCCTGATTGGGGTTCTGTCGTAATGGGCAAAAGTTGTGACTTATGCATTTGAGGGGGAGAAATAAAGAATGTTCATGCACTTCTGCCTTTTCAATGCTTATTCATTCAAATCACTCAATACAATTTCACTTAATAGGTTCTTTTTTTTTTTTTTTTTTTAAAGAGAGAGAGATAGAGAATTTTTAATATATATTTTTTATTTTTGGTGAACACAATATCTTAATTTTATTTTTATGTGGTGCTGAGGATTGAACCCAGTGCCCCACGCATGCCAGGCGAGCGCGCTACTGCTTGAACCAGATCCCCAGCCCACTTAATAGGTTCTTAATCAAGAAAATGACAATCCTTAATGCTAGGCACTGCAATAGATGTAATCAATTCACAGCAAACAACTCTAGATTAATTCTAAGCACTGCAAACACAATGTCATTGACAGACATTGCCTCTGCGTGCTAAGCTCAAGTGTCAGATCAAAAGTCTCAAGCCTTAGGCTTTAAGTCCAGCAGATGAACACTCACTCAGACTCTGGTGATCAGTGCAGGAACCAGGTCAGGTTTCTCCTGGGGTGGAGCTGACAGCCGGCTGATTGAGGAGAGGGTTGTTGGGAGAAGTGGCTCTCACCAGGGTCAACATGTGGCTGTAGAGTTTGAGAGCAAGAAGCAGATGTAAGAAGATGCAGAGGATCAAGCAAATGATGAGAGGAGTTGGGAAGTCAGTCCAGGTCCTCATCAGGCTCTCCAGCATGAGGGCATCAGTGTCGGCTGGCTGAATGTCTGTTCATTTGCTCCCTCATTTATACTAAATTTGGGGCTTCTGACCACCCTTTTGATCCCTATCAGCTGCCATTGGGTTTCTCAGTGATGTCATTTGCCCTGAGATTAAAGCATCTGGTTGGTGGTCCCCACCTTGATTTTTTCACCTTTCTCCCTTACTGGGGTGAGGACAACATGCCAGAGACTTCAGGATGGGAAGAAGTGACTTATTTATGCCTGAGGGCCATACTGGAGGGCTCTGTTAGTTGTGCCTGGTGAGACTGCAGGTTTCAAACTGGAGTTTAAAATGGAGTTGCTTAAGCTAAAGCCTAAGGCCTCAGGCCATCCTTATAGCTAAATTGTTCCTTTTAACTGGAGTGCTTATCTCTGCAGTTAGTCTGAGGGGACCAACTCTTCCTTCTCTAACCCTACAGTTGGGCTGCTGTTGTATTTTGTACCTACATACCTATATTGCACTTATACATATTTTGTAATAATTTGTTAATAGCTTCCCTTTTTAATTATGTGAGTGTCCTGGGTGTGGAGACCTTGTATAACTGTTCCTCTATCCCTGGGGCATGGGCAGATCTCTACAAAGGCAGAATGGACTTATTTGTAACTTATTTGTTACAACAAATCTACAAAGTGTATCATTATTTTAGCTCTTCAGAGATGAGGACCTTCAGTGCAAAACATCAAACATCTAGCCCCAGATAATTCTACTTGTAAATGGAAAATCCAGAATTCAAACCCAATTTAGCTCTTTGAAGTTCATTCTTTAAAGACTGTGGTTTTGTTTTGTTTCTTTTTGTTTTAAATACCCCACTGCCAGGAGCTTTTCTGGTTTTTGTAATAGTAATGCAGATGGTTGAATTTTGAAGAACAGTTGAGCTAAAGATAATGTGTAAATTCGATGCAATATATGGTAGAGATTATGAAAACTATAGGGGTGATTGAATTGACCAGATTTAGAGGAAAAAAAGGAAAAGGTATTTAACACAGTTATCAATACAGAAATGTGGATAAAAACCACTTATGTTTGTAATGTATCATGCTAATTTCTGTATTAGGTAGATAAGTTGGGTAGAATGCTTTGTTAACAAATGCCATTGTAGTACAATTCTTTTATGAGATTTATCTTGTATCTTAACTGACTAGACAAGGGAAAACTATCCTGCCCTTGTGGCCACAACAAATTGTAGCATGAGAAACAGTAGTCTTAGTACACATCTGATTATCAGTCTTTTAGCTCTTTTGTCAGAGGTTCACTTAAGGAGATAGGGTAATTACAGTGAGCCCCAATAATATATTTTTTGATATAAAAGAGGAATAACATATTCAAATGGTAACTTGCTATTGGTATTTTTTTTTCCTATCAAACTGAAAATATTAGACTTCCAGGAATTGCATTTGTATTTTTTTTTTTTTGAGAGAGAGAGAGAGAGAGAAAGAGAGAGAGTTAGTTTTTTAATATTTATTTTTCAGTTTTCAGCAGACACAACATCTTTATTTTATGTGGTGCTGAGGCTCGAACCCAGTGTCCCGCACATGCCAGGCAAGCGCGTTACCACTTGAGCCACTTCCCCAGCCCGCATTTGTATTTTTTAAAAATTAAGTTGTAACCTTCAAATGGCAAAGAAGTGTTTAGGAAACAGAGTAGCTAAAGATTTTGTTACATAATTATACACTTCTTTTGAATAATGTTAATTACTTTTACACTTACATGTTGTATAATACTACTTGGTTGGTAATACCTGTACTCTGTTCATGTCCATTGATTTTACTGGGGTTGGAGTTAAGAACCCAAATTACCTTTTCTTTTCCCTTGTGTCAAAATTCTGAATTTATTTATTTATTTATTTATTTGTTTGTTTATTTATTTATTTATTTATACTGGGGATTGAACTTAAGGGCACTCAACCACTGAGACACATCCCCAGCCCTTTTTATATTTTATTTAGAGGCAGAGTCTCCCTAAATTGCTTAGGGCCTTGCTAAGTTGCCGAGGCTGGCTTTGAACTTGAGATCCTCCTGCCTCTGCCTCCTGAGCCTTTGAGATTACAGGCATGCACCACAGCGCCTGGCTAAAGTTCTGATTTGATCATGAATGTTTTAGTCAACTTTGCTTTGGGAAAAACAACAACAACAAAAATAAATAAATTAAAATAAAAACTGGTTATCAATAAGGAAGTCTTGAAAAGTTTGTTTTTGCTCTCTGGGATATGAAGGTTGGCCCTGGTTGGTTGACTCTAGAAAAAAGGACAGGTTGCCAAGAAGCTAAGTGCATAAAGAGTTTGGGGTTATATTCATATTTAAATTTCAGATACTGCCATGAATATTAAACAGGTCTCAATCTGGGGAATGTATCAGGTTCTTCTGGTTCTAAGATTCTATGATTCATTTTTGAAATTAAAAATTAAAATTAATCTTATGTAATTATATTGATTTATTAAGAGCTCTTGCCATCTGGATAGTTATTTTATATTTTCCCCTTGAATCTTTTGTTGCATATCTTGTGTAAATGTCATTTACAATACCTATGTCATTTTTTTTCCTTAAAAAATGGATTTCTTTGTATGGTGTGTGTGTGTGTGTGTGTGTGTGTGTTTGTTTGTTTGTTTGTTTGTTTGTTTTCCAGTACTGTGTATTGAACCCAGGGCCTCACACATAACTTGTCAAGTACTCTAACACTGAGCTATACCTCCCAGACTTTTTAAAATTTTATTTTGAGATAGGCTCTTGCTAAGTTGCCCAGGCTGACCTTGAACTTGAGATCCTCCTGCCTCAATCTCCTGAGTAGTTACAATCATAGTCCTGTACCACCATGCCTGGCTCCATGTATATTTTTTACTGAAGTTCTCAATTTCTAAGGTTGTAATCAGACGGGCCTTAGAAAACATTCTGTGTGTCAGATGTGGTAACATTATTGATTTTTTTCCCCTGATGAAAACAGTTTTAAAGATTGCTTTTCATGTTTGGTTTTTCTTTCAATATCCCTTAAAATATTGTTTAGAGCATTTTCATGGCTCAAGTGATGATCCTATTATAATAATTACTCACTAGAACTCAGTAAAACCTGCAAGCACCTCTGAGTAGCAGATTGAAAGCCAGGAGTTGCAGCCTGAGGGAGGGGCCTGCCAGCAGGCAAGATGCCTGCTGTCACCATCTCTCTGTCCTTGCAAATGACTTTTGCATACATTTACCTAAGTTTTCTTACTTGTAAAATAAGGATGTTGTATTATATGAACTCTAGGGATTTTTTGATATCATTTTGATACTGAAGTAATGGGTGATTTTAAAAATCACAAATTATTCCTATGTAATAATTTGAAGGAGTATATTTTTACAAAATTTTATTTCCCACATATCCTTGAGAGCCATTACTATGTGTGTGTGTGTGTGTGTGTGTGTGTGTGTGTGTGTGTGGTGGAGGGCAGGTAGGGGGAAGTAGGGATTGAACCATTGAATTCAGGGCCTTGCATGTGCTAACCACACTCCTCCACTGAGCTGCATCTCCTGTCCCCATCATTAATGTTTTTCAACATTCAATTTAAAGTTAGTAAGTATTATAATTTTTCTTTGGTGCTGGGGTGTGGTGGTGCATGTGTATAATACCAGTGACTCTGGATGCTGAGGCAGGAGAATGACGATTACTGGGCAACTTAGCAAGACCCTGTCTGGAAGAAAAAAAAAAAAAAAAAGGAATAGAGAGATAGCTGGTGGAATAGCACCCCTGGATTCAACCCCTAGTACTAGTATTCAAAAATAAATAAATATTTTTTTAAAAAGCAGAAAAAGAAAGAAAGAAAGAATTTTTCTTTGATAATATGTCATATTTTTTCTCTACGTCCCAAAGGAAAATCTGATATTATACTAGTTCTTTCTTCTCAAATATTTCCTTTTCCTTTCAACTAAAAAGACAATGTGTAAGATTAACTTTCCAAAAACCATTCTGGCTCACTTTAGTGGAACTGAATAGTAAGCTGGGTTGTTAGTGCAGCAGAAATTCAGTGTGATTCTCTTTATTATTTCTCCAAGTACCATGTTTCTTCTCTTTGGTTTAATTATAGACTGGACACATTGGAAAGTAATCAATGAAAGTCAGATTTGGCTGGATGTGGTGTGACTGTATCTCCCAAAGGTTTGTGTGCAGCAAGTGTAGTCCCTGGTGTGGCAGTGTCCAGGTGGTAGAACCTTTAAGTGGTAGGGCCTGGTGGGAGGTAATTAGGACATGAGGCCACTGCCTTCAGGAGGGATTGGTGGAGTTCTTTTTTTTCTTTTTCTTTTTCGGTACCAGGAATTGAACCCAGAGGTACTTAACCACTGAGACACATCCCAGCCTTTTTTTTTTTTTCTTTTTAGAGACAGGGTCTTGCTGAATTGCTTAGGGCCTTGCTAAGTTGCTGAGCCTGGCTTTGAACTCACGATCCTCTTGCCTCAGTCTCCGGAGCCTCTGGGATTATAGGCATGTGTTATTGTGCCCAGTGATTGATGTAGTTCTTGTATGACCAAATTGTTTTCATAAGAGTGGATTATTATAAAGTGAGGCCACCCCATACACTTGACCACTTTTGCACATGGTTCCTTTTCTGCTTCTTCACCGTGTTTTGACATAGCTAGTGGAGGCTTTGCCTAGATGGTATGCCATTTGAACTTTGCAGCCACCAGAATTATGAACCATATAAATCTCTTATCTTTACATACTACCCAGTATTGAGTATTTTGTTATATCAACACAAACTAATACTACTGGTAAGTCCTATGTTTGAGGCTTTATCCTTGTGACCCCACCTAAGTCAATTCTGTTGGCATTGGTGCCCTGGTTTTAACAGCTGTGGAGGAAAGTGACATTGAACACTGGTGCAACCAACTCTTTATTTGAGCTGCTTTTCTAAATGTTCAGGGACAATGCCTCTGAGCTTGTATTAGTTTCTTATTGCTGCTATTACACATTACTAGACACTTGTGACTTACAACAATGAAAATTTATTGTCCTACAATTCTGGAGGTCAGAAGCCTGAAATTAGTCTTATAAGGCTAAGATGAAAGTGTGGACTTTACTGTGCTCTTCTGGAGGCTCTAGAGGAGATTTTTATTTCCTCACCTCTAGTTTCTATAGGCTGCATGCATTCCTTGACTTATCACTTCTTTCTTATTTCATTCTGACTATTACTTCTCCTTCTCTGACTGTGACTTTCTTACTTCCCTCTTATAAGGACCCATTTTATTAGATTGGGCCCACCCGTATAATCTAGGATAAGTTCTCCATTTCAAGGAACTTAACTAACATATTTGCACAGTCTCTTTTGCCACATGACATATAACATGTTCACAGGTCTAGGAATTAGGGTGTGGGCACCTTGCCGGACATTTATTCTGTTCATTTTAGATCCCTTCTAATCGTTAAGGCTGCCCCTGGAAGTCACCTCCTCAGAGAGGTCTTCTGGGACCACCTTGGATGCCATCTTTCCTGGGGATTCTTGACAGCATTACTCTATTTTATTAAATCTGAGAATAGTGTATTTTACCTTCTAATTTATTTTTATTTAATTGTTCACTTTCTATATCCCTCTACTAGAAGGTAAGCTTCTGCTCTAATGAGCAGAAACATGGCCAATCTTCTTCACCACCTTTCCCCCCAAAATCTAAATAGTTTCCAGAAATTGGTACACTTTCAGAAGTTTGTGAATGAACCCATCTGTGTACAGTCTGAAGAAGCCTGCCTTACTGAAAACTATATTAACATGCCCCTGTTCCTTTTTCTTTCAATAATGCAAGGTTTGGGCTGGAGATATAGTTCAGTTGGTAATTAATGCAAGATTTTTTGTTTTTGTTTTGTTTTGTTGTTTACTGATGGCAGTTAAGCTAGCTGTCAGTAGATTTTCTTTTGAACTTAAATATATGGGTCTGTCCTTGGGACATGATTGAGGCCAATAAAATAAAATACCAGTTGTAAGATGGAGCTGGAGGAAAAATAAAATAAAAAAAATAAAAAAGAGTTCACTTGAAGTAAAGTGGATGGAACTGGAGGACATTATGTTAAGTGAAATAAACCACAAACAGAAAAAAAAATTTTTTTTTTGCATATTCTGTCTCATATATGCAACCTAAAAATGTTAATTTTAAAGTAGGAGAGAGTAGAATAGTACTTACTAGAGGTTGGAAAGAAGAAGGGGATAATGAATAGAGAAATGGATAATAGGTACCACAATAGGTAGGAGCAATAGATTCTAGTGTCCTACTATACAGTAGTCCCACTTTACAATGATAACCTAGTATATATTTTATTAAGAACTAGAAGAGAGGAACTCAAAGGCTCCCGACATAAAGAAGTGGTAAGGAACTAGAGATATAATTACCCTAATTTGATTGGTTCACATTTTGTAAATATTTTGAAATAACACACTAAAACTCATGAACTTGTATAATTATCACATGTTGATTAAAAACAGAAGTTGCCTGTGATCTCAAGACTTGAGAGGCTGAAGTAGAAAGATTGCAAGTTTGAGTCCAACCCTGGCAACTTAGCAAGACCTTGTCCTAAAATAAAAAATAAAAAGTTGTGGGCTATAGCTCAGTGGTAAAGCACCCCTGGGTTCAATAACCAGTACCAAAAAGATAAAAATTAAAATAATAAAAAATAAAAAGAAGAAAGAGAACTAGACAGAATTAGTAAATACCTTGCCAAAACAGAATGTAATATTACCTTGATCTGAGCTCTAATTATGATGCCCTGGTAAGTAGCTTGGGCTTTCTGCCCTCTTCACCACAGATTTACAATGCTCGCATTTGTAATTCAAAGGAGACTGAGATAAGAGCTATAATAGTCATACAAGAAGAATAAAGGAGGAAGAGATTCATTTTAATTGAGACATCACTTCTGGTAAGCATAGCTTTCCTCAGGCTGTTCCCAAAACATGATCCAAAGAGCTTTTAGGCAGAAGGAACAACATCCATTGACATGGCATTAAGAACAACCCTGATGGAAAGATGGTATTTTAGTATGCAGGTAATTTATAGCTGTGCCCGTATTCATTGATGCATCCAGGTGATATATAGAACAATTCTTAAGTACCTAATGCTGGTCAGTAATGAAGCTGTGATGTGACCCTGACCTGAAGTGAGGAGGAGGAGGAGGAGGGAAAGAGGTTGGAAAGACTTCATAGAAGAGAGGTATTTTTTAAAAATAAGTTTTAGGGGCTGGGGTTGTGGCTTAGTGGTAGAGTACTTGCCTAGCACGTGCGAGGCCCTGGGTTTGATCCTCAGCACCACATAAAAATAAATAAATAAAATAAAGATATTGTGTCCATCTACAGCTAAAATATAAATAAATAAATAAATAAAATTTTTAATAAAATAAGTTTTAGTTGTGATGGACACAATACCTTTATTTTATTTATTTATTTTTTATGTAGTGCTAAGGATCAAACCCATTGCCTCACACTTGCTAGGCAAGTGCTCTACCACTGAACTCCAGCCCCAGCCCATGGAAGAGAAGTATTATAGACTGAATTGTGTCCCTTCAAAATTCATGTGTTGAAGTTGTAACCCCCAATATGATTGTATTTGAACATAGGGCCTTTAAAAGGAGATGATTATGGTTAAATGAGATCATAAAATTGGGGTCCCTAGTTCGATAGGATTGATGCCTTCATAAGAAGAGGAAGTGACATCAGATATATATGTCCAATAGAAAAGGCGATGTGAGTACACAGTGAGAAGAGAAACCAAATCTGTCAACACCTTAATCTTGGACTTCCAACCTCCACAGCTGTGAAAAAGGAAATTTTTGTAGTGTAAGCCATCTAGCCTAGAGTATTTTGTTATGGTAGCTACAGCAGATATTAGAAGGAGGAACTTGACCTAGGTCCTAAAATGGGTAGGGCCAATTCTGGGAAACTGCCTTGTTGAAGGGTTTGGTTCAGAAAAGTCCTCAGTAAAAAAGTTAGAGGCAGAAGTCTGGTAGCTATTACCTTCTTGGTTTATATGTTCCTAATGCCTGCTGCATTTCAATCCTTTGATTTTCTTGTAATTAAAATATTTCTAACTAAAAAAAAAGTGAACAAAAGCCATTGAAAAAATTGGAATAAGCAGAGCTTTTGACCTACAGAAGAGAGAACTCAGTGTAGATGGGGTATAAGGGGGTGCTTGGGAGCTTCTGGGCCATTATGCCTGGAGTGAGTTGGGAAGGTAATTATGGAGGATTTTGAAATTAGGGGAGAAGAGTTTTGTATTAAGAAAAACCTGGTGTTGGTTAGGAAGAGTGAGGGAAGAGTGAGGAGTTAAGGTTAATGGCAAATGAGAGAAGGCTCTTCATCTTTGGGGTTTTATGAGAATGGGAATATGTTAGGAACTGAGGTATAACATTCTTCCACCCCAGTCTCTTCCAAAAGCTTGAAACAGAAGAATTATCCTTTCTTTACAAAAAATCTTCATCATTGTTAAGTAAGCTCTCTCTGCTCACCTAATCCCATAGTTTACTGCAAAGGAAAACCTAGGGGTGGTTGAGGTTCTCTTTTTGCCCCACTGAATTCTAGGATGTGTCTTCCATGATGTGCTAGTTCTCAGGAGCAGCCCCACCATCAGCCTCACATACTATATACATACAGTTGTTATTGATAGTTTTTCTTTCTAAAATAATATTTGTATGTTTTTCTCCTTGTAAGAGTTATACATGTTTATTTCAGAAAGTTGGATGCTATAGAGACACATAAAAATTCAGTAGTTCATAGTCCTACGGTTTAGATATAGCTTCTATTAGTATTTGGGGAGTCAAACAGAATAGACAGTTTTGGCAGGGTGCAGTGGTCCCTATAATCCTAGCTGCTTGGAAGATTGAGGCAGAATGATTGCAAGTTTAAGGCCTGGACAACTTGATGAGGCCCTTTCTCAAATAAAAAGGGTTTGAGTTGTTTCTCAGTGGTAGAGAATTTGCTATCATGTCTGAGGCCCTGGATTTGATCCAGAGTATGCGGGCAGGGGAGGGAAGATAGTTTTCCTTACTCATATACATATTTCCCTGAATACGTATTCAGTGAATACACATGATAATTCAATATATTATTATTATGTTATTGATGACATTATATATTTTTAGAGTGCCCATGTGATTCTCTGTGGGAGTTTGTAAGATGGCATAGAAAACTGATTATTTTTATCCAAGAAAATTTTGATGAGTGATATTTGCATTAGATGTGCAGAGGTTCAGATTTTTTCTTAGGAAGATGTGGAAACCTCTATGCAATTAGGTTTGGTAAGTTTGAGCTGAAGTATTACTTTTATTTTATTTTATTTAAAAAAAAATTATATATTTGTTGTAAATGGACCTTTATTTTATTTATATGTGGTGCTGAGACTCAAACCCAGGGCCTCAGACATGCTAGGCAAGTGCTCTACCACTGAGCCACAACCCCAGCCCCAGAAGTGTTATTTTTAAAGTATGCATTCGAGATATGATAAAAAGTTTGTAGAGGTTGTATCTTTGTCCGTAGATCATATTCACTATATTACTTCACTCTTGAATTGAGCATGTTTTCATTTTTGAATGTAAAGGCTTAATTTTAGAGCAGCTAGTCATTCAATATAGAATAAGATTAATGAAGTAAAGCCTTCTTAGAAAGGGAATGTTTAACCACTTGAGACAAAGTAGAAAAGTAGGGCACTTGGCTTCCTTGATTGGGTGGTAGTTCACTTCATATTGGTGAGTACTTGGCTTCTAAGAAGGTGCAAATTTTGCTTTAGTATGCTTTCCTTTACTCTCCATGTTGAACTGGCTCTCTCATTGTGATATTGTAAACCTTTTTGAACAATCATAAGCAATACTACTCATCTGATTGCTGTGGCTAATAAGCGCCTTTTATCTTTTTGATATTGCAGTTGACTCATGTTGACCAGGCAAGCTTCCAGGTTGATGCCTTCGGGACGTCATTCATTCTTGATGTCACGTTAAACCAGTAAGTGTTTGTTGAGCTGCCTCTCTTTTGTGAGACACACATTGAATCTAATTTCCTAACCTTCTGTGAAATTTTTCTTACTACATTTTAGTTATCTATACCAATTTAGTACTGCATTTAAAACTGTTTTATCTATTGACGAGAAAGTAGAAAATCTGGTAAATAATAAGAAATAGATATGCATTTGAAATGGCATAGCTGTAACAGATTTAAGAATGTACAATGGAGGCAAGAGTTATTTCAATATTATATGAGAATATATATGAGTTTCCTATGAATGACAGATATTAAAATAATACTTTGGGCATTAAAATGTCTTTCTGAATAACAGCAGAAGAGATAAAAGTATACTTTTTGACTAATGATTCAGAGAATCAGCTGTATGATATGTGATGCTAAATAATGCCTAGTGTCTATTTGATGCTTTGATACAGGGGCATGTTTTGTTGAGGCGTAGAGTAGTAGAAATATTCTGTATTTACAGTATGATTTTAGAAATAGTCAGTTGTTTACCTAGAATTTTAGACTGGAAGATGACTTTTTACCCCCTTTTAGTGAGGATTGAAACCAGGGACTTGTACACGTTAAGCAAGTGCTCTAGCACTGAGCTCCATCCTCAGACTTGGAGGAGGCTTTTGATAGATCACTAGATTTAATCTTTTTCACTAATTTTAAAAAATGTACTCAATTTCCTATCAAAAGCAAATGGGGAGAGACCAGAGTTCTTCCAGGCCTGAGTTTCTGGGCAGCGATGAATCACAGATTTACTAAAAGCATCTATACCACAGCTCAGGAAGACAGTTTTGAGGTCAGAAGATCAGACAGGTAGACCAAGAGTGAGAATTGGAACCTAAGC
Source organism: Marmota monax (assembly GCF_021218885.2). Lineage (NCBI taxonomy): Eukaryota > Metazoa > Chordata > Mammalia > Rodentia > Sciuridae > Marmota > Marmota monax. The sequence goes on along the minus strand of NW_026693851.1, from coordinate 3,088,814 downwards.
AGTCTAGAGTGGGGAACCAGCTATACTGAAGACTGTCAGTTTAATTTTTAAAATGATGTAAGAAGCATAGCTTGAACTTCTCTGAATAAATACCAGCTACTTGTGACCGTTTAAATTTAAATTAATCAATTTAAATAAAATTAGCTGTGTACAATGGCACAAGCCTGTTGTCCTAGCTACTCAGAAGACCAAGGCAGGGGGAGGATTTGCTTGAGCCCAGAAGTCTGATGGATAACCTTGCAAGAACCTGTCTTAATTAAAAAAAAAAAAAAAAGTAAAAATTCTGTTCTTCATTTGTCATAGTTCAAATGTTCAAAAGTTATGTATGGCTAGTGGCTACCTTACTAGACAAGATTTGAAAAGCTGGGTTCCTAAGGTGTTCCATTTCAGTGACTCTATCCCATATCTCCTTTGTATTCATTATTATTAAATAGTCCCTTGTTTTCTGGTTCCTGACCCAAAGGAACTCTTTTGACTTTTTGTACTCAAATGAGTGATATTTATTCATGTCCATTGTGCTCAAACTGCCTCACCTCCTTGGAGAAATCTGAGTCCCAAAACTCTCTGTTCTCAAGGAGAAACACATATGGCCATACTTATCAGAGCATGAAGCTTGGAATACTGAGGGTGAAGCAAGAATTTTTTTTCCAGATATTGGCAGGAACTTGCATTGGACATTTTTCTTCTTATTTCGATGCAAATTTGAAATTACCAGGAGTATAGAGGATAAAATAATGGCACAAATGAAGTTTGCCTAGGCTGAGAAATATGCAGTATGTTCCCTTTGTTTGCCAGGGTTCTAAACAGTGGTGAGTAGGCAGGTTTTTATTTTTTTATTTTATAGATTCAGTATCTGTCATTATTGTGGTTCTATTGTTTAGGAGCTTGAAGGTAAAAACTAAATATTATCTTTTTGTTGTTGTTGTTTCCTCCTTATGAAACAAGTCTAACACTGGGGGACAAGTAGATTTTTTTTTTTTTTAACCTCGAGGAAAATTAAATAAGTCTATGTGTAGCGGGATTTCAGTTGCAGAATGGATCCAATAATACTTATTTTTAGAGTGGAATGGAAGGAAGAGTATCATTATATGATAAGCCTTCAGAATGTTTAATAAACAAAATTATCTACAACCAGATTATACCAGAGTTCAACTTTTGGTTGTAATCTCTACAGGAGGAAGATAAAAAATGTGAAAGGTTAAAAAGCAAAAAGTACAGCTGGTTCTTATTTTGTCAGAATGATGAAATTTTCTTTATCGGGTCATAATTATGAAATTTCACTCTTTAGGACAGATATATTAATAAAACCAAACATATGGCTTGACCTGGCCTGGCCAAACTAGTCCTGAGGCTACACTGGACCTTTCCAGAAGTCTGCGAGGGGTGTTGTGTTTTATTGTGAAACATTCCTCAGGGGGAACAAAGAAGAACTCCATAAAGACATTTAACTATAGACCCTGAGAAATTCAGGCCAAGTCTTTTCCTATAGATCTCTCTCCTGTTTTTCCAAAGTTGAATAATTAAACTGCCCCAAACAATGAAAGAATATTGAAAAAAAAATTCCATCAATCCTTTTATAAAAGTGACCTGACAAAAAACACAGGGAGACACACCCCACAAAGATGCACACCCTCCTGTGGACTTTGGCTGGTTGTTTTATGATGTAAAATATACAAGAAAATTATGAAGAAGGAGGTCATCATTTATAGCCTGTTTTTTTTTTTTTTGAAAGACAAGATTGTGTTGTGCAGCTCTCAGATCTTGAATGATCCAACTCCAAAATTTTAACTGTATTTTACAGATTCTCACCCAATCATTTTCTTATTTCAGTCACAACGATACAGTTTTTCTCTCCCTCTATAATCCTTATAGCAGGCTCCCCACAAAACACCCCTCATTTCACAGTGGGGATGGGAAAACAACTAGGGTAAGACATGATAGCAGACAGGGTGACCAAGCAGAATGGAAGGCATTATGGAAACAGTGGGAAGAGGTGGGAGAAAAGCAGGTACAAGGTCAGGCAAAAAGCCCCCAGATTCTGTTAAAATGGGCAAGTTTAGGCTGGTCTTTCAATAAGGAGAATCATTTGCCAATTAGTCACCTCTGCCTGCTTTCCACTGGGGCCTTGAATTTGTAGGGAAAGCAGGAGTCAAAGTGGGTAAAAGGGTATAAATTCAATTGGAATTGAAAGCTAGCTCTGAAAGAGTCTCCTTTCTTTAACCATGCTCTATTTGCAGTGTGGTTGATGAAGATGATAAAAATAAGTGGTGAGGATAAGAGTATAATTAAATGATGATGTTACATGATGATGATGAATAACAATAGATCTCTCACTGTTATTAATAAATCTATAACAGAGTATCTTGCTGTTCCACTACATTCATTATGATGAATATTTATTTGTTCAAATGTACATTTAATACAAAATTTAAGACAAATTCATGTTGACTAGTTTGCTATCCTTATTTTCATTTTGAATATACATAAATACATATATATACATATATACACAGTTATCCACATATGTGTATGTACATATATATATACTTATGCATGCATGCAGACATGTGTACACACACATACACGTTTTTTATGTCCCTACCGACTAAGTATCTAGAGCTCTTGTAGACACTAAGCACTCAGAAACAAGGAAATAAGGTCCCCATTCTTAGGGAGCTTGCATTTGGAGTCAGAGTGACGATTAACATGTTAAGTAAGGTAATTTTGAGAGTGACAGTGTTCTTAATAGAGTGCCTGGTGTGAGAGGTGCTATTCCAGCATGATTCTCAGGGATAGGCCATCTCTAAGGAGGTGTCCTTTGAACATAATGGGCCTTCAGACAGAGGAAGTGGTCCTCAAGGCCCCGAGGCAGGAACAAGCTTAGCATGTTTGAGAGACAGAAAGATGGCTTCCCGAAGGTGGGACAGAGTGAGCCAAAAGGGTTATTAAATGAGGTGGGAAAAGTAGATAAGCCAAAATAGCTCGGCAACAGAAAGACTTTGGATGATAGTCTAAGCAGGGGCTATTGATTTCTGCACACTCTGTTGCATTATTCACTCCTTCCCTAACTGACTTATGATCATTTATTCATCAGATTCGGTTATTCTATATTTTAATGTTATTTTCAAAGCAATCTCTTCTAAAGATCTATTCATTGATTTGGGAGCCTGGTATTATACTGTTCATTCATTGCTTTGCCATGTGTTTTAATAGCTGGTAGGAAAAAACCTCACTTTCTTTCTTTTTTACACTTTTCAACATGAAAGAATCTAATAATCGCTATAGTTCTAAAATGGTATCAATACAACAAATACTGTTCTCATAAGTATTAACTGACTATACTGAAAAAAGATTAAGTATATAAATATAATGTTCTCAATTTGAAATACCACCAAAATAAATAGCAGATGTTTATAGTGAAAGATGCAACTGTGAAGTTTTCAGATTCAAATACTGATTTTTAAAAAATTACATATACGGAATACCTAGAAAATAGGTTTAATTGGAACTTATAGACAATTTTATAATATTCATGAGCAACAATTTTTAAAGACATAGAGGGCTATTTTAATTTGGAGTTTTAACATCATTTCCCTTTAATGCTTTTGATTATAGCATGATCATAAACCAAAGATTCAAATGATTTCAAGGGGTTGTTGATACTATTTAGGCAAAATTTTTCATGCACCAGTACTTTTAATGTTGTGTCCATCAAATTATAACAACAACAGCAACAATGGAACCCATAACTATACACAAGATGTAGCCTGTTTTCATGAATAGCACATTGTATAACAGTACACCAAGTTTATATTCCACCATCAAGTGTGGTGCTCTCATTAGTTCACTTTGTGATAGATCATTAAGAGACTCTTCAAATCCAATAGGTTCATCACAACCACTCAAAATATCCAGTGAGAGATTGAACTGGAAAGAAATGGAAGATGCTGAACCTGCTGTACTGTTGAGAATTCCATGTGTCTTTTAGTGGAGAAAATACACACTGTATGTTTCCCAGTATAGAAAAATTCTTGGTTGAGTTGAATTTTTCCTTTTTTTCTGATTACTAATAATTAATTATAAATATTACTAATTTAAGGGGATGATTGAGTGAAAGTTCATTTTTCTTCACACAAGAACAACTTTTTGAAAAAGGTCATGAATTTGAAAAGGCGCGTTTGCTGAGTGCAGCGGAGTACTGTCCTTTAACAGAAAGCCACGTCCTCTGGTATTATCTTTAGTCTGCTCTATTAACAGCCTCTCAGCCCCTCATGATTAGTTGTCTTTTACAAAATTATCATAGGTATTTTCTCCTTTTCTAAAATGGAAATTCAAAATAATTTTCATCACTTCACCTTTGGAATTTTTGGACTGTTATAAATCTATTTTTAATTTGGAAAAAAGAGGGCATTTGTTTACACTATTGACTCTTTCTATCCAAGATTGTAGTGTATTTTTAAAAATATAAGTATTTTATATCTTTCAGTAAAACTTAATATTTTTGTTTTTATAGGTTCACACATTTTATGAAGCAAATTTTCCTGGAAGTTGTTATTTGTTTTTGTTTCTATATGGATCTGACATTTTCCCATCATATTTGTGATTAGTTGTTGATGTTATAGAGAAAGCCATTGACTTATTGAATATTCTAAATATTACTAATGGTTTTTTTTTCTCTTGGATTTGACAATGACATTATAGTTTGACAATAATGTGAATGGCAAATCATGAGAGGTTTTTAATTTTCAAAATGATACTTTTTATTACTATTTTTACACCTTAGTGTTTATTCTAAAAGTTTTTAAACTGTGTAATTCAATGATAATAGTAATTTTGTCCTGTTTCTTTTGAAGACAGAGATATCTCTAGTATTCATTAGGTAGAATGTAGATTACTGGTTTGCGAGAGCTAGTCTTTATTATGTTAGTGCAGCATCCTGCATCTTGTTTATTAAGTTTTAAAGGAATGACTATTTGATTTTATTAAATGACTTTTCAGTCAATTAAACTGAGCCTATGAATTTTCTTATTTAACTGTTACTGTGATTTATTATATCAGTGTTTCCCAATATTAAAAATTATTCTTAACTGCAGAGAATAAACTCTGCTTTGCCATGTTGGATATCCTATATGTCCCTGGCCTTCTCAGTTGTAACTTTAAAATGGAATCATGCTTACTGTTTTTATCTAAATTATTATGGCACAAGACCCTTCTGGTCCTTCTACAGTAAATTACTTTCATCCCCAAGTGTTTCCCTTAAGTATTTCTGAGATTTGGTTTCTAGCCTTTTATCTTGCCCTTATATTGCTGCCACTGACAGATACCCTGCAGAGACCACATGACAGCTGCTCTTCTGGGTACAGCTGCCCTTCACAGGTGATGGCTACTAACATCTGCTACAGTTGTTACTTCCGGAACCTACACACTCACACACATCTATGGGCCTTCTTGTGGAGGGTCAGTGTCATTACCGGAGAGCAGATCCTCTGCTCAGAGGCAGGCAGAGAAAAGGGCAAGCCCTTTCTTTCCTTCCCATTCAAGGCACTTTGCATACTGTCTCAGGGTGAAAGCAATGGGGACATCTATTTTCAGAAAGCAAAGATGGACTGCTACTCTCAGAGTTATGATCTGACTCCTGTAGCTTGACAGTACCTTTTCCAAAGCATGGATTATTCAAGTTTAAACCATCACGTGTGCGGCATGTCTGAAGTCCTGATCACCAAATATATTTCCTTGTCACAGTCTTTCTTCTATTATGAGAAGAAGAATAGATCTGGTCACATAGCTCTCATGCTCAGGCTCTGACTCCTAGTTTTCTTATCTAATGCTTAGAAAAGGAAAGAGAGTAGTTTACAAACAAGCATGAGTGACACAACTCTGCAATTAACACCTTGAGGCAAGTGTGATTGATTTTCTGTACTGGTTCAAGCTTTCCCAAGGGTTCAGAGAACTCCCCAAGGTATACTATTGAGACCTGTCATGAAAAAATCAAGGGATACTCAGTTGCAAATTTTAGTTTCCATTGTAGAGTGCTGCAGAGGATTGCATTTTAAGGCAGTTTCTTGCTTAAAATTTTAAGATTCATCTCTCCAGGTACTCTATTTCTAACTGTTAAAATAAATTTGCTGTTATATTATTTAGAATTTTTGTATGTATAATAATAAGTAAGGTTAGTACTATTCTTTGTTTTGCATCAAATGTTAAAAAGATGTTTAAAATGAAATTATTTTATGTCTTTATAGAAGGTTTCCTGAAAATTTTTCTTGTGTAGAATGGAAATTTATATATCTAAGTGCACATTTGTATATCACACACACACACAAAGTACATGTACTGTTTCAAATGGTAACATGAAAAAAACTAGCTCTCATAAATAGTCAACATTTCTACTTATTCTAGAGACATTCATACTATCAGAATAACCAAGACAAAAATGCTGTTATTACCAAGTAATACTGTCAGAACTAAATATATTTATGCATGTTTATATGTTTTAAATGTAAATATTTTACATATACATGTATATTTGCAAAGATTTAAACATCCTTATTTTTATCTTGATTAGTCTAGGAACCTTTTTTTTTTTTGGGGGGGGGGCACCAGGGATTGAACTCGGGGGCACTCAACCACTGAGCCATATCTCCAGCCCTATTTTGTATTTCATTTAGAGACAGGGTCTCACTGAGTTGCTTAGCGCCTTGTGGTTGCTGAGGCTGGCTTTGAATTCATGATCCTCCTGTCTAATATTTGATAAATAGTTTTTGTTATGGTTATTGATGCATTCAGATTTTCTATTTATTCTTAAGCCAGCTTGGGAAATTGTATTTTTTCAAGCAATTGTCCATGCCATGGAGAGTTTCAGCTTTATTATCTGATAGAAAATAATTTCTAAAATTTATTATGATAGTGTTATTATTTTATCATTATCTTATTAAATATAACATCAAATGTAACATACAGACTTTTAGGAACCTATCTATTGCATAAAATCAATAGTTTTGATTTTTAAGAATAATTTTATTGAAGTATATTTCACATTTCATAAAACTCACTCATTTCAAGTATACAATTAAATGGTTTTTAGTGATTTTACTGAGTGGTGCTATAATCACAATAAATCAGTTTTAAAGCACTTTTCTTTCCTCCAATAAGATTTCTTATCCCCCTTTACATGTAATATCTATTTCTATCCCCAGCCCAGGCAATTACTAATTTAGTTTCTGTCTAAGTTTGTCTTTTCTGGATATTTCTTTTAAAAGGAATATAATATATAACATCTGTCATATATATATATATATATATATATATATATATATATGTGTGTGTGTGTGTGTGTGTGTGTGTGTGTATATATATATAACTATATATATATATAAATATATATATATATATATATATATATATATATATATATATATATATATAAAACATCTGTTCCTATGTCTAGCTTCTTTTAGTTGGCACATATTTAAAATTCCTCTATGATGTACTATATGTCACTTGTTCATTACTTTTTATTATTTCATTATATAGAGATATCTCCTTGTAACTATTCATTCATTTGATCATGGCCATTTAGATTTTTTCCCCATTATTTTTGGCTATTCAAATAATGTTACTTTGAACATTTGTATGCGAGTCTTTATGTGGATATGTTTGCATTTCTTTTGGGTAGATTCCTAGAAGTGGAATGGTTAAGTCACATTGTAGTTTTGTGTTTAATTGCTTAAGAAATATGAAACTTTTTCAAAGAAGACTTTTGACTTTTTTTTCAATGGTGCTGATAGCTGTTTTTCTATAAATGCTATGTCAGGTATAAATAGTTATTAAGGCTTTAGGCTTTCAGTTTTATAATCATTGTAAGGATGGAAAGAATTCCATAATTCTCATGGCTATGATCTTATGCTCTGAAATGGATACTGGATTTTTGAAACTTTTTAAGGGTTAATATTCTACCATTGACTGAATATCCTAAGAGACTTTATGTATACCTCACATTTCTTAGACCTTAGACGAAACATGTTTCATTTAGCTCAGTTGGTAGAGTGCTTGTTCTAGGTTGAACAGTGATAGTTATAAATTGTGAATCCCAAAACTGGGCTTCTGCAAGTCTAATAACTCCCTCTCATAGGCAGGAAATCTTTTTTTTTTTTTTGCCATATGATTTATTTTTATTTTTTTTAGTCATATATGACAGCAGAATGTATTTTGGCATATAATACATACATGAAATGTACATACATCAATCATATTGTCTATTCTATTCTGCTGCCCTTCCTATCCCCCCTATTCCTCCTCTCCTCTCCCATCCTTTCTCTATCCAATCTAATGTGACACACTTTTTTTTCTTTTTCTCATCACAACATCATATATGTATTCTGTATAACAATGAGGTTCTCCTTCCATCTTCCGTGCAACTCCTCTTCTCCCTCTTTTTCCCTCCCACCTCTCTTCCCTACTTAGTAGAAGTCTTCTTCTCATGCTCTTCCTCCCTATCCCATTTTGAGACAGGAAAAAAAAATTTTTGATCTCAGCTCAGGGTTGCCTTGGTTATTATTGGGATGCCTTTGGCTGCAGAGCCCAGAGCAAAGGGGAACTGGATTGGAAGATACTAGAAAGTCCACTAGAAATGCCTGGCAAACAGCTCAAGAGTCTTCTAAGGCAAAGACCACTACTAAAGCTAAGACCTGGAAAATTGTTTCTGAAGAAGTGTCTAGAAGGAATCTCAGAGGTTTTCAGACCCCATGGGCTGGAATCTTCTATAGGGTTCAGAAGGCTGGACTCCTGGGTAGGGAGGATATTGTGCAAGGCTGGAGTCAGTCCTTTCATAAGGATAGAGAAGAGCTGAACAGGGTGGAGTCAGACCCCTGTACATGCATGCTTATGTTATTGGTTAGCTAAATGTTCTGCTTTAGGTTTTGAAAGTATAGCTTTAATACAGACATGCTGTCTTTTTTTAAAAAATATTTTTATTAGTTGTTGATGAATTTTTTAAATTTATTTTTTAGTTGTAGTTGGACACAATACCTTTATTTTATTTATTTTTATGTGGTGCTGAGGATTGAACCCAGGGCCTCGCATGTGCTAGGCGAGTGTTCTGCTGCTGAGCCACAACTCCAGCCCTGATGAATTTTTTTTTACTTATTTGTATGTGGTGCTGAGAATCGAACCTAGAGCGTCACACATGCTAGGCAAGCGCTCTACCGCTGAGCCACAACCCCAGCCCCCAGACATGCTATCTTTAATTTGATTATTTAGTATGACCTGTTAATGTCTTTTAGCACTACCTGCTCTTTTTTTTTAAAGGGAAATCTGGAGATTATAGCACACTTATAAGCACATTATTTAAATTGTAAATAAAAAATAATTATAGTATTATTTAATATAATCAAGACTATTTATAGTTCTTAGTTTTCCAAGGAAAATACCAAATAAAGCCATTTTTATGCTTGAAAAGATTGATGTATATTTTTTTTACAAATTTACCAAATGAGTCAAAAATATAATTTTCTAGATACAGTCAATATTTTTAGGTGCATCAATGAAACTTGTAATGAAATTAGCTGTTTTTACATACTTATCGTAGAAATTGTTTTCAGTTTTTATAACAATTGGGAGACATATTAAAGATCATATCATCAGTTAATTGCTATTTTTCTTTCAGGTGTCAAATGATTGAATCTTGCTCAATTGTCTACTGGTGGTAGCAACATAGATCAACAACAGGGAACTTAACCGGCTACAGTGAATTGAATTCCCTAAACATTAATGTAATTTAAGTTTATGACAATGGCTATTAAGATATTGGGTATCTTGGGGCTGGGGAAATAGCTTAGTTGGTAGAGTGCTTGCCTACCATGCACAAAACCCTGAGTTTAATCCCTGGCACCATTAAAAAAAAAAGATATTGAGTATCTTATAAAAATAAAATATTGGGTATCTTTTAAAATCTCTACAAGGTAAACTATCTAATTTGGGCAATTGAAAATGTGTTCTGTAATAGCTGTATTTGTTTTTTTAGTAAAATCTTTGTATTAAAGTGAGGTATAAGGTACATGCTTACCCCAGGTAATATTGCTGCCAAGTTCATTCCACAGACTGGCTGAAATGAGAACCCTCTATGGACTAAATATGCATCCTTTACACTTGATCTAAGAGGAGCTCCTGTTATTAAGAACAGTGAGTCATGTGACAGTAAAACTGGGTTTTTTAATTGAATTCTCTAATCGTTGATCATCCATGTATATCTTATTGTTCACATCCACTGAGATCCTTAAATAACATGCTTTAACATTTTTTCATTTTAGTAACTTTTGCTATAAATAATCAGATTAGAAATATTGAATTTCAGGGTGCCAAGAATAGTTCTGGGCACACTGAAATTCGGCTTTCTACTGACCTAACTCTGGACACCCCGAGCCAATAGCTTCCCTCTGTTGTAAGTCAGTATGCCTCAAGCCATTCTTGTCTGCATTTAGCCCTTCCATCACTATACTGGCTATGTGCATTTTTTCTGCCCCTGAAGTGCAGTGTGGTCCCTAGATACCTTGGGTTTGTCACAATTTTAATATGAAGCCATGGTTGAGATCACTGGGTTAGCAACACTTAATCTCTGATAATAATCCATTGTGATGTGCTGGCTAGTTCTAGCCCCCTTCTTTGCACATGTATGTGACTTTTTAGAGATATTCTTGTCTCTTTTGGAAAATTCAAAGGATTGACTATAAAACAGGGTATTTTTAGGACAGGTAGGAGGATAGGGTAGGATTTTGAGCACTGTGATAGATCTTCAACTTCATTGTCAAACATACACATACACACCCATGTTTGTGTCTTCCTCAAAGGATGATTTGAGCTCATGAACTCATATTGACACCAGACTTCTCCAAGAGATCCTGGACACTCAAGCAATAATATTTAGGGAAAGAACGTAAACTATAAATTAGTACCTAATGAAATTATTAATAATGCTAGCCATGAAATCTTCTATATTTTGATATAAATATCATACTAAAAATAACCCTTATTTTTTTTTTTACAGAAATTATTTTGTAGTTTGTATTAATTGAAGTATTTTCCACAATTGTAAAAGTGGTTAGTTGATTTTCATTCTTAAGCCAGGTTGTCTGTGAGATCTGGTATCATTGTTGTCACTTAAGATACCTTCCCTCATTGCTTTCTGCCTCTCTGGGTCTAATTTTATGTGAATCTAATTCATTAGCTCTTTTTTTTTTTTTTCAAATGTGCTTTTTCTGTCTCTGTTCATACCCTGATTCCACTACTAAAACTTGTAGTTCAGAGTCTAATAGACAACAAAAGCTCAACATAGGTGACAGAAAGTGCCAGTTTTCACTTTGCCATTTTCATATATGTATGTATGTATGTATGTATGTAGAGTAGGGGTGATTGAACCCAAGGATGCTTTACTGCTGAGCTACATCTGCAGTCCTGCTTTTTTTTTTTCAATTATTTTTTTATTTTGATACAAGGTCTTACTACCTTGCCTAGGTTGGCCTCAAACTTGTGATGCTCCTCCCTCAGCCTCCAAGGCATGTTCCACCATGCCCGTCTAGTACTTTGTATTGAAATGTGCAAACACAGAAACTTCCTGAAGTTCATTATGAGTAGATATTCTTCAAAGCCATAGTAGTGAAATAGCTTTGAAATAGCCCTTCCAGCAATATTTTTTTAAAGGCCTTTTATAACTAGCAACACATGGCTATGGATATGAATACAAGAGGATTTGAGATAAATAACAGATGTTGATATATCCCTCCTTCTGTAAAAATTATCTTGGGGATCACAGTGCTAAAATGGAATGGCTGCAGTTCTCCCCCGTGTACACTGTTGGTTGCTACTGGGCAATGTTCAGAGGTCTCTTTTTTTTGAAATTCAGAAGGGCACTTCTCACTGGCCATACACTTGCTGCAAACCTTCCCCTCCAAGGGCATTTACTCTTCTGGATGAGTCATCCTGTCCAAACAAAGTTTTCATTGTTGAGTTGCTAACCCAGTGATCTCAACCATAGCTGCATATTAAAATGATCTCAGGAGTTTAAAAAACAACCAATACCTGGGTCCCACCCCAGACCAACTAGTGAAGTGTCTTCCCAGTGTGATCCTTGGACCAGCAGAGTCATTTTAGGAAATTGTTGGAAATGTACATTCAGGGTCCTCTCCTACATGTACTAAATCAAAATCATTGATGGATGGGACCCAGAAAACTATGTTTTAACAAGCCTTTTGGCTGATTCTGATTTATGCTCAAGTTTAAGAACCAATGATCTCATGTTTTTTCCTCCTAACACTCACATGCTACAGTTTCTTCTCACTATCTTAATGTAGTCCATACCTCAACCCCATGCCTATATGCTACTCCTCCCCTTACATCTAGTCCATTAGGATTTTTTTTTGTTACAGTTCAGTAATTAAAAACTATTTCACTCATTCTAATAAAAATAATATCTTCTAGAAATCTTGTTAAAAAACCAAGATCATTTTTTTTCCCTTTTGAATCTGGCCAATATGAATTAGATTAAAGAAGATTCCTACTGGGCCTTATGTTGCTTCCTTTGAATTGAGGTGTTATATTCTTGAGGTGGAAAATTGTGGATCAGCCATTCAGTTGGTTACCAAGGATTTATTTTGAAATAATAGGGACATGACCATGGTACCAGGTTATCATGGATTTTAGATCCAATAGTAGATACAAATTTCCAGAATCTGTAATATAATAGGGGAGGAAAGGCAACACAACAGGAGACTCCAGGTAGCAGATTTTGCTGGTTGGTTGACTAATGTACTGTTTTCTGCATGTCTTAGTTTTAGCTGCCATAAAAAAATACCATAGACTAGGTAGCGTGAACAACAGAAATAAATTCCTCACAGTTCCAAAAGCTGGCAAGACCAAGGTCAGTGTTTTTGCTTATTTTGTCCTTGGTGAGGTCCTTCTTCTGATTTGCAAATGACAGCAATCCAGGGGTACTTTACCACTTTACTACATTCCCAGCCCTTTTTTATTTTTTATTTTGAGACAGTGCCTCACTAAATTGCTGCGGCTGGCCTTGAACTCATAATCCTTTTGCTGCAGCTTCTCAAGTCACTGGGATTACAGGTGTGTGCCACTGCATCCACTTGTATGTGTTTTTATATGGCCACTGGTTCCAACTCACTCTCATGACCTAAGCATAACCCAAAGGCCCCCCTCCTCACACCTCTGCATTGGAAACTGGGATTTCAGTATGCGAATTATGCAAGACACCAACATTCATTCTGCAACACTGAAGGAAATATTATTAGTACATGCAGCCTCATAAGATCAGTGCAAGGGTTTGTATGAAAAAAAAAAGTGTATAAATTCTGGGGTCACCTAGGCATCCTGTTGTAGATATTTTGTTGTGCCAATTGCAGATGTTTGATTAAATGGTCCATACAACCAACAGAGAGGGAAGGTAGTCAAGTGGCTACTTATGGACTCCATAGTCAATCAGCCTGTATTCAAAATCTATTCCAATTACTAGTTGTGAGGCTGTGGGCAAATTAGTTAATTGGTCAGTGGCTGGATTTCTCTACTTGTAAAATAGGGATGGTAACAGTGCCTGTTTTATAGGGTACTTGTCAGATATAGTGGTTAATATATATGAAACATAAAATAAATAAATTGTTCTGAATCCTTTCTGTGTATTTCTGAAATCTCCAAAGCTCTGAAAATAAAAATTTTATAAATTTGAAGCAACATATTTGGCATTGAACATGGCATTCAACTATACATGTATTGGTTTTGTATTACTGCTGTATTGTTAGCCACTTAAACCAACAAATTTACCATCTCACTGATTCCATGGGTCAGAATTTTGGGTACAAGCTGGCTTGGCCGCATTCTCTGCTTAGAGTCTCATGGGCCTAAATCAAGGTGTTGTGCAGGATGTGCTTCTTTCTAGAGGTTCTGAAAAATAATCTGCTTCTACATGTTTTTAGATTGTTGACACAATTCTGTTCCTTGAAATTATAGGACTGCAGTTCCCACTGCTTTGCTGATTGTTGGCCATGGATTGTCCTTTAAAGGTTGCTTGAATTTCCTGGCTAGTGGTGCCCTTACTCTACCTTCAAAGGCAGCAGTGGCTGGTTAAGTCCTTCTCAGACTTTGAATCTCAGCCCTCCCCTTCTGGCTCATTTCTCCTCTGCCATCTTCTCCCACCAACTCTTATGCCTTCCTCTTCTGTTTTTAAGGACTCATGAGATTATATTTGGCCCACCCAGGATAATCCAGGATAATCTCCCATTTAAAAAAAATTTTAAAGTTGTCAGTGAACCTTCATTTTAAAAAATTTATTTATATGCAGTGCTGAGAATCAAACCCAGTGTCTCAAATATTCTAGGCAAGCTCTCTACCCTTGAGCCACAAACAACCCTAGCCCTGATCTTCCTATTTTAAAGTCAGCTGTTTAGTAACCTTAATTCTGTGTGTGAAATTTCTTCATGCAGTATTAGATCAGTATTAATAACCCAAGAATGGGAATCTTGGGGGACATCTTCAGACTTCTGTCTAGTATGATACATTGGACTTTTGTATTCTTTATACCAATTAGCATGATTGTCATTTGGCACAGAAATATTAGTATATTTGATTGTAGTTGTTATCCTTCACTGTGCTTGGGGCATTAAGTGACACGTGATATATGCACATGCTACCTTTCTAAAATTAAATAATTTCTAACTCCAAAATACATCTGGCCCCAAGGATTGGTGAAGGGATTGTGGGCGTGTTATAAAAACTTGCTGGTAAAAGATATTTTTGAAAGCATTTATATTTATATTTTAAAATACTGTGAAGTGGTACATGTGTAGCACTTACTACTTGAAAGAAAGGATGTTAATTTGTTCTCCAGATTCAAATTTAGAAAACTAAAATGGACTTTGGAAGAAAGGTTCATTATTTTAAAGACAAAAAAAGGCAAAGGATGAAAGTAACGTTTATGAAACATTGTACAATTCACATTACACACAGTCAAAATGGTGGGGTAGTCCTTAATTTAATCCTCATAACCAAAGAAGTCGTTATTTTCTCCATTGTGCTGGGGTCGAGAATCAGGGAGACTAGTTTGTTCAGGGTCAATATGTAGAAATGAAATTTGAACTTTGTGCTGACTTCAGAATCTACTTAATTCATCAAAGAATGATGGCAGATCTGTGATTCAAACTCTGGTCTTCTGTCTCACCCTGAAAGCACCCGATGGCCATTTTAAATACATAATTCTGTGTTTACAAGTGTCTTTTGAAATGTTTAAAGCATTTAAAAACTTCTGGCAAGGGAAACTCATGATGCTTGGTCTGCTACCAAAATTAATTTTCAATTGAATACTTTCTATTGGATAAATCTTTATTAAAATTATTTGCCATAAAATGTCATGTCTCAAAATGACAGTTTACCAATTTAATAGCCACTAATGAATCCTGGAAATAGTGGTGCATCAAAATTTTTTTGGGGGGGAGTACAGGGATTGAACCCAGGGTCACTTAACCACTGAGTTATATCCCCAGCTCTTTTTATTTTTTATTTTGAGACTGGGCTAAGTTGCTTAGGGCCTTGCTAAATTGCTGAGGCTGACTTTGAATTTACGATGCTCCTGCCTCAGCCTCCCAAGCTTTTGGGATTACAGTTAGGTGTGTGCCACCACGCCCAGCAATAATGCATTTTTGATACTGGAACATTTCTTTAGATTCAGTCTTGTTAAGTAATGCCTTATTTTATTTTTTTAAAGGTATCTGGTTGGCTATTCCTGCTATACAAAATATTCTTTTTTGAAAAATAAACAGCTCTCCTGCTGCTTTATGTTTAAACTCCTCCTCGCTGTTTGGGTCTCTGTTTTCTCTATGTAGTAAAGTGTTGACAGAAAGCAAGAGTACAGAGAGATAAAAATATGCATCAATTAGAACAGCAAATCACAGTGTGGTTTTCAAGCTAAGTATTTTAGTAAGGGCATGAGAAACACAGCTGTAATAAGTGTCTGAATAGGAATTTCTTTTGAATTGTTGCTAAAATTGAACCTTATTTTCATTTTATAGTTGTCAAAGGGGATCAAAAACTGGAAGAGGCATACATATTCAGGATCATGCATCATTTTGAAAAATAAATGTGAAATGAAGATCCATGATGTTACTAATGTCTTCATTCTGTTCTTTTTATTTTGTTTTTATATCCACAAAGAAAATAGTCTAGTTTTGCATTATTCATTATGATAAATTATAAAAAGTCTTGGTTTTGAAAGACCAACTTTATGATCCCCCAAAATATATTTCAGCTTACATGACTTTTTTTTAAACAAAAATTACAAATGAAGCATTGAGATAGATGACTATATTGAAGATGACTTGAATATTTGTCCATTTAGACTAAAGCTTAGGGAAATTCTTTACTTTTATCAGTAATAAACACAATTTTAATGGACTGTAATATGTCTGAACTAAAGGAGTGGAAAGGCAGAAAAGAAGACCATGCCTTTGTTTTTACCCTGACCTTAAGGAAGGTGATTATCCATCTCTTTCATTTGCTGTTTATTATTTGTTTTTGTTTTACAGACAGCATTCCAGGTGGGGCACTGATGGTATTATCTTGCAATTGCTTCTATTTTTGGGAATCAGGATTGGGATTGGTTAGATTTTATGTGATAACCTCCAAAAAGGTCACTTAGTACTCTGATGCCTGCCTGTCTTTTCAAAAGGAATAAAAATATATGAAGAAAAATAATGTAGAAATTTTGGGACACGACAGCATGAAAGGCAGTGGAAAACCAAAAAAAGTTAATATTTAGGAATAAATAATTCCCTCTTGTGTATATATCTAGGGTACCATTGTCTCTTCACAAAGGTGACTAAAACTCCATTTTTATGTCTGTGTGGTATACTCATTCCAAAATGGAAAGATGAGATTTTGAACTTTAATGCTAAATTGATGTATGCTACACTATATACTGCCACTTTATGTTTTTTGATCAAGCTTACAGTATTGTATATACTGAACATTTTCCCATAAGTGGTGGCCTAATAATGTCTATACTTCAATCAACCAGCCAGTAAGTCCTATAGAGTCTAGCCCTTAGATGAAGAACTAGCAAGGTGCAAGGGGTCACATTGGATAGTTCTATAATATATTTACAGAAAGGAAAAATTATGACAGAGCAGGGACTCAAAAGATGCAGGTTTGGGCTGTTGCTCTGTAACTTACTGGTTATATAACCTCAGCCATTGCCATTATAATCTCTCTGGGGAGGAAGGGGGTCAGTTTTCATGACTTTCAAATGACAAATGTTCTTGTTCTATTTGACCTAGAAAAGTTTTTGTGAAAATGTAATGTTACCAACTGTGCCACATGTGAAGTATGATGTGTATGCAGATGACATGCAGATGACAACATTTTAACTCAGATTAGCAAAGGAAAGGATTTATTGACTCATGAGTGAGATCCAAAGTAGTACTGCTTTTTAGTCTACAGTTCTCTGTTGCTTGACAGCTCTTAGTTCTGCTGTGTTCCGTCTTTAGTTTCTAACTCAGTGTACACTTCATGTGCCCTCATGTTCAGCCCAGTAGGGAGGACTGCCCTCCTCTGTCCTATTATCTCAATCTCCTCTTGAACCAGCTCTGATGGAGTCACAGGCTCATTGTTGGTTCAGGCACTGTAGCCAGAAAATATGATGTGGCCATTGGCTGAGGCCAGTGTGGATCTAGGTCTGAACCCATCCTTCCCAGACCAGGGAGCTCAGTGGGGATGAGGGGTACATTCCCAAAGGACCTCAGGACATACTTTACCAACATGAAAGAATATTGTGCCAGGGGTTGGGAATTGAGTTCTGAAGTAGAGAGCTTGCTTAGCACATGCAAAACCCTGGGTTTGAGCCTCAGCACTGAATAAAAAAAGAAAAAAAAAAAAAAAAAAACTAAAAAACAAGACAACCAGAGAATATTATGCCAGAACAACTTGCCACTGAACAAGATGTTTTTTATTCTTTTTCTCTATGAAGAAAACATTTAATGGCTTAAAAAGAAAGTAAAGAAATAGTTGGTGTCAAAAAAGGACCAAATTTCAAAGACATTTTATTTAATAAGAAAGAATAGGGGGAAACCTCCAGAAATTTATCAAGGACAGATAAGAACAATGATCTGTGCAAGGAAGAACCTTCTTCTTGACTATTTGACAAGATTGTTTTCACTTCCTTTTTGATCCTGACCCAAGATGTAATTCATTTACAAGGAGGTTATTCCCAGGCCAAGGAATAGGATTAGTAAAACTTCATCCTAGATAAAATAAGCAAAGGTAAGTGTTAAGTGTGGGAACTTTTAGTTAGATTGTAATTTTCGGTGACTAAGTGGGGTCAGAATGAAAAGAGTCTAGGAGAGAAAATTATAAAACTCTAATAAAATTTTACTCAGTAAAGGCGGACAGCTGCAGAAGGCATGTCGTTGCTGCCCCTCAGGAAAACGGGGAGTCTTGGGAGATTTGGAACAAACATACTTAGAAGAGATTAGAAAGGCCGAAAGTTAAAACAGCTCTAACCCAGGAAAGAAATTGTCAATTTAAAATTGCCTTCTCAGTTCCAGTAACTTTATATTCATATCTATCTCTCTTTAAGCCTCAGGATAATTCTGTTTTACAAGTGGGGAAACTCAGAGGAATTAAATAACTGGTTCAGGGTTCTATAACTGGGGCCTCAGTTGGAAATCAAGTGAATTGGCCATGCTGCTGCCATAACTCAGGTACTCTGTGGAATTTCTTGGGAATTTCAGTGAACTTTATTCTTTGATTTTTCCCCCTCAAATTTGATATATCCTGAGAATCACTTTTCAAATTATTCCAAAAGATGGAGTTACACACTAGAATTAAATAAGGTATTGTGAAATATTTAGCTATTTCAAATTTGGGAAACAAAGACAAATTATAGTCTCCCAATGGAGGATAATTTTGTTCCTTAAGAAAAGAATATTTTGAGTGAAAAGGCAACTATTTTCAGAAAGCTTAAAAAAACTTGTCACTGTTTAAGGGCAACTGTTATTCCTTGAGATGTTTTGAAATGTTCCTAAGAAAATTTCTAAGGTCAGAGAAGTGTGGGGGAAGGTTCTGCATCATGCATGCCTATTGGATCCATATCCAAGTGCATGGAACCTAGGAAATTGCCCTTGCGTTGTGTCTCCTGTGAGCACTCACAAGTGAGCAGGATTATTACTTGTTGCTCACCCCTGGTGGACAGGCAGACACTGGCATGAGACTGCAGAATAGTTAGGAGAGTCCAGAAAGATGTAAGTTAGAAAAGACCTGAAAATCCCAATGAAGGGAAACTTCGACTTTTAGGTCTTTCAGGGGGATCTGAAGTCCTAGGCGGCTGTTCCAGTTTTTTAAATGATGAATACACTTACTAAGTACTTCAGTTGCATTAGTGTATTCAAAATTCGCAACAATAAACTGAGGCACGGAGAGATTCAGTAAATTATGTAAGGCCACTCATGGAATATGTGATGGATCTAATAGTCTGCTTAGGGCCAGAGTTTATACTCTTAAGCAATACATATTCTGCCTCTCAGATTAAGAACTTGGGTGCTCTTGAAAACAAAAATGATCTTTTTGAAAAGCTTTTTTTCTTATTTTTTGGAAAGAGTGGTGAGAGTTCTTACTTTTCTAGAATCTTGCCAGTATCGTTTGACTTTTTATGGTACCCGCTGTTCACCCATTCCCTCATCATTACATTTGTATATTATAGAGACAGGAGATCGCCTCAATTGGCTGCCAGATTGGCGTTGCATCTTGTTCTGCATGAAGGGAAAAAAATCAGCATGTTCTGGGCAAATGTCAGAGAAGAGAAAACCAGTCTGGGTGGGAAGGCCAAGTCTGCATTTGGACAGGTCATTTCCCATGTTCGATTAAAAGTATTCAACCAAGAGTTATAGTTCAAGGCTTTGGGGACTGTGGGTGGTGGGCTCAGATCGATTGAGAATTCTGATGTCAGCCCAAAGGTTGTTAGTGACAAGGATGACTAGGAATCAGGGCTCAGAGAAAAGAGATTGAATAAGGGGGCAGATTTTTAACTTACTGCAACACAATTCAGTGTAATACTAGGATCTGGATGCAGGTCCTGGGGAGGAGGGGACATTCTGGGCATTGCAGGGGTGGAGAAAACTGTGTGGATAAGCAGATGGTTCCTGTTGAGTAGGCAAATTCTGGAGAATACTGACCCAATGCTGTAACCATTACTGTGATATCCACCACTTTTAAACTATTTGAGTTTCAAGGCAGCAGAACAGTACACTTTTTTAGACCTAAATTGTTTTTGTGGACGTTCATCTTAATACATTGATAGGCTCAGATCTTGGTTCTGGGGCTAGGTGGATAGTAAGGACATAGATGCTGAGGTGGGTGGGTGATGGGCTCAGGCAGAGAGGGATGCTGAATTTGCCACATGACCTTTATTTGACTAACGTAGGCTTATCTTGGCATTTTACTAATATGATGCAGGGCTAGCTCTACAGTTGGATGCAGGTTTTGTAAGGCCTGAGAGTTACATAATTTTAAGTGCTCTTTTTAAGGAGGAAAAAAAAGTTTAATTATAATTACAATGTTAAGAATAGATGTGAAAATTAGTATTAAATAATAAAAGAAATAATATATTTTTCAAAAACCAAAAAATAAAAAAACTGTATAAAATCCATAAATATGACATTTAAAATTTAGTTTCCTAACATACTAATTCTTCATTTCAATCTACATTTTGTGATTGCTTACTTTCTAATCATCTCTCTTAATGCAGTGATCATTCTGAAATAAATTTTCTATACAGAGAATATGGAGATAATTCAATTTTTTCAGGAGCATACTTGTTGGAAATTTATTTTCACTTATTGATAGTTTAGAAAAAAACATCTTTTGGCTTTTCACCTTTTTATGCCTCATCAATTTTGTTCTAATTTGGTAAAACCTTTATCATAATGACCTCTGAGATTTGATGGCATTTCCAGTTTCAGGGGAAGAGTGACTGATCATCAATACTTTGAATTAATGATCCTCATTAAGTGGTTTGTCCTCAGTGTCCTCATTTGGTAGCATACTGTGATGTTGTCAGTTTTAGGACAAACCAGTACAAAATGTAGATATTTTTCTAGTATGTTCATATGATTTAAGTTCTTTTCATAATTAGATTGTTAAGTCACAAGACAATTCATTATTTTTATTACTTCTTGATGAATTGCTGCTTTTGGTACAGTGAAAAAAATCATATCACTTGCTTCTCTGTGTCAAAATAATTTCAGTTGGTTTCAGTTCTTTATCAGGTTTGTTTCAGATTTCATTAAGTTTTATCTGAATTTTCTTATTTTTTAAAAATGAATTTAAAAATGAGGAAAGAAAGTTCCTTGATATATATATCAAGGAATATATATATATATATATATATATATATATATATATATATATATATATATATGTGTGTGTGTGTGTGTGTGTGTGTGTGTGTATCAGATATCATAATTTTTAAGTAGTTTTATTGAAATGTCTTTCTAAATTGTATTGAAAATGGTGTATTTAAATTTTACCAAATATGGAATTTTCATCAAATAAGAAGATTATGGTGCATTTATATGGAGTATATTTCTGATAAGAAAACACTCTGAATTTTGACTAGACATCTATGGTAATGGAATCCTCTGCTTATTATTTTACACTTGAGGTAACTGGAAAAAATTTCCAGACTTGCTTTTATTTTGAACTTTTTATTTCCACTACTTATATCTTTCAGTGTCTGGCATCACCAGGCACATCACTATGGCGATAAGACTTTGGTCCTGTACTTCCTTTTACTTTTGGTCCTGTTGTATTGACAGTTGAGTCTGCATAGTGGGCTGGAGGAGTATACCTGGATACCATTCCTACACCGCTAAGGCTAATAATAACTTAACTGTAAATAAAAAGTGTATAAACCTTGTATTTCCCTAGATCTGATTCTTTGTTTTTATGCCTAAAATGCCTACAGCCAGCTGGGCACAGTGGCACATACCTGTAATCCCCGAAGCTTGGGAGACTGAGGCAGGAGGATTGCAAGTCAAAGCCAGCCTCAGCAACTTAGTGAGAACCTGTTTCAAGATAAAAATAAAATGGACTGAGGATGTGGCTCAGTGGTTAAATGCCCCTGGTGCAAAAACAACAAAACAAAACAACAACAAAAAATTCATCCCCATAGCCACCTCAGTGACTCTAGAGGCTGAGGCAGGAGGATAGTAAGTGGCTGGGGATTTAGCATAGAGGTAGAGAATGTGCCTACCATGTGGAAGGTCCTATGTTCAATCCTCAACACTAGGAAAAAAAATTCATGGAAAGAAAAAATATTAGCTATATCTGAGTATTACTTATTTTATTATTTACAGACTATAATTCTATATTTACTATATTTAGACTATATTTACAGACTATATTACTTACTATTTACAGACTATATTTCTTGAAATTGAGTCATTTTAAAAATACTAAATAACTACTTTACCCTCCTAAGGAGTATCAACATCTGTGTAATCATAGATTTGATATATTAATCACATTTTTTTCCTGATGTATGTTATCACGGTTCCCTAAACAAAGAGTCTCCAAAATCATCCTGTGTTCAACTAGTGGCATATGTAACCACAATGGAAAGAACTGCTGTAAGCAACTGAGTAATATGTAACTATAATACTGATTTTTGTGAGTTCTTTTAAAAATTGCCTAGTTAAGCATGAAAACATTTCCCGCAGTAGGATAGGAGTAAACTTGGACTTTTTCTGACTCTCCATTGGAGTGAAAATATAATGAACCTGATTGCTACTTATATCTAGAAAAACTCACTTTTCTCTCTACCTCCCATCATATACTCTTTTACAAGAATATATCATTATATCATTCTTTGGTTCTGTAAGTCAGCTGAGAAAGTTTTCCTGGCAGGAGCATTACCAAGAAGTTCTACATTTTCTGGCTATCCTGGGCTCTCTAAGAATTTGCTGCATCAAACCCAAAGGTTGTTTGAGAGCCTCCTGTCAGCAGGAAGTAAATAGGACTTGAAATATTGTTAAGTTCTCATTCTATTGAGGTAAGTGGATTTTCAGTGATCTGCAAATGCTGATTCTCAGACTGGCTGCCGCTGAATCATTTGGGGAACTTTGGCATAAATAATTCACAGTCCAAGCCCCACATGTAGAAATCTCAAGCAGATCTAGTAGGGAAGGAGCTGGGAATTTGCAGGTTTATATATTCCTCCCCTCCCCACAATCATTCTGACATGAATCATGACTGTGACTGTGTCCATGAATCATCTACTGTGTTCTGGTCCATGCAGTGATTATTGATCTAGAGTAGAACCATATTTAAGAATTTAATATATGCTAAATAAAGTAGCAAGGATTTATTTTTTAAAAAGAGACATGTATGTAGATACTGAAAAAAATATATATATATAATTTTTTTCTGAAGAGGTATAAAAGGAACTTTAGACACCATCTTGGAGCCAATGAAGGGTTAAAGTTGGTTGAATTTATTTGAATTGAACTTAACTAAACATTAATTGTGAAGTATATAAATTTTATATTGCTTTTAGAGAGGTGGGAAGAAAGTAGTAAAATGCCTAAATAATTTTCCCGTTTCATGCTATATTTTAGCAAAATAAAACAATTGTGGATTCTGTCTCTGCTCATATAGCTAGTCTGTCTCCACCATTCCTGATGCCCTTGTTGTACATTTGGAATCAATCATCACTGGCATGCATAACTGTAAGCATTTGGTTTCAGGAAAGAAGTTCAGAGAAACTAAGCGGTAAAAGAAATATGGTTGGATCAAATAAAAGAGTTGCATTGATGAAACTGGAGGAGGAAATGGAATCAGACCTCCAACCATCACATTTCATCATAGTACATTAAATGTCTTACCAGAGTCAGGCAAAGTCCAGAAAATACTGAAAGCTTGGCTTTGGACACCAGGCAGCTTGGATGTTTCTTCAAGCACCTGGTTGCAGCAAATGGTGAAGTTTAATATTCTCATGTTTTGTTCTTATCTAACTAATCTAAGAACCTGTCCTTCATTTCACTAGAGTGAAATTTGTAGGGCAGAGCAGAAGCATTTATTATGTTTCCCATTGAATTTTAATTTTTATCCAAGTTGTGTGTACATTTTTAATGAATTTTAAGAGAAAGTTGTGTACTTTCTCTTCCCAAGAGGTAGCTGCTTTTAACTTTTTTTTTTTTTACTGTTTCCTCAAATATAATAAATGGAGAAGGTATGATTGGCCTTGAAAATCTCTATTATACTTTTCACTAAATCTGTTTTCCAAGTTATGTCGATCTTAATTATCATCTTAATTAGTTTGTATGATTGTTAAAAAATAAGGAGTTTTACTCAGACATAAAGAAGAATAAAACTATGACATTTGCTGGTAAGTGGGTGAAACTGGAGAATATAATGCTAAATGAAATAAGTCAGACCCAGAAAGTCAAGGGTTGAATGTTTTCTCTGATACGCAGAAGCTAGTCCAAAATAAGGGGAAAAAAAGAGAAATCAAAAACCCCACTGGGGGGGGGGGATTAGATTCCATGAAAATACAAGGGAGATCAGTGGGATAGAGGAGGGTGTTGAGGGGGAAGGAGGAGGAACAGTGGAATGACTGAACTAACTTTCCTATGTACATATATGAATATACCACAGTGAATTTCAGTGGCTGTCTCACCCGGAAAAACAGGGCCAGAGAACAGCAAATGGTTTGATTACAGGGAAGTTTTTATAGCACAAAAAGTTATAAAAAGGGGGTTGTCTTGGGAACTTAGAGCTGACAGGGTTCAGGCAAGTGTAATACAAGGGTAGATAGCAGGTTTATGATCTGCATGGTTTAACATCTCAAGGTAGGGAGCAAACTCAGATTCTAACATCAAAGTTAATGAGGAACAGCTGGAATTTCAGGGAGGGTTCTTATTTGGTCAAGGAGAGCCCAGCACCGGTAAGTTCAAAGCACAGGCAGGAATCCCAAGCAAGTTTTTAAAACATCAAATTATGATAAGGCCAAATAGAAATCTTAGTATTTTACAGTAAAACAGAAATGAACTTTTCATGACTTTGTGATGAGATGGCTCCCAATTTTAAGATGGAATTAGGCTGTGTTCATCAGTACTGGGCACTGATTGTAGCAAATTACATTTCATGCTTGTATAATTATGTCAAAATGAACCATAATATTATGCATAACTAATAAAATTAATTTAAAAAGTAAGAAGTCCTGGATTCTGTAAACAGAACTAGTAAGTGAAACTTGCCTGAACAAGGGTATGGAGTCTGGACATCTGTGCTCTAAACAGCCTCTAAGTGATCCTTATGCAAATTAAAGTTTAAAAGTCACTTTCCTAAAACCTCCTGATTTTTGCCAGGAAATATCATATTTTATAACTCTGTCTGTCTTTCTATCCATTTACATGGGTTACAGTCCTACCTAACAAAGATTACAGCTTTCACCAATGATATTAATATAAGCAAGATAAAATAATAAGTTTACCCCACCTAGAAGAGTGAGAAATCACCCTAGAAACTGAAATCTGAGTCCTGGATGTGCTTATTTTATTGGATTATTGCTTCTAAGCACTTTAGTGGAAAGATCAAAAAATTGTGACTTTCTTTTGAATTATAATTAGGAACATCATAGTTTATTAAACTATCATGTATTTTTTCTTATATGAAAAATCCATACTTCCTAAAAACAGTAACAGTTATTTCCTGCCAATTGTAAAATTGCTGAATAATACTTGAAATCAACATTGTATTTCTTTAGATACTTAAGAGGAAATAGATATGTTCTGAAGTTTTTTTTTTTTTTCTTTTCTTTTTGTGATACAGAGGATTGAACCCAGGGCCTTGCATGCCAGGCAAACACTTTACCACTGAGTTTTATCCCCAGTCCTTTGAAGTCATCTTAAATGCTGTTTTTCTCTGTTTAGTTATATTACCAATTTGCTACATATGTAGATTGGTTTCAGTTTGTTTACAAATAAGGTTGGCACTTTTTATTCTTAGATTTAATTTAATTTTTGAAATATGTAAGACATTTTCAAAACTATATGAAATACATAAAGTGTTCAGAGAAGTTTCACTTACACCTTTTCCCTCTATCTAGCTGCTACTTCCTCCTCCCTTATAAGTAATCATTTTTATCGATTTCTTTCTTCTCATTGTTTCTTTTTACAAATGCATGAATGTAGGTGTATGAATTCTCATCTCTCCTCATTTTGTTTTTTCATAAAACATGCAAAATACGTTTGCTCTGCATTTTCTATTCACACATATATCTTGGAGGTCAAGGAGAGCCCTTGCAAACTACCACCTTCTCCCTAACTCCCCAAAGATTGAGAGGTTAAGTTAATCGTTTGTCTTGTTCTTAGGTCCTCTTTTGTTTCAGGTTTCCAAATTGAACCTTTCAATTTGCTGTACAAAGTATTTTTTTACCCCATTTTAATGAGTAGGGTTTGAGAAATCACACAGTATATCTTATTTGTGTGCAAATGTATACATAGATGACCCAACCAAGGTTCATGTCAGGTGGCCAAGAAGGAAACGGATTAACCTTCTTTTTGTCCTCTGAAAAGATCCAGAAGTAGCACCCAGAAGCCACCATTTTACTGTTGTTTCATTTTAAGATGCCACAGTGTCTTTTTCTCTCTCTCTTTCTTTCTCTCTCTCTCTCTCTCTCTCTCTCTCTCTCTCTCTCTCTCTTTCTTTCCCCTTTTCTTAAAATATTGTTGATGACTGTTGCAGAGAAGTGTCATTATTTGACTCCTCTCTGAGGGACCTTTTGTTTTGTGGGTTAATTATATTAGGTGATCTAGATTTTTCCCTGTCACAATTCTACCAAATTAGAATATTTATACTGACTAGTGCTGAAAAGCAGTATAAAACAAGGCAAATCTAACTGAGGAAATGATTAGGATTTAGGTAGAAATATAAAGCATCTGTTTCTTTTCCTTATTTGCAACATTCCTTGACAATAAGGCACACTGTAAAGAATGAAAGCATTCTTTCCAAAGAAAGATTTTCCAGTTGAACTTACTCTCCAACACTCCCAAAGGTATGTTCACTTCCTGTTTTCCTGCCTGAGGCACACAAAGTTGGAATATGAAAACCCCTGGAGGCCAAATATATTTTAAATGGTTCTCATTATGAATTTTTGTTTCTTAGTAATAAGTATCTCTACTTTTTATATAATAATCCATAGAAATCAAATTGCATGATTAATTTTCAAGAAATCACTAGACATAATGTTTACCTAAAACTTTAGACAAAAGTGGTCTCAATACATATTCCTTTTAATGGGTAGTTGATTAGCTCTGTGTTTTTTAAGAAAAATTTTTATAGAAAACAGCTTACATTTAGTTATATTATCAAAATATGTATCTCATGGTATATATCATGATATACCTAATGATTTTTTTCTAAAATATATAAAAGTATATAAACTATTAAACCAAGAAAGATTAGCTTCAAAATTGTTTTGTTTTTATTTAGTGAAATAAACTCTTTGAAGCAGTTTAGTATTGACCTAGGAAGACCTTCCATTAACCCATTTTCAATTTATCATGCTGATTTTGATGTTTTTAAGGAAGTAAACTTATTTACTTCTAAATATATGTGAATATATTTCTTTTTAAAAAGATTAACTATAAACTATGAAAACTAATATTCTGTCATCTTCCTTCATACATATAAAAATAGGATATTAAGTTTTTGAACTTTTATAAGTGTTCACAAAAAATGGTGAAAACCATCTCTTATATGGATAGTCATTTTTTTTCTGGGTTATGCTAATGATTAATTAGAAATGACTTTGCTAATACACCTATGACTTATTGTAATTTTCACAACCAAATAATCGCTTCAAGGCAACATATATTTTTCAAGATTTAAATTTTGTTTTGTGTTCATGTAGTACATAATTTAAAAATGTAAAAAAAGTGAATCAGGTGCTGGGGTTGTGGCTCAGTGGTAGAGTGCTTACTTAGCATATGTGAGGCACTGGGTTCAAACCTCAGCACCACATAAAAATGAAATAAAGATATTATGTCCACCTATAACTAAAAAATAAATATTTTAAAAGAAGTGAATCAGGCAAGGGCTCAGCAGAGAATAGATGACATTCAAAATAGGATTATACTAAGAGAGTTTATGTATAACAAATAAGGACCCTACCATCAACACTAACACCCAGGGATAACCATTACAGATTAATTAGAGATAAGAGGGAGTGAATATTGGAACTCAGAGTATGAGTTCTACTATTGGTTCAGTGGCCCTTGTGAGACGTCACAACTTTCTTTGGAGACATAGCCAACTCCAGGGACCTAGAGCAAGTACTTTTTCTTCACTCATCTCCCTCTTCCTGATCTTCTGTTTTCCACTGTCTAGTGTCTTACTGTGTTTGTGTTGTTACAACACATACCTGAGACTGGTAAGTTATAAAGAAAAGTTATCCTGTCATTCTAGAGGTTCAAGAACATGGGCCTGGCATCAGCTTCTAGTGAGAGCCTAAGGGCAGATAGCATCAGCATGGCAAAAGCTTCTAGGGAAGAGATCACATATTGAGACAGGAAGCAAGAGATAAGGAAGGAGCCAGGTTGCTTGATTAATAACATCCAGTTCTTGTGGGAACTGATGACTTGTATGAGATTCAACTCACTCCCTGAGATCAGCCTGAATCCCTTTGTGAGGGTTATCATGACACAGTCACCTCACACTAGGCTGCACTCTTAAAGGTCTCACGACCATTCAAAACTGCCACATTGGGGAGCAATCCTTAACATGAGTTTTGGCAGTGACAACCTACTTCTTAACTACAGCATCCAACGCTACCCAAAGCCAGGAAGTGGGGAATTGTTTGCTGTGAACCCTAAAGGTCAGCCCCTTAGGGAATAGGGCAGGGTGGCAAATGGACCTTGAGAGCCAAATAAAATTAAGCATAAAAGATAGATGAGAAGTCTCTTTCCTGCTTGGCACCTAGCCTCCTCCTCAAAATCTTCTGTAGACCTTAATCCACTCCTATTTTGTAAATAAACTGAGGAGTGGAGATTATTTTTATAGACTTTTAAATTTGCCTAATGCAAATCTTGTTGCTGGGAAGGAGCCCCTGATGCATTACAGAGGTTTCCTGAGGGTCACTCGAGACCATATGACACATATCCCGTTCCTGTGTTCTGGGTGCTCTGTATGGTCCATTTTGGCCTTAAAAGTACTAAATAGGTTAAGTTTTCATAATACTGCCTTGTGTTTCCTATTAGTAAATTTGGCTCAGAAATATATATTGGCTCAAAAAAATATTGGCTCCTTTCAGATAAGCGATTATAATACATTTTTCTTAAATGGACTTTTCAGTGGTTCTCAAGCACAGTTTCCTACCCTACTGTTCACGGATGAACCCTGAATTTCAGGAATGATGAAAATTACATTCAGAATGTTAAATATGTATACATGTGCATTTTCAGGAGTGTGGGGCCAGGGCTTTCATCAAATTCTCAGAGGTCTTTGAATCATAAAAAACTTGGGAACATTGGTCTGAAGAAAGTTTAATTAAGTTGGAATTTCTTTTTCCTCTCATTACATAATTTTTAAAAATATTTATTTAGTTGTCAAGAGACCTTTATTTTATTTACTTATATATGGTGCTGAGAATCGAACCCAGGGCCTCACACGTGCTAGGCAAGTGCTCTACCACTGAGCCACCACCCCAGCCCTCATTATGTATTTTTAGTTGTGACCTCTGTTTTCTTAGATTTCAGAAGGCTGGACAAAGTGATTGACACCAGACATTTCATAACATTAAAGTTCAAATGTTCTCAATCATTTGCAAACTACAATTCTCTAGTATAGTAGGTTCATACGTGTTAAATGATTATTGAAATATAAAGTTCTGTGGTCTTTGTCATGAAATCTTATTAAGACCAGTTAATAAGGTGATTTATGTTCAATGAAAATATGGCAATTGAACAGAAAACAAGAGCAAAATGTTGTGCTTGTGTGATGGAAGAGAAAATTGGGGTTAATAAAGAGGTTGTACATCATTTTTTTTCAACAGTGAATTGTCTAGACATTTTATATTTGGCTGTTGAAATTTGTGATTTTTTTCATACGTGGAAGTAGATTTGATAAATTAAACTAAGCATAAGCATATTTAAGATTTTTAAAAAAGATTTTTATCATAAATATTGTCATTTTTTATTCCTACTTTATATACTATCTATGGCCAGATATTTTTCTAAGAAATTATAATTTCATGTTAAAAATCATTAAGTTCAATATATGATATTCTAGCAACACTGAAGGGATTTTTTTTCTCTTTTTTTATAAGATACACATAAAAATTTTTTTATAGAACTGGAACTCAATATTGAACCCAGAGACACTTCACCACTGAGCTAGATCCCTAGCTCTTTTTATTTTTTATTTTGAGACCGGGCGTCACAAATTTGCTGGGGCTAGCCTTGAACTTGTGATCCTTCTGCTTTTGCCTCAAAGGTAGCTGGGATTACAGGCATGTGACTCCACATCCAGCTCACAAAGTAGCTATTGGAACTATTAGTGGAGCAGTATAATTTTTAGTGTACTTTATACAGCATTGTTAGGCTCGGTTAGAGGAATCAACTCTTTAAATCATCATCTCCTCCTCCCTTCCCCCTTCCCTTCTATCTTGCACTTCCTCCTCCTTCCTCTTTGATTTCAAATATCTGAAACAAACTATCTTTTTTTTTTTTTTTTTTTTTTAAGAAGAACCATTTGTTTTTCAGTTGTTGATGAACATTTCTTTTATTTACTTATATGCCCTGCTGAGAATCAAACCCAGTGCCTCACAGTGCAAGGCAAGCGCTCTACCACTGAGCTACAACTCCAGCCCCTGAAACCTAAATATCTTAAAGAAGAAATTTATTTATTTTGATTTAGATAAGTTAAACTCAGAGCAATGGAGGTGGGGACCTGGCCTAGTGCTCTACCACTGAGCCACCACCCCAGCCCTCATGTTATGTCAGGTCTCTTCTTTATTTCTTGACTCTGCTTGTATCTGTGTTGGCCTCATTCTCTCTTAATTCATTTTTTCTTCAGGTGAAGAAAGACATTATCACCATAGAAAGCATAAGACTTATCATTCTCTTGCCAAAGAAGAGAACTTCTCTTTTATCACTTTTGAATAAATAAAGTCCAAAAATGAGAGGAGTTGGTTGGTCTGGCTCGGGTCACAAGTCTGACTTGGGGGCCAACTGCTATAGTCAGCAGCTCATCCCATCATTACCAACCCATTCATGAATTTCCCAAAGCAAGGGGAGGGTTGCTATTATCAGAGTAAGGGGGTAAGATTGCTGGGCTGGCCCATGTCCAGCATAGTGTGTTAATATGTACAGAAAATGCTACTGCAAGATTACTAGCTACAAAGCTGTCCTCTGTGCTCTGTAAGCTAAGAATTAAACTGCTTGTTCTATTTTAACTATAAAAAGCACAAAGTCTAAAAAAATATGGATCTGTTTGATTTCCATATGTTCTTGGTCTCTCTGTAAAAGAATTTCAAGTAGATAATACTTAAGTATAATCTTCACCTAATCTTCAGTATTGTAGAAAGCTTGTAAGTTCCTGAGTAGTTGGCAAAATTGAATATGAATGCAAATGAAAAATAAGTAGCACATTACATTTTATGCTTCTGGCACATTTGGAAATAATTCCTGCGTGGGCATTTTGAATACGATAGACCTTCCCTGCTTATTTTTCCATCCAATCCTTTTTATTTTTTCCTTTTGGAAATTGCTTAAAACATTCATTAAAGAATGAACAGTAGAGTGAAAATTGATAGCAAGGTTTATCGTCTCTTCTGAAGTTCAGAAATCCTCTAGGGTGAAATATCTTTATTCTTATAACTCTTTTGATGGGAAATACCCTCCAAATGCATTCTTCTGTTGTAGCATTCTAATTAGGGCCAGAACAGACACTAAAAGAAATAAAGATGTAAAATAGTTCACACAATCCCAGTTTCAACATAGCATTTCACTTTATCACCACATTTATTATAATTTATTATTCTTTGTGATGCATTAACAAGATATTAACAGAACAGTCAGCTACATAAACAACCAGCACAGGCCAAAGCCATGAGGAAGCTTCCTTACCATTCCTTTAACACCGCACTAGAATAGATAATACTGAATCTGTGTCCTTTTCTTTGATGTAAAACCTGTGTAAACTGAGTACATCCTTAGTGCTTGTTGACTTTAATAACTTTTCATTCTTCCTTCCCACCCAAGCCATGAGGAATCCATGAGTTAGGATAAAATGAAAAATTCTCTTGATCTATTCACCCAGTTTTGGAGGATTATTTTGTAAAAGATACCAGCAGTTTATAACAATAACAGAAATGAAAATAAGATGCTTCCTATATAATCTTACCCTCCATATAAACAATTGACTTTCCTCTTCTTGTTTCTTCTCCTTTCCTAATAGTGATGAATACATTCTATGTCATTGTGAGCATAATGTAGAAAATAGTTAGAATTTGTATTCTGCCCTTTGTAGTTAGCTGTTATACAAATATTTCTATATAGTCTGCATTAAAATTGAATTCATAAACTCTTTGCTGATAACTGTGTAAGTTGGTAAATGTCTATGATCCCAGGTACTTGAGAGGCTGAGGCAGGAGGATCACAAATTCAAGGCCAGCCTGGGAAACTTAGACCCTATCTCAAAAAAAAAAAAAAAAAAAAAAAAGACTGGATGTGCAGCTCAATGGTAGAGCACCCTTTGATCCAATCACCAGTACAAGGGGAAAAAATCATTTGCTTATGTTCTATAATTTATGAAGGAATTTCCCTTTTTTTTGGACATTTGTGTTATTTTTTGGTTTTAAACTTTGTGAATGATGCTCTTGTAAATATGTTTGTGCATCAGAATCTCTTTTTTGGAGAATTATTTCTTCAAGAAAAATTCTGAATAATGGAGTTATTTCATCAAAGATTAAAAGCATTTTTCATAATCCAGTTTTACAGTAAATTTGAGATATTTTTTGGAAATATGTGGCTACAACATTAAAATGATTTTTTTCCTTAAAGCTCACAAGAATGTAATTTTTATTCTTCATGAAACTTTTTCCATGTCTTCTTCCAAATCACTTGTTGTTAGTCTGTTATCATGAGGGGAAAAAAATGAAAACCTAAAGCCTAGATTCTTAGTTAGATTCATTTGAGAGAAAGAAAACAGTAAGAAAACGTGTTGATATTACTTTTCTATCTAATTCGTTTTGGGTCCATATTTAAAAAAAATGTGTATATATATGTGTGTGTGTGTGTATGTATATATATATATATATATATATATATATATATATATATATATATATATATGTATTAGTTGTCAATGGACCTTTATTTTATTTATTTATATGCGGTGCTGAGAATCGAACCCAAAGCCTCACACATGCTAGACAAGTGCTCTACCACTGAGCCCCAGCCCCAGCCCTTGGGTTCATCTTGATGTCTTTTATCCTTTTTATTTTTTTTCCCCCTATAGAGAAGGGCATGACTGTATCTATTTGTTATCCTATAAACCCAGCCCTGGTCAGTGAAGAATGATGACGGATGTCCTTCTCTTTACACAAAGCTTGGATGGTTACCAGTGCCCTCCCTACTGTAGATATTCCCACACTCTCTGTCCTGGGAATTTTTCATAAAATTAGATCTCTTTAATTTTCTATGATCATAAAATTATATATAGTCTTCTTTACAACTTTTAGTGGGAAACCTTTTGTTGGTATCCAGAGAAGTGTAACATTCAGAAAAGTAAATGTCTGACAGCTTGGAGAACCAAAGGAAAAGGGTTCATTCTGAACCTGAACCTTATAAGTAGTTTTTCGTACCCTATGGACATTGTGACTAACTGGCATGAAAATATTCAGGAGTTGTGAGCTGCTTAATTAAAAGTATTGGGAATTCAGTGCATTTGTATTTCTTTTCATTTCTCTTAGACTTAGCTGGTTCCTGGCAAGTCTGACCTTTAATGTTCTCCACATCCTATATAGTCTACCCACTCTAGGGGAGGTACAGACTATGAAAGACACATTTCATGGCTTACTTTGACTTAATCTGAAAGTTATTAAAAATCGGTTTATTCTATTGAAAAATTTAACATATGACATAAATTTCTGGATTCACTGCCTTGTAAACTACAAAATGTGATGAAAACTCGGACTGCAGTTTCCATTTATAAGCAAACTCTAAAAATAAGTCACATAAACAAAAAGGTACATCATTGTTATTTTTTTTAGTAATTATATGTACATATTTCTTGATCCAACTGGAGAGCTCCATGGTTTTCTAACACTGTGGATCTATAAAGATTTGTGGCCCTTATCATCAGATTTATGACAAAGAATTTTAAATGGGGAACAAAATCCTTTAGGGTTACTATAATCTGGATCTGATTTTGTGTCCACACCTTTTCAGATATTGTAGAATTTAAGGACTAGAACAGATAATGAATTATAATTTAAATGTTTTTCATTCTTCATATGTGTGTGTGTTTTCTCTTTTAGGATGGTCACTGGTGATTGCTAGCAGGTATTTATTACCCATCTAAAAGAGGGTTTGGAAAAGAATGAATCACTGTTCATTTTCTTACTAGTTTCTGCTAGTGTTATTCTGCTGCATCTGCTTTTACTCATGTTATGGAATTTGTTTTCAGATTAGCTAGTTCCTCCACTCAGAGTAGAATCAAGGAGTCATCTGGGGAGGCAGTCACATCTGAGATTCTCTTCCAGGCTCATTCAGTTGGCAGAGCTCAACATTTCTTGTGGCTGTGTGACTGAGGCCCCTGTTTTCTTGCTAGCTGTTGGTTGGGGACCTCTCTAGCCTCCTAGTGTCACTCTCAGATTTTGCCCCATGATCCTGCCAGTGGCTTTTTCCATAGGCCAAGAGGAGAGCTTTTCCTGCTGCTTCTCACCTAATTAAGCTAGGCCTTCTAAAGGTTATCTTCCTTTTTTTTTTTTAAACTCAGTCTACTAATAAGAGACCTTAATACATCTGTAAAGTCCATTTTCCTACAAGATGTAACTTAATCATGGGAAGGGATCCCTTCATCTTCAAGGTCCTACGCACACTGGAGGGGAAGGAATTATACAGGATGTATTCAGTGGGCGTGAATCTTGGGGGCTTTCTTAGAATTCTGTTTACCACAGAACAGATGGAAGCAAGAATGGTGATGAGTGTCATCATTATTTAAGTGATAATGTTATACTTGTAATATAGGTGGTGCTAGTTTGGGATTTTTACATTATGTGTGTAATTTGTGAAATTATTAATTTGTGAAATGTGTGCATTTGTAAAAAATTATACTAATTATATATCCCTATTAACATATATATTTTAAAACATATATATATATAAAGCATTTTACTACACATTTGTTTAGATGTACACACTAATTGCATCTTTTTTTTTTTCTTTTGGTGGTATTGGAGATTGAACCCAGGGATGCTCCATCACATAGCTATGACCCCAATCCTTTTGTTTTGTTTTGTTTTTAAACAGAGTCTTGCCAAATTGTCCAGGCTGGCCTTGATCTTGCTATCCTCCTGTTTCAGTCTTCTAAATTGCTGGGATTACAGGGATGAGCCATCATTCCCAGCCACCGATTGTATCTTAAACTGATCTTTAATACTTCTTGGCAAGAATTTCCTACAATTCAACCGTATTTTAATGTGAAATTTAATTTTTTTTTTTTTTTTTTTTTGCTGGTGCTTGCATGGGATTGAATGCAGGGCTTGAGCATGTTAAGCACATGCTCTACCACTGAACTATATTTCTAGCCCCTGAAATTTAGATTATTTTTGGAAATACTATGGTTTTTATTGAGAAATACATGCCATGTCTCTTTTGGCTTATGGTTGGTTATAAAATTCTGGACAATTTTACATGCTGTTCCTCCCAACCCAGGTAAGGTGGAATGTAAGGTGACTGATTTCATCTGCTTTTCCAGATAAGCATAGTTGCTTCTGGTGAATAATCAGATCATGGCTTTCATCCTATTTCATCCTGACCTTTGGAAGAGGATCATTATTCTTTTTCTACGTTGCGTGTGTGTGTGTGTGTGTGTGAGAGAGAGAGAGAGAGAGAGAGAGAGAGAGTATGCCAAACCATATTTTGAAAATGCCGTCTTTCTTAGGAAAAAAATCTGTTAAGAAAAGACAAAAATGTAGGTATTTTATTTGAATAAACAGAATAGTGTTTCAGCTCTGCTGTCCTAAAATATATTCATAATAGCATCTGTTTCTCTGTAAATATAGAGATTTGTTGTTAATTATTTTCTTCTAGTGTTGCTAAAATTGGTAGAACTTTTCTTTGAGTCATTATCTGTTTTGTATTCTTTGCTCTACTATATAAAACATTTCACAAATCTAAGAGAAAAATCTTTCCAGAGAACTTTCCCAATATTTTTCATTGATTTGGCATAGATCAGGGTCGATTGTAAATTCTGGCGGGTTATTTTAGGAGGCTGTAAGAAAGATTCATTCTTATTTCCATCCTAAAGAGGAGGGGGTTCAACAATTTACACCATTAAAAAATACTTTATTAATAGGAACAAAAGAAAAAAATGAAGTTTATTTTAATTTTAATTGATGAGGTATTTAGTTGATGTGAAATTAACTACTGACCCTTGAAGACCTTTCTTGTTTGGAGCTGCTTATTGCTAGTGAGACTGTTTTGTGGAGCATTCTTTTATAAATGTGTCCACAGATTGCTGTGCTGTAGGCTGTCTAGCTTTGCAGTTGATCTAGAGGAGGTTAAATTGAAATTTGAAATTAATATCCTTGCCTCTACCCACATACACATTCAGTTTTCACTTCTTGATCGACTTAGCATTTCTGTTCTTTTAGGGAAAAATAAAAGATTTTTATTAATATTATCACTCAGTAGTGATAATATTCACCCTCCAACTCAAGTCTGTCTCGAGTTTGTTGCAGTCAGGGTGACATTTCACCCTTCATTAAGGGAGCTTTGGTGTTAGACATAAATGCATAAGGTAATGTCTTGTTCCTGAATGTGCCCAAAAGTGCCTCTATCCTAAACCCAGGTGTCCTAGTTATCTTGTCTGTTATTGATGTTTCTTCCTGTCTCCTGGGCATTACTAGATCAAAATTTGAACATATTTGTAGCTTTCTAAGAAAAGGAATATATCATGGCTGTAAAATATATCATTTGCTTCTGGTACCAAGGAGGTGGATGAGACATATTTCCTTGCACAGTGGTCACTTTCCAAGTGGCTTACCTGTTTTTTTTTTTCTATTCATGAACATAAGGTTAAAAAACATTCTAATCTTCATGGTAAGGTTTATACCATTCCATATTTAGAAAATTTGTCCTTAGAAGTTAATGTTCTTTTCTTTTTTGAATCTGTAAAACAGCTGACTAAAGATGTAGGCAAAATATTTAAGAAAAGCATTTAAATGATTTCAGATATACCCATGCACATCCACACAAGTCCATATGTGGGTGGAAATTGTGAAGAAGTTTTCATCAATATGCATGCCATTTACAAGTGCAAGAGATCCCAGGGAAAATAATTTCCATCCTTAGCATCAAAGATACTTCTTTTTATCTATTTTTATGTGTGGATATTATATAAATCAAATATACTATTCTTGTCATCTCTACAATGTGGTCTATATTAAATCCAAATATAATTTCTTTTTGAAATTAAAATAGGAGCTGGGCATAGTGGTGCACACCTATAATCCCAGTGACTCAGGAGGCTTTGGTAGGAGGATCAAACATTTGAGGTGGCCTCAGAAATTTAGTGAGGCTCTGAGCATCTTAGTGAGACCCAGTCTCAAAATAAAAAATAAAAAGGGCTGGGGATAGAACTCAGTGGTAAAGTGTAACTGGGTTCAATCCCTAGTACCAAAAATAAATAAATAAATAAAAATTAATAATGAAATTAAAATAGGGAAGCTAAACAATATGCAATTTGTTAAAAAGTAAATATTTTAATGGTTTTCTAAGTGATTATTTTATTGGCCTTTGGAACTCACGCTGTGGTTATATTTTTAGTAAGCTATTGGCAATTCATTTGTTTTAAGAAAGTAATTTTAAGATTAATTTAGAAGTCACTTCTTCCTTTTGTATTTACATATTGTCCATGACCATGATGATGTTGGTCTTTTCAGGAAATTAATGAATTAACCTGTAGTTTACTCTGTTGGATGTTCTCATAGTGATAATACAGAGATGAATGGGTATGTGGAATTTTCTACCAAAATCTACCCCGAGTTGAAGAAATTCATTTTAAACTCATCTCATGGAGGCATTTTTATCATGGATCTCCTTTGCTAATTCTCTACCTACTACAGTTAGATTAATTTTTTAAAAATTGTTGCCTCCCTTTATCCTCAGCTTTATTAGATATAACTAACAAAATAAAATAGTATATATTTATGGTATACAGCATGATATTTTGATATATTATGAATTGTAGAATTATTTAATCAAACTAAATAATATATCCATCACTTGACATACTAATATTTTTTATGGTGAGGACTTTCAGCAGTTTTCAAGTATATAATACACCATTAACCATAGTGACCATATTGTACAATAGATCTGTAGAACTTGCTCCTCTAGTCTAATTGAAATTTGTAAACTTGAAACAGTATCTCTCCATTCCAGCCCCCAAACCCCACCCTCAGGCCCTGGCAATCACCATACTACTCTTTCCTCTGTGAGTTTGACTCTTTTAGATTCCACATATAAGTGAGATCATTTGGTATTTGTCTTTCTGTGCCTGGCTTTTATCCTCCAGGTTCATCCGTGTTGCACATGTCACAATTTTTCTTTTTTCAGGACTGCATAGTGTTCTAGATATACCACATTTTCTTTATGCATTCATCCATTGATGGGCACAGCTTGATTTGGTTTCTTGCCTGTTGTGAATAATTTTGCAGTAAACATACTAATGCAGGTAGTTTTTTTTTAAATACACAATACCTTCATTTTATTTATTTATTTTTATGTGGTGCTAAGGATTGAACCCAAGGCCTCACATGTGCTAAGTTACAACCTCAGCCCAGTTCAGATAGTTTTTGACCTGTTGATTTCATTTCCTTTGTATATATACCCCAAAGTGGGATTGCTGGATCATATGGTAGTTCTATTTTTTAAAAAATATTTTTTCAGATGTTGATGAACCTTTATTTTATTCATTTATTTGTATGCGGTGCTGAGAATCGAACCCAGTGCCCCACACATGCTTGGCAAGCGCTCTGCCACTGAGCCACAACCCCAGCTGGTAGTTCTATTTTTAACTTTTGAGGACCCTCCATACTGTTTTCCATAAGGAATGCACTAACTTACATTCCCACTAACAGGGTACAAGGGTCCCCTTCTCCACATATTCTCCAACACTTGTTATCTTTTGTCTTTTCAATAATAGCCTTTTTAACAGGTGTGAGGTGATACTTCTTAGCAGTTTCAATTCTTAGCATTTTCAATTTCAAGAATTTTCTCAATTTTTTTTTCATGTGTTGTTGCCCATTTGTATGTCTTCTTTAGGAAAATGTCTACTTATATCCTTTGCCTGTATTTAAATTGGGTCATTTTCTTGCTATTGAGTTGTTTGAGTTCCTTATATATTTTAGATATTAGCACTTTGTCAGATGTATGGTTTGTAAATATTTTCTCCCATTTTGTAGGTTGTCTCTTAACTGTAATTTTTCCTTTGGTATGCAGAAATATTTTAGTTTAATGCAATCTTATTTGTTTGTGCTTTTGGGGTCATATACAAATAATCCTTGCCGAGACAATGTCAAGAAGCATTTACTCTGCTTTCTTTTACAGTGTCAGGTCTTTAACATCTTTCAGGTCCTCAAAGTATTTAATCTATTTTGAGTTGTTTTTTTGTACATGTTTTAAGAGTCCAATTTTATTCTTCTGCATGTAGATATCCAGTTGTCCAGTACCATTACAGGTAGTTTTTTAATTACAGGTGATTTTTAATACAACTTTCATCTTGAGTCCTTTCATGTTCATTGGCCAACTAGTTACAGTACAAAATCCTCACCAGTCTTATTTCACCCTTTCCATTAATAAAAGATTGTGATTTGGAGCATGAACTTGAGAATCAGACCTCCTTGGGAATTAATCTTGATGCTATTATTGACCAGTTGGGGAACTTTGGGCTGTCACTTGAATTGACCAGCTGGGTAAACTTTGGACTTGAAACTTTACCTTTCTGGCTTCTGTTTCCTCACCTACCAAATGGAATCATATTTTACACCTCCCTTATCAATCTGCTATTTTTTTCTGTGATCAGCTAATGGATATAAAATATGTAGCACAAATCCTTAGCACTGTAGAAAACAAAATGGAACAAGGAAGCAAATAAACAAAAGCCCAGCACTGCGTCTGACACAGAAACACTCCACAGATGCTACCTGTTGGTATTATTTTCTTAACTTAGCTCTAGGTAGGCTGATGATCTCACTGCCTCTGGAGTCACTAGTATTTTTTTCCTGCCACAGCTTTGCTCTTATTATTCCTTTCATTTGAAATGACTTTCTTTGCCTTTGTCCAAACCATGAACATTTTCTCTACCTTCCAGCAATTGAGTCTTTTCTCCTTCATGAACCCTGAATCACTGTTCTAATTCACAGAAGATTTCTCTTTCTCTCTCTCTCTTTCTTTCTCTCTCTCTCTCTCTCTTTCTTTCTCTCTTTCCCTCTTTCTTTCTTT
This sequence comes from Marmota monax, assembly GCF_021218885.2. Lineage (NCBI taxonomy): Eukaryota > Metazoa > Chordata > Mammalia > Rodentia > Sciuridae > Marmota > Marmota monax. The sequence goes on along the minus strand of NW_026693851.1, from coordinate 3,048,036 downwards.
CCTTCCTTCCTTCCCCCTCCTCCTTCCCCTCCTCTCCCCTCTCCCTCCTCCCCATCCTCCTCCTCCCCCTTCCCCTCCTCTTGTGAATTCTGTGTGCATTCTGTCAGTTCTGTTTGTCATGGCTCTCAATAACACTTACAATGGAATTTGTTCTTTGTAGTTTATTGTTTCCTTAATATGACTCAAATTTCCATGGAGTCAAGTCCTTTTAAATTCTCACATCTTCCTAAGAATTGAGCATATGGGCTTGTTTTGGAATTTTGTCTTTTTAAAATAAATGACAAAATGATTTTGTGTTATTTACTATGAATTGTATATATTTGTGAACACTGAATAGACTACTAAATATTTCAATTATTAATAATTTTATTAAAATGAGTTTTTAATACTTTCACTTATTTATTTTGGCAGGGTCTTTCACAAAAAAATGTGCAACAATTACACATATGCAGTGTACTCTGTTAATAAATGGATCAAATAAATAAGTGAATCAATGTATATATTTAAATAAAATTATGTGTACATATAAGAGAAAATACATTTTTAAAAGATGAAAAACAAAATCAGGAATAAAGGAGAAATAAAAGAAATAAAAATGGAAATTTATTGAACATCTTAGTATTTGATTGTTCTGTACTTTATTTAATAATTAACTCTTATATTTATATTTTTAGTATTTTGCTATTATTATATGAATATTCTTGTTCATACATTTTAGTGTTGACTTTTTTTTTTCTTCCTGTATTGGGTATTGAATACAGGGGCACTCTATTACTGAGTTACATCCTTAGCCCTTTTTATTTTTTATTGTGAAACAGGGTCTCATTAAGTTGCTTTGACCCTCGAGAATCTGCTGAGGCTGGCTTTGAACTTGCAATCTTGCTGCCTTGGCCTCCTGAGCTTCTGGAAATACAGGCATGCGCCTTAGTGCCAGGCTTGGATCTTTTCATAGGAAAGTCATTTTGGTGACTGGGAAGAGATCCTTTATGCGACATATGGTTAATCTACCTTCTATAAAGATCATATCAGTTTATTCCAGATTAATCTGTGTTCCTGCGTTAATCTTTTAAAATAAGTATTATAGGTTAAAGTATTTTTCTTTTAATATTTCTTGTTCTTTTATTTTCCCCCCTATTTTATTGATGCATAATAGTTGCATATATTTGTGTTGCTTATTTGTACATGTACACATAGAGCAATAATTTGACTAATATCATCTCCCCAGCACTAATCCACTTTATTTTTTGATTCTGAGTATTAATTGACCATTTTTAGACATTTTATGAAGTGTTTGTGTATTCTTCCCATTTTCTATTAGAATGTTCACCTTTTTCTTATTGAATTATAAGACCCATTATGCATTTAGGATATTAACTACTTGATACACCAGGTAGTTTTTAGAAACACAGGAGAATATATGATAGGTAATTTACAGATATTATATCATAGTTCATGATCAAATAATATTTATTTCCAGATTTTATGGCCACCCTCTATATTCTATAAATAATTCTCTTTTCTACTTATCTACCAGTATATTATTTATCATTAACTAAGTTTAGTGTTATATGTCAGAGGAACTATTTAACTATTTTTATGTAGCCAAACATACAGTGATTTTTTTTTTTTAGTTTTGATTTTGATTTTAGAAAGGCCTTTCTCCTCAAAAAAATTCTTTTAAAATTTCTTTTACTGCTTTTAAGGTTTTATTTTAAATAACTGATCATCTAACCCATTTTAAATTTCTGTGGATATTATTGTGCAGTAAGTGTATCTTTATTTTTTCAACTGGTCTGCCAGTTGTTCTTGGAGAAGGCCTTTACTGAACCTTTAATGGTACTACCAGGTTACACGTTCCTGGGAAATCCCATAACCTCTCTGAGTCTCAGTTCTCTCACCTATAAAATCAGGAGTAAGAATATTTTTCATCTCAGATTGGAGTCCGTGTAGGGTAAATCACATATCCAGAGTCTGATGTCTTACTTCATCTGTAATCAAACTCTTCTATGTACCCTCTTCCATGTGTTGTTTGGATAACTGAAGTTTGAGATGTGTTATAATTTGAATATGAGGTATCCCCCCAAACTCCTATGTTAATGCTAGAATGTTCAGAGGTGAAAGGATTAGATTATGAGAACTGTAACCTAATCAGTCCATCCAAGTTTGAATGGACTGTCTGACTTAACTGTTGGCACATGGGCCGTGGCTGGAGAAGGTGGGTCTCAGGGGCAGGGGTGTGAGTCCTGGAAGGGATCATCCTCCCTGTGGCCCCTTCCTTCTTCCCTCTTTCTGCCAAACCCTTTGACCATGATGTTCTGCCTCACCTTGGACCCAGAGCAATGGAGTTGGCCCTCCATGGACCAAGTCTCTGACATCGTCCTTCCTCAAAGTTGTTATTGTTAGGCATTTTGGTCACAGTGGTACAAAACTGACTAACACCAGGAGGAAAGGGATCAGTCTGTCTTTACCTTGATCACAGAAAATCAAAGGATAGAATTGGTGAGTGGAACTTAAATTCTTTTTCTTTTAACCCCCAGATGTTATTTAAAACTGACTGATGAAACACATCATTTTATATAAAAAGCTTTTTGTAACAGACTTTGAAAAATGAATTGCTTTCTGAAGAATAGTAGTGTTATTTAAAAAAGAAAGAAGCTACAAGAAAAGATCAACTCAGAAATAAAGCAAAGTACAAATATAGAACATAGTTTTAATTTTGATTTTCTATTTAAAAGTTCTTGTCTCAAAATGATTTTATGTATTAAATATAATAATTTAAATTTTAAAAATATAAAAAATTAAACAGAAATGTTCAGAGTCTTAGAGATTTTAGTAGGCTAACTTAAGGATAAAAAAAGAACTGAGTAAAGATTGTTTAATGGGTTGATGTTATAATAGTCCCCACCCTTATCTACTTTTTTTTTGATAATTTTAACTACCCATAATTAACTACATTCTGAAAATATTAAGTGGAAAATTCCAGAAATAAATAAGCCATGAGTTTTAAATTGCACACCATTCTGAGTACCATGAGTAGTAATACATATATAGTTTTTGGTGCTGTTTATGATTTCAGGCATCCACTGGGAGTCTTGGAATGTATTTTCTACAGATAAGGGAGACGACTGTATAGACGTGGAAATCAGAGCTTTCAGGAAAGACCATATCTGAATGTGGCTATCCAATAGCCGTCTTTTGTTGGTATTTCTTAATAAACATACAGAGAGTATTGGCCTTTAACTTGGCCTTTCTTTTTTTGTGTGTGTCTGTCTTTTTTTAATTAGTTGTTCAAAACATTACAAAGCTTTTGACATATCATATTTCATACATTTGATTCAAGTGGGTTATGAACTCCCATTTTTACCCCGTATACAGATTGCAGAATCACATCGGTTACACATCCACGTTTTTACATACTGCTATACTAGTGTCTGTTGTATTCTGCTGCCTTTCCTATCCTCTACTATCCCCCCTCCCCTTCCCTCCCCTCCCCTCCCCCCTCTTCTCTCTCTGACTTGGCCTTTCTTATATCATCATTTCCTGTTGACCAATGAAAGGGTCTTACCATGCTAAACCTATTACGTGCAATGGGAGGGAGTCCTGAGATAAAGTTGTTACCTCGTTCTTTCAGTTTTTGTTATCGTTTTTTGATTTTTTACCTTTGCCTTCAGTCTCCTCATAGGGAAATTGTTAAATATCTCCCCAAATTCAAAATATGAGTTTGGGCTAGGTTTAACTTGCTAAATGTGAGATGCTTCAAGCTTTCTCTGTTGAACTTACTTAAAATATAACATTTATTTCAACTTTGATGTTTTTATTTCATTCATCAGTCACCATGGGCCATTATTGCCTACCATTTGGGCTGTCTGTACTACTCACTTTACATTACGAACATTGGAAGGTAGCTGAGTATCTGTGAAGAAAACTAACACACACACACACACAATTTAATAATTTATTCTCTCTCTCTCCTTTTTTTCATATTAGAGATTGAACCCAGGGTTTTGCATATGCTAAGCATGTGTTCTGCCACCGAGTCACACCCCCACCTCCTATAACTATATTTTTACACAGATGTTAACATTAAATACAACCTCCTGGCTGGGTGCTGTGGTGCACAAATGAAATCCCAGCTATGTGGTGGGTTAAGGCAGGAGAATTGCAAGTTTGTGGTCAGTCTCTGCAATTTTAGCAAGACCCTGTCTCAAAATTTAAAAAAAGGGGTTGGCGTGCTGGGATGCATCTCGGTGATAGAGGGCCCCTGATTTCAATCCCCAGTCCAGAAAAAAAAAAAATCCTTCTGACTTTTCTTTTCTCACTTGTCAATATGTCTTAGAGAAATGTCTACATCAATGCATATACTACTGCCTCATTCCTTTAAAGGACTGCATAGTAATCCATTCACAAATTTATTATAATTTGCTAAATAGGTTGTTTTTCAGTTTTTTATTATATCAGATGATGCTGTGGTAAATCATAAACACATTCATTTGAATATGTGGGATTATATTTGAAGATAAATTCTGGAAATGAAATTGCTGGTTCAAAAGGAATACACAATTTACATTCTCACCAGAAACATGTTGAAAGTACCTATTTTCTTAGATTCTGTATTCATCACATGTAACTTTGCTCTAGTTGTTTTTTACTTCCTTGGAGGACCCTGAGGAGGTCATGTACTCCCATGCTCCTCCTAATTTATATGTTCTCATACTATTGAAAATCTCTGCATATCTGGCACCCTGTCCTATCACACTCTCCTCCTGCCAGTCTCTTTTCTTCAAGACCCAGCTCTATCATGAGTTCCTCTTAGGAATATTCTTACTCTATAATCATCCTTCTTCCTCAGAACTTTCTGGGCCCAACTAGGTGTCCTCTTTTTTTGTGTGTGTGTGAGAGATTCTTCTGCACACATAATGGATTTTCCTGCATATGTCTGCTATGTTACTCTTACTCTGAATTAGCTTTTTTTAAATTTTTTTTTTAGTTTTAGAGGGACACAATACCTTTATTTTATTTATTTATGTGGTGCTGAGGATCAAACCCAGTGCCCCATGCATGTGACCCAAGTGCGCTACCACTGAGCCACAACTTGCAGCCCTTTGAATTAGCTTCATTTGTCCTTTGCTTGCACTGTCATTAAATGACCTAATCCCCACATCATGGACTATGCATTTTCATCCTTTTGTCCAAACGCCTTTCTTATGACAACACATACTAAAGGCCTAGTTGGTGTGTTTTTAGATAAATTCATGTCAGAATTTTAGAGTTGAACGGGATCTTTGCAATCATTTAGTCTAACATGTTCACTTCATTAACAAAAAAATGTGTTTTAAATAATGTTCCAAATTCAAAAATATGTAGTTCATTATTTTCTATAAGGAAATAAAAAAGAGACCATGACATACTTTTGTTTCTTTTTTTAAAATGTATTTTTTTAGACATCGATGGACTTTTATTTTGTTCATTTATTTATATGCGGTGCTGAGAATTGAACCCAGTGCCTCAACATGCTAGGCAAGTGCTCTACCATTGAACCACAACCCCAGCTTTTGTTTCTTTTATTTCTCCTGTTAATGCAACCATCCTCTGTCTTCAAGACCTTCATTCCCAGGATCTGACCAAGTTTGAAAACACTGACAGAGAGTCAGGAAGCTGGAAAGCAAAGAATCACAGTTTTTACTGATAAAACTGTTATTTGTGTTTTCTTGGTTTGTTCCCACATCCTATGATTATCTCTCCTTGAACTATGATAACCCAGTTTCCTAGTCTCTAGCCTCTAACAACCACAAATGTTTTACTTGCCCTTTGGATTGCCAGTCATCTTCCAAGACTTTAGCAGCTCTCATACCATTTCTCACCACCCAGGAATCTGCACATAAGAAAAACCCCAGATGACTTTGAAGTATTTTGAGAAATTTCTCTTTAGTCCTGTGCAATCCCTAGTTCTCACGTACATTTAGTTTCATTTCATTGCAATTTTTTAATATTTATGGAGTCCCTGATAACACTTATAGTTTTGTACTTCTTGGTACATCTGCATAGAATATTCATAGATTCTTTGTCATCCTCTTTACTTAATAGCCTAGGACAGTGCTTAACTTTTATTAAAATATTCCTCCTCCATGCCTAATTCATTTGATACTGAAATCTAAAATTAGAGTGATAACCAGAGAGTGCCATGGAAGAATGTATCAGTCACATAGATATATCTTAGGTCCTTTTCATTTGGATGTTTGTATACAATATATTTTGTTTCAGAGTCACTTCTTATTCCCCAATAGCTGATTATGAAGCCTAACCATTATGTGTTGATTTCCTCTCTATAAAAACATAATTTGAAATTTATGGATGAAAAGCAGCAATGAAAACACTGTTTTTCCTTTTGTGGGGTTGGTGGCTGAATTTAGATTGAGAGGAATACAATGGTTCATCAGATAATTGTGAAAAGAAGTACCAAATACAAAGGCCTTAGATAATCAATCCTCTGTCTGGAGTGTAGACATTCACAATTAATGTATATGACACTTTCTCCCTTTTGTTCCTATCTTCTTTAGCATATTGTCAGATACAAAAAGTTCAGTAATTTTCCACCAGAAAATTACTTATAAAAGGTTTTCCTAAAGATAATATTGTAAAAGCTAAGAGAATAGGACAGAAAGGCGTATTTAACTTTTATGTTTGCAGTTTTGATGTGACTGTTAGCTCTTACAATTTAGAAACTGATTCTAGGTAGGTCATATTGTCATGATCCTAATTCATTTTCTTTCCATTTGTTGCTCATTTAAGCTGGATTGAGGAGTGATTGTGAGGGAATGAGATGTTTTAACAAGCTTTTAAAAATTTGCATAGCCAGATGAGCTGCTTTCCACCACCTCTTATTTTTTTGTAGGGGGATTGAGCCCAAGACTTTGTAGGCAAATGCTCTATAACCAATCTACATCCCTAGACTTAGGTGCCTCTTTAATGTTATCACTCTAGGAGAGCATTGCATTTATGACAATAACAGTTCCATTGCTGATATCCATGTTAGATCTTTGGGGGTTTGCTATTAATGTCTATAGCATATTTTCTGAACTGTTTTAGTGATAGAGTAACATCAGTTGGGTATATTTGAGTTTCGGAAGCAGCCAGAAAGCCATCCAGAATCATCTTTTTACTAGTATGAATGATTAGCCTGACTAATTATGGATTAAAAATTTGTAATCTAAATCTCTAACCTGTATTTGTTACTCACAAGGTATGGTTAGGAAATAATGAGACTGGTTTTCTCATGTGTCACTTTGTCTCTGAAGGCAATTCCAAAGGAGAAATTTTAACAACATTTTGAGTAATTGCAAATCACTGGCATAAGTGAAGATGATCTCAAAATGACAGTTTGGAAATTGGCAATACTTAACTGACTGTTCATTTCTGTTATGTTTTATAAAAGCCTATTTCATTATTTATTGTAACATTCTGGTAGTGTGAAGAAACAGATATTTTAGTAGAACCAAAATAAAATTGCTTGATTTAGTATACTTACCATTTGTTCATCAGCGTAATTATAAATTGACTGATATCATCTAGAATTGAAAGATAGGTAAGGAAATGACAGCTAAATGTCAAATGAAATGTGAGAGGGCAGAAGGTCACTTTTTAAGGACTGCAGTATTCAGACAAATGGTGAAATGTAATTTTCTTATCTTTGGTGTCTATTTCATGCCCATATTACCTAGATTTCCTTGGTTCAGGTTTAATTCCATAATTTCCCATCTTAAAAAATATGCTTATGGTAGAAAAATTAAACACTTAAAATGAGGGTTTGGGCTGTAGCTCAATGATAGAGCACTTGCCTAGCAAGGGCGAGGCACTGGGTTCGATCCTCATTACCACATTAAAACTAAATAAATAAAATAAAGGTTAATTAACAAAAAAGAAATATGAGTCTTAAAAAGAAAATGACCTGGTATTTCTGATTAGGCATGGCAGACTGAACTCTTGTGTGTATTTTTGATCCTTTGTAATGACAGTGAGGGTACAGTCTCTCTCTCAGGAACAGATAGAGTCATCAATAAAATTTCAGAAGCTCTAACAAGAATGGATAACTAGTAATTGATTTAACAGAATGGGAAACGCTGTGTTCAAATTTCAATAAGAAACTGAAAAAGATTCTAGAAAACGATTCTAGCAACAGATAACTTAGAAAACTGGGATGTGAGGTGGGGCCCAAAAGAGAAGCAGATTATAGTAATTTTCAAAGATATTAAGCCCTAAAACTTTGTTTTAAAATCAGAAAGCTGACAGTTGCAGTTGTTTTATTTTGTTCTATTTCTATAAACATATGGGAGAAGAGAAAAGTGCCAATACTACTTTTTTGGCTTAACGATTATTTATGCTTTACAGAAAGCAGAGATATCTGTTTAAATATTATTAATAAGGTAACAGATTATTAAGGAAACCAAACAGAATCCCATACTTTTTGATTTTAGAGGATATGCTTACTTTCGGAGGCACAACATATTTTCATGTCTGGATTCTGGACAAGCATCTGTTGTTGAAAATAATGATGTGAAGCCTATCCTTGCTCTCTTGTGCTCTCTTGTGCTGTAAGGGAAGGGACGTTTTCTTTTCATTGTGGTATATTTCCTTTTCCCTGCAGTTGGAAGAACCTACAGGGTCAAAGCTGAATATTGGAATTCCACTAATCAGAAACAAAGCAGGCTTGAACAAACAGAAAGCTTATAATATTGAAATCAAGATGTCAGAAAGAGAATTTTAATAAATAGCATATGGGACATGTAATGTGTTATACCTGAAGTTTGAATCTTTTTAAGGGGCAGATGGAAGCCTCATTCTCTTCTGACCATTCTCATGGAAGGAGCAGGAGGATTTCTCTCTGAAAGAACAGCCCACCTCTGGATTGGGGATACAGACAGCTAGGGGAACCTGTTATGCTGAGAACAGGAGGGTGTAGCCATGTCTGCATGTTGAATCAGGGGCCCATAACCCTTGAGCCTAGTTTGGTTCTCTGAATGTTGTCGTCAGGCTTATACCATGTAGCCAGGAGGTAGGAGGCTTACTCTCTGGGCAAAATGATTAGTTCCTGGTGAAGAATGCGCAGATACTGTCATTCGGGATTCTCCTAATGACGTTTTTGTCCCCTCTAGAAAGGTCTGCCTATCCACAACCTTGCTACTCTTCACTGCTTCACTACTAGCAGTAGCTAGTGCTTCACTTTGAACAATCAGAGCAAAGGATTACCAGAGATTTAAGGAGAATATCTACAAAAAAGAAAGAGGAAAAAGAAAACAGAAGAGAATTTAGTTGAAGAAAAGAAAACAGCCTTTAAAAATCCTGACCTGTAATAACATACACAGAGAGACAATTACTGCATCTGTGAGACAAGGAAATGGTATTAAACATGTAAAGGAAAAAAATAATTAGTAAAAATAGTTTAAATAACAAAACATCAGTAGAAGTGTTGAATGATGTAGTTGGGGGAAACAAGTCTTCCAGAAAATAGGACAAAAGATTAAGAAATGCGTCAGGGTGGTGCCTACCTATAATACCAGTGACCCTGGAGGCTGTGGCAGGAGAATGGCAAGTTCAAGGCTAGCCTGAGCAATTTAGTTAAACCCTGTCTCAAAATAAAAAAATAAAAAATGTTGAGGGGTTGGGGTTGTAGCTCAGTGGTAGAACACTTGCCTAGCATTTTATGTGAGGCACTGGGTTTGATCTTAGCATCACATGAAAATAAATGTAAAAGAAGATATTGCATCCATCTATAACTAAAAAAAATGTTGGGGATGGAGAGTACCAGTTCAATTTCAAGGGAAAAAATTAAGAAAAGGAATAGAGGAGAGAAGAGATAAAAATGTTGAAGATCAATCTAGGAGATTAAGTATCTGACGAGTAGGAGTCCCAGAAAAACAGTAGGGAGAAAACAGAGGAAATTATCAAAGAAATAATTTAAGGAAATTAATATAACTAAAGAATATGACTTTTTAGATTGAAAAGGCTAATTGAATGCCCAGGACATTAAATGAAAGAAAATCCACACAAAGGCATACAACTGTAAAGTTTTAGAATAGTAGAGAGAAAAGAGACAATTAGAAAAGTTTCTAGACAGAAAAAACGGATCACATTGGAAGGATCAGAATCAGAATAGGTCAGACTTCTTAGTACTACTAGAAGCTAGCAGACAGTGGAGCAAGACTATGTAAATCCTGCAGGATTTCTGTGCCTGAAAATCCAAACCATCCATCAAGGTGAATGCTCAGAAACTGTATGTGCAAGTGCTAATATAAATTAACAGTGTGCATTCCTTATTATCAGAGACTGAGTTCCAGCAAAACAAAAGGGAGAAGGTCTAGAAAGGTGAAGATGTAGGATACACACAACAGAGTTCACAGTGAAGAAAGCAGCAAAGGGAATTCCTAGGATCATGATGAAGAGAATTCTGTGATGACGGCTGAACAACAAGCTTAGAGAGCAGTTAGTCCCTATGTGAGCAGGAGGATGGGAGCTAAGAAAAATAAAAGCGGGGGTGGGGGGATGTATTTGCCCATGTTGAAGAAAAATTATTTGTAGAAAAATTGGGGGCTAATTTGGTGGCATATGTATGTATGGCACCAAAACAGAAGTCTATGGAAGTAGGAAAATATACATGTTGGAGTTGGGTTTTGTGGTCAAGAGAATGAGCCTGGGGTCAGGTTGTCTGAACTAGGATCCTGGCTCAACCACTTAGTACCACCTGCATGCCCTTGAGGAAGTTACTTTTACCTCTCTCTGCCTCAGTTTCCTCACTGTATGGAGATATTAACAAGACCTTCTTAACAAGATTGTTGTATGGATTAAATTGCATGTAAAGCAGCTAATCACTTATCTCAGTATTATTAATAATAGTAGGATAGTAACAAGGGCTTAAAAATTTTAACCATGATTTTCATTATTACCTAGCAATTTTAAAATGAAAAAAAGAAGAATTAGAAGTATAGGCTTACTTCTTTTTGATAAATGTGCTTATGAATACTCCTAAGAAACTGTTTAAAATAAAAAAATTAAATACCTGTAGTGATACCAGATATGACATTTATGTACTCTTGAGAGCATTTCCTTAGTTATTTTTTTCCTTTGTATTGTTTCATTCACATAATTGTTATAATCTCACTCTATAATTTCATGTTCTGCTTTTCTTTTTAGACATTAAGAAGCATTTTCCCTGTTAATATGAGCCCTTATTAAAGAGTTTTTATTAACTATAGTATTTTCCACTAAATGGATGAAAAAATAATTTTCTCAATAGCATTGGGATAATGGCTCTGTGAAATACATTTAAAAATTTATTTTTCTTATTATCAATGCAGTATATGTTTATTATAGAAATTTTATGTGCAAAAGTAACTAAAATAAGATTAATATAGTGGTAATTTTACTACTCAGAGATAAGCACTAGTATCACTTTAATGTATGCCTCTTTTGTTTTTCCTTCACACGTATATTCTTTCTTTTAAAAAATGTGGAACTCTTCTTAAGAAGATATTATCTTTTAGTATCTTCTTTTATATGTTAGTTTTAGCAGAATGCTGAATTGTAAATTTTTGTGCCTTATTTATTTAATTGCTACTTTGATGTTGTTTCCAGAGTTTCTCCATGATAATGTTTTATTAACAATCTTTATAGCTAAACATCTGTCTATATTCAAAATTATTTTATTTGGTTAAATTCTCAGAATTGCAGTCTTAGAAAGCAGAAATACTTACTGAATATATATTTTCAAATTGCTCTCTGTAAAAGTCTTACAAAGCTATGATCATAATGTTAGTAGATGCTTGGGGTTCTTCCAGTAGCCTTGTCAAAGCTTGGTTTTGGAATATTTTGTTTGAAAACATCATAAAATATCTTCTACATTTATTTTCTTCATTAGATTCTTGGGTGCAAAAAATATCAGAAATTTTACACTAAATTTTGAAAGCTTTATTTCTCAAAGGAAGGCAATAATTAACTATCACCAACAGCCTATAATAATGCCAGCTGGTCTGTATTCTTATTAATGGTGGGAATGTTGTGTTCTTCACACAGATGATAAGACAATCATTGACAGATAATAGATCTTAAGTAGTGCAATAAGCCAACCGTGATATCATGATGGCTCAGGCCAAGTTGGTGGCAATGGAAATGGTTTTATTTTGGAATCATTTTGAAAACAGAGTTGACAGAATTCTTTGATCAATTGGATATGGAATGTAATAGAAATTGAAGAGTCAGTGATTACTTCATAGGTTTTGGCCAGGGTAATTGTCATGATAAAACAGTTGTTTATGGAAATGGAAAGATTGTAGAACATCTTGTTTCTCGAACAAGATCAGGAGTTCAATTTGTACATGTTAAGTGTGATATGCATACATATGATAAGCAAGAGAAGGTGTTGATTATAGAGTTGGATATGTGATTCTGGTGTTTAGAGTATTCTAAGCTAGAGATATAAATCTGAAGACCATCAGTATATAATTATTATTTAAGAGAAAAACATTAGACAGAAATCGCCATGGGAGTAAATGTGAAAAGAGAAGAAGACTTAATCTTGGGGAAACACAGTCTCGGGAGATGAGAAGAAACCAGCAAAGGAGACCGAGAAGATGCAGGAAGAGAAGCAGAGGAAAAATAAGGAGAGTGTAGAGCCTGGCAGGAAATTTAAAGAACTATTTTCAAGAGAAAGGAGTGATCAGGCATGTCAAATACAGCGTCAAGATGAGGAATAAGAATCCACCATTGCATTTAACTGAAGGGGCAGGTAATTGGCAACCTTTTTAAGAGCAGGTTTGGTGAAATGTTATGGTGAAAACCTGATTAGATGGGTTTGAGAAATAAGGGAAGTAAGAAAGGAAAGATAGTGACTATGAGCAGTTCTTTCTGGTGGTTTCAATTAGTGGATGGAGGGAAATGTAGTAGTTGGATAGGGAACGGTGTCAAGACAATAATTTTGTTTTTCTAAATGGGAAAATAGTAATTTATATAGCAATAGGAAAGGTCTAATGGAAAGGGAGAATTTGATGATCAGGCGAGGGTAGAATTTCTGGCATATTATCTTTGGTAGGCAAGAATTCGATGGATGTGTTGCAAGATAGGGTCTGGAAGTGGTTGGGCTTTGGAGAATTACATGGATAGCTAATTCCCAGTAACAGGAGGGAAGACTGAGAAGGAGAGTGCAGATGCATGTAGGTGGAGAGATGTAGTAGCTGTTGTCTGTGGAATGCATTTTCTTGTTTCCTTTTTCCCAGTGTTCTAGGAAGCAGATTCATCTTCTTAAAATGAATGGGGGTGGGGTAGTAGTTTGAAGTTTGAGAGAAGACATGGAAGACACAGTGAGAAGTGAATGCTCCAGTAAATGGGATGTGATTGTCAGGCAGCTTTAAGGGACTACTTGAGTTTAGTGTCCATTAGGATAAAGTACCCATGGTTTTTGCCAGATGATATGCTGCTCTTCAGCTTCATTTAGTTGCACTGAGCAGACGTGGAGCAGGTAACAGAGTGTTTTAATGAAGATTGGTTTGGCTGGATGAGTATCACATGTCAGGTTATGGGTAGGAAGGTTTGCAAAGCAATGAATAGTAATTTAAGCTGAATAAGGAAGGGAGTGAGACAGGAGGGAGGTGAGGCACAGTGAAGTGGAAGTATGCGCAATGATTTATGGGTTTTATAAGGGTCAAAAGATTGAAATCAAGTGTTGAGGAGAAAGCTAGAATGAATGGAGATGGTCAAACAATGAGAGACTGGAGATTAAGAATATGGTTGGTGAGAATACGGTTTTAGGTAGATAAGACAGAAAGGAGAAGGTCATTGGATGAGATAGCTGAAGGTGCTGTAAAGCCGGAATTGAACAAGTCACTCAAGTACATGTCAAAATCACCAGTAAGTGCAATAGGAATAGTGTTGCAGAGTGTGATCATAAATCAGGAACCAACATTTTTAGGAAATAAAGGGAAGTGACTATGAGTCTGTGACAAGAAGAATGGGTGATAAGTAGGTAGTATAATCGGATGACATGAGATACAAAGTAGGGTAATTTTTAGTGGAATGAAGGAAAATAGCACAACATGGCAATAAAAAGAAAAATGGATACATCTTCTGCCATTAGACTCCCATTAGTTCCCTTAAGTGGGGGCTGCAGACATAACAGTATCTGCAAGCAAAAACTGATTCCCAGAGTAAGACAATGAAGGAGATACTCAAAGAAGAGATTGGAAATAAGGGATTGTGCTAATTTTCATGTGTGAGTTCCAAAAAAGCATTATTAAAGGGTATCTGGAGGTTATGAATTGTGGGAGAAGGGGGAAGAGCTGGAGATGAGGGTGACTTGAGAGTGTAGCTTTTTACAGTGACAGACATAAACTGGGATAAAGGCCTTGATTAGATTAATCTTGACATTTAGAGCAGATCAATATGACGAGGCTGTGAGTGTTGGTGGTAGGTAGGTGGTAGGTGCTCTCTTGCCAGGAACAGGCAGAATCTGGGACTCCCACTTGATTTCTGCTCCGAAGGTCATGCAGGTGGATGTGGAAGCAGTTTTACTTTGAGCACATAGCTCTTTTTGATTTCTGATAATGGAGTTTGACCAAGGGATATGGTCTTACTCCCAGAATATGGATGTGAAGAAGAATGAGAAAAAACAAAGATATAAAGATGCTTAGCAGGTAGTTAGTAGTTTATAGAGAAATCTTAAGGCTAGTTCTGTCTTGCTGAATCCAATTTTTAAATAATTAAAATTATAAAATTTGGTGAATATAAGCAATTTATTTGGACAACATCCCCAAAGTTCAACATTTTTAAAATACCAAAATTTTTTATTCCTCAGATACTCATAGGAAATCTAAGTCAATTTTGAAATAAGCCCATCAGTTTTCTTCTTTGAAAGTTAGTCCTTAGCTGTGTTGGAAAGGAGCATGTCCCCCTCTGTTGAGAATCTACCTTGCATTTCACCAGGGCTCCATTCAATTGGTTTGATGTTTTATATTCATGGTGTTTTTAGCTTTCTAAGAGGTAATGAGTCACAATGTTCAGAATATGTCAACGAATCATTGTATGTTAATACAATT
Organism: Marmota monax; assembly: GCF_021218885.2. NCBI lineage: Eukaryota > Metazoa > Chordata > Mammalia > Rodentia > Sciuridae > Marmota > Marmota monax. Next base: position 3,032,959 of record NW_026693851.1, on the reverse strand, counting down.
TTACTAGACTCTTTGTAAACTGTTAATTGATTATACTTTCATGTCCTGATGACATTTAAAAATATATATCAGAATAAAGCTAGGAGATTCTTGATTTGTAAGGTTTGGGGGTACCCAGGCTTTTTGTTTTTAGCATTGTGGTTTTGCTGCAAATCCAGGCTTGGAAACCTTTGTTTTATTATGAATAAGTAGGCCATGAATAAGAGCTAAGACTAACAATGGTGCTCATTGCAACTCTCACCTAAACAGGTTCACTCTAATTCCCCGAATCCAAACATACACACTGACAAGTTTCATCAGATTGTGACTTACTCAGTAGAACCTGACTAAAATAGCCTCACCTTGCAGAACAGGGCATACAGAAAATCCCTTCTATCTGCATAAATAAGCAGGAAAGAAATTTTTGTGTTTACAGATTGGAAAGTAATAAAATGATTTTTCATCCAAAAACTAGATTGTGGATAAGCATTTATTTCTCTTTTGTCATTTCAATTTAACTTAGTTTAAACAAAATAGGAATTTTAAATACCAGTTATTATACACTGAGGAAATAGATAGCAGTTTTGGCACAAACAGAGCTGATTAATATTCAGTGGTATGAAGGTCCAGAGACCTTTATCCATTTTCTATAGAGAGGATCTCAAGAAGATATTACTTTGCCAAAGGATCTGTAAGGTTAATTCTTGATTAATGAGAGTAAGAAAAAAAAAAGAAGATGATGATGAACTGGTAGTGAGTTGGGGGAGAGGTACATAGAATGGAGAAGAGTTTTTTTTCTTAAGGAAATTTTAGTTTAGAAAGTTTTTTTTTTTTTTTATTTTCCTTAGGTAAAAATGAAACTTGGATTTGTTTGTTTATAGTACCGGGAATTGAAACCAGGGATGCTTTACCACTGAGCTGGTAAAGCCCTTTTCATTTTTCATTTTGAGACATGGTTTCACTAAGTTGACCAGACTGGCCTCAAGCTTGCAGTTCTCCTGCCTCAGCCTCCTGAATAGCTGGGATTATAGGCATGTGCCACCAAGCCCAGCAGAAGTGCATCCTTAAAGCTTACATTTTATGAGTTCTTTCCTTTGATAGATGTTTCATTTGTGAAAAGCTTAATAAAATCTTTGATATTCATTGCGACCCATGACCTGTAGGATTTTTCCTATTTTCTTGGGATGGATGATAATCATAGTTGAAATTTTAATTTTTTTAAAATTTATATTATCCCCAATAAATTACATTAAACATCTGAAGACTGCTTTAAGGAAAACACAGCAATAATTTTGTGCAATATAACAATCATTGAATGTTAGAATAGGAAGGCAAAATCAGCCTTTTGCCTTACAGTGTAATATTTTGCACAGTTCTGTGGGTTGACTAGGTAGATATACTTCTTGCCATTTTAGCTGATGCACTGTTATGTCTGAAAGATATGAAATAGCCTCCATCACATGGTTCAAAATTGTTGCCAGCATTCATTGGGAATTCAAATGGATTGTCAGCTAGGGACTTTGGTTCTCCTCCAGAAATACATGAATCTTCGTATGTGGTTGCTTATACTTTCGACAGCATGGTGGTTGGATTCAAAAAAGGAGAGTTCCAGATCTCAGATGTTACATAGTATAATTCCTGCCTCTTTGTATGAGGGTCAGCTCAGTTTCAAAGGGAGGAGAAATGGTCTATACTTTGCATGAGAAGAATGACAAAGAATTTGTAGCTGTCTAACATCATCCATAATCCATCCTTTGGCCACAAATTATTCACATTTTTTTCACATATGCAGAATATACTGAATTCCTTCAAAGACCCCTGAAATATCTCATTTCTTTGTAGCATCAGGAGCAGACTTAAGGTTCAGGTTTTCATCATCTGAATCTGGCCCAAGTGTGAACATGACTACTTGCATGGGGAAGGGCAGGTACAGTACAGACCTTTGGAATGAAAAGATAAGTTATCTGTTCTCCACACACTCAAGATGCAGGAGCGAGAGGGAGAGGATGACTGCATGAGATAACACTGTTCCAAAAGGGTGGAAAGAGGAGCTACTAAGTAGTCACTGGTTCATTGAAATTCTGATATTGAGACGGGTAAGTCTCCAGTTCCTTCTGTCTCTGGGAAAGGGAATGTGTATTGATTAAGGCTTTGTTCTGCTTCCTGGAAATGGTACTTTGTGGTTCTTGGCTCTACTCTGAGTCACAATATCTTTCCATAAGAAATGTCCCAGGCTTCAAGTTAAATAACTTTCTAGATTTGCTTTCATGACTTGTAGAAGGTTTGAACTAACTGTTCATTTTGGTCCAAGCTATTGGTGGACCCAGTGATCTAATTCTCTGAAAAACTTGGCCAGTTTCATGTGAATCTCATTTGTATTTACCCTATTAGTTAAAACTACATATGCAAGTCTTTTTTGAGCTAGGCCCCTCTCCACTCTTTACTGTGAATTGAAATTCTATGTGATATCCTTCAAGAATTTCAATTCTTGGAACCTTTAAGATTCTCAAGGGCCCTGGAGATGTAGCTTATTGGTAGAGCACTTGCCTAGCATGTGTGACCTCCTGTGTTTGATTCCCAGAAACACACACACACACACACACACACACACACACCTTAGAAACCCTTTTGTCTTGCTGAGGAGGCAGGTCTTATGAATCTTAGAAACTCTTTTAGATAGATGATGTGGTCCAGATGAAACAGCCCTATGTCTTCCCAAGGTCTTAGCAAAAGGCTGTACAGCCACATCTTTGACTTGACTGGACTTGGACTTGAGGGGACATTTTGTTGGCAGCACCTTGGACTTAATCTTATCTCTGAAGCTGTTTCTTTGAAAATTATTGCAATATCAGGTTTTGTTGTTGTTCATTCATTAGTTGCTTTCTTATGCATTTTATTGTGAATATAATAAATGATATGTCCTCCTTAGTGCCTCACTTCAGAGGCACATGATTTTGGTTTGTTCCATTACTGATGATGTCACTGTGAGGAATGTTTGGTTAAGGTGATGTCCCCTAGTTTTCTTCAAAGTCGAATTATTACTTAATGATACATTTTTTAATATAGAATAGAATACTAGGATTTGGTTAGGAGAGTTATGCATCAAATATGTTGAGTCTGAGATGCCTGTTCAACATCCTAGTAGAGACTGGCTCAGAAACAGGGGTGTAGATAGATTAGAAAAGTGAGGCAGTGTTCATCTGTTCCCATTTTCCTGTTGAATATAGAAAAGCCAAGTCATCATTAGGGGCCAGTGATGTAGGACCATTCTGAAGATTGGTGGAGAGAGATGTTCAGAAGGGTTTTCTCAGAGTAAGAGATTAGAATGTAATGGGCTTATGGGCAAAGTTGTATTGAAGCATCTATTTATAACTAATTGTACCTGTGATGGCTCAGATGTTCTGTTTCTTGGAGTTAGACTTTGCTTCATAGAAAAGTTAAGTTTACCACACTTGATGTTTAGTCACGTTAGTACAATGGAAAGGGAACAGGAGGGCATAAGGAACTTTCTAGTGTGTGTGGCTGGGCAGTTACCATTATGGATCATGGAATGTAAACCGGCTTACGTGGAAAAGAAGAGATGAATGGCAGTGACAAAATGGTAGTAGGATCATTGGTTATTGATAGTACTTATGTTCTGATTTAATACTATACCAACTTTATGATGTCCATTTTAAACATGGCAATATGTATTCATAATAGCTAAATAACTTGACCAACGTTATACGGCTAGTAAATGGCAGAGGTTTTAGACGGAAAAATCAAATGCACTCCAAAACTTTTGTATTGTACTAGCTGCCTCTGATTCATGAGTTGCTCACTAGACAAAGGATAATCATTATTATGACTGAAGATGTTTACATCGTATTTGTTTTGCTTATTCCAGGCTTCTTATGGCATGTAAATGAAAAGAAAGTGTTGGGAGGGGGCTCAGAATACATTTTTAATTTAAAACCATATCTTCCTTTAGAAAATGAGTAGCCTTTAGAATTTGATTGAAAATGGTTTGATTTCTATCTTTCAAAGGTCACAAGCATTCACACATATCAATCAGTATTGAATAAGCTGTTAGCATGGAGTGAATTCTACCTTATCCACTGACAGTGAGGTAAAACTTCTATGCTAAGGAGATCCTCTGTTTTTCTCCACTTAACATGACATAAGAAGATCCTCACTGAACAATACATAATGATGTTCTATGGAAAAGAAGAGCAGGTAGTTTTGATTTTATCTACTTCAGGAGGCTTCAAGAAATTTACTTGTGTTCTCAGACTTGATGGAGGTAAGGAGGATTTTATGGTTCAGTAGAAGGAACAGTGGCATTTTAAATAGGAGGTTTTTCAAGCCTAATAATTAAAATAACAATACTTAGCATACTTTCACAATACTGCAAACAAACAAAACCAAATTGCAGGGACTGTTTTTGGTTTAAATTACATGGAGCCTTTTCTATCAAATCTTGTAGATATAGAGGCTTGGTTGAAATAGCTGCATAATTCCCCAGCAGAGTGTTTTTTCTTTGCTATAATTACATTCCTGCAATGACTCATGCTCTCTTAATGCCTAGATTTTATAATTCAAAGGACAATGTTCCCTTGAAATTTGAAAACCTGGAAGACTTGAAAATTGTGTTTTAAAAAATTATTATTGCTATTACTACTGCTACAACTGCTATCCTCTGTGGATTGTTTCACTTAGGTGCTTTTGATTTCATTTATGCAAGCTCCATAATGGGGATTTACTCTTGTGACAGTGATGGGGATAGGATCCCAGGTATGCCCAACAGTAGGAAAGACTGTTTTGGGTTCATGGACTTCAGCTGCAGAGATTTGGGGCCTTCACTCTGCTATTCACTACTGGTACAACTCAATTTCTCTCAACTCTTTCCTTAGTTCTGTCTTTCTGTTTCTCTTTCTTTTATCAGCTGAAAGTTGTTTTTTCCCCCCTTCATTTACTCTTTCAGATTCCCCAGAGAAGGAACCTGGCTGGGTGTGCTAATAAACACTGCCTCTTTGTGGTAGTTTCTCTCCAACTTCTGGGGCAGTTGTTTCAGACTAGTAGCAAGGCCAGGGGACTGTCTTTTGCAAAAATCTGGCTGCCACCTCTTCTGTTTTAGCTGTGGGCTTGTTTGGGGTCTGGGTTTGGTTAACAGGGTGCATTGTGGATGCTGTAGCAATACTAGTTTTGTTAGAGGCAAGTCTTTACTGTTCTGCTTCACTATTTTGTCAGAAATCTTTGGAAATTTGTGAAATATTCTTCAATTCTCTTGAGAAGTCAGGATGTGCAGAGGAGGCCAGGGAGCTGATTCTTGATTGTTCAGAGACAAATGTCCTTGTTAAACAATTGGTTTAGGTGTGGTCATGTAATGTAATTCTTGCATGAGATACTAGAGAAGATGAATGTTAGGTGCTTTGTGTTAAGTGTTTTCTCATTCTTTCAAAAAATACCAAGACTTTTTTTTTAAATCATGGAATATTTTAAAAAAAAGTTAAGTTGTAGACACAATATCTTTATTTGTATGTGGTGCTGAGGATCGAACCCAGTGCCCCTCACATGCAAGGCAAGTGCTCTACCACTGAGCCACAACCCCAGCCCTACCATGGGATATTTTTAATCTTCATGAGATGTTTTCAATTATAACAGCTATGTTATAGGTCATGAGAACAGCCAATTAAGAGAACAGGTCAACCACTGTACTGATTAATGCCAGAGCAGAAAGTTGAACATATTCTTGGTTGCATTAATTGGTGCAGAGCTACCACATGAGCCAACCCTTGAAGTGCCCTGATGTGGGAAACGTACTTTGATGCAATGGTAGCCTCTTGGTATGCTACCAGGAGAGCTCTCCCAGAGGTCAGGAGGCAGAAAACTTCCATAAACCAAATTCAGATCCTCAGCTCACAGTTTGCTAAATTAACTTAAGCACACTGTGAGAAATAAGAGGAAAGAGATGGGCATATAGTGTATTTAGGATAAGGTATAGGGGGATGAGAAGGAGCATGCCTGCTAATCCTGGAGTATACAGTGTTCATATTTCCTGTTTCTCTGCTGCACCTGTCTTCCCTGCTGATAATGTGGTTATGAGGATCAGAGTTGAAGTTTGTTCAAGTCTCAAGATAGCAGGTGCCCTGAACTAGTGGCAGCCACTTATTGTATCCGAAAGACACAGGACAAGTATGCCTGCTTAGCAGCTGTAGCATGCCAATTAACCTGACAAATACTCATGAGGTTTATTTGTGATTTTTGGACAGAGATCATAAGGGACAAGAATGAATGTTAGCAGAGTGGTTTAACCAGAGTGGTTCTCCCAGTGTACAGTTAGTTATGACTGGAGACATTTTTACTGTCATGACTGGGATGTGTTGGAGCTGTACTGGTATTTAATGTGTAACAGGCAGTCTACTTCTACCCTAAATATACATATACTATAATGGTAAATGTATTGTAATGCATAAGGTAGCCTCCCAAGACAAAAAAAAATTATCTGGCCTAAATGTCAATAGGTCAGAAATTGAGAAACCCTTGGTAGCACCAATGGGTGATAGAAATAAGACCTCAAGAATATTGATTGTGCACATTTAGGGTATCCTGGGTGTTAAGTGTCTCTTGCTTATTTAGTATATCATGAACATTTATTACCTAGGTGTCTAATGGATATATTAGTTTTCTCTTGAGTATCCATTCCTTTCTGTAAATGGGTAATACATAGGAGATTTTACTGTGAAGTAATAACATCCTATGAATTCTGCCCACATCTAACAAAATTTTGCTTACTAACTACTCATCTATGCTTAAAATGTTTTAAAGGTTTTGTCTATAATTTTTATAAACTTCAAATATATTCATTAACAGAACAAAATATTTTCAAATGGAAATTCATATTATACTTGCTCTGAAATTTCTAACAAGAAGATAATAAATATCTTGATTGTTTTAGCCACTTTTAGTTATGTTTTCGGCAGCTTGAAGATTATAGCATCCTGGCTGGGTCCCATATAAAGTTAATATGAAAATATATTCCCAAGAGCAATGAAGCATGGACTTAGACTATAATTATAGGTTCCCTAAATGGTAACATAAGCATCAGATTCTAGAGCCTTATGGTGCCTGCATGAATGTAATGCATGTTTGCACATTCCGTTTATATTTCAAGCAATTGTAGGCGTGGTGCTTATCACGATGGGCCTATGTGCTCAGATATTAACTTTGTTATGATTGTGACAATTTTGGCTGAGAAACCTACAGAGTATTTGAAGAAAGATTCTTTTTAGTTGGCTCAATGACTATAAATAGAGTAACATTATAAATTTATTAACTTCATGTATTTTTATTTTTTGATGACAACTTTACTAATATTTTACTGCTTTAAAAAAATTAAAGACTTCTTATAGAAAGTGTGTCTTGCAGTACTTCTCTTAAAAGGGGAAATTTTTCACATATATGGGATTAAAGCATATTAAGGTTCTATGAATATTTAAGTTTATATAAGAAGGTATTGTTGAGAAGAGGCTTAGAAAGAAAGTAATTTTAAAATGCTTATTGTACATTCCTTTTCATTTCTTTTAATTTTCCCCTCTTTTTTGGTGTGTGATGGAAACTAGTAATCTGTCAGATAAAAGTATCACACGTAACTCATAAAGAAATGGTAAGATATGGTAGTCAATTAAAACTTTTTGATAAAAAGCTGAAGTTTGAAAAAATAAGAATAAAATGTCTTTAAAATAATGGTGTGCTGAAGCTGTGTGTAGTGCACGATGGTAACCCTAGCTACTCTAGTCTGAGGCAGGAAGGAGGACCCAAGATTCCCAGCCAACCTGGGCAACTTAGTAAGACCTCAACTCAAACTAAAAGGGTTGGGGGTATGGGTCAGTGGCAGAGCGCCCTGGGTTCAATCTCTAGTGCAAGGGGAGAAAAAAGGCGTGCTTACAGTAGTTTCCTGGAATTACTGCCTGGACCCAGGCAATCTGCTGATGAGCAACTGGATGACAGGTGGGATAGCCAGTTCAACCTCCTCTCCTTTAGACATCCTGGGTTTGTTCTTTCTGTTCCTATAATGTGTTGATTTTTGTTTTAAAATACAGTTAAAGAATTGTTAAAGCAGATGTGTGTGAACTTGATCCTGATCTTCATAGACTTTACCGGTGCTCTTTTGTCATCTTTTCTTCTTGTCATTGCAGTGATTTGTTGTCCTCGGATTACATAGAGAGGCACATCGAACATGGAGGCAAGACTGTGCAAAGCAAAGTAAGTGAATTTTCCTTCTTTTGGAGGAAATTTTGAAACTCTTCAATACACTACTGCACATGATTTCAATTTTCAGTGATACATCTAAAGGATGGTTTTGAGGTTTGAAAATATTTTATAGTTTATTAAGAAAGTTTTCACCCTTTTGAGAAAAATGAAACTTTCAGTTATTAGAAAAAAATTCTTAGCACATTATCAAAATTATTATAGTTATAGTTTGTAGGATTATGGTAGTTGCAAGTAGTTCTTTTTAGATTATGTTACAGAAAATAATTTCTGGAATTTGCTTTTAAGGTTAACTCTTGAGAATCACGTGGTGAAGGGCCGAGGTTGTGGCTCAGTAATAGAGCGATTGCCTAGCATGTGTGAGGCACTGGGTTCAATCCCCAGCACCACGTAAAAATAAAATAAAAGTATTGTGTCCATCTACAACAACAACAACAACAACAAAATCAAAGAAAAGAATCACGTGGTGAGATCTCAGGTGCAGAATAGGTGTGTGGCTTTGCATTTGTGTGTGAAAGACTTTCCCCAAGTAAAGTGTAAAATCATTAGACCTACTAGATGTTTCAGGGAATTTAAACTCCCTGAAGGTATATCTCAGGATACTGGCTATAACAGGTAAGGTCTGAAAACCTTAAAATACAAGTCGAAGCCTCTTCCAGAGGCAGAGAATGTGTTTTTCCCCAGGGTAATGATGGACTAATGGTGTACGTTAGGACATAGGAGACCAAGAGCACCCATGTGTAGAGATTCTGTTCAGTGTGAGGTTGGCCAAGTGTATATTTGTTCTAAAGTGTTCAGACATTCTATTCTACCTTATCTGATAATATATCATTTGTCCATGTTTCTTTTGCTGAATACAAATTTGTTACATCCTTATTTAGAAAACTTGTAAGTAGCGAGGTTAAATTTGTTTTCATTTTGTTGCATTTCCTTTTAGTGTTTTTTGTCTCACATATTTATATTTTTTTATAGTACTATATGTATCTATAATATTATATCTTGCTTGTTTTTTAGTAAATGCTGTAACATATTGTGAACATTTTCCTAAGTTGTTTTCATATAAAGCCTATGTTCACCATTTTCCTATTTACCTATGTTATGATAAAAAGTTTTTTATTCAAATTGAATTCTGTTATTGATAACCAAAATAAATTACATTTTTTTTTCTATTTAAGCAGTACAAGAGGAAATTGAATTTTAAATTATTTTTATATGTTAACAAGAATAATTCTTCTTTTTCGTCTTCATCTTTGTCTTCTTCTTCGTCTTCTTCTTCTTCTTTTGTGGTGCTAGGATTAGACTCAGGACCTTATACATGCCAGATAAGTACTGTACCACTGAACTATACCCTTAGCCCATGAAAACTATTATGGAAAATGTCAAACATACAGAAACTAAAATATAATGAACCCCTCTCACATCCATTTCCAGCATCAGCTGCTGTCAACATTACAATAACTTTGTGTATTTGAAAGCAAATTTCAGACATTACAACATTTTGCTAGTAAATAAGTCTCTACCTGAAATGCTTGCAATCAGAGGTGTTTCAAATTTCATGTTTCTGAACTTTGGAATATTTGCATATATTTTCCTGGTTGAGCATCTCTAACCCAAACTCCAAAATCCAAAATGTGATAAAATATGAAACTTTTTGTGCCTTGTTTTGATGATCAGGAATTTTTGGATTTGGAACATTTTGGTCATGGATTTTCAGATAAGGTATGCTCAACCTACATTATCAATACATTTCTAACTGATACAGACTTAAAAACAAAACCTGTTTATTTTTACAAGTGACCTAAATATAATAATTAGGCTAGTCCCTCCAGAAAGTTATTCCAGCTTAAGGATAATTGAATGGTTGATCTATATCACTGCCTTCCTGCAGAAAAGAATATCAGATACTTCTAGGTAGGACATAGGAGAATGGAGTAATTTTGCTTATAGTTTGAAATAAGTTACCTAGAGTTAGAGTCTCTGGTTCCTTTTGTTCTCACCCCTGTTTATTTGATTCACTTCTCTTGTTTGTATGACACTGTTTTTCTAAATGCGGTTATCTCTTCTTGCTTTGTTGAAGAGGAGAAAAACCAGGCAGTTTCCTATCCATTTCTATCTATGTCTGTCAGGGGAGTGGTGGAATGCAAGTATGAGCACGTAGGGTGGATCCAACAAACAGCTGTCTGCCTTCCTTACTGTAATATCCTTTTTAGGATATTACCCTGCTGTGAGGTTGTAAGCCTCCATGAGTATACATACATACAATCCAAAAAGCACTGACTTTATTGCACAGTCTGCTGATTTTGCAGCCTGAGAATTGCATTTTCTTTGTTGATGGTTTTCTCCACCCTTTAGCCTATCAAATCAGAAAAATAGTAAATAGGAACTTCATCCAAACCCTTGTGCCAGAGGATATTTCTCCCTTTAAGAAAACAACTTTGATTTCACCCATCACCTCCATGTGTTTCCAGTCCATTTAAAAATCTCACTCAAAAATTTCCCCTGGGTTTTTTCCAGGAACATATTGAAAGTGTTCAATCCTGCTCATAAAATCCAAAGCCAGTAGTCAATTACTTCCCTGCTGGTCTCCTCAGGTCGTGCCCTCTGTTCTTAGTTCTCTAGGATGTTTCCTTTTTTTGTGGAATCTGGTTGAGTTCTCCTTTTTTGTTAATAACTCAGAATTCTCTTAAACTTTTCTTTTCATTATTTACTATAGGTCAAACAAAATTGTAACATTTCATACTTTTTTGTTTTCTTTCTCTCTACTGCCTTTTTAAAAAGAAAGCCTTAATTTTTCTACCTTTTCTTTGCTTTCTGTCTTAGTTTGCTATGGTTGCCATAATAGAACAATAGGAATCTATTATCTCATAATTTTGGAGGTGAGAAGTCTGAGATCAATGTGTCCAGGGTTTATTCTGGACTTGTGCATTGTCTTCTCCTATGTCTTTTTATGGTTCTGGGGGTTAGGACTTCAACATAGGAATTGGAGGGGGAATATAATTTAGCTCACAGAACCTTCCTTAAGAGACTTACAATTTTTGTTGTGTTTTTCTTTTTTGTCTCCATTGTTGTTTGTTTTTTAAAGTTGACATTTGTCTTAGGACTGAGGTAAATGAAAAAGGGTATATGAAATGAAAGCTAAATTCAGAATTTTTTTGTGTGTGTTGGTTGTCATAAACATGGACATATATATCTTGAAGAAGCAAAATTATAGTCAAAATCATCATGCCAGATTTAAACAGTGGCCAGAAGCCAGTATATTAAATGGTTTTTTTCAAGTGCCATAGAATTTTTGTGAAAACTCCACAAAGCACTGACTTTATTGCACAGATGCAGTGCATTTGATTTAAGGGTGTGAGTGTGAATGTGGGGAAAGAAATACATTAGCATGAAAAAAAATATGTAATAGCTGCTTTGATGAATCTTTCAGATTATAGTTTTATTTTAAAAATATTTTCAGTTGTAAAAATATAACACCAACACAGAAATTCATGTCAAACAATGTATGGGTTGATTAATTAAAAGTACGCACCTTTACATCCTCTGTCCAGTTCAAGCCATAGAGCTGCTTCATATACCCAAGCCCTGCACCTCTGGTGACACTTGCAAACACCAATCTGATTTTATGAGTATCCCTTCCTATATAGTTTTATCATTGAGGTATGCATCTTTTTAATTTAGTTTTGCCTGTTGAGGTTTTATAAAATAGATTTTAAAATTTATCTTTCTTTTTTGTAATTTATTTGCTGAAGAAACCAGATTGTTTATCCTATGCAGTTTCCCAAAGTCTAGATATTTAGGGTTGATTTCACTTTTATATTTAGAGTAAAATGAAATACATTTCAGTGATTGTTCCCTGGCCCATGTTGTCCCATCCTCCCAGATATCATATTTGCCCAATCTCCTGTTTGTGGGATGTTTATATATGGAAAAGATACTGTAATGCCCCAGTGTTCTATTTAAAGGACAATCTGTATTGTCATTCTTTTTTTTTTAATTTCCGTATTATCATTTTATTTATTTATTTATTTATTTTTAATTAATTTTTAAAAATTTATATATGATAAATTGTATCATATATAAAAATTTATATATGATAAATTGTATGCACAGTATATTTACACCAATTCTTGTCTTTAAACATGTACTTTGGATAATAATGTCCATCACATTCCACCATCATTAATAACCCCATGCTCCCTCCCTTTCCTTCCCACCTCTCTGTATACATACATACAATCCACAAAGCACTGACTTTATTGCACATTCTGCTGATTTTGCAGCCTAAGAATTGCATTTTCTTTGTTGATGGTTTCTGCACCCTTTAGCCTATCAAGTCAGGGAAATAGTAAATAGGAACTTCATCCAAACTCTTGTGCCAGAGGATATTTCTCCCTTTAAGAAAACAACTTTGATTGGATTATAGTTTGATTAGAGTTCTCTGTCCCTCCCATGCCCGCTCTCTCTATCCCACTATAATCAGCCTCCTTATATTATAGAAAACATTCAGCATTTGTTTTTTTGGGATTGGCTAATTTCATTTAGCATTATCTTCTCTAACTCCATCCATTTACCTTCAAATGCCATGATTTTATTTTCTTTTATTGCTGAGTAATATTCCATTGTGTATTGTATTAGCATTCTTAATGATAACAAAGGATATATAAGCTTTAGATTATGATTTGCAGCCTATTTTTTTAAACGTTTATTTTTTAGTTGTAGGTGGACACAATACCTTAATTTTATTTTTATGTGGTGCTGAGGATCAAACCCAGTGCCTCATGCATGCTAGGTGAGCGCTCTTCCTCTGAGCCACAACTCCAGCCCTGATTTGCTGCCTATTTTAATGTATCCATGTCAGTTTCACTGACGTATTTGCAAATTTAGAAACTTAGGACTCAAGGGGTTAACAACAATTTGTATTATCTACAGGGTTTTATGTTTCATTGGTCAGATAGGTACGCATAATACTGATTAAAAAGTTTTATTAAAACTTTTATTTAAAAAAAAATTCTCCCAAGCTTACAAAGATAGTCTTTATTTATAAAGAAGATAGATACTATTTGTTCCTTTATTAAGGCATATTCATAATCTCATCTTTCATTTATATTTGTTTCACATTCACTCAAAAAATAAGTTCTAAATTTACCCTTCTATTTAGGGAGAAGTATTATGTGTTTAATAAGGACTTTAAAAAGAATTAACTAACCCTAACCCTTAACTAATAAAAAGCCTTAACTAATCAGAATCCTTTGGGAATATAGTTTTATTTTGATTGTGGACATCTGTGGCTCTAGATTTATAAGACAAAGGAAACTGGAATTGGTGAATAGTGGCAACTGAGCCTAAAGCATGCAGTTTTCTGTTTCATATTTAGCTAGTTTTTATGTCTAACAACTGAAAGCTGCCAGTATTCTGGTTATTTGAGAAATTTGAAATTTCCAGTTATATAGGCTTGGTATTATAATACTACTACTAATAACAAATGACATTTATTACTGAACAATGTGGTAGGCATATCTGTATTCCAACCTCAGAACGATCTGTGATTATAAATGTAACTATTACCCTACTTTACAGAAACCAGGGCATAGAGAAGTCACATAGCTTACAGAAAGCAAAGCAGTAAGTAAGTAGTGGAGCTGTATTTTGAATCTTAGATCACCTAACTCCAGAGCTACATTACATAAAATAGGATAGTTGTACAAGTTGAAATGTATTTTACTTGTCGCTTCCTTCCTTCTCTGCCTTCCTTTCTCCTTTTTTTCCCCTTATTTCCTCCTTCCTCTCCCTCCCTCTCTCCCTCCTTTCTTCCTTCCTTTTTTTCCATATTAGGAATCAAACCTAGGTTCTCATATGTGCTAGACAAGCCCTCTACCATTTAGTTACATCCTGAGCCCTTTCTTTTCTTTTCCTCCCTCCCTCTCTTTCTTTCTCTTCTTTTTCTTTTTTTCTTAAATATAAGAAGATAGCTCTAGCTAAGTTCTGGAGGCTGGCCTAAAACTTGCCATCCTCCTGCCTTAGCCTCCCAAGTATCTGGGATACAGGTGTGTGCCACCACTACAGTTGCTATTTATTGTTTTTGTATACCCATCTAACTCATTTTGGATATTCCCAGTAATTACTTCTTTATAGCCTTTAATTCTAAGACTGAACAGTCTGTTTAAAGACCCTTCAGGTATATCTCTCAGATTTGATTATGCATTAGGTAATTTTTCTGTAAAGTCAGTTGCTTTGGGGAAAAATGATAAAGACAAACTCCCATGCAAAGCCTGTTGTTTTCACTGAATGAACATCGTGGGGAAATGGCCTTAGTTTTAGAAGGCTGGGAGAGAAATGGTAAATTCTTTTCATATGCTAAGAACATTCATTGATGGGGAGGGAGCATATTTTCTGGGGGTCAAAAAGTAAAACTCGATGTCATTGTAAAGACATGATTTATTATGTCACCAATGAGAGATCATTTCCAGTCATCAATATTATTAGTTTTGATAATATTTTTGTTAAATTATTTGATCTCTGATAATATCAAAAGTAATGGCCACTGAGTGCCTATTTTTATTAGTTTGAATTGTTTCTAAACTACTATACATGAACATTCCAGCTTGTCTCTGGATTAGGGTATATCTTAAGGTTGAGTGTATAGAGACACTCATTACATAATACTGACTTTGGCCTGGCCAATGACTGGTTACTCCATCATTTGATTGCAGTGCACTCAGGAATCATTGTCTCAGAATCTTAATTGTGTTCATAGTGGCAGTAGAAAGATGGATAAGAATCTGAGTGTGGGTCAAGGTTGAAGTCTGGAAATGGGTTAAGGAATTGAAGAGAATGATGAGTGTTGGGGAGCAGGTGTCAGAGGAGAAAGTGTCTACTTAGGGGTGAGAGAGGTTATTGTGACTCCAGGGAAACCTTTTGTTCTAATAAAATGTAGTGTAATTGACATTAAAATATTTTGAACGGAACTGAAATGGCCACTGTCATTTCTGGAAACAGAGTAATAGGGCAGTTGATTTAGAAGCAAGGAGGAAGCTTGAGTTTTTCTGCAGAAAGGTTTTTGTCCTGCTGCTCACATCTATCTTCCTCCCCTGGGGCTGCAGTACCATGAAAGATTTCTAACTTAGCACAACACCATCTCCTGGCTGGCTCCTCTGCTTCCAATGGTGTTTCCAAATCCCCTTTGAACTTATATCTAAAGTCAGATTTCTTCCTTCTTAAAAAAGTGATGCCCTTTTAAAATTTTGCCTTCATCTTTTTGTTTTCCACAATAAATGTGCCAATGACAGAAAAAACAATACTATAGAATATGAATGTAAGAAATCACTTAGAAAACTTTAAATATGTGACTTTCAAAACAATAAATAGTTCAGCAACTTTGTAGTTCCTATAAACCTCAGTGAATTGATATAAAATTTCTTGTGATCTCTAAACATACTCAAGATTTCTCTTGTCTTCTAGATTTTTCTACAAGGAACACTCAGATAATTCAAAAAGGGTACTATGTGTTAAAGAAATAATGTTTCTTAATATGTTTTTTAAGATGTTTTATGTGTTAAAAACACCACAAATAATTATATGTTTGATATAATGTTGTGGATGCCTTTCTTAAGTAACAAATGTTTTCAGTTGGTCATTTGTGATAGAATTTATGTAAGATGTAGGTTAGAGACTGCACTCTGCATTTTGCTTCAATTTTAAAATAATAAGACCTTTCCTTAACATATCCTTTTATGAAACAGATTTTTCTCAAATTCCATTTCATATATATGAATAGTACAGAAATGCTTGAAATGTTTCCTTTTTTGGCCACACAAATACAGAATTAGCTATTAAACTGTCAAAATTGTCTCATATATATTTATATTAATTACAGCAGAAAAGATGAACAGAGTTAGTCTGCTTTTGTTTATCCTGGATATTGAGTTTCCTTATTGATTCTCAAAACTGCATTACTATACAGAATCTTTCTATAAAACAAGACAAGTAAGTGATTAAGAAGAAAAGAAAAACCAGGCTTTGATGTGCAGTAAATTTTGCTGCATACATTAAAACAGAGCCATCTATACCATTGCATCAGCAATCAGTCTTCTAACGTAGAGACCTGACCTTTTTTCAAGTAGCATTTTAGGTTATCTTTTTGTTTTGTAGGCTGCCTTTGAGATGAAATGCAAGCAGTAGTCACTGTTGCCAAGTAATCTATACTAAAGCTTTTTCTGTCTCATTTTTCCTATTTTAATTTTTTTTAGAACAACTCAGCAGCAGCATTTTTCTTCCAAGATGGCTTTCTTATTTACAACTTTACCTTACATTTGAGAAGGATGCTTTCTATCTTGAGTTCTCACTACAGTAGCTTTTCCAAGAGACTCTTGGATAATACTTAGTCACCTAGACAGGAGTTGAGTCACGTGGCCTGGGAAGATGATTTTAGAAAGGATTTTTTTAAAACAGATCTATTTATAGAAGTTGTCACTTAAGCTTCTAATTTTATCATTAAATTTCTAATCCAAGTTTCAAGCATTTTCCTTGGCTCCAGGGAGATGGGGAGGCCTCTATCCAAGTAGAGAAACTCAGTGATGTGCATTTTAAGGCTGGCTGATAGGCAGAGTGTCCATTGAAGACCCTCAGTTAGTCCTTGAAGGGTCTCCTGCTGCCATGGTAACCGGGATTTTTCTTTGAAACAGCTTTATTTAGATATACGCACCATAAACTGAGGTGGCTTTTGGTCTCCGTTTTCTCAGTTACAGGAACATAGATTCTTTAACAAAGTGTGTAAATAAAGTTGTTTAAGTGATCCCAAGTGATGAATGAAGCAGTGCGAGGGATGTTTGGCAGATCTGTATGTTTGATTCTGTATTTTTTTATTGCTGCACTTTCTGTGAGATTTAGGTTAATGGCTCTCACCACTGAGCATGAACCCTGAGAGCAGAACCTCTGATGCAGGATAAAGGGGAACTTCAGGAGCAGGTGGTACAGGATGTGGCATTGCATATCTAGGTTCCTCACCTAAGTTCTCTTTCCCAGGAGAGAAAACTTGAGATGGCATATCTATGCACATGGTTTATTTTTCACTAATAAAATCATGTTAACCACTAATAAACAAGTTTTAAAATTAGATGACTTGGAAAAATTTCTTTTCAAGTCCATTTCTTTGAAATAGTTTAACCCTGATTTAATGCCTGTAGATTATTAGTAAAACTAGAATGATTTAAAAATATGTATTTGTCAACATATCTACTTTATACATGAAAAATTTATTAACTATGCTAGACTAGCTCTAAATTTTATTATATTTTAATTACTTCATTAGCCTCTAACTACTGTCATAAAGTGATTTTTTCTTCAGCATATGAAGATCCTACATAAATGAGATATAGACTTTTATATATATATATATATATAGATAGATAGATAGATAGATAGAGAGAGAGAGAGACATGCATGTATATACATATGTACACACATATATATACACACATAAAGTATATTTAATCTTATGGTAATTTAATATGAAATTATGAAATTTTGAGGATGGTCGAGGAATTCAATTCCAGGATCATCTTATTTAGAGATGACCATGTAATTGCAAATAGGGCTAGCACAGGAAACCTTGTGCTTTGTGTCCTGTGGTTTAAGTTTCTGCTCATTTTTAAATACTTTCATTTAAAATAGTGAATTTCAACATAAGGAGGACTCAATTTCCTGTTACTAGTGCAAAAGCCATGATATTTTCATAGAAGTGTTTTAAATTCTGAATAAAAGTCTAGCTAGAAAAACCATATTTTTATGGTTAGTGTGTGAGAGTCCCAGGGAGAGTCATAATTGCCACATAGTCCTGCCTTTTCTTTTGCTGTCTATGAACACAGTCTCTGTGAGTAAGTCTTACCTTAGGGGCACATAACTGCTGTGCTGCTACTGGTTTAATGCTAGTTGCTTGGAAGAGTTAATCTCTTCTTACAAATCCAAACCCATTTTCCTTCCTTAAGGCATATTTTCTCCAGTGAATGAAAGACTCATCTTAATGGTAATAAAAAGAATGTAATGACTTGCTGTATTTCTGAAGTACATCATTCCAGAAATTTTGTATTTTTACAAATTGATAAATAGTATATCCCTGTAGTGCCTATTTTTATTACTAGGGATTTCCCCTTGACACACTCTTGACCTCCTAGAATCATGTGATATCCTGATAGGATCAATATCAATAACTGCACTGAAGAATAATAAAAGTACTTGTAGTAGTTGGAGCAATAACAAACACACATAAGGTGCTTACTGTGTGCCAGGCACTAATCTAAGTGTTTCACCTAAGTTAAATTGCTTAAACCCCCAGGAAGTTGATGCTAGAATTTGTTCTGTTATCCATTATAATGTACCTCTATGGAAAAAAAAATTATAATAGCAAAGGAATTAGAATGCTAGTATTTTAACAACAGCACCCACAGAAGTTGCCATTTGAAATTACATCTCCTTTAGCAGTTGTTTTTAGTAAGTCATAAATTGAAGGTGTGATTGGTTCAGATGAGTCTCATTTATTCCAATGTAAAATTTCCATTATTCCAAACAGGACCAAATGCCTTCTAAAGATGCCCTGTTTTTTTCATCTATTTACTGTTCGGTTTATTTTTAGTCCTTTGTTCTCCGTGGGAATTGGATTGTGCATTGTGCATTACAGGGGAGCCCCATGGCTTCTAAACTATTACTGTTTGAAATATGTTGCTCTCTTACATATGGCAAGCATATGGCTCAGTTCTTATGCCTATCTGATGCCTATGTATACATTTATCTGCATCTGGAGAAAATGTGTAGTTTTATGGGCAATAGTAACTAAACCAAAAGGTGGAATCATCCTGCTAGAAGACTAAAAGATATTTGGTTACATTCTTGCCAAGGTGCTTTAAAATGCCCATCCCCCTACTTCCTGTTCCCTTTCATCCCCTCCCTTGCCTTTCTCAACACTCTCTATATAGGAAGGGAATATAAGAGCTACAAAAATCTTATAAACAAACTGAGCAAATGTTTGTTTCCTCCTCACTTGTAGCATTAGTTATTCTAGGTATGTCACCTAACTTTACTTTTTGTCCACCACTAGGCATCTGTGAATTTACAGTCTCCCTGATGAGCTTGCTGGTGTGTGCATTTTCCCCCTGGCAGGCTCAGGCAGACATATGCTCCTCTGCCATCTTGTAATCAGTGTGGTTTCAGGAAGGTCTCATATTTCATTATTTAATTCTTTTTGCATTATAGGAAAAAAAATTCTTTGGGGATTAAGTAAATTTTGCTTTCTCTTGGGACCGAAGCAAGGTTGCTCAAGGTCCATCATCATGTATAATGCATCAGCTGCCCTAATGGCATTGTGAAGATTCCAAGTGGTCTTAACTCTGTAGCCTGCAGAAAATATATTGGCCCATTACCAGTTGATACAGGTCAGGCATCCTAGGGCTAGGAGTAAGGAAAAATGAAAAGTGACAGCTGCTGTCAGCATGGGTTCTGTTCCTAAGCTCCATTTGTAACCTATCGAGTAGAAAGGCCCTTTTTTTTCTTTCTGGTATAAGATTTTTACCCCCAATTAAGTTTCAAAGTTATTTCATCTATTAATACTCAAGATGTTATCTATAGAATTAAAAGACATTTTCAGCTACAAGTTTTTTAAAAAATTGAAGTGGCACTAATGGTATTTCTATATATAGAACTGATTATAATAGAGTATATTTTCTATTGTAATTCTAATTATCAAATCAGCTTTTTCATTACATAATGTCTTTGCAAGTCTACTACTGCAATTTCTTTTTAAAATCAGGGTGAACTGTATTTATAACTGAACAGCAAGTTGTAGAGTGTTGTTTTAGATAAGTTTTAACTGGTTTAAAACAAACAAACAAAAAAACCAGCTTATTCCTTTGGTGTTATCCTAAACTACAGTTATCTTCTTGTTTATTGATAAAAATTCTTGCTTTCCAGTGAATAAGTAGCTACTATAAAAATAAGAGCAGGTAGTAAAGGCCAGAGAATAAGTATCCTTGATATATTGAGTGGTTTGAGTGTTTATTGCCATTTTATGTGTGGGATGGTAATTGATCAGGGCTACATTTGGCATTTTATTATAGCAGTCTTTTCTTTGCACCTATGAGTCTTGTCTTTGTACCTACGGAGGTATATGCAGGTGGGCTTGATTATCTCCCACCTTTAGAGGAAACTCCTAAAAACTCAGGCGTATGGAGTTTAAATGTATAGAAATCTATCAGTAGTGATTTGTGGCAGAATAAAAACAAGCCAATACTTTCAGATACATTATTTGTGTTTTCCACCCTCATTCATTCAGTAAATATGATCTGAATGCTTGCCATAGGCCAGGCATGGGGATATAGGTGCTAAGAATAGATGATGCAAATTTTGCTTTCCTGAAACTTGTCTATTAGGAGTGGCACACATAGTACAAATAATTGCCAAAAAGTCTTATAAATTACAGAAATAATAAGTGCCCCAAAGAGAAATACACATTGCTCTGAGAGCATCTGATGGAAAACCTGACCTATTCTGGTTGGTCAGAGAAGTCATGCCAGTCCCCTGGTACTGGGAATGGAACTTTGGGCTTTGTGTACACTCAGCACATGCTCTACCACTGAGCTACATACATTTCCCTGTTCCGAAGACATTCTTGATGAAATAATATTAACTCTGAAGTTTGAAAGGTAAGTAATGGGCAGGTGAAATTGGAGTGGAACAATTTCTCAGGCAGTGGAACTAGCATGTGCAAAGGCCCAGAGGCCTTACTGCTGGATCTTGGTGCAGGAAAACAACAGGAAGAAACCAGAGAAGGTGGAGAGTCAGAGGTGGATCAAGTGATGCAGAGGAGGAAGGATAAAAGTAGGAATGCCGTGGTGCAGCCTGAAGGATTAAAACTGTTCATGCCTGTGGACTGCACATTGGCTCTCTTCTTTGTTTTCTCTTCTCTCAATAGTCTGAAAATCTGGAAATGTGTCTGTGACTGTGTCTAGAAGGTAGAGAGCTTGCCTTGTGGTTCTGAGGGGGGTCATAGATATTCCACATGGCAGTTAGAGTTTCAGGCTGAGTATGTGTCATCTCCTTAAGACTGTGCTACATAGCTCATTGAGATAAAATAAATAAAGGGCTTCTTGAGAAGCATGAACAGATGGGACCAATCACTTCTTTTGTTTCTAAGTCTAGGACAAATCTATAGTTTGGAGGCAATAAAGCTTAGATCTAGACCAAGAATATTGTTAGGGCTCAATAGACCTAAATTCAGTCCTGACTTTGCCAGTTTGTGTTAGTGTGGCCTTAGACAATTTATTTATGCCTCCTATGTTTCAATTTCCTCCTCTAATAAGGAAGCAAAACAAACACATAGCCAGAGCTTGGGTGTGGGAAGTGCTCCATAAATATCACTTCTGATACTTTTAGTGTGGTAAAGTGGCAACTTGAAAAGAATTTCTGGCTAAGTCTTTGGTGGCTTCTGTCAGTTTTTACTGCTAACTTCTGAATCTGCTCATGGCACGGGGGATATGTCAGGATCATCAACAGCGTCCCTCACTCTCCACTTCATAACAGGACAGACAGTCTTCTGTGCCCTTAGACTATAAATTGCTTAAGATGTTACTCCAAGAGAAGCTTATACTATATGCATATTCAGTATTTAGCAGGATGTGTGTACCTAGAAGATAATAAATATTCTATTGAATGAAAAAAGTAAGTGAATGAATGAATTCAAGCATTAGTAAGTTGGGTTATTTCTCCTGTTCACCCAACAATGTGTCAATGTGCGGGGAATGTCCAGTTTGGACAGGTCTGGGAGGATATTTTATTTCCTTTGCAATGATTAAAAAAGGATAGTGATTTAAACAGGAAAAATAAAAACCAAATAGTGATCCTTATGCTCACCTTATCCTTATGCTAAATTATCTTCTGTATGGAAACTCATATTTATGTTTCTTTCCCTCTTAAGGTACTTTAGAGCCACTTTTAAATCAATGTTAATTCAAGTAATAAAGTACCAGCAATTTACTTTATTTATTTATTTACATGTGGTGCTGAGGCAAGTGCTCTACCACTGAGCTACAGTCCCAGCCCCGTAATTTACCTTTATATATATATATATATATATATATATATATATATATATATATATATATAATTTTAGTTGTAGGTGGAGACAATATCTTGATTTATTTTTATGTGGTGCTGAGTATTGAATCCAATGCCTCACATGTGCGAGGCAACCACTCTATCACTGAACCATAACCCCAGCCCATACCATTGATATGTTTTTAAAATTTTGAAATATTTAAACATATAAAATTATATAAATGTCAAAAAGATATCCATTTGTAGATTCAACAAATGTTAGTATTTTGCTATATTTGCTTCCTGGTTTTTTTGTTTTATTTTGTTTGGGTGCTAAGCACACATATGTCTAGCTAAGCTAAGACCTCAACCCAGGCTTGAAATCCTTTGATGTTTTATAAAGTCAACTTCTGAATCAGCCTGTCTTCTATTTGGCTTTATTCATTTCCATTTGGCTTTATTCATTCTTTTACTTTGTCAATCTTGTTAGACTTCATTCATTAAATTTTTTTTTCAAAGAACCATCTTTTGCTTTACTATTGTTTATAATAATTTCTTATATTTGTAATTTCCTTTTTTTTTTAAGTTAAAAAATTATTTTTTTCCTCTGTTGTTCTTTGGGGAACTCATTAAGTGTAATATTTAACTTATTACCAGTCTTCTTTTTAAAAATCATTCTTTTCTGTAAATATTTAAGAATGTAAAATTTGGTTTGATGTAGTTTTTTAGCACCATCCCAAAATTTCTAATACATAGATTTTTTTTTTCACTGTTCAGGTATATAGATTACAAAAAAAACTTATTCTATGATTTTTATGTGACTCATAAATTATTTAGATTTTTAGAAATAACGTTAATAGCTTAAAATTTTTTATATTTAGCATTTAAACATTTTTCAAACTTATAAACATCTTTTGTAGTTTTAAATTTCATCTCTTTATGGTAAATGCAGCCTACAAGATATTGATTTTTTTTGAAGTTGTCCCTGTACTTAAGGAAAAAAAGGTTGATTTAAAATATATATATAGCTTGCAAATCATAGAATCTAAATGATTTAAAAAAAAAATATATATATATATATATATATATATATATATATATATATGGCTTGCAAATCATAGAATCTAAAGCAACTCTGGTTCTACTTCCTCCGTCATTTTAAAGGAAAAATAACAGAAATGATGCATGATCAACTTATGCCTATAGAAACAGCTACTGAAAAAAAGAGCACTTTATTTGTTATGCTTAGCACTATTATTATTATTCTTAAATCAGAGAAAACCTTAAATACCTATTCGCCTTTCCTAAAGGACGTTGTTTTGGCCAACTTTTGCATCACTGTGACCAAAATACCCAACATGAAGATCTTAGAGGAGGAAAAGTTTATTTTGGGCTCATGGTTTCAGAGTGGCAATTCATGATCAGCCAGTTTCATAGCTCTGGGCCAGAGGTGAGGGAGGACATTAGAGGGTGACAGAGGGCGTAGCAAAGAAAAGCAGCCCAGGACATGACAGCCAGGAAGCAGAGAGAGGGAGCTCAGCTTACCAGGAACAAAATATAAACCCCATAGGCATGCCCTCAGTGACCTGTTTTCCTCAACCACCCCCACCTGCCTACATTAACCACCCACTTAATCCATATCAGTGGATTAATCTACTGATTTGTTTATGGCTTTTGTAATCTAAACATTTCATCTCTGAACATTCTTGCATAGTCTTACACAGGAACTTTTGGGGGATACCTCATATCTAAACCATGACAGGCATTGTTTGTGAACTTCCTCCTTAGTAAGATGACCCTCTGTTTGTACCTTTAAATCAGTCCTGAGCTAATCCAAAATCATTTATGGAGGGGTAAAAATGATTACTGAAGGATGTGTGGACTTCTTAGGCATAGAGTATAATTCTCAAGGTGCAGGAGAGAAAAAAAATGGTACAACAGACTCTTCTTTTGACTACTGAAAATGTCTCTTTATTCTTCCTTCAAAAAAGGAGTGGATGGAAAGAGGACAGGAATGAAATTAAAAGAGAATAATCTCATGGCAAAGGGCAAAGATAGAGGAAAAACAATTTGCTTTTTTCCCCCTCCCTCAACTCAGATCCTCATATAGTAGTTATGTTTTCTTTCTTTTTATCGTTAAGTAAGAAAGCAGGGCTGGGGATATAGCTCAGTTGGTGGAGTGCTTTCCTCACATACACAATGCCCTGGGTTCAATCCCAGCACCCACAAAAAGAAAGCAACAAAAATATTCTTTTCTGATGGAACAAAAATCTTATTCTTCCTCTATTTTAAGGCTTCCAGATTTTTTATTTTTTTTTTGGTTTGTGTGGGCAGTTATTTTTTTTTTGGCCAATTATATTTTTTTCCTGTTAATATTCAAACATCAATTAGAAAAATATTTTAGGTAATATATATCCCATATGCTAAAAAAAGTCCATATAGAGCTGCACATTTAAGGTTTATTATTTGTAAAAAGGGTACAATGATATAGTGGTTTCCTGGAAAGAGTTATAATTTCATGAGTTTATAATTATACAGTCACTGTATGTGGTCCACATTGATTTTCCATTCTTCTAATTTAGAACTGCATCTCAGAGAACCTGGTAAGTACTCTTTGCATTACAGTAATTTGTTGCTGAGGAGCACTTTGTGGGAACCTAAAATTTTTCAGTAGCCTGATAAGACATCTGTTATACTAGTGGGTGTGTAATGATTACCTGACAGCTGAAAAATAATTTCTCTTGACTATTTTGTGGTTAAAAATAAGCAATTTGGGAAGTCCTGTTTGACTTAGTAATAGAATGGAAGATCTGGTTTGCCATACTATTTGTGTGAAAATTAGGATTTAATTTTTATTTTTAATATTTTTTTAGTTGTCGATGGACCTTTATTTTATTTATTTATGTGCGGTGCTGAGAACCAAACCCAGTGCCTCACACATGCTAGGCAAATGCTCTACCACTGAGCCACAACCCCAGCCCCAAGGATGTTTATTTTTAAATAAAGTTATGGGAAACTAAATTGGCTGGCTAAAAATGATTAAGATGCAGGTTAATTCTATTAGATGTCCTAATAGACACCTCCAGTTTTTACCTTTGGGCCAAACTTCTTAGAAGCAAAATCCTTGAATTATGAATATAAAAATTTGATTAACCATGTTTAAAGAGATGAGAAAAAGTAATAGGTTAAGTAGAATCCCCACAAAATTTATGTCTTAGACCTTTGTTTTTCATAGACCAGTATCCTATCAAAATGATTTTGGGGGATTAATATAGGGTTGCAAGTTTTTTATTTTGCCATAAATGGAGATACCCTTCTCAAGACATACAGATATTATTTACTTTTGCTGCCAATTAAAAATGAATGAGGACATCATTATCCAAAGTCCATGTATGAAGACTGGAATTGGGTGTCAACATACTTTATATACAGAGATATGAAAAATTGTGGTATACATGTGTAATGAGAATTGTAATACAAAAAACCCACAAAGTACATGTATAAAGACATGAATTGGCATGAACACGCTTTGTATACAAGGATATGAAAAACTATGCTCTATATGTGTAACAAGAATTGTAATGCATTCTGCTGTCGTGTATTTAAAAAAAATAAAATCAATTAAAAAAATAAAGAAAAAAAGTTTGGCTTAGAGGAAATCTGCTACTGTTGTCTCTCCATAGAGGCAGTC
Organism: Marmota monax; assembly: GCF_021218885.2. Taxonomy (NCBI): domain Eukaryota; kingdom Metazoa; phylum Chordata; class Mammalia; order Rodentia; family Sciuridae; genus Marmota; species Marmota monax. The sequence goes on along the minus strand of NW_026693851.1, from coordinate 3,006,960 downwards.
GGTCAGATTCTCCTGACAATAAACTTGCTTCTATTTAAAAAAAAAAAAAAAATGAATGTGAAGCTAATGTAATATGGTACCCCAGATTATTTCATGGAACAGAAAGAGGAAACTAGTAGAAAAAACAATGAAACCTAAATAGTCAGAGTTTAATATAAAGTAATGTACAAATGTCAGTTTCTTGGTTTTGACAAATGTACTAAGGAAATATAAGGTGTTAACAATAGCAAAAACTGGGCATGCTGGAATTCTCTGTGCCATCTTTGCAATGTTTCTATATAAAATCATTTCAAAATTTAAAAGAAGAAAAAAACTGGATATTTTTAAATAATCAAAGAAACTAATCTTAGAACAAAGGACAGATTTTTACAAATTAAATATATTTAGTTTTAAAATTTACTATGTTATAATTATTTTGCTTATTTTGGCATGAGCTGGTAAAGACTTGACATGTTTTAGTATATATATATCCATGGATTATTGGCATTTTAAAACCACGATGTGACAGCTTTATTTAATTTTACTTTACTATAAAATGAGATGAGATTGTTTGTCTCTACTTTTCTTACAGAGGTGGTGTAATCCGATACCCTTATTCTCTATACCTGAGCAGATGTTTAGGGTTGGCTGTGACTTTCATGAATGTAGCATGGAAAGAAGAGCCATCTTGGAAACTTTCAGTTTCTGGCAAACCAGCCCCTTCTTACATATTCTTATCTTACCTTCCATTTTTTTTTTATCATAAAACCAAATGGTTTGGAGGAAACAAGAAGTGGAAAATTGTGGTGTTGAAACAGAAAGTATCCTCTTAGGAACTAGTGCAGGATTTCACTGAGCTGGGTACAAGGAGCTTCAGAATTAGAGCCAGGTGTAGTACAAAGCAGTGGTTCCTAAACTGAAATCACTTAGACCACAGGCTGAAACAGGGTCAAGCCACATTCCAGAGCACCTGAATCTAGGGTGAGGCTTGAGAACATGGGCTTCTCACAAGTCAGGTGTAAAGCCATTTTATGAAGAGTTTTGACTCTCTGTCAAGATTGCCTGGCTGGGTGGGAGCACTCCTGATCTGTATTTTCTCATTTGTATAAGGAGGGAAATAATATTTACCTCATTAGTCATCATGAACTAGTATGTATATCATCAAGCATGGTGCCCAGGCTATGGTAGACATTTTTATTCTCTGAAAGATCTTCTGGTATCCATGGCATGAGGGTGGTTTGACATTGAATATTCTAGGTTAACAATTCCAAATTAATGTTTTACCTGTGAAAACGTTTGCAACTATAAGAAAAACCTGAGGTTGTAGCAGCCTCCTTGGAGATTCTGATCCAGCAGGTCTGAGAGAAGGCCCGGGAATCAGTTGGTTTACAAAGCCCACTGCATTGATTCTGAGAGTCAGTTTGGGGAACCACTGCTTTGAATAGTTATTTCTCTCCTGCAGGGGTTCTCAGTCATTGCATTGTATTGAACCATCTGAAGTATTTAAAGAAATGTGGAGGTCTGCATCCCATTTCATATCCCATATCATATCTAGATTATAATAGAATTGGTTTGGAGTGTGGCCTGGGCATTGGGATTTTAAAAGCACTAAGATAATCTGAGATCCATCTCTCTAATGTAATCTCAGAAAAAGAAAAACATGGACTGTTGGGAGTCATTAGCCAAGTAGGTATGACAATTTCCTTGCCAGCGTACCCCATGTTGCAGTGACATTGAATGTAGGTGACCTTGCTCAAGGACCAAGGCGGATTAGGGCGTTCCCGGTTTAGGTTCCAGGTTTAAGGTTTAAGATTATTCCTGCTGGGAATAGGGCGTATCCTGCTGCCTGAGTTCCCCTTGAGTTCTCATGGGATTCAGACAGTATATTTTGGAGATAGAAGCCCAGTGGAGGTAGATTTGGGCAGAGAACGTGGATTTCCCCAGAACGTGATTGTAGATGGCTGGTGTGAGTTCGGGAATAAAGAGTTGCTGTTTGAATCTACAAGCTGTGTGGTGGCTCGTGATTGTGTGCCCAGCCAGACTGCGGCATTTGTGCCCAGCCAGACAGTGGCAATGGACTATTTGTTAAATTGTGTATTTTTGGATCTCACCTGAGAATTGCCCAAATGAACTCTGGGCAAGAGATTTATAAACTGCATTATAAATCAATGCCCTGAATTGTTACTCTTAACAAAGGATGAGAATCATAACTCAAGGGACACTGTAGATCCCTCTTTCAGGAAATATTGCCTGTGTTCTCACCCATTTACATATCAGTTTATGGTATATGTAATCTTGTTATCCCATATGATCCCCTGATTCCCTGATGAGGCACCTTGGGCAGATTTTATGTTTATTATATTGATGAGGTATCTTAGATATATGTCTCTAAAAGCACATTTGGGAAACTAAAATCTACTTAATCAAATAAGACAGAAACAGGAATGCAGGTAGAAATAGATGTAGTACAGATTACAAAAATAAAAGTAAAAATAACTATGAAAATCCAGAGAAGGAAAGAAAGTAATTTATAAAGAGGTGGGAGTCTGAGAAAGCATTTTGGAGGAAGTGGCCCTGGCCCATCTTGGAGTTGAAAAAGTCAGGTTTCCTTTGCTGATCTGGAGAGAGGGGAAAAGACTGTGGCCTTGATGCTGTGTTCCAGTTGTTTGTTTTTATTTGGTTTACATTATGTTATAACCCAGGCTGAATAACTTTCTTTGCATTATCCTTATTATGTCTTCTGTATAATAAATTCTATTTTTCTTTTGCGATATTGCTGGTTGTCTAATAAAAATATGGTACCTTTTGAGTCTTGCAAATAAATGACTATTTTTATTTCCTTGGAATAAAAATTACAACAAGGTTTTTTTTCCCACTGGGAAGCTAAACCAATAAATGGACACATGAACTACCATATAATTAATTTTTATAGAGGTGAATGTTCTTTTACTTGTCACTATCTAATTAGCTGACAATAAACATTTGTAATGTTATGACTATGTTATTACATCAAGGTGTTTGAGGAAAGTTTCAAGGACATGGATTTATTTCTGGAACAAAGAGACAATAAGGAACAAAGCTTTGACTGGCAGTAGGATAAAGAGCCCATCTCTATCAGAATGTACTGGCTTTTTTTCTTTTCCTACAACATCTGTCTTACGTTACTATATATAATACCTGCTTATCTAGAAGTCACTTAAAGATATGGAGAGATGTCATAATTGATTGGGTTTGAATAAATTGGCTTAAGTCACCAGTCTTTATTGAAATATATAATTTTTAATAAAATGCAGTTTTTATTTTCAATTGCAATGCATATTTTATGTGCAAAGAACTATAATTGTATTTGTCTCCAAATATTATTAAAATTTAATTTGCACATTTAGTAATGCTACATACAGACTGACAGAAGTATATGTGTATGAAGGGAGTATTTTCACTCTTTACCTTGTATACTCTAAATTCTTAGAATTCTTGTTGCAAGTGTGTGTCATTTAAAACTGATAGGAACTGGGGATTTAATTCAGTGGTAGAGCACTTGCTTTGCAAGTGTGAGACCCTGGGTCCAATCTCCAGTGATGTAATAAATAAATAAATATAATGAATTAAAAATGAAATAATAGATACTAATTATTTGTAAAATAAAAGTTGACTAAATGTACATAATAATTTATTTTAATAATTTTATAATAGATATATAAATTAAAGAAGCTCATTACCATTGAATCCTCTATCTTGGATTAAAAAAAAAATTTCCAGAAATGTTAAAGGGAAAAAAATCTTCATTACTTCTTAGTTTAAATAATTACTGGTTCATGGTGAATAATGTCTGAAAAATATAACATAAAAAATATCCACTGCTATTTAGAAGAAATAAATATATCACCAATTGAAAGCCTCAAGATGTGAACGATAGTAGCCCAACTGAGGAGATATTTCCTCCTTGGTGTTTATGCTTTTCTTGAAGTGTCATGGAAACATTCGATAATGACTCAACCATATTGAGCTCTTCTGCACTTGTCGTGTTAGCCTTTTGTGCAGATGGGTCCTGATCATATGCTGTTGTTGGACTGACTCCTATTTTTCTGAATCAGAAATTAGTGCAAAATTGTTTTTCATTATCTAATCAAATGAATTCCTTGTCCTTTTTATGATGTAATATGACATGTTTCCCAGAGTTGGTATTTTAAAGAAAACATCAGTAATTTATAAAGCATTCCTGGTAGGCTTTGCTACTGATCTATCTTCCCCACATAATATTGACTGCTGGTATCCATTGTTTCCTAACCTGGTACCTCTTTTTGTGCTCTTGTTCCTACTTACTTCTCTTTGTTTCTTTTATGTTTATGTGTTGCTATTCATTGTGAGTCTTACACTTCTGAGAGAGAAGTTCTGGTTGAGTTACTCAGGGTACAGCCTAGGGAAATACATTTAAACAGTTCTTTCTCTGTCCAGTTCACCTTGACGACTATTAACCTTCCATGTCTGGCTAGTGCAAAGCTAGAGTGTTGATTGGTCAGATCAGCTGTGTTCAGAAAATCGGGGTCATCTGAGTCAATGTCCTCACATGCACTTAGAATGTAGTCTTAATGACTGTTCATCAGTCTAACGCCAACAGAGGGTACTTAAACTTCTGTAAATTTACCCCCATTCCTACTAAAAGAAACTTGTTCAATTTGCATTGCATAACCCATAGTTCTAGATCCACCTCATAGCTAGTGTTAGGGAAGTCACACAGGCTTTGCCTTCACTCAAAGTTCACATCCCTACTTGGCAACTTTGTAGGTTTAACTTGACTTTAAGAATTGTAGCCTTCAGGGTGGAGTAAGTATAACAAAATTTCTTTGTAGGATCGATGTGAGATGTAATGTGATTGTGTATATAAATTTAGTAGAACAGTAGTTGAAACGCAGTATTTACAATTATAGCAAACAGTATTAAGTGCTTACCAAGGACCAAGCATTATTCTAAATCCTTTATGCTTATTAGTTCATTATTAATCCTCATAATAACCCATGAGATAATTATCTCCATTTGACAGATGAGGAAACACACACCACAGCTTCCATGACTTGCTTTGAGATCACACAATTTATTAGGTGAAGAAGCCAAGAGTTTATAGTGTTAACACACCCTTTTATATGCAGAATCACTGCAGTGGCTGGGACCATGGACACATATCCCAAAAACTGGTGGGCCTTCAAGGTCCTCATCACTGTTCAGTACGGTGGGGCTCAGATCCACGTGCTTTCTGCACCACACCATTTCTACTTTGGCCAAACCAAGTACACCCTGAATTTCTCTGCAAATTTCTTGCTGGCAAGTTTCCAATATTTGAGGGTGACAGTGGATTCTGTGTGTTTGAGAGCAATGCCATCTCCTATTGTGTGAGCAATGGGAAGCTGCAGAAAAGTACTCCAGAGGCAGCATCCCAGATGGTGCAGAGGGTGAGCTTTGCTGATAGTGACATGTTGCCCCCAGCCAGTACCTGGGTGTTTTCTACCTTGGGCATCATTGTACCACAACAAACAGGCCATTGAGAATACAAAGGAGGAGGTGAGGTAAATTCTGGGGTTGCTGGATGCTCACTTGAAGACAAGGACTTTTCTTTTGGGTGAATGAGTGACACTGGCTGACATCACAGTTGTCTGTACCCTGTTGTGACTCCAGAAACAGGTCTTGGAGCCTTCTTTCCACCAGGCCTTACCCAATACCAATCATGGGTTCCTTACCTGGCATTAACCAGCCCCAGTTCGGGGGGCTGTCTTGGGGAAGGTGAAGCTGTGTGAGAACATGGCTCAGTTTGATGCTAAGAAGTTTGCAAAGAGCCAGCCTATAAAGAACATGCCATGGAAAGAGAAGGGTTCACCATGGAAAGAGAATGTTTCGCCATGGAAAGACAAGTGTTTATGGGAAGAGAAGTAGAAGCCCCAGACCGAGTGGAAAGAGGAGGAAAAGGTAGTTGCCCCAGCTCCAGAGGAAGAGATGGATGAACATGAGCAGGCACTGGCTGCTGAGCCCAAGGCCAAGGACCTCTTTGCCTAAGTGTGCCTTTGTGTTGGATGAATTTAAATGCAAATACTCCCATGGGGATATGCTGTCTGAGGCGCTACTGTATTATTAGGAGCACTTTGATAAAGATGGCTGGTGCTTGTGGCATGCTGAGTATGGCTTTCCTGAAGAGCTCACCCAGACCTTCATGGGTTGCAACCTCATCACTGGAATGTTTTAGCAGATTGGACAAGCTGAGGAAGAACACCTTTGTCAGTGTCATCCTCTTTGGAACCAAGAACAGCAGCTCCATTTCTGGAGTCTGGGTCTTCCGAGGGCAGGAGCTTGCCTTTCTGCTGGGTCTAGATTGACAGGTAGAGTAGGAGTCAGTCATATACATGGCAGAAACCGGATCCTGCCAGTGAGGAGACCCAGCTGCTGGTTCAAGAGTAATTTTCCTGGGCAGGGGCCTTCCAGCACCTGGGGGAAGCTTTCAATCAGGGCAAGTCAGGTGAACATCTCTTGCTATTGTCCAGTTGCCTGTACCCGCCCTTCAGGGAGATGGAGGTTTTTAAAGGAAACTGAACATTGAAAAAAACAAACACACAACACTTACACCACACCAATTCTTATCACATAGTCAGTGTCCTATGTCCTTTTGTCAAGACTCCTATCTGCTCCCAAGTCCTGTGACCTTCTACGGTCCATCATTGTTTGACCCATATATGAAACACCATTCTGTCTTCTCCATTAAATCCAACCACACTCCTTGGTTCACGGTGCTCAGTGACTCCTCTGGGCTTTTAGAGGTATTACAGGGCCAGGGATTGCGTTATGTAGGATTTAATCTGCTCTCCACTCCCTCCTCAAAATTGAGACTCATCAACTCTTATGGAATTATCTCATGAACAACGTTAGTCTCAGGACAGGCTGTTTTCCTTGGAATTCTGGTAAAGAAAATGTCTTTGGACTTGTTAAATCTTCATTTTTTTTTTTCTGTTCTCTCCCCTTTTCTTGTCAAGCACTGAATATTTGAAGTAGGATTAGCACTTAAACCAGATTAAAGTAGGTAACATTTATTTTCCCCTTTAACTACCCATTCTATCAGTCCTTCCTCTTTTATTTTTTCTTGTCTCAATGAGTCAATTTAATTATAAGCTTTCAACTACTGAAGAAATAGAAGCTTAGTAGGAGAATGGGAAAAGGTCATTTAGAGCAGAGCTTCTCAAAATTTAATGTGCCTAGGGACCTTGTTAAAATGCAGATTTTGATGCAGTTAGTCTGGGATTGGCATTTCTAAGAAGATTTGGATGATGTCAGCGCTGCTGGTCTTTGAACCAGGTAGCCTAGGGAGTATTTTAAAGCAACATTGTAAGATGTCAAAAGATTTACCCTCTTTTCTTTTCCAAGTACATTTAATCTAAACAAATGAATCTTAATAGAATTTAATGTGACTGTCTGATAGAAGACACTTCACCATCTCAAACCCTACTGCTGGACTGCTTAATCGTAAAGCCATTCCTGGATTTAGAAAAGAATAACATAAACTTAGGTACAGTCAATTTTTTTCTAATATTTTAATTACTAGCATATGTTAATTCTTTGTGACATTTTCATACATGCATACAACATTCTTTGCTCATATCTACCCTCCCTATTATGCTCTTTTATCATTGTATCACCTGACCCCCTCCCTCTTCCCTAATGACCCCCCCCCTTCTGCTTTAATGTCATCTTTTTATTCCCCTCCAGATTCTATGTATGGGAGAAAATATGTGATACTTGTCTGACTCTGGCTTTTTTCACACAACATAATCATATTCAGTTTCACTCATTTTCTTGAAGTAACATGATTTTGTTCTTCTTTGTGGCTGAATAATACTCCATAGTGTATATATAACACATTTTTAAAAAAATCCACTCATTCACTGATGGGCATCCAGGCTGATTCCATAACTTGACTAGTGCTGTGATGAACATAGGTATCCAGATATCTCTATTGTGTGCTGACTTTAGTTCCTTCAGGTGTATACCAAGCAGTGGTAGAAATGGATCATATGGTGATTCTATTTTTGTTTTTTTGAGGAACCTACATACTGATTTCCATAGTAGTTGTACTAGTTAACATTCCCACAAACAGTGTCTCGGGGGTTCCTTCCCCTCTGCCACCCACAATGTCCTTACCTGTGTTTGTTATTTTTTACTTTCTTGATAATAGCCATTCTGAATGAAATCTCAGTATAGTTTTGATTTGAGCTTCCCTGATGGATAAAGACATTGAGTACTTTTTCACTTAATTGGTCATTTGTGCTTCCTTTGAGGTGTCTATTCAGGTGATTTTTTCATTTATTGATTGGATTACTTGTTTTTTTGGTGTTACATTTTTTGAGTTATTTATATGCTCTGGGTAATAATTCTCTGTCAGCTGAATAGCTGGAAAAGATTTTCTCCCATTCTTTAACCTGTTCCTTTACTCTGTAGATTGTTTCCTTTGTTATGCAGAAGCTATTTAATTTGACATAATCCCATTTGTGAATTCTTGCTGTTATTTTCTGAACTATAGTCTTGTTAAGGAAATCATTGTTTATGCTTATATCTTGAAGTGTTTCCTCTCTGTTTTCTTTTAGTAGTTCCCAAGTTTCAGTTCTTACCTTAAAGTCTTTGATCCATTTTGAATTGATTTTTATACTGGGTGAGAGATAGGGCTCTAGTTTCAATTTTCTGCTTGCAGATATTCAATTTTTCTAGCACCATTTATTGAAGAGGCTGTCTTTTCTCCAACATAGGTTTTTCATTCTTCTGTTAATAATTATATGAACATAGATGTGTGGGTTTGTTCTTAGGCCCTCCCATCTATTCTATTGGTCTTTATGTCTTTTTTTTTCAATGCCAGTACCATACTGTTTTTCTTATAGTGGCTGATAGCGTATTTTGATATTGGGTATTTGATGGCTCTAGTATTGTTCTTTTTGCTCAGGATTGCTTTGGCAATGAATTTTAGGATTGCCTTTTTTAGTTTGGTGAAGAATGTCATTGGTATTTTGATGGGGATTGTGTTGACTCTGTAGATCATTTTTGGTGGTATGACCTTTTTAACCATCTTCATTCTCCCAGTTCATGATTATGGGAGGTCTTTCCACTTTTTGGTGTCTAATTTCTTTCTTCAGTGTTTTACAATTTTCATTGTAGAGGTCTTTCACATTGTTAGATTTATTTCTAGATATTTTGTTTTATTTTCTTGAAGTGTTGCACATAGGATTATTTTCCTGATTTTTTTTCAGTGAGTTTATTATTGGTGTATAGAAAAGGTGCTAATTTTTGTATTTTGATTTTGTATCCTGCTACTTTACTGAATTTATTTTTCAGTTCTAAGAAATTTTGGTGGACTTTTTAGCATTTCCTAGATATAGAATCATATCATCTGCAATTAGGAATAATATGATTTCCTCTGTTCCTATTTGTTTTTCTTTTATTTTTTTTCCTTATATGACTAAAGTTTCCAGTACTATGTTGAGTAAGAGTGGTGAGAGTGGACACCTTTGCCTTGTTTTTGATTTGGAAGAAATGCTTTCAATTTTCCTCATTCAGTATGATGCTGACTATGATTTGTCATGTGTAACCTTTATTATGTTGAGGAATGAGCCTTCTATACCTAGTTTATTCAGGATTTTTATCATGAAGAAATGGTGGATTTTATTAAATGCTTTCTCTGCAGCTATTGAGATGATCATGTGACTTTTATCCTTGATTCTGTCTATGTAGTGAGTTACATTTACTGATTTGCATATGTTAAACCAACCTTGAATCCCTGGAATGAAGCCAGGGATTACTTGATCGATCGTGATGTAGGATCTTTTCACCCTGCTATTGAATTTGATTTACAGATATTTTGTTGAGGATTTTGCATCTATATTCATCAAAAATATTGATATATAGTTTCTTTTTTTGATGTGTAGCAGTCAAGTTTTGAGATAAACATCATAAAAACAGTCATTTTTTTCTCCATCTTTATAATTTAGTAACTCTTACATAATTTATAGTCCATTTTACTTAGCTCCATGTGAAAGCATTCCTTTACTGCTGCTTGAGGTTGAATATCTCATAACTCGGGAACTAGATGATTAAACTTACTTTGTTGCATGGAACATGTATGTATTTTAATATCTGTTTCTTTGTTCTCTGCTACCACATACATAAAAAGAAAATGAAGTCAACTTTTACTTCCCTCTCTTTGGGTTTGAAGTCATCTCATTAGGAATATTTCTGAATAATTCTGTTAGAAGTGGTTTGATAATGCTAATCTGAATAATGACATATTGCATAGAACTTTATGGTACATGCAAGTACAGTGAGAGCAGAAACCTCTACTGAAATGATGCTGCTGGTTCTCCTCGTCCTCTGTTTCTGTTTTCAGGGAGGAGAGCACTGTTACTACCAGGGCCAGATCCGAGGAAATCCTGTCTCATTTGTTGCATTGTCAACATGTCATGGACTTCAGTAAGTGTCCAAAAGTTTACTTTTCATTCATTCTTTCAATATATATATATTTTAAAATTTTAAATAGAAGTTTCTATTTTATTTTAAGAAATAATTTTAAATTAGTGATAATTGTGTGTGTGTGTGTGTATGTGTGGTGTTTAAACTAAGGAAATTTTAAAATTAAAGTTATTGGGGGCTGGCTTGTGGCTCAGTGGTAGAGCACTCCCCTAGCGTGTGAGGCCCTGGGTTCTATCCTCAGCACCACATAAAAATAAATAAATAAAACAAAAGTATTGTGTCCAACTACAACTAAAAAATAAGTATTTTTTAAAAATAAAAAAAATAAAATTAAAATTATAGAAACCAGAGGCTTTGGAATTATAAATATGATGCCCAACAGTGATACAGGGAACATTTTTCTGGTTTCATCCAAATTCCGACAGGAGTGGTTTGGTAACTTCAGTTTCTGTGGATATTTAGCCCCTTGGTACCAGTTTTACCCCACTCCTCCTTCATATCAGTTTTTATATGTTCATGGAATAATGGAAATTTCAGTAAATGGAAACTCTGGGCTCCTTGCATAAAGACAGAAGGCTGCAAGTGACTTCAAGAGCCCTTTTTTTTTTTTTTTCTGCCAGAATTCCACCTACCTCATAGCTATTGTGGGAGGATCCGTCAATTCTCAGAGATCTCCAAAGAACAGAGTTCATCCTTCTTGCTTCCTTTCTCATAACCTTCATGATCACAGAGTGTTTTCTGATGTTTGACATGGGAATACATCTCTTTCCTCTGTCCTGTCAATAATGGCGATACACAGGTGGCCATCACTTATTTGTTTCACAACATCTTGCAAACTAATGTGTCATTACTTGGCCTTCTATTTAAACTGAATCATCTCTTTTCCTTTTTGTTTGTTTTATGTTTTTTGGTACTGAACAAGTTAGCACTATAATTTAGTTTTGTTAAATTTTTTTATTGGGAAACTTTAAAATATTTTCTTTCCATTGCTAAGTTAGAAATGTAGCTCTCTTGATTCACAAGCAGTTATTGAGTGTTTGCTGTTTACCAACCACTAGGAAAATATTAAGGCAGTTGAAGCATGAGTCCTGAGAGATCAGTCTGGTGGAGAGGTCAACCTCAGCAACTTGGCGAAACTCTAAACAATTTAATGAGACCCTGTCACTAAAATAAAAAGGACTGGGAACCCGGCACAGTGGCACACACCTATAATCCCAGTGGCTTGGAGGACTGAGACAGGAGGATTGTGAGTTCAAAGCCGGCTCAGCAAAAGTGAGGTGCTAATCAACTCAGTGAGACCCTGTCTCTAAATAAAATCAAAATAGGGCTGGGGATGTGGCTCAATAGTGGAGTGCCCCTGAGTTCAATCCCTGGCACCCCGCTTCCCCCCACCCCCCAAAAAGGACTGGGGATGTAGCTCAGTGGTAAAGTGTCCCTGGATTTAGTCCCCCCCCCCAAAAAAAAGCATGAAATAATTATTTTCAGGAAATTTTATAATGAGTCTGAATCAGGAGTAGAACACATATTTCTGCTTCTGGACTTCAGTTATTTTAACTAAGTAAAATTTACTTCTACCTTTAGAAACTTTCATTTAAAACTAAGCAAAACTGAACACAGAAAAGTCAGCTTGTGTCTAGAGACACTGTCAGAATTTTTTAAAACCATGTTTGGGCTTTCTTGATATTTTGGAGCACGTTAGATGTTGTATCTTTTTGTTATTTATTAATTATTACTTTTCATCTTGATTTTACCTTCTGAATAAAAATTGCTCTCAGGAACATTTTGTTACTAAGCATTAAATAATACAGGTTGTCTCAATTACAGTGATTTAGACATGAGATGTATTAGTTTATACATGATTTATCTTTTATATATTACCAAGTGCCTATTAAAGTTTATTCGTTTTTATGATTTATGGTATTTAGTTAAAGAATATAAAAAGGGAAATATCAGATTCATATGTTTTTTCCATAAGGAGCATGTGAGGGCACATTTCTTAAAAAAAAAAAAAAAATCAAAGGACTAATAGGTAATATTTTGGTCCTAGGATGTTTGATGTTATGACAAAATCTTATAGTTTATTGCCCTCTTGTGGAAATTTGTGAGAATAGCTGATGTTTCCTTCCAAAATCTTGTTTTGATTCAGCTTTATAAAGTTTTAGCTTAATTGGTCTGTAATGACTTGATCCTAGCTACAGATTTTTATCAAGAATATATTGTTATGGACTAAATATACTCATTAGAATTTAAACTATTATAACAAAAAGGTGTCAATCTTCAAACAAAGGAAATAAAACACATGTATCTTTTGATTATTAAGGAATTAATAATGGCATATTTTCACAGGAAACCAGTATCTTCCAATTACAGTGTCAGGATCTGCTTTTCATATGTTGTATACATAATGTTTAGATTCAATAAAAAGAACCAATTTTCATATTGGACGTTAACCTAATGCAAGGGCAAATAACACTCAGTCCTATTTAAACAAAATAATCTGCTTGCTACTTAATCACTGTTGCCATGTGAACTTTAGAAAATGGTGATGGTTTTATTTTCAGTTCTCAGCAGGGGTCAAGAGAATGTCCACTACCATATTTGGTCTACTGTTTTGAAAGGATCTCCCTTCTGACTCCTTAGGCATATATCTCCAATGTTATTTTACTAAGGACATCTGTTTATTTTTAAATTTCAAATGCAATGTCATCCAAATTCAGAAAGTGCATTGTGTTTAAAAACTGTACAGATGTGAGAATAGCCATCCCATGGATATATAAAATTTTAGGACATGTGGAAGATGTTGTAGCAGGAATGAAAGAATTTGGATAGAAGCAGAACTGGAAGCCATTATAATTATAGCTCAGGGAAACCAACTGATTTCATTAAGGCTTCTATGGAAGACAAATACCATTCTAAGAGCCTGGTTGTCATACAGTCATTTCTACCTCAAACTGAAGAATTACTGCAGCAGATCACAGTTTTGCTTTCTTCAAATGCCTGAATGGTAAGGCAAGTTTTTTTAGTATCATAAAGGGCTTGATTTCAATAAAAGGATCAAGACCTTCAAAAGGAGTGTCTATCAGAATCTCTCTGAGTGGAAACTGAGAAATCAGAGGATTTCTCAGATGACAAAGAGCCACATGCACCCTAAATGTCCAAAACCAAATCTTGATTTTTGTTCTGCTCCTTGCTCCTTACTTTCTTGACCCAGCCCTATTGTGCTATTCTAGTAACCTTTTTTATCTTGTTAAATGACAACTCCATCTCTGACTTTTTTTTTTTTTGCACTCCATATCAAATCTATCAACAAGTTGGTTCTATATTCAAAATATATCCAGGCTGGGAGTATAGCTTGGTGGTAGAACATGGGCTTAGCCTGTGCAAGGTCCTGGGTTCAATTTCCAGAACCAAAAAAGAAAGCTAAAAAATAAACAAATATACCAAGAATTTGGGTTCTATCCAAATAGTTCTATCCAGTTCTCCCATTACTGTCCTGATCAAAGCCACCAACTTCTTTCTCCTGGGTATTGCGGTAATCCCTGCTTCAGTCCTTGCTGTTCTAAATATTAGTATAACACAGCAGCTGGGATGATCATTTTATTTTATTTTTATTTATTTATTTATTTTTCTGCATGGGGAAAAGAATTTATGAGGATAACAACAAATAACAACAATAACAACAAACAAAAACAACAAAAAAAGAGCTCTACCAAAGAAGAGAAAAAGACTTCAAGCATAAAAAATTAGATTATATTGTCACAGACTGGTGAAAATTCAAGCAAGATATGTATTGAGAAACATATTTGTTTAACAAGTTCTTTTTATTAATTTTTTTTAGTTGTCAATGGACCTTTATTTATTTATATGTGGTACTGAGAATCAAACCCAGTGCCTCACACATGCTAGGCAAATGCTTTGCCTCTGAGCCACAACCCCAGACCCAGCAAGTTTTTTTAATTTCAATTTGGCTTTTGGAAAATATTTTTTGCCAGGAAAATTTTAATTGTATTCATCTTTCTGTAACTTCTAAGTTTTGTGTTATATGAAAGCTGTAATATAAATTTCATGCATATATATGAAATTACGTATATCTGAAACATATTTGATTTCATAAACATGAAATTTTATTATACATGTGAATATAATATGTATCTATTCTCTCATGCTCTCTTCTAGTACTTTTTATTCATCTGTAATTTAACTTTGGTGTAATGTGTAAAGTACTTACATAATTACTTTTAAAGATGGATATGGGATGATCATTTTAAATAGCAGAGATTGTGTTTCTCTTGCTGAGAAGCCTACAGAGGTTAACTCTTCTCCTCTTTTAGAGTAAAAGCCAAGGCCCTAAAAAGGGTCTACCTAATATGGTTCCCACTCGCCCTCTGATTTCATTTTACGGTACTCTTTTCCTCACCCATTCCAAGATTCTCTTACTTTGGACTTGAAATGTTCTTTGTACAAACATAATTATGGATCATTCATTTTTTTAGGTTTTTGCTGAAATGCCATCTTCTCTGTGAAGCCTTGCTTTAACCACCTATATAAATCAACAGTCCTTGCTCTCTGGTCCCCCAGACCCAATTTTTGGAACCATTTATTGACCTTAAACTGCTTTATTTTACTCCCTAAAAATTATCACCATCTAATATATATTTCTTTGTTTATTAGATATTTATTGTCTGTTTTTCATAGATTGCATATTAGCCAAAAATAAACAAACAAACAAACAAACAAAAAAACAAAACAAACAAGTATGAGGATAGAGAATTCATTTGTTCCATTCACTACTATATCCCAGCATCAAGAACAGTGCACAGGTGCTCTATAAACACAAGTTGAATGACTGCATGAGTGAAGGAGGGCAGCAGGTTGCAAATGGGCAGTTCATGGACCCAGCTGCCTGGGCTCCATTCCTACCTGTATTCTTAATGGTTATATAATCTGGAAAAGTTACTTCATCTCTTTAGCCTTTTGTTTCCTTTCCTATAAAATGAAGGTAGACATTGTATCTACCTCATGTATTTGTGGGAACAATTAAATGAGTGCAAATATTTCGCTCATGGCAAGTTATTAATATGTGTTAGTTCTTATTAGTAGAACATCTTTCAGGTATGAGGTAGGGAAGCCATTGTCAACTTGGTCCCGACAAGAATCTCCTGGGGTTTGTTTGAAATGTACCTTTCTAAGTCCTCACCTAGAAATCTGAGAAGGGTTCTAAAACTCTAGGTGAACTTTTGTATATTAAAATCTTGGAATTATGAGTTAGAGGGAGGAGTACTGCATAACAACTAGAGAATGGCAATTTCAGGATGAGAGAGCCCATTTCAGGGGGATTCAGAGGAAGGGGGCTTTTCCTCTTAGCAGAGTATGTGTGGTGTGTGATGTGTGGTTTACCTGGAGGTGATGGATGGGACTGGGAAATAGGCATTGAAAGTAACTGGTTCTCTGCTGCTGATTTTAAAATGATCTTGTCCTGAGATGAGAGTTAATAGTCATGCTTAATGATTTTCTTGTCATTGGCAGTGGAATGTTCTATGATGGGAACCACACATATCTCATTGAGCCAGAAGAAAATGAGACGGCCCAGGTAAGTGCTCTATTTGCAGTAGCAAATGGAAATGTTGGTTGAGAGCTTTCCCTCCCTTTTTCCCTAAATTTTATTTTCATATTTTGTTTGGCTAGGATAGTATACACAAACACAGTAAGATTCTGTTAATTAAATATTAGATAAGTCAAAGCCACATGATTTTAAAACTTTTATTTTGTCTCTTTCTCTTTTTATGTTGGAAATACTTTCCCTGTGAAATGTTCTGAAGCCTCCATTTCTAGCTTTGATCTGTCTTAGTTTGGTCTACCTTAAAATACCATAGACTGAGTGGCAAAGTCAGCATATTTTTTTTTCTTACATTTCTGGAGTCTGCATGGTCCAAATCAGCAGGGTTGGTGGCTAGTGAGGGTTCTGTTTTTGAGTGGCAGATAGATACTTTTTTGCTATGTGCTTACATTGGGGGAGGGGATCGATCGATCCATCTCTCATTGTCTATTCTTGTCCTTGTAATGTCATCAGTCACACTAAATTAGGGCTCCCTCTTCTGATCTCATTTAACCTTTATTATCTCCTTATAGGCCCTATCTCCATGTATGGTGTTAGGGCAGCTCTAAAACTTCAACATGATGGGGGTTGGGGGACATTTAGTCCATACAGATAAAATCCAATCCTTTCTTTTCTTGATTTTAAAATTTTCTCCATTGTTCATTCCTTTTAAGGCTCTGTGCCAATGGAGTTTAGAGAAACCCAAGACAAAGTTCCTCCCTTACTTTAGGTGAAATATTTCCTACGAATTAGAAAAGAATTGAATAAAGATTACAGATTAGAGCTGGGCATAGTGGTGCACACCTGTAATTCCAGCAGCTTGGGAGGCTGAGGCAGGGGGATTGCAAGTTCAAAGCCAGCCTCAGCAATTTAATGAGGCCCTAAACAATTTAGCGAAATCCTATCTCTAAATAAAATATGAAAAATGGCTGGGGATGTGGCTCAGTGATTAAGCGCCACTGGGTTCAATCCTTGGTTTTAAAAAAAAAAGACTACAGTTTAGAGAGAAATATAATGCACTTTCATTCTAGCTCTGTACATACAAGTGTTCTTTCTTGTATCATGCAACATTGGTTAAATGGAGAGGCAAGTAATTTCAAACAATGCACATTGTTTTGTCCCCATAAGTAATCTTGATTGTGTATTATTGTCTGGGTATGCACTATTGGCTGTCCCTGTCACTTTATTTCAAGTGTGATTTTTTTTTTTTAAAAAAAAGCAATATCATGAAACTTGCCTATTTATGACATTCTCATTTTTTTTTCAGTAATTGGATGAAGCCAGATGAAATTACTTGAGTGTTCATTAATTTTTCTAAAAAGAAGAATATGATTTTAAAATCTCTTACTTCCTAGGAGAACTGTGTATAACACTTGAATTTTGGAGCAGGGACTACTTTGGGCACCTCCTTGTATGAGTCATCCTGCTGCTCATTACCAGAGAGATTTCTAGCTCTGCAGTCTTTGTCTACCAAAGTTATCTGGCTCTTACAAGGGCACAGAGATCTGTGAAAGGAACCAGTTGTAAAAAACATTAACCCATTTTCCTAGATGTCTTACTTTTCCTTGGCGGGGATAAGTCCATTCATTTATTTTCCATTACTGTAAGCTCTGGCTTCTCTGTCTGTGAGGCATTTATAATTGGGTATAGCTTTGGTGCTGGGGGTATACACTGTGAGCTGGAAGCCTTGTGCAATGGCTTCTGGTCTCTTTAAACCCAAGGGAAATGTGTAGTCAAGTTACTGTTCTCTTGGGGTTCCGTCTGTTTTTGCTTGAGGCTAGAGATATCTGGTTGTGCATGTTTAATTTCTCTTGCTTGTGTCATTTCAGGAGGATTTCCATTTTCATTCAGTTTACAAATCCAGACTCTTTGAATTTCCCATGGATGATCTTCCATCTGGTATGTTACTCATAGAGTGACTTTTTTTGTTTTGTTTTAAGGACAACTTCAGTAATTCATTTACTACTTTAGAACTAATCTATATGTAAAATACTATTAACCCACAATTGCTTGTGACATTTTTAGAGGGAAAGTCAAGTTGCAATAGGAGGAAAAATAAAATGCAAACTGGCTTTGTATTTATAGTTAAGTTTGAAAAGATGTGGCTCAAGCACTTTGAAGAAAAACTTAAAATTTAATACTCAAAATAAGGAACTAGAGGAGAAATATTAGAGTAAGAATTGATCTGCATAGATAAAATATGTAAAATTCATGTTTGGTGAAATAATTATCTAGTAAACAGGAATGAAGTCTTTTTTATTGTTTCTTTTTAGTTATACATGACAGTAGAGTCCATTTTGACAAAATTATACATGCATGGAATGTATCTTTTCTGATTAGGGACCAAGTCTTGTGGATGTACACAACAGTGGGATTCACTGTGACATATTTATATATGTACATAGGAAAGTTATGTCAGATTCTTTCCACTGCCTTTCCTATCCCTATTCCCCCTCAAGGGACAACTCTTAATTATTTGTGCAGATTCTTATTTTCATATCTCTTTTTTTGAGTCAATATTTTAATAAAAAATTAGATTAACCTTTTATATTATTATGTGCTATTTATAAAATTAGTCCTTTATTTGCATGTAGGTTCTTTATTTATATATTTGGTTTGAGAATTGCACCCAAGTCATCAGAGCAGCTGCTCATACCTGGGCCTTATTAGTGGGGCGGAGATCATGTACGTGCAACACTTTTGGTTATGCTGGGCTCATTCGTTTCCCTCCTTTGAAAACAGGGCACATTGAATATGTGATAGAAAGATGCTCCCTCCTCTATTTAGTGGGCCCTGAGCATACTAGTTATTAATCATAATCCAAACTTTGCAACAGCTCTGTAAGACGAATGTTATCCCTATTTAATAGATGAAGAAGAGACTTAAATACTTTTGTCTTTTCCAGGGTCTTACTGCTCATAAGGTGGGGCACTGGATAATGATACTATAGAAGTGTACCATGGGATAGAGTCACAAGACAAAATGGAAAAATTGTCAGCTTGAGAGCAAATCCCAAATTACAGCTTAATCACTTAGAAGTCCATATTGCCTCTTCATTGAAAAATGAAATAAATGTTTTGTGGTTACCTTCCTCTGAAATAAGTGTATACATCCTTGGTCTCCTGCAATTCCCCTAAAAAGAAATGAGTTCTTTTTCCTTCTCACCTACTGCCAAATAGATACAAGATCTTATTTCACAGAATGCACTATTTTGAAAAATTCTCAAATGGATACACAGATGCTTTGATTTTACACAGACTCGTTAGACTGTTCTTTCAGTGACCTTTATGCCCATATGACCAGAAAGTAAATTATGATTAGCTGCATGAGAATAAAGCTATAATTTAATAGGTATTACTGGAAGCAATCATCATTAATTTTTAAAGTAACAAGTAAAGATTCCTCCAAAAGACTTGGTTATAGGCTTGTTATGGCACAAACTTATTGTTTTTAAAAAATATTGTTCAGGATTTTTTTTTTAGAAGAAACTTTGGAGGTGACTTTTGCTGTTGTAATTGATTTTTAGATTTATTATTTGTAAACTCAGGTCTGTCAATCAATTTCTAGTTTTCTTTTCTCATCTGAAATTGGCACTGTCACTGGGGTGCGGTGGCACATGCCTGTAATTCCAGGGGCCTAGGGGTCTGAGGCAGGAGGATCATGAGTTCAAAGCCAACCTCAGCAAAAGCGAGGTGCTAAGCAACTCAGTGAGACCCTGTCTCTAAATAAAATATAAAATTAGGCTGAGGATGTGGCTCAGGGTCAAGTTCCCCTGAGTTCAATCCCTGGTCCCACCCCCCACCCCTGCTCAAAATGAAGGAAATTGGCACTGTCAATTTTAAGAGTGGTCTTTCAAGATTACTTATAATTTACTATGATAAATTAGAAGAAGATGATGTAAATTAATGTTAAAATTGCAATTTTTGTTGAATAAGCTCAAAATAAGCTTATTTATTTTAGGTTGAAGGAAATTTAACAGTTATGGAATTTTAGCACATTTGTCTTGCTCTATATCATGTGTTCCTGAGAGATAAAAGTATAATCAAGTCTTCTCCAAACTTGTTTGACTCTAGAACTTTTTATTTTATGTGGCACATATCAGAGGACTAGTGTTCTTAAGAACACAGTTTGGGAAAAGCTGATTTTATTTCCTGTGGACTCCTTAGCAGTTTTTAAAAAACGAAATGCCCAAATCTTGTGTATTACTCTTTGAGTTTTGATATACACCCCCATTGACATACTGAGCAATTCTATTATCTCAGCAACTTCTTAGTGCCTTTCCCAGTGTCTTCCACCTCTGCAATCACTTTTCTGACTATTTTTGCCATTTTGTAAACTTCAAATAGATGGAATCATATATTGTGTCCAGCACCTTTTGCTCAGCATATGCCTAGGATATTTATGTTGTCAGAAGTAACAGTTTATTCTTTAAAATTATTGAATATATTTTATTATATGAATACACCACAACTTTTTATCCATTATTTTTATGAACATTTGGGTTGTTTCTAGTTTTTAGCTATTACAAATAAGCAACTGTGATTATTCTTATACAAGTCTTTTTTGTAGACATATGTTTTATTTCTCCAAGAAAATACCTGGGAATGACATTGCTAGGTCATAGGATATAGGATTAATTGTATAACAGTATTTCCAATTTTTAGCATATATTATAAACATGGGGAGGGCCGAGTAGACACAGATTGCAGGACTCATCTTGAGAGTTTTTAACTTGGTACTCTCATCTTGAGAGTTTTCAATCTTGGGTGGGTTTTGGGAATTTGCATTTCAGATGATGCTGATTTTATTGATCCTGGGATCCTACTTTTGGAACTCTGTTCTGTGAGAAATTGCTAAACCTTTTTCAAAAGTGATTAAACCCTTTTACCCTCACATCAACACTATATCAGAGTTCTAATTGCTCTATATCTTGACCAACACTGTGCTGTTGTTGTCTACATTTAGCCATTCTACTGTGTGTAGTGGTATCTCACATTACTTGAATTTGCATTTTTGGCGGGGTCTGGTCACATCTATATGCTTACTAGACATTAATAAGAATTTTTCTCTTTCTGTTGTTGGGTTGTAGGAGTACTTACATATTCTCTCCTTGATCTTAGTCGAAAGGCCAAGAAGTAATTACATATTTTGGATGTAAGGCTTTTGTTAGATTTATTTTATGACTATATTTTTACCAGTCTATAGCTCGTTCATTCACTTTTCTAATGGTATCTTGTCATGAGCAGTTGTTTTGATTTTGATGAAACCCATCATCATTTTTTATGATTATTGCTTTCTTTTTTAATATATAGTTTTATTTTGTTTATTTTTATGTGGTGCTGAGGATTGAATCCAGAGCCTTGAATATGCTAGGCAAGTGCTCTACCGCTGAGCTGAGCCACAACCCCAGCCCAATTATTACTTTCTTTATTCTACAAAGTCTTCTTCTGTCCACAAGTTTTCAAGATATCTTCCAACATATTCTTCTAAAAACTGTATAGTTTTATTTTTATATTCAGATATGTGATCTTCTTCAAATTACTTTTTGTGCATAGTGAAAGGTAGGAGTTGAATTTTTGTTTTGAAATTTGAATATGGATATCCAGTTATTATAACACTATTTGTTGAAAAGAGTTTATCATCTTCATTGAATTGCTTTGATGTTTTTGTCAAAAATTATTAATAATAAGTCTTTTCCTTGACTCCATTCTATTTGGTTGCCCGTACCACACTTTTTTCTTACTATGTCTTTATGGTGTATTTTGAAATCATGTAGCATACATGCTGCAATTTTGTTCTTTTCAAATATGTTTTGGCTTTTCTAATCCTTTGTATTTCCATTCCAATTTTAGAACCAGCTTCTCAATTTTTGCAAATCCTCTGGGATTCTTATTAAAATTGAACATATAGATTAATTGTGGAAAAACAGATATCAGAATTGAATCTTCTAATCCATGGGCATAGGAGATCTTCTTGTGCTTTTAGGATGTTGGCTTAGGGGATATGGCTCAGTGGTAAAACACATGCTTAGCATGCCTGAGGCCCTGGGTTCAATCCCAGTACCAGCAAAACAGATCAAAACACAAACTCTCAGCCCCACCCAGATCTTTTGAATCATAAGAAATAAAATAATTTAGAACTTTTGTGTGTGTGTGTGTGTGTGTGTGTGTGAGAGAGAGAGAGAGAGAGACAGAGAGAGAGAGAGAGAAATGGGGGTTAAACCCAGGGGTGCTTAACCACTAAGCCACATTTCCAGCTCTTTTTTATTCTTTGAGACAAGTGTCACTATGAGTAGCTTAGGGCCTGGCTAAATTTCAGAGGCTGTCTTTGAACTTGTGATCCTCCTGCCTCAGCCTCCTGAATTGTTGGGATTACAGGTGTGTGCTACCACACCCCCTAGGACTTTTAGAATTTATCTTAGTGTTGCTCATTTTTAGTACAGCGGTTCCATTAGTTATCTGTTACTGTGTGATGAATTATTCTAAAATTTAGTGTCTTTAACCAATAAATTACATTTATTATCTCACCATTTCTGAGAGTTAATGATCTGAGTGTGGTTTAGCGGGTGCCCCTGGCCCACAATCTCTCATGGGTTTGTAGTGTAACTGTTAACTGAGTCAGCAATTAGTTTTAAAGTTTTGCCTTGGAAGAACTCACTTCAAAGTTTAGTCATATGGTTTTTGGTAGGAATGTTGCATCTTTTTGATGAATTGATCATTTTATTATTATGAAATATTCCTTGTTCTGCCTGATAATATTTTTTGCCCTAAAATTACATGATCTGGGGGCTGGGGTTGTAGCGTAGTGGTAGAGTGCTTGCCTAGCATGTATGGGGCACTGGGTTTGATTTTCAGCACCACATATAAATAAATAAAATAAAGATCCATTGACAACTAAAAATATTTTTAAAAATTACATGATCTGATAGTAATATTTCTAGAAGAGCTTTCCTGTGATTAAAGTATGCAAGACATATTTTCTTCAGTACTCTACATTTAAAGTGTATCTCCTATATTCAGCATGTAGTTAGGCCTTGCATTTTAAAACTATACAGTTTTGATCATCTGAACCAATTAGCTGTAACATTTGGTCTATTTGCACTTAGTGTAATTATTGATTATGATTTGGTTTAATTCTGCCATCTTGTTTTTCTGTGTCTTAGCTCATTGTGAAAGAACTTACTCTTCTTCTCACTAAATTTCTTGTGTATCCTGGCAAACATTTTCATAAGCAGAATGATGGAAGCATATTGAAAATGAACTAATAAATATCTAAGATCCTGATCTTCTTACTCTGATTTCATTATTTATCATTCTATCTCAGATTTCTCCAACCATGATTATCTTCCCTTTTGACAGGATTGCTTTGCTATCTCATGAATATAAAAAATTTCAGAAAAAATCAGAAATCAATTTCATTACTTATTGCCTGCCAATCCAGTTAAGGTAATGAGAAAGGAATCTAGATGAATTCACTTAAATGAATCTTGGCCACAAGTTTATATAAAAAGAACTTTCATAATTCTTTTGATAAAATAGTGACTTTTTAATAAATAAAATAATTCACTCATAGGATAAGTAAAAAAAACACTTTAACATACTTGGAGACAGTGTTGTGATTTCAGAGAACTTCTCAGTTTGTACAAACAGTACTCAAGAGTCATGATAATAGTTTACCTGTACCTTTATATAGCATTCCTCCCATAAGAAGCTCACATCAGACTGCTACATGTTGTTCAATCAACCATCAATGTTTTAGGAAATCTGTATCACAGGGGATGATTGCATTTTTACTTTGTAGGAAATCATCCTATACAAATAATGTAATCTCTTTTTTAAAAATATTTTTTAGTTGTTGATGGACCTTTATTTTATTTGCTTATTTATATGTGGTGCTGGGAATCAAAGACAGTGCCTCACATATACGATGCAAGCGCTCTACCGCTAAGCTAAAACTCCAGCCCCAAATAACCTAATCTTCTATTCAGAGATGAATTTGTGTCCATAAATAATTGATGTCTAATTCTGACCTGCAAGTTAAGAAAGGTTCAGATTTTCACATTTGCTCCCAAGAGCAAACAAACCCTGGGTGAAGAAGAATGTGAATGAATTGGAAAAAATGAAAACCTTGGTGGCCTATCATAATTTTTAAATAAGTCATGAACTTATGAATGTGTGATTATTTATTCTACTTGCTTCTTATTGTTTCTCTTCTTTAATTTATTTTGCTTTCCCTAGAATGTTAGTGACAGAAGTGAAGGTCAAGTTGGCTTTTGAAGATTCTTGATAAAGAATGTGGTGGTGTTTATAGGAGAAACAGGGAAAATAATCAATATAAATTAGAACAGAGATGATGTTTGAGATTTTGTGAATTGTGTTTTTTTACTATATATTTATTTAGAACTAATAGAACACAATTAGTTTAATGTTCTGCATAATCATTAAATGCAACATTATTATAAAATTCATAAGAGAGTCAAGTGAAACTTTGCTTTGTACTAAAGAAATTTGACAAATGTGCTTTTAAATTTAATTTATTTTTATTCCTTTTAGAATTCCAACAAGTAAACATCACTCCACCAAAATTTATTTTGAAACCAAGACCAAAAAGGAGTAAACGGCAGGTATGTATTCATAGGTGTATGTCATAATATTTTAAACCTATCATTTGAATCCACATTTGGTCTTTGTGAGAGGGCAAGTACTATTTCAGGTATTTTTCATTGTGAGGTAGGCAGTACAGGTGACAGATGTGTAGAAACAGTAAAAATGGACCATATTATTGTATAGTTTCAAAAAGGATTCAAAATAGTGGTGATAATTTAGTTCTTCATCAGGTAAATGAGCTACCAGGTCCCGGCTGGCAGCATCCCAGGTTCTTCCTAACAAGGCCTCTTCCCTGCCCAGATGTGCACCACATCATGCAAGCTGCTTCAATGGTATCCTTGTATTTATCCCTTTGAAGCTAACCCCGTAAGAGTAAACCTATTGGGTTCTGAGAGCATAAAGCCTTTTTTTCTCACTTAAGTTACTTTGGCATCCAGATATAAAATTAGGACATAAGCTTTATGATTGCTTAACCAGACCTTAGACTGAGTAATAATAATCACAACTCTTCAGACAGTGCTTTATATCATATGAAGTAGGTACTATTATTGCCCTTTCACAGGAAAAAAAAAAAAAAAAAAGGAAAGATGGCTATGACATATGGAAAAGACCCAGAATCACTGAGTTGTAAATGATTTAGACAAAAAAAGAACTCTGGCCATCAGAATCAACATATCCACACACTGGTGGTGGTGGTGTGTGAATGTGTTTATGTGACAGAAAACTACACAGGGTAAAGGAATAGAGACCTATTAAGATCAAGCAGTTGAAGGATACAGTTATCTTCCTTTTATTATAATAATTTATGTATATAAACAGATTCTTACATATATAACATTTGCTAAATTTTATTGAATACTTTCCATGTGCCTGGCCCTATAGTAATAATTTATAACTGTTGTAACACATTTAATCCTCATAACAACTTTATGAGGAAGGTGTTATTATTACTCCTATTTCACTAAAAAGCATAAGGAAGCACAAGATGCTGAGGAAACTTGCCCAGGTCACTCAGTAGTGAAGTTGTTATTAGGAAGTTTGGCCTCAGAGATGTTCATAGAAACACATGCTCTGTGTACTGCCTCTCAGAAGCCTGTGTGTTCTATGCATTACTACCATGATGTTGTGCAGATACAGAGACACATATATCTTGAGGATCAGTTAGATAAAATACTTACCATCAGGTTTTAAATTGAAACTATATTTGTTTTCATGATTTATGAATTGAGAGAGTACAATACTGTTCTTTAAGAATGTACCTTAAAGTTCTTTATAAATATCTTAACGTCTAGTCATTTGCTAAGTAGGTAAACGCTTGATTTCTCTTAAAGACCCATGAAGTTAAGGGGCTATCAAATTATGTAGCCAATATGGCAACTCTGTGACATTAAAAAATGTTGGGTCTTATTGGTAAGTGCTACTATATTAATTAGTAAGCCACATAGTTGGCAAATCAGATCCTATCATCCTGATAATCCACTTATAAAAAGACTTATCTTACTCTTTGGTTTCCAGTCTCAGAAATATAATCTGTTATTCCCAGTCAATCTCGTGTTATAAGAGATTTCTTAGCTGGGTGGAGTGGTGCACACCTGTAATCCCAGACGCTTCAAAAGCTGAGAAGATCAGAGTTCAAAGCCAGCCTAAGCAAAAGTGAGGTGCTAAGCAATCCAGTGAGACCCTGTCTCTAAATAAAATACAAAATAGTGCTGAGGATGTGGCTCAGTAGTCCTGTGCCCCTGAATTCAATCCCAGGTACCTAACCCTCCACCCTACCAAAAAGAGATTTTCTTAAAAAGATTTTATGTTTAGGTTGCATTTAGCAAGAAATGAAATCCGCTTGGCAACATATTTTTAGTTTGTTTTAAATGTAGCACTCAAAACCAACATACATGTACTGATTTGGGTTTGATTAAATGTCCTCATCACAAAAATATCCCTTAGCCAAATGAACAAAAAGATATGCTAAAAAACAAATAAAAAAAACCCCCAAAAAACCACGGGTATTGAACCGTAGCGTAAGGGAAAAAGTTAATTTTAGAGGTCTTGTTAAAGATTTTATTATAGATAAACTATAGAAAACCAAGGGAATGTCCATCTTAGTGGTTCTTCCCTGCCACAGTCATTGATCAGGATTTTGAAAGGAGAGAAAATTTTTTTGTTGAGCAGAGAGATCCTGCTGTTATAGATAATCGATACTGCTTGAGAACTCTAAAAGCTATTCTGGGAAAACCCCTCTATCATTTGGGGGATCCCTTGAACCATATAGGAGAGAGAGGCAAATCTCAGTCCCAGATCTGGGGATTATAGAATAAAGTAAATTAAATCAGAAAGATTTAATGTTACTGTTCATATGTTACTGTTTCCATGATGTTCTGTTAAATGAAAATAACTTGATATAGAAGAGAGTAAAGTAAGTGGAGGTATAAAATAAAAAGTAGATTCATATTAATCTTTTATGTATAAATCTTTCTAGAAGAAGCTGGTAACTCCCAATACTGATTGTGGAAGAAGGAGTAGGAACTGGGTAGATGGGGAACTTTTATGCTTGGTCTTTTTATACTCTGTTGAGGTTCTGAGTCATGCAAATGTATTATTATTACCTACTCAAAAACTAAGTAAATTGATGAAAATTTTTTTTAAAAGTCTGAAGGAATAAAAAGCGAATGTTTTTTTTTTTTTTTTTGACTTCTTCTGTATTTCTTAGTTTTTTACAACTAAGTTTAGAAGGGCTTATTTGGGTTTTGCTTCTTTTACTGCATTGCAGCTTCGATATCCTCGTAACGTAGAAGAGGAAACCAAATACATCGAACTGATGATTGTGAATGATCACCTCATGGTAGGATTTGTTTTTGTTTATTTTAACTTGTCCATGCCTTGGGTAAAACTGGAGGGTGCAAAAATTTGTTTAAGAGAAATTTAGAAAGCTCTCAAGTTGTAATCTAGAGGGTCTTTTTTTTTTTTTTTAGAATTTATTGTATTTCTTATTTTTTTTGGTGCATTATAATTATACATAGTAGTGAGATTTATTATACCACATTTGTGCTTGTACATAATTTAATTTGATCAATCTAATTCCCCAGTTCCTTCCCTTTCCCTCCCTTCTATCCTCCTGATCTGTACTTGACAGATCTCACTTCTGTTATAATTATTTTAATTAATGCATTATACTTTATTTTTTTTAAATTTTTTTATTGGTTATTCAAAACATTACAAAAAAGCTCTTGACATATCATATTTCATACATTAGATTCAAGTGGGTTATGAACTCCCATTTTTAACCCAAATACAGATTGCAGAATCACATCAATTACACATCCACATTTTTACATAATACCCTATTAGTAACTGTTGTATTCTGCTACCTTTCCTATCCTCTACTATCCCCCCTCCCCTCCCCTCCTGCATTATACTTTATATAAGTGGAATTCATCGTGGTGTATTTATTTGTACATGGACATAGCATAGTTTGGTAGATTTCGTTCCCTGCTATTTCTCCATGCCCTCTCCTCCTCCCTTCTGCTTGATCGCCTTCCTCTACTTTATTGGTCCTGGGGGAGGTTTTAACCTAACCAAACGTATTTATTAACTAGCAGTCAACCACAAGTGGAAAATGCTCTTAGGTAGAAGTAACTAGCAATAATTTTTGAGGTTCCAAAAATATTTCTGTGACCCATAATGTCAACTCTTTGCATTTGATTGACTAATATGGGTACTAATATTTGAATCTCTAAAGTGACAAGGCTTACGAAAAGCAAAAATTTTCATTTTATGTGAAAAAAAGTGAGGCATCAATTATGTGACACTTTAGTTTGCAGTGTACGACTTCTTCATAATAAAAGTAAAGCAATTTTCCTGTATCTGCCTTGCCATGCAGAAAATCACATGGAAAAAGCACACATCAAGAGCCCAAGGAGTCTGGCAAAGCCTCCTTCTTGTTGAGTCACATTATTTCAGTGTGTGTATTTAATTAATGGGCATATTGCAGTATGGTGGCATTCTTAGCATGGCAGTAAGTTATAATGCTAATTTTCCATGGAAATAGTTTTAAACTACAAATATTCAGGATTGAATTGGACTTAATTTTGGATACAAGTCCATTCTAATTTACTTTATGTATTTGAAGGAAAATTTGATCAATTTATATATGATTACATATATACTAACATTCTTCTTTATTATTGTTGCTAATAATAGTAATAATAATCATGATTGAGTAATGTTCTCTTGTTCAGACTAGGCCTGTTTTCGTTCATTGTATTTAAAAATGAATGTTACTCCTCCCTAGGATTTTTATAAAATAAGCATAAACAGCAAGACCATGCAATCTGAACATTTTAAATAGTTACAAACTCAGTTATCCATCGGTATCTGGAGGAATACTGTAAATGAAGTGACCCAGGAATAAACAGCCAGGAGAGGTGAGAGGGTAGCAGCCAGTGTTTGTGAGGGGGCCGATACCTCTTGCTGCTTGCAGTTATCACCGTGGTAGGCTGCTTTTAAATGAAGCCAGAATCAGGTTTTTCCATGTTATTTCCTGATTTTTAAAACATGATTGGGGCCAAACAAAACGTACGTGTGATTTACTAGCCTGTAAGCTATATCCTTAAAGCCTTTATCTTAGGGCTTACTTCTTACTGAAAAAGTCTTGTACAACTTGTAAATTTTCATACTTGGGGCAGTGTTCATGTCACTTTTTCTAGCCATATCCCTACTCAGATTTGTATGCCTTCCAATTTGTAGACAGCTCTCCTCCATGTTATTGTTTTGAATAATAGTCCTGTAAAAAGAAACAAACAAAAAAGCCTGTGAAATGCATGCAGTGGGTGAATTTTTTACTTTATCACATGGATGAGTAAATAGAGGTCTCAAGCTTTTAAGAGATTGGCTTCAGGCTACAGGGCAGATAAAGAACTAGGTCTCAGATCTGATGTTTGTTCCAGGAAGTCTTAGGGATCTTCTGTTACACCTTGTTTTCTCTGGTGATTACTTCTTCTTCTTTTTTTTTTTTTTGGTTCGCATTTTTAAAATTTGTTTTAATTAGTTATACATGATAGTAGAATGAACTTATATACTTTGATATATCATACATAGATGGGATATAATTTCTCATTTTTCTGAGTATACATATTGTAGAATCACAGTGGTCATACAGTCACATACATATATACGGTAATAATGTCTGTTTCATTCTACTATTTTTCTTATCCCCACATCCCCTGCCTTCCCCTCCTTTCATTTCCCTCTACCTAATCTAAGGTAACATTATTATTATTATTTTTTACATTACAATTCTTAATACACATAAATACCACACTTTTTGTATCTCTGTTTGTATATAAAGTATGTTGACATCCAATTCAAGTCTTCATACTTGTACTTTGTATGATGATGACCATCACATTCCACCATCCTTGTTACTCCCCTACCCCCTCTTTCCCTCCCACCCCTCTTTCCTATCTTGAATTCATCTATTCCTCCCATGCTCTCCCTCCCTATCCCACTATGAGTCAACCTCCCTATATCAGAGAAAACATTTGGTATTTGCTTTTTGGGATTGGCTGACTTCACTTAGCATTATCTTCTCCAGCGCCATCCATTTACCTGAAAATGCCATGATTTTGTTCTTTTTTAATGCTGAGTAAAATTCCATTGTGTATATATGCCACTTTTTTTTTTAATCCATTCATCCACTGAAGCACATCTAGGTTGGCTCCACAGTTTAGCTATTGTGAATTGTGCTGTTATAAACATTGATGTGGCTGTGTCCCTGTAGTATGATTACTTCTGATGACTTCGAAAGCCCATCACTTTTTTCTTTTGCTTTCAGTTTAAAAAGCACCGCCTTTCTGTTGTGCATACCAACACCTATGCCAAATCTGTGGTGAACATGGCAGATATAGTAAGTATCACGGTGATTTGCTCATACACGGTTGCTCATAGAAGGGACAATATGGCTCTTACCTTTTCACTGCTCTAGTTGCACTTTAGCCAAGGTGTCCTAAAAGGCCCTGGTGACCTTGCAATGGAATTTATTGACTTTGATCTCTTTCTGGAAAGAGGAAGTGGTCAAGATCACCCACAGATAGGCCTGTCCTGAAATTCCTTCCTGTGTTTTTCACTCTGTGAAAGACAAAGGATGAGTCATCGCCCCAGCAAAGATGTGTGTACTTCTGAAGGTGGAGAAATTGGCCACTTTTTCTTCTCCTCTTGGTGGGGATAGGGGTGTAGGGCGTGGGACAGGGACCAAGTTTCACCACGTCGCCTGGGCTGGAATTCCTGGTCTCAAGTGATAATTCCACCTCATCTCTGAGTGCTGAGACTACATGAACTGCCCTCTTGAAGAGCGTTAGTTGTACCTTTTTGATGGTACCTGGTGCTGTGGTGATGAGGCCACGGAGTCAGTCCACAGGACCACCTTCCATGTGGTCCCTGACAAGGCAGTGCCAGGGCCAGTACTGCCCCATAGGTTTAGTCAGGGCCAGTTTGTTTGTATAGCAATAGTTTCCTTGGAGAATCTGCATTGTTCTGTTCTTTTGTTAGGGGAACTCAAGAATGCATAAATTCTCTTGTCTAGGATACCCAAAAATGGACTCAAGGGAAACCTTGAATTGGATGCAAGTATTTGTCAAAAAGGGAGCTTATGTTTACTAAAACCTGTTTTGTATGTTGGGTATTTACTGGTAAATAATTCAATTCTCTGTTTCAAGTAAAATGCATGCAAATTTGAGGAAAAATTATCACCCTTAAAAATAGTAACATTTTATACTTGTAACTAAAACTCAAGGAGTTTCCATGAAAGAACTCTGTACCCTGTTCATAAACCATTTGATTTTACTGCATGTATAGCTGGTGTGTTCATTTTGTTAATATACTAGATATATAAAGACCAACTTAAGACAAGGATAGTATTGGTTGCCATGGAAACCTGGGCGGCTGACAACAAGTTTGCCATATCTGAAAATCCATTGATCACCCTACGTGAGTTTATGAAATACAGAAGGGATTTTATCAAAGAGAAAAGTGATGCAGTTCACCTTTTTTCGTACGTAACTTTTGCAATGATTTCTTCCTTTTTTTATGGTTCCATATTAAATGTTGTATTACTTGTGACTGAGATGTATCCTTTACAATTAGGAGTGACATTGCAATATACTTGGAAGAAGGTTTAAAGTATAGATTATTTTAATTATTGTGAAATTTTAGGTGATTTGGTTTTGAGCTATTTTATCACTGCATATTTATTTCACTTAATTTTTCAAGAGATTTAATCACAGCCTTCACTGGTAAAAATACTGCTGATACTCAGTATTTTTAACAACAGATTAAATTCCCTAAGGTTGCTGCCTTTTAAATGTTAATGTTATCTTTGTTTTTGGTTTATTGTTAACCAAAAATAACCAAATTTCTGGAGTTTAATTTTTCTAACTTGTGTGTTCTTTTTTTTTGATAATATACATATTTGATGTACTAGCAAAAAAAAATATATATATATATATATATATATATATATATATATATATGGTAGCATTTTAAGAACCCATCATCTAAAGCCTGAGCTGTTGAAGATAGCTACAATTGGAAGGAAAGATATAGTTTTGGGGTAACTTAAATTTTTACACAATTTCAAATTTAGAGAAAATTTGTGAGAGTACTACAAAGAAATTACACATGTTCATTACCTAGATTCATCAATTATTTATGTTTATCCCACTGATTTTGTGATTTTTTTCCTTTCTCCCTTTCTTTCTTCCATTCATCCATTGATTTTTTTTTTTTTCTTGAACTTTTTCAGAATAAGTTGGAAATGCCTACCCACTGGCCTTTTATACTGAAATGCCTACCCACTGGCCTTTTATACTAAGTACTTCAGTGAATATTGTCTAAGAAGAAAGACATGCCTTTACATAACTATAGTAAATCAATAAAACCATGAAATTTAACATAGGTGCAGTACTTCTATGTATGCCATAGTTTATATTCAAACGTCACCAAGTATCTCAGCAATTCCTTTATAGCTACATTTTCCCCATCCAGTATCACAGATCATGTTTGATCATGACATTGAGAAAGATTTTCTTAGCCTTTCTCACATTTAAAGAATGTAAGCCCATTACTTTATAGACTGCTTCCATTGTGGGAATATCTGATCTTGGGCAGTGATTTTGTATCCTTCTCAGAGTGCATCATATCAGAAATTCTTTTTCAATAGTTGTTCTTCAATTGAAGATATTTATTGATCATGTAGGAAAACATCCCTCAGAAACCTTTTTCTTTGGTTCTATATGTACAGTTTTTGCTTTCCTCCCTAACTTCAGGAACATATAATATAGAAATTTTGTATGCATTGAGAAAATGTACTATGTGGTGAATTAATAATGAGAGGTGCTATAATGTTTGAACTGTGAGCAGTAAGCATTTTTCATTTCCTTTTCTAAAAGGGGAAGTCAATTTGAGAGTAGCCGGAGCGGGGCTGCTTATATTGGTGGGATTTGCTCGTTGCTGAAAGGAGGAGGCGTGAATGAAGTAGGTGTGAACATCTATACAGTACAAAGTGGTATGATGGCTGAAAATGTTTTCCTCATACTTAAGAGATAATTTCTTGGTGTTCCGTGTGCTTCAGGTGTTAGATTGTTTTATTAGTGATCAACATGACCAAAGGATAGAACAAGCAAATAACAGAAGACGATACCTGATAATTCTGCTCCTGTTCTACTTAGAATAATTTCCAGATCAAGCAGTTTACAGAATAAAAGTACATAGAATTTCTACTTTACCCATTGTTGGAAATAAGGCCCTCTTTATCATTGAATGATTTCCCAGAGAATTGAGTAATTCCCCGAAGCATTGGATTGCTGCCTAACAATGCAACTAAATATTTTTTTCCTCACTATTTGACAAATTTTAGGAGACAAAAAAATAGAGGAGCATTACCAAAGGGTTTCTTTTACCCCCTACACACACTAATTTGATGGAAATGATCTAGAAGAAAAATAACTCAATCTTTGGAAGGCTGCATATTGAAAAAAAAATTCCTTAGTTGTTCTTAAATTTCTTTAGGCCAGAGATCATGACTACTTTCTGTTACTCATTATGTTTGTTTTCTGAAACTATTTTCTATTCCATGAGGGGGGAATTTCAAGTGTCAAATAGACACCTAAAAACAAACAAGTTCCAAATAATTTTTACACATTTATTTTTATTTTGTGTTATTCAAAAGACTTACTTGATCATATGCAAGTACTAAATTTTTCAGTAACATTACTGGGTGAAATGTGGACTCAGATTAAAGTTTCCAAACTCAAGAGTTTATGATTCTTAGAATTCTAGTCTTTCCTATGAGATCTAATCAAATATGGATTTATTTCTTGCTGTTTCATCCCATACGGACATTCAGTGCTAGGTACAAGGTGTTTAGCCTCTGCTGAATAAATGCTTTGAAACTACTTATTTCTAATTATATTGCAACATTTTTCTCTGGCTCATCTTAAAACCAGATTGTATTTATGTATCTTTTATTTTTGTTTTTGTTTTTCAGTTTGGGAAAACTGATTTAATGGCAGTTACACTTGCCCAATCATTAGCCCATAATATTGGTATTATCTCAGACAAAAGAAAATTAGCAAGTGGTAAGTTTTAGTACATGTGTGGTTTATATATATATTTTAAAACTCTGTCATGTTTTATTTCTTAAGATAAAGGACTGAATATTAACATTTATTAAATCTGGCTAGTTTAGTTATATTTCAAAGAATATTGATTACATATTTTGTAGAATAAGATTCTTTAATTCAGTTGCTTGATCAAAAGTATGTGGGTGATAGTGTAAGAAATAAGCCAGGACACAAAATACTATTCTCAAAAGTAATGCAAGGTTATATTTACATTCTTGATGAAAACCTCCCCTTGTATGATAAACACTTAAAGTCAAATGATAATAGATTCACTGCTGAATTTAACCTAATAAGGAGCAAAATAAGCTCATTTTGGCATTTTGGGATGCTCTAGTTGGGAATCCTAGCCATATAAGTTTCAGACATAGTGTTTTATTTTGATTTATTTGAAACAACTCTAAATGTGACCACAGAATTAGAATGTTCTTGTCAGATCAGACCTTATGACATGAGTAGTAAAATATAGACATAGTAAATATGCCAGATTTAGCAAGTAGGTAAAATTATTTCACCAGTTATTTTAATGGTCAAATATGTATTTGTTGTAACAAGTTGATTATAATCATATTCATTTTATTATTTTAGTAACAAATAATATAAATATGGTGGGAAAATTATAATAATAACTTCTGCCATTCATAGAGTACTCATTATTTACCAGATGACTGAAAGCCATATTATGTACATCTATACTCAGTTCTCAAAAGAGTCCTTCAAGATGCCATTTTTACCCCTATTTCACAGAGGAAATGATTGCATCATTTATTCAAAAAAGAATAATGTCTCCAGGATTATACATATGTAAGTGGAAAACCAAGCTTTAAACCCAGGAATTCCTGATTCTGAGGCACTTCTGCTTAGCCAGTATGCACAGAAGCTTTTAAAAGTGGGCAAGAAGTTATATGTGATGGTGCATCCCTGTAGTCCCAGTGTCTTGGGAGGCTAAGGCAGGAGGATCACAAGTTCGAGGCTAGTGTCAACAACTTAGTGAGGCCTTAAGCAACTTACCAGACAGACCCTGTCTTAACATGAAAAAGGCTGGGTATAGCTTAGGGTAAAGTGCCCCTGGGTTCAATCCCTAGTCAAACAAAACAAAAACAAAAAAACAGGACATGAAATGGTAATAATTCTCTCAATTATCTGTGAAACTGGCATCCTATCTTGATTCCTCAAAGTTTCTCACTATCTCATTGGTACTTGATTTTATTTCATTTAAGTCATTGTAAGTGACTTGTTAAAAAATATGGTCATTTGTTTAGCTATAAGAAAATTTTTAAGTAAAAATTTTATAATCTTGATAGGGTCAAAGTGTATTTTTGTTGTCATGCATTACATAGAAAACCTCAAGTGTAACATCCAGAAAGCAGACATACTTTTAAAAAAAGTATTTTAAAATAATGTGAGAACAATGTTTGTTTTAAAAATAAAAATTACTTGAATGCAGCTGCATTTACTTTATAAAAACATGTGTATTTATTTTTTTAGGTGAGTGCAAATGTGAGGACACATGGTCTGGATGCATAATGGGAGACACTGGGTGAGCCACTTCTATTTAGAAATAACTCACTTTTCCTTTACTTGCTGTGCTCTTATCCTCTTAGGAATACAACATTAAATAAATTATTGCACCGATTATTACCCAGGAATTTATGAGAAAAATCAGAAGTGAATATTTTTAATGGCTCTATTAGATGATGTTATCACAGAATAGTCCCTTATTTAAGAAAATAACTGATGTGAATTAAATTAGTAAACCTCAGAAAATTTGTTAGCCTTGAATCTAAGCTAGAAGTGTAATGAGAAACAACATTGTTCTCAATGAAGTTGCCTTTCCTTTTATTATCTCCATTTTCAGTTTAATGGGTTATAAGTAGTAGTGTGTTGGTAAGTTCACTCTCAAAAACAAAAACAAGAAAGTGGAATGGATTTGTCACTTTCCCAGAGTTCCATGGTGCACACAATCCCACTGTGGCTGATTTCAGGTCAGTACTGGTGGTTCCACAGTGTGACGTCACTTAAAGAGGAGGTGGAAAGAGAAGTGTACAGTTGCCTCTTTTCAGAAAGATTTAATTTTTATACTCTCCTTCTTTTGCTCACAATCAGTCATCATTTCTTGTATTTTATTCTTTCTAAATAAATTTTACAACCCTTCCTTTTATTCCAGTTTAGTCTCTAATGCCCTACCTTAAATTCTGGATCTTCTTGTGCTATTAATAGACAAATAACATTACAAACATTAGGCGGGTTTCAGGCTTTGTCTCTCTTCTTTTGAACCCTACTTCCATCATACTAAAAAGATATAGAGAATAAACAGTGAATCCATGTATCACCCATTTAAAGAAAAGTTAAATTGCCTACATGGGAAAGTTCCCTTGTGTTCGTCCTTATTAGTCTCTAGCCATCTTGGATTTGGTTCAAATTATCCGCAGTTCCTTCTTTATACATTTACTGTGTATGTGTTAAAACATAGCCTTGCTTCACATTTACAATTTGTAAGAGGCGGCATGCTGTGTGTATTTTTCTGCAACTTACTTGTTTGTGAGATTAATCCATGCTGTTCATTAAATGCCATTGTTCATTAAATGCCATTCTCTTGTTCAGAACTTTTGTGAGTCTCTATTTTCTGAAGAATAAAATTCATATTTCTTATCGCTAGTTAGATGCCTGCAATCTTTATCCTCATTTCAAATCTTATTTTCTCCTACTATTCTGATCCATTTGCTTACCATAATTGGACATAGGTTTTCAGCTTTTCTGACTTACTAACCATATCCTACAAAGATTTTTAGCTTTATGAGAATTTGCTTGTCATAATTGTTCATGAACTTCCAGCTTCTTTTGGTTTCCTGAATATGTTCTCTGTAACATCTTTCATCCTTTTCTCTTTCTAACCACATTTTTAACTATCTGAAGTTTATTATAATTTTAATGCCTGCATTATAACTTAATGCTGTCCATTCTTCTGCTTCCTCTCACCATTTAGTTACACATTTTTAAGGAATTACATTTCATACTAATTTATAGTTCATTCCGTACACCATAATCCTTTGTACAAACTTGATTTTAAAAAATATTTATTGATTAAATTTGAATTTTGAATTATCAGGACAAGTCAAATAAATGATGGAGGGAATGTGTATGCAAACATGTATTTAAAATTTTTTTAATTTTTCTTTGGACATTTTATTTAATAATAAGAAGTGATACAGTTATAATTTTCCAACAATTACTGAATGTTATGGTGGAGATTCCTGTTCTTTAAAAGCTATTTAATATCTTTTATTTGATTGTTCTGGTTAATTATTAAAACTTTTATAGACAATCTGCACAGTACTAAGCCAAATCAAATGGTGCTGGGCACAGGGCACATACCTGTAATCCCTGCAGCTCAGGAGACTGAGGCAGGAGGATCATGAGTTCTAAGTCAGCCTCAGCAACTCAGCGAGACCTGTCTCTAAAAATATATATATATAAAAAAGGGCTGGGAATGCAGCTCAGTGGTTAAGTGCCCCTGGGTGCAATCCCTGGTACAGCCCCCTACCCCCCAACCAAAAAAAAATCAAATCATTACCTTCAGATATGTATAGCTCTTTGAATTGAAATTCTTCCTACATTAAGTAGATGTAAGCCAGAGAAAAATCCTTTATATAAAAATATTATCTGATATGACTCTATAAATTTGATCTATGCCAAGTGTCACCCAACATTACTAATTATGGATGTATAGTTCCCATGAGTATATCCCTTCCATTTTTGCTGTCTGAAGTTCCTCTATATTGCTAAATATTGGAAACCATGGTTGAAATGAATACCATCAGTTTCTATTTAAGATATAAAAACTAAAATTTTAATAATGGTGGAATATAATAGATATACAACCTTGTAAAACAGAAGTTTGAGGGCAGAGATAGGGGAAAGACATATTTGCCTTCAGATGCATGAAGGGTTATATTATAATGGTAGAGGAATTAATGTCTATTTCGTACAGTTAAGAATACAGAACTGTGTGTGAAAGTTATGAGAAGTTGTATGTGTCAAAGATAAAGGGTAAGAGCAATTTATACACTTCAAGTATCCTTATATAAAGAGCTTCCCTGTAAAGGAATGATTTTCTAACTCCCCAGTTATCGGGTAATGACTGAGCTCCCCACTGTGAGGGGTGGAGGAGGATGGGCTGGGCTGTGGCAGCTGTAGGCATCCTGTCAGGGCAGAGGTAGAACTAGACTTTGACTTCTAAGAGTCCTAAAAGTTGGACTTTTTACTTCAGTAGTAGAGAACTTTCTCAAGTTTTGACCAATTGAATGAAAAATGAACTTGGAGATAGCTCTGTTTACATTTGATAACTGTGGCAGGATGTGTTGGATGGATTAGTAGGGAAGGTGATAAGAACTTAATGAGGCAGGCATTGAAGAAAAGGAATAATATATGAAAGAAACTTTTAAAATTAAGAATGAAGTCTGTGTCTTATTAGGAAAAAAGCATGGACAGAAACAGAATAGTTAGATAACTTATACCCAAGACAGCTTTATTTGGAGAATTTGGCATGAAATACTTAAAAAAAATGAGTTTAGCCTAAATAATCATTATAAATTCCAGTATAATGTATGAAACATTAACCACTGTGCTAGACAGAGGTATGGTTATAAATGGACACTGTCCTTGCGGGCTAGCAGGAAAGACTTTATAAAAACCATTCATTATTATCTTAGTTTTTCACTTTCATAAAGATCAAAGCAAAACAGTTTTAGAGAAATATAGAAAATAAAATTCTTATTTTTTCTCCAATGATAACCATGTTGATATTAAAATGCTAGTGTATTTTAACTCATATTCTTCTTTTTTCATTTTTATTGTTGTTTTATAAAATCTTGTTCCTGTTGGTCATATAATGTTTATTCACTTTTTTTAACTTAACATTATATAGTCAGCATTTTTCCGAGTCTAACTATTTTTTATTACTATGATTATTAATTCATTTCATGTTATTCTATTTTATCCACATATCACAGTTCAGCTAATTGCTCTCCTACTATTAAATATTTGGGTTATTTTTATGTTATATGCTACCACAAATATCTGTGTTTATATATCCTAGTGTACATAGCAAGTTATTTCTTAAGAAAAATTTTCTGAAAAGCTGAATTACTAGATCTAAGGGCATTTGTGCTCATTTTGAAGGTGTCTGACCAGGTTTCTTTTTTCTCTTTGCCCTTTATTACTTTTTATTCTGGCATGAATTTTTTAAAACAATTTGAAACTTGAAAAAAGTTGCAAGATGAATAACAAAGATCCTTTTGGTTCCTTGAATCATAAATTGCCAATCTGTGCCCTCTTACCCTCAGATACTAAGGGTACATTTCCTATGACAAGAACATCCTCCTACAACCTAGCCAGTAAAATCATCTGAGTCTTAGCCCTCATTCAAGAATGGCCTATATGTCAATAGTGTCTTTTATAGTAAAGGATTCAGAGTGAGGCATCACATTTATTTTTATGTCTTTTTAGCTTCCTTCAGTCTGCAGTAGTTCCTCAGTCTTTGACTTTTATGACCTGACACATTTATAAGTTATAGGTCAATTATTTTGTAGAGTTCTCTGTTGTTTGGATTCCAGCCCAGATTTAGTATTTAAGACTATGAAATATTTTTTTCTAACTCTCTCTTATTTAAATTATAGTTGCTGCTATATGTGTTTCCTTTGATTGCATATACAAGTAATGAACCATTACTATCTTGTCACCATTAGTGACTGAATGAAGAATTTAGAAATATACTGGTTGAATAAAAATTCTTGTAGGTTGAATAAAAATGTTGTACCTAAGAGGAATTTATTCTTTCATCTTGAAAGAATAATGTATAATTTTAACAATGTTCAATTTTAAGACTAATGAACAAGCAAGGGAGACTCACATTGCATCCCATTATTGATTTTCTTCTCTCCCACAGCTATTATCTTCCTAAAAAGTTCACCCAGTGTAACATTGAAGAGTATCATGACTTCCTGAACAGTGGGGGTGGCGCCTGCCTGTTCAACAAGCCTTCCAAGGTAATAATGTGAGCAGAGATGTTAATGATTAATCTTTCTACATGCTCATACACAACATTAGTTTAGCCCTTGGGTGTATAAAAGAGAGCTTTTCAATTTGGCCTAGATGTACGTATCTAGATATGCTAAAATGTCTGTCTATATTTTCAAAATCAACTTTAATATTGGGCATTTTGGCCTATTCTGATAACAGCAGAAATGAGTTCATTTTTTTTTTTATGTTTTCTTTATCTTGCTTTGAGTTTTTATTCTAGTTAGTTTGTGTGTGTGTGTGTGTGTGTGTTGACAGTTGTGTGTACACTTCCATTTTATAGTCTGAACACCTTGATTAACCTTTTCTTTTTTGTGGTATGGGATTGAATCGAGGGGTACTCTACCACTGAGCCACATTCCCAGCCCTTTTTGCTTTTTCTCTTCAGTACTGGGGATTGAATCCAGGGCCTTGTGCATGCTAGGAAAACACTTTACCACCAAACAATATCCCCAAACCCTTTTTAAATTTTGAGACTGGTTTCCCTAAGTTGTTAAGGCTGGTCTTCAATTTGTGATTCTCCTGCCTCCGTCTTCTGAGTTGCTGGGATTACAGGCAGGTGCCCCTTTGCCTGGCAACTTTAGTTAACTTTTTAATGAATATTATGTTCCTAGCTAATAGTAATTAGTCATTATTTACCAACTGCCTATCACCATAGGATAAATTGTATTTGAAAGGTAATAAAATTGATAGAGAGTTAAAAAATAAAACTGACCTAAAACGTACTCCTAGATAGTCCAAAAGTTGCTTTAATATCTGAGGCAAATTATTATTGCTTTTCTCTGCAAAGCTATATACTAATAGTAGGAGCTATATTTTATATTGAATAGTTCAGTGGGTATATTAACTTTGTGATACTTTTCTTGTTGTTGATGAAGTAACTTGGAGAAAAAGATGATTAATAAAGGGCTTTTCAGATGATTAAATTTTATTTTCAGAAAACTTTTGGACAGCTGATTAATTTGATGAACAGTTAATATTTGCTGCCCCCAACCCGTGTAGGCAGCTGAACTTAAGGTCGTTCCTGTGAATTTCCAGGGACACCAAATAAACCATAGACACACACTTTACCTTTAAGCAAGCTTCAGGACAGCTTCTCCGCTCTCGGCTTCAGGCTCTCCAAATGGGAAAGCAAGAGAAAGTCACCAGAGGCTAGCCAGAGAGAGCGTGACACGGAAATGGGCTTTTATTGGGGAGAACCTTATTCTTAGAAAGTTCTATCCAAAAAAGTTCAGAAGGAGCAGGGTTACAAAGGACAGGTGAGTGTAATTCCACCCAAGGGGCCATGGGGTGTCTTGCCTACCTCTTAAGAGGTGCCCTCAACTTCTGGGACCGGGGCAATGTCCAGGTCACTACAAGATGTAGTGACGGTCAAAGCATCTCTGCTCCAGGATGGAAGATGTGAATCATTCATAGCAGCTCCCCACAAATATTATTATTCCTGTTTAACATAGTAAAGTCTCTGAGATGTTAAGTAATTGTTCCAAGCTTTTATTTCATTTTATTTTGATCCTGGGGACTGAACCCAGGGCCTGATTTGTGCCAGGCATTATGTGCTACCACTGAGCTATTCTCCAGCCATGTGCCAATATGACAGATGTTCTGACTCCAAACCCCTTACTTCCTGACTGCAATGGAATTTCAGGGGTCAGTCAGTCTTAGTTTTAGTCAATGACTAGATCATCTTTTATTTTGGTGACTTTTACCAGATGCTACTTGGTATGTATGTTATATAAATATTTGTAAAGTATATACACATATTAAATATGAAATGGAAACAGGAGGAGACACTTCTAAAGTTATAAGTTGTAAAAAACCATGCTTTCTAGTTTAGCTAAATAAATATATATTTGGGATGACTGGCAGGTATGCAGAGGTGTGGGTGTAGTGCTCAGGTCTCTCGAAGTCTTTGCTGTTGACTTTTCTATGTTTTAGTTCCCTTTTTTTGTTTTCCTTCCATAGCTGCTCGACCCTCCTGAGTGTGGCAATGGCTTCATTGAAACTGGAGAAGAGTGTGACTGTGGAACCCCTACAGTAAGTCTCTGGTGCTTTTGAAGATGGTTTGCAAGTGACTCAGGGTTGTTCCTGGTCCACACACATTGAGACTTAACAGAGCAAGTATTATGCCTAGAAATTGTATAGTATTTGTGGATGAGAGATTATTGTGAGATTTTATATTTATTTTAGGAAATATGCTGCTACTTTTTAGGAAATGATGTTGTTTTCTGATGTTTGGCAAATGTTTATGTTCCTTAGGAATGTGTCCTTGAAGGAGCAGAGTGTTGTAAGAAATGCACCTTGACTCAGGACTCTCAATGCAGTGATGGTCTCTGTTGTAAAAAGTGCAAGGTAATGAATGCTGCTTAATGACGAATGGACAGAAGGAAGGACACATGTGATTAATTGCTAAGGCTGGGTAAATCGTACCTAATAATCACACTATCTAACACATAGTTAATGACTAAATGCCAGATGCTTACAGGACCCTCATAGAATCTTGTGAGGTGTAGTAAACATCTTTCCCTTCTAATGGTAGTTTTCCCAAGGTCTGACACCAAGTAAGTCAGGGTTCTTGCTGAACATGCTCATCCCAAGGCTGTTCTCTCTACAACCTCCCTGAGGAGCAGGGACAGTAAATGAAACTAGGTGTTACTTATCTTTGAATATGCCTACATTTCTTTGGAAAGCCAAGTAGGCATTCAAGAGATCCTCCTTTTCTTCTCACTCAGATATATCTTTCCTCCTCCTCCTCCTCCTTTTCCCACTCTTCCTCCCTCCTCTTATTTTCTTCCGTCTCCACTCCTACTTCTTTTCCTCTTCCTCCTCTCCTTTGTCTTCTTCCTTTTCCTGTTCTTCTTCCTCCTCCTCCTCATGTTTTTATGGGGAGCACTGAGGATTAAACCCAGTGGTGCTGTACCCTTTTTGTTTTTTATTTTGAGACAGGAATTCCCTAAGTTGCCTAGGCTGTCTTCTAACTCATGATCTGCCTGCCTTATCCTCCTGAATAGCTGGGATTATAGATGTGCATTACTGTGCCCAGCTATATCTCTTGCATTAGCTGTTGAGGGAGTGAAAGGAATACTTCAGGCATGATAATACCTTACGTAGTTTATTGTACATGGAAATTGAGAATGCATTTTTATACACTTTGTCTGAGTTCGTCTTCCCAATATCATCCTCATCCCTGTCTCTAAGTATTTAATTCTTTACATCAAGACCCACAATTTGGGGCTTGCTTTTCCCAAAGAAATGAAATTATTTTTTCTTATCTCATATGATATCTGATATAATATTCTGTATTATGTCTGAGGTTTAATATCTGTCTCCAGTTTGTACATTTTTGGAGCAGAGCCAAGCATTTACACCATTGTTGTTATAGGTTCTTAATAAATATTTGTTGAACAAATAAATAAATAGGCACAGCACTCTCTTTGTGATTATTTGCAGATTGAATATCTTTAATGAGTTAAAGGAAGGTGAGATATAAAGCTATCACAGTAAGTCTCCACTGTGTGCCAGAGATTGTGTTAAGTACTTTGAATTTATTATCACCCTACATCTGAATTTCTCTACTCTGGTATCATTGACATCCTTGGCTGGATAAATCTTTGTTGTGAGAGTGTGTCTTGTGCATTGCAGGATGTTTAGCAGCATCCTGAGGTTCTACCCATTAGATGTGAGAAGCAATCTTCCCAAGAATGACAACTAAGAATGTCTCCAGACATTGCCAAATATACCCTTGGGGACATAATCACCCCTGG
This sequence comes from Marmota monax, assembly GCF_021218885.2. Taxonomy (NCBI): domain Eukaryota; kingdom Metazoa; phylum Chordata; class Mammalia; order Rodentia; family Sciuridae; genus Marmota; species Marmota monax. The sequence goes on along the minus strand of NW_026693851.1, from coordinate 2,962,781 downwards.
TTGAGACTAGTGTCTTAGAGAATGCACACAAGCACACTTTGGGGATAGGCATTATTATCCTGATCTTTATAATCGAGCAATCCAAGTTCCAAGGAAGTTAAGTCACCTGCAGGGGCCCACTCAGCTCGTAAGGAAGGGATAAGCAATCACATCCAGATCTGCTGGCAGCCCTTCCATCCCACATCTGCTGGCAGCAGTTTCTGTTGTTCCCACGGCACTGCTGTGTCTTCTGGCAGCTTTTTAAGACAAGCACGGCACTGGCAGAGATCTCTGAAAGCAATCTCTAAAAAAGGAAGATTCAACCAAATGTGAAACAGACATTCTTTCATTTTGGCGACCACAATTGCTTGCTCTGTCAGCTCCTCCAACTGCTATAACAAGGGATCCTGAATCATTTATTTTAATCTTTGATTAAATAAATGTCTGCCCATCTGTTAAATACGTGTAATTGTATCTTTTTTCCCCCTTTGGCATACAGAATGAGGCTCTTTGTGATAGACTCATTACAAGGAACAAGTATAGAATAATAACCTACCTAAAATATAATGACACAATTAATTACTATACTACAATATAGTATACCAGTCGAGTGAAATCATTCTTGCCACTTTCTCTACCCCAAAACTCCCTTCACCCTACCCTGGGGATCCAGAGGCAGGATAGTAAATGGAGGAGGGGGAAGAGAGGATCAAGATGAGAAGTTGTATATATCTTTTCTCTCTCTCTCTCTCTCTCTCTCTCTATATATATATATATATATATATATATATATATATATATACACATATATATACACATATATTATACATTATAATATATATGTGTGTGTGTATATTATAATGTATATAACTTATATAAAATAATGTGTAAGCTGAGGGTTGGCAAACAGTTCCTATCAAGGACTATATAGTAAATAGGTTTTCATAAAGCATCACAATTACTCAGCTCTGCCTTTGAAAGCAGCCATTGAAAATGCAGAAATAATGTGTGTGGCTGTATTCCAGTAAGACTTATTTGTAAGGTTAGGTAGTCAGCCAATTTGGCCTTTAGGCCATAATTTGTGGACCTCTGCAGAAAGATAGGTCTTGCTTACTTGGTTATTATTTCCCTCCTCCCATTGTAAGCTCTAGTACAGCAGGAATTTTGGTTGATTTATTTACTGCTGTATCCCAGCACTTAGAGCAAATCTTCCTTTACTGTGCTTTTTTTTCTAAAGTTTCTTGGAAATTCTTGAATGTTTATAGTCTCATCTAAACTGTACCACACATCTGCACATATTTCTGCTTTCTAATTGGCTTGCCCCAATTTTGAGAAAGAAGAGAATCAGACATATAAAATTAAATTATTTTGCTCATTTCCTTATTTTTATGACCCATTTACCCCCACTAAAATGCAGGGTTTTTGTGAGCAGAGTTTTTGTGTTTTGTATTCCACTGAATCTCCAGCAACGATAACAGTGCCTGGCACATCTTAAGTGCTTAGTAAATCCTTGTTGAATTGAGCACAAATTTTGTTTGAGTCATCTAAAACTATCTTTTAAAATCCTGATTGGAGCTGGTGGGCTGCACATGATCTAGAAGCAGAGGAGACTCAAGTGCCAGGAGGGTTCTGAATGAGGGAAGAAAGTGTGGTTTGCACAGAAGTCAGGGAAGCCTGATAAGAAGTTTGTTTGTACAAACAAAGAGCAAAGCACAGAAGAATCCAGCCCCAAATGTCAGTGTTTTAGAGAGGGAAAAGAGAGGCATTGGAGAGGAAAGGAGAAGTATAGCTTTATTTATTTCTGCTCAATTTTGTTACCATGAGTATTCCTGCACTTTGTAAATCCAATGGGGTTAAACATTTATTTATTCAAATGCATACTTCCAAGAAGTATTTCCACTGATTGAAAAAAAAAAACCCAAAACAAACAAACAAACAAAAAAACAACAACCAACCAACCAACAAGCCCTTGAACTCCAGATTCCGATCCATAGGCACCAATAATAGGAACATTAAGAACAAGTAAATAACCAAGATTTAAATCTTTGCATAATGAGGCACTGGAAAAGAAGGGAAGAGAGGATATGGCTTTGCCAGAAAACCTAACTTTTGTGATTCAGCCCCAAATGTAGCTTTTCCAATCTTGGCAGATAAGAGAGACCAAAAAATAAAAATAAAAAGTTATGTGATAAAGGTGTGAATAAGAAAGAAGGATAAAGCCTAAAAAGCTTAAAACCTCCTTGCAAGAAAGATTACAAGAGCTTGGACAAGCCAAGCATTCTTGTGGAGACATACCATCAAGCCTTGTCCAATTTTAGCATTTTAACAAGATATTATGAGACTTACGTGTGATGAATGTGGAAGTTACTTCATATACAAGAAACTGTTACTTAAAACTATTAAAAAAGCATTTTGTTCAATAACTGCAATTTTCACACACTATGATTTTAAAATAGCTAAAGGTATTCCTATCCAAACATTTTTCATTTTGCTTTTTAAAGATGATACTGTGAGAGCTTTTGTTCCTTCTAGTCTTTCACATCGATTTTTGTTCATTTTAGTTTCAGCCTATGGGGACTGTGTGCCGAGAAGCAGTGAACGATTGTGATATTTCTGAAACATGCTCAGGAAATTCAAGCCAGGTAATCTGCAAAATAATTACTCTAAACCATAGTGGAAAAAATAGGGGTATCTTTAGTGCACTCGACCCTTAGGAGAAATGTACATGGACAAAATGCGTGTCTCTTTCATATCTCCTCTCACTTTCTTTTTAATTTTTTAGAAATTTAAGTTTTAGTAATCAAATCTTGAGCAGATGGTCAGCATAATCTTGTTTTAATGTTGAATTCACCTAAGACGATATGCTGCCTTAAGTATTTTGTTTTTTATATTAAGCAGGGAGTGAATGGCATTTTCTTTTTATCTGTCTAGGAAAGAAAAAAACAAAAGGCCCTCTCTTCAGCTGACTGAAAAAGGAGCCAGCTGAGGCAGAGAGATCCCTAGAGCACTGGGTTCTGAGAGGAGACCCTTTTTTCTCTCTTATCTCTTACATTTCTGATATAGTACATCACCTCCAACATTAACAGTTATCCTTGAATTTAATAGTGTTTATTTGTAGATAGACATGCTGGGGAAATTGCAATCTGTGATGCAGGTTCACAGATTTAAAAATGAACAGTTCTCACTTTGCACAATTATGCTGAACTGTAAAAATGACCATGCAAATTGAAACCATGCAACACAGTTGTAAGGATTAATGGAAAATACAGTTGTTCTGTCATCTTTAAAAAGATTCTGGCAAAACTCTCTTACTGATAGTGTTAAATGCACAGGGAAATGAAAAATATTAACTGGTGTTTATATAGCATACTGTAAATTAAAACAGAAACATTGAGAATTAAAGTATTATATTTCTTTATACAAAACTCATGAGGTGTAGTTTGAACTGTGCCTGCTGCTGCTCCTTGTGAATTTTACGATACAGAGTAAGCATTATTCTGTATCTTGTCATACTCAGAACTTTCTAAGTTTGAATCTGCTTTCAATGTCTTACCCTCTGTGCTTTCAATATAATTAAATATCTCTTGAGGGATGTGAAGCCATGCATATTGAGTGTCTTGTCAGCGTCACTTCTTCACCTGTTAGGTCGTGCCCACTTCATTTATGCCAGTGAGTTCCTTCACTAGGTTTCTCAGGCTGCATATCTAGAATCTCCTGAGCAATAGTCATCCCCACAGTTAGCTGGGGTTTTTTTTTTCTGTAATTCCATTTACATTCAATTTGAATTTCACTTCTGGTGTCATTTCTTTCATTTCTTGGCTATATTTTCATCTTTGTTGGCCAATTCCCTCTTTTGATGATCCATTTTTTCAAATGCCACATGATATTACTAAGTCAAAGAGACAGCACAACTACACACTTTGCTGTCTGTGAATTGAACAAGCAGATGGTCAGTGACAATCACTGATAGAGATTTAAAAGAAGAGACAGGATGGGTCACTGGTCATGATGGATATCTGTTATTTGCACAGTGACCAGCTGACTGAAGAGCTAATAGCAAAGTTTGTGTTTTATGCAATTACTCACATTAATATGGTGTGATAACTGAAATTGAAACCATGTTGTGTGGGAGGTTGATTGGGGGACAAAAACAGAGAAACTGAAATTTATGTATAGTTGAGTCAAGACTGCCCACATTTATTTTTTCTCCAGATAAGAAGATATCATAGTGGTAAACTTACATTAACCATTAAAAATGATTTATTTTAAAGGAATCATACAAAGAGATTAAAGATCTCTATATAAAAGTATTGTTCCATTCTTTCTAATCAGTGGGGTTTTCTAAGTTAATACTTAATGATGATGATGACTCAATGAATAAATAATTATCAGCATGGCATATATATATATAAACATTGTGATTAAATAAAAAGCATAAATTTTAAAAGAATCAAAAGTCTAAAAATGATGTCTGTACAAAAATGCTCTTTTGCATTAGTTTTAACTGTCAAAATTAATTGGATATAACTATAAGTGATCATTGTATTACATTGTTAGCTTAAAGCAATGCATTATGTTTATTAAAGACGGTAGCTATAAAAAAGTTCACTTTGACAGGAAGTTTATATGACAAAAATAAAGCAAAGAAGCAAAATGTAAAATATTATCTATAATTTGAGCTGGGATTATGGCTCAGTGGTAGAGCATCTGCCTGGCACCTGTGAGGCACTGGGTTTGATCTTCAGCACCACAAAAAATAAATAAAGCTATCGTGTCCATCTACAACTAAAAAAAAATTAAAAAATTATTATCTATAATTTGACCATCTTATGTTTAAAAATCAATTTTTATAGAAAAAGATAGAGATAAATTATACTAAAATATAAAAAATAGCAATTTTGAATGGTGAAATGTGATGGACCTCTCTTTTTTTTCCTCCTTTTTTCACATTTTCCAATTTTTTCCCAAATTACTATGTAATTAGACATTTTTCTATCATTGTAGTAATACATTTTAAAATTACTGTTTGTTTATAGCCTGACAAAATGCTCTATAATTTTCTAGTTGCTTCAAGAAAATATAATGAATTAATTGTAAAATAATTTAATATTATTTTTATTAATTTAAGTATTAAATATAATATATAAGCCATGTCTTTTTTAGCATTAATTCTAGAAGCAGACTTCTAGTTGAAAGTTATTGCCTGAAGCGAAGGGTCCGCATTGCTTCTCATGGCAGAAGAGGGGAAACAAGTTGGGCTATTTTTTGCTTTATGTTCTTTCTTTTCTTGCTCGGAGGAATAGTGATCTGTATGAAACATATCTCTTAATATGTCATTCACTGAGCCTACCGCAGTCAGTTATTTCTATTTGCTTCTATGTAATCAACTGTATTTGCCTATCATAGAATCCCATTTTTAGGAGAAAGTGTACCAGTTGTTGTATTTTCTCTTGCATTCTCTTATTCTTCTATTTTTGTATATAGATGTTTCAAGGGACCAAATGTATTATCAAATGTGATTTTTAAAATGCAAACACTAAACTGATTAGCTCAGCCTGATATTTTGCTCTGTGTTTGGTTCATAGTTTGTTCTCTTTTCCTAGTGTGCCCCTAATATTCATAAGATGGATGGATATTCATGTGATGGTACTCAGGTAGGCCATTTTCACTTTTATCTAAATTTTTCATGTGGCACCAACATGAAAGAAATACTGAGATATTGTCAAAATAGGAATATCATTTAAAAAGTTTCATAATCAATTCTGAAGATAAAAGGGCTTTATAATACCTATTTGCTGTTTTTCCTAGTCGTATTTCCTTTTCTGTCAGTTTTCTGACATAAACAGACATTGCATTGCTAATGGGTATTTGCTTTTCCATTTTAGGGAATTTGCTTTGGAGGAAGATGTAAAACCAGGGATAGACAATGCAAATATATCTGGGGACAAAGTAAGTAATCAGTGTGGCTTGATAATTATTTCAAAAATATTTTTATTGGTGCATAATAATTATAAGGGTTGATCATTTTTAATGTAGGATGTCAGGAAGACTTTATAGGGACATGTGGGTTGGAAGCAAATTTTTTTTACTTTATGACTGGGGGACATTCAAAGCTATGACAGGTGTTAGCGTGGGCACGTTTCTGGAAATTAGAGAAAGACACCTCCTTTGAGAAGACATGACTGCACACTTCCTGGCTAGCTGGCAGCGCCTGTGGAAGAGACAGAGACAGAAGGTGCTTTTGCTGCCAGGCAGGCGAAGAGATGCCAGGGCGCACAGCTTGGAGAATAGAACAGACCTTGATTTCAGCTCCTCAGTGGAGTGCCCTAATAAAACTTGTATAACCATATGGGATGGCCATGGATCCTGGATAGGCCATCCTTGACTTAGAACCTTGGGGAAAGTACACCCGTTGTTGTATTTCCTCTCACATTCTCTTATTCGTCTGTTTTTACATATAGTTGGCTTCAAGGGACCAGGTGTATTATCAGATGTGATTTTTAAAATGAAAGCACTAAACATTTTGGCTAGAGTTGCTTCTTCTTCCTTAATTATATTTCTTAAGCTCTAGCTGGTTTTCCTAGTTACAGGTGACCTTCTGCTGAGGTTGCTCTTATGTATCAGAAAGACGTTTTATCATTAATCTCTTCAACATTTGTCAGTTTCAGAGGAAAATATATAACAATTATATTTTTATATTATTTAAGTTATACTGTAATTAAATTTATATTTAATGTTGTATATATACTTTTTCTAGAAGTGTTACTGACCCATACTTTTGGAAGCAATTTTTGTTGTAAACTCTTTCAGAAGGTAATTTGCATCCGGAAAAAAAAAAGCTATAAAAATAATGAGCATTGTTAGATGTAATAGGTAGTCACTACAGTCCTATTAAGAGGGGAAATGTATGCTCTTTTGAGTTACTGATTCACTGAGATGGGAAGAAATTTTGTCATGCAAGTTTATACTTTAAGCAAAGAGATACACTTTGTTTCCTCCACTTCAGCAAAAATAGTAGATGACAATGAAAAGTAGGAAAAGAAACTACCTACATAATTATTTGTTGTTTAGTATATAAAGTTGAGTATCCCTTATCTGAAATTCTTATTACCAGAAGTGTTTCAGATTTTAAATGTTTTTCCAGTTTAGTAATGTTTGCATGTAGATAGTGAAATATCTAGGGAATGAGACCCACGTCTAAACACAAAATTCATTTATGTTTCATATGCCCCTTCTGCATATAACCTGAAGGTAATTTTATTTACTATGTGCCTTTGTTGTATTATATAGTATGTGTATGACATATACTTGTATTTTGACTATGACTTGTGACAGAGATCAGGGTGAACTTTTCCACTTGTTGTATCATGTTGGCACTCAAAAAGATTCAGAATCTAGGGAAGTTTGGGATGTAGCCCAGTGCTAGACCACTTGCTTAGCATTTTAGATTTTAGATTTTTGGATTATGGATGCTCAACTTGTACCAATGAGTTATCTTTTGATTAGTTTTCAAGTCATATTTCTCTAATTCAGATAACTTCATCAACTCACCCTTGTTTTAGAAAAGATACAAACTTGACAAAAAATGCTGACATACTTTAAAATGATATTTGACTCTCAGATTTTGTATGAATTCAGTCTCACCTAAAAGCAATAAACTGAGATTTTTTTCCCTGATGGCTGTTAATAATGAGTAAGCATAGTAGAAATTGGACTGCTGTTTCTTGAATCTAATTATAGTCAATTTTAGTAAAATTGACTTTTTGATGAACAGTTTTCTGAGTGAGAATTCATGCATTATATTTGGCAAGGAGATTACAGCATCAAGAATTTATTCAAGCAAACATTTGGTAGCGTTGTCCTGTAATTATTAGCCATATCCTAAAGAGTGTTCTTGTAGTCTTAAGCCTAAATCCCATTAGATATCTAAGTATATTTGTTTCCCAAATTTCAAATGAGCATTCATGAAAAATGCACCTGAACCAAGGATGTCTGATATAGGAGAAGTCTTGTAGGCCATGGGTACAGTTTTTGATTATAGTGTGACAACACTGAAGAGTCTTTAACTTTCAGTTTTCCTTCACTGCAAACATTTTGAACAGCTCATATGTTGCCTCCCTCACTGATAGAAAATTCTGTTCTGCTTCAGAGGTGACAGCATCAGACAAATACTGCTATGAGAAACTGAACATCGAGGGGACTGAGAAGGGAAACTGTGGGAAAGACAAAGACACATGGATACAGTGCAACAAAAGGTGAGGTGGACACATTAGCCCAGAGTTCACCCCTCAGTCAATTTTGAGCATATGTTTTTGAGGGACCAGGATGTTCCAGGTTTCTTCATCCCACAAAGAATGCTCTTGCTTACTCCCTTCAACTCTTCCCAGGGTTCCTGTATCCTGAGGGCTCCCACATCTTGGCATGTACCCTGACCTCTCTCCCAAGGCTAAGGTCATTCTTGCTGCTCCTGCAGAACCTTCTCATTTGGAGGGCATCTCCCAGCATCTCACAAGCAGCAACAATTAAAGTTGCCAGAATAAATACAAAATGCTGTTCAGCAATTAGCTAGTTCATGATCTTTCCTCTTTCAAAATTTTCTAATAGTTTCTATGCCAGCAGTGTCTTGCATAGTTCTGTCAGAATAATCTTTTTTGGAATATTTTTGATTATGTCAATTTTTTTGTTCCAATTTTACTAGTTCCACATAGTTAATAAGTACCAAGAATAGGACCCAACATTTACTGAGCACACATAGTGTGCTAAGCATGCTTTGCATAAACTATGGCACTTAATCTTTGTGGCAGTTCTCTTATTTTATGGATGAGGAAACTGAGACAGTCAATTAAGTTGCCCAAGGTCATGTAGGCAGGATGTAGTAGGAACAGAATTAGAATTCAGGCAGTTTTATTTGAGAACTCTCTTAACCATTTTGCTGAATGTTATGCCATCTTAATTAATGAATACAATGGAACCTTAGTTTGGAGTGCTATCTCCTCCATTTTTTGCCCCAATCTACATTTTTTTTGGTCTGTTTTACTCCTTCAAAATCTAGAAAACCTTACTGTTTGCAATAGATACATTACATTATTCTACCTTCATACCTGTGTTTCTGCTACCAATTCCTCAGAAACAGTCTTTTTTTCTTTTTCTTTTAATTTAATTTATTTTTGTTTTGAGATAGGGTCTTATTAAGTTGCATAGGCTGTCCTTAAACTTGCAAATCCTCCTGCCTCACAGAGATTACAGGTGTGCACCATCACACTCAGCTCCTCAGAAGCAGTGTGTACACCCATACCATCACCAATAAAAAGTTCATCCATCCTCAAAGCCCAGTTGGAAAATACTTTCTTCCTAAATTTTTCCCCTAGAAATAAATCATCTCCCTCTTGTCCTCTGAACTTTGTCAGGCCTCTGTGCTATTCTTATGGCCTTTTTTCCCATTTCCATGTTTTATAGTTGGTTATGTATGTGACTTAACTTCTCATCCAGTGTATGATTTCCTTAAGAATAAAGATTACATCCAATTTTCCTTATATATTTTAAATTACTCAGAAAAGTTAATACTTATAAATGAAACTCAGCAAAATATCAAATGATTATCTCTTCTGTGTTGAAAAGAACTATTTAAGATAGCAAGAGTAACATAATGAGGGGGGAGGAAGAAGATGGCGGCGAGGGGAGTGCATTGCCCCCGTGTGCCGAGTCACTGTGTGGGAGTATGACGAGTCAGGACGGCTAAAGGCTATCTTGTTAGGAATTTCCAGCAATAGTGGGGTGCTCCGGAACCTGGAGGAAGGATTTCCATCACACGAGGATCGGCTACGGGGACTCAAATGCGAGAGATTTGTCGCATGGAGGGTAACACTGCTTATTCAGCAAATCGCCCCACGGCTAGAGTCTGCAGCGCGCGCTGGGAAATGAGGAGATTGCGGCGCAGGGATACAGCGCTGCAGTTTCTGCCAGCCGTGCAAGCACCGTACTCAGTGCTGAATTCTGGGTTCGAGACGGGGGAAGGAAGCGGTCCATTTCGGTTCTCCACACCAGTCACACCACAGAGGAGGCCAGCGGACACCATCTTGGAGAGCTGACATCACCATCCCTGTTTTCGACTGACCGCAGCTCATTCAGCCATAGAACAGGTAATTTCAGGCTGCCATTCGCCTGCGGCTTGCAGACAGATTACTCAGGCTCAGTGCCTGAGTGCTTCTTGGAGCCTGCTCTTATCAGAGCATACACCGAGCACGGAGCGGCCGAGTTCCGGCTCCCGGAGCTGCCCTGGCCCAGGGCTAAGGAGCCCGCGGAAACTGCTTCTCGGTCCGGGTCCTGCTGAGGGCCGGTCAGGAATCACCCGTTGCTTTGGTTACCCAGCAAAGGGAACGAAATGCTGCCATTCGCATAGGATACCAACATGGCAGAGATCTGATGTCATCAGAAAGCGGTGGAGGAGAGAACTTCATCAATACCAGCGGCAACAGAAACAGTTGGTTTCCTGGTAGGGAGGGTGAGGCACAGACACCCGAGTCTCTCTCGATTTGTCGTCGAGCCAGAGGGGAGGAGCCGGGCTGCCGCCCGTGCCCGGAGCAGGCCCAGCGGCTCGCTGGCCTGGTGGTCGCATGACCCCAATTGGAGAGGGGGCGGAGCGAAGCCGCCACCTGCGCCCGCAAGGTGGGCAGACCCGCGACCCAGTGGTACACGGGCGTGGTAGGAGGGGTAGGGCAGAGCCACCGCCCACATCTGCAAGGAAAGCAGACCTGCGACAGACTGGCGGGTCAGGCCCAGCGGCCTGCCAGCGTGGTATACACGTCACCCCAACTGGAGTAGGGGCAGAGCAGAACCTTCGCCCGCGCCCGGATCAGGCCCCGCCGGTGTGGTGGTCACGTGACCCCAATTGGAGTGGGGGCGGAGCGGAACCGCCACCCGTGCCCGCGGGGTGAGCAGACCTGCGACCAACCTGCAGATCAGGCCCAGCAGTCCGCAGGCGTGGTAGGAGGGGCAGGGCAGAGCCGCCGCCCGCGCCTGCAAGGTAGGCAGACCTGTGACAGACCGGCAGATCAGGCCCAGGAGCCTGCCGGCGTGGTATACATGTCACCCCAATTGGAGTAGGGGCAGAGCAGAGTCACCGCCCGTGCCAGGAACAGGCCCAGCGACCTGCCGGCGTGGTAGTCACGACACCCAAAATTGGAGTAGGGGCAGAGCAGAGCCGCCACCCATGCCCGAAAGGTGGGCAGACCTGCGACCGACCAGCGGGACAGGCCCAGTGGCCTGCCGGTGCGACAGACACGTCACCCCATTTGGAGTAGGGGCAGAGCAGACACGCCGCCCGTGCCCGCAAGGTAGGCAGACCTGCGACCGACCAGTGGAACAGACCCAGCGGCCGGCCGGGGTAGTAGGCACGTCACCCCAATTGGAGTAGGAACGGAACAGAGCCTTCGCCCGCGCCCGGAACAGGCCCAGCGGTCCGTGGGTGTGGTAGACAAGTCACACCAATTGGAGGGGGGGCAGAGCAGAGCCGCCGCCCGCGCCTGCAGGGTAGGCAGACTTGCAACCGACCGGCGGATCAGGCCTGGTGGCCTTCCCGCGTGGTACACTCGTCACCCCAATTGGAGTGGGGCAGAACAGAGCCGCCGCCCGCGCCCGGAATAGGCCCAGTGACCTGCCGGCGTGGTAGTCACGACACTCCAATTGGAGTAAGGAGAGAGCAGAGCCACCGCCTGTGCCTGCAAGGTAGGCAGACCGCCGCCCGACCCTGCAAGGGAGACTTTTCAGCTATACAAGAGCAATATAAATATAAAGGGGAAAAAAACATTTCAAAAACACAACAGTTTCACCAAGCAGAAAGAAACGCAAGCAGTATGAAAAGACAAGGAAAGAAAGGACCACAAGCAATGCAGGTCAACTCAACTTTAGAAGAGGTAACAGCTGCAGCAGATGGAATGTCAGATAAAGAATTCAGGATATACATGCTTCAGATGATCTGGAGTATCAAGGAAGACATTAGACAGCAAAATCAGACAATGAAAGATCACTTCGACAATGAATTACATAAACAAATCCAGGAAGCAAAGGATCAACTTTACAGGGAGATAGAGGTTATAAAAAACAAACAAACAGAAATCCTAGAAATGCAGGAAGCAATAAACCAACTTAAAAACTCAATGGAGAATACTACCAGCAGAGTAGAACACTTAGAAGATAGAACATCAGACAATGAAGACAAAGTATTTCAACTTGAAAAGAACATAGACAGCTCAGCAAGACTGTTAAGAAACCATGAGCAGAACATCCAAGAAATATGGGATAACATCAAGAGACCAAACCTAAGAGTCATTGGGATACAGGAAGGTACAGAACTCCACACCAAAGGAATGAGCAATCTATTCAATGAAATAATACGAGAAAACTTCCCAGACTTGAAGAATGAGACAGAATCCCAAATCCTAGAAGCCTACAGGACACCGAATGTACAAAATCATAAGAGATCCACACCTAGACACATTATAATGAAGATGCCCAACATACAGAATAAGGAGAGAATTTTAAAAGCTACAAGAGAAAGGAAGCAGATTACATTTAGGGGTAAGCCAATCAGGATAACAGCTGATCTTTCAACACAGACTCTGAAAGCTAGAAGATCCTGGAATAACATATTTCAAACACTGAAAGAAAATGTGTTCCAACCAAGAATTGTGTATCCAGCAAAATTAAGCTTCAGGATAGAAGATGAAATTAAAACCTTCCACGATAAACAAAAGTTAAAAGAATTTGCAGCTAGAAAACCATCTCTTCAAAACATCCTCGGCAAAACATTATAGGAAGAGGAAATGGAAAATAACAATGAAAACCAACAGTGGGAGGTAGGACAGTAAAGGGGGGGAAAATAATCAAAGAGGAAAACAAACCATGTTTAGTAACATAAATAAATATATCCCAACCCATATCTCAATAATAACCCTAAATGTTAATGGCTTAAACTCACCAATCAAGAGACACAGGCTAGTAGAATGGATCACAAAACAAGACCCAACAATATGCTGCCTACAGGAGACGCATTTGATAGGAAAAGACATACATAGGCTGAAGGTGAAAGGTTGGGAAAAATCATATCACTCATATGGACTTCGGAAACAAGCAGGAGTGTCCATACTCATATCAAATAAAATAGATTTCAAGCCAAAGTTAATCAAAAGGGATAAAGAGGGACACTACATACTGCTCAAGGGAACCATACACCAACAAGACATAACAATCATAACTATATATGCCCCAAACAATGGTGCAGCTATGTTCATCAAACAAACTCTTCTCAAGTTCAAGAGTCTAATAGACCACCATACAATAATCATGGGAGACTTCAACACACCTCTCTCACCACTGGACAGATATTCCAAACAAAAGTTGAATAAGGAAACTATAGAACTCAATAACACAATTAATAACCTAGACTTAATTGACATATATAGAATATACCACCCAACATCAAGCAGTTACACTTTTTTCTCAGCAGCACATGGATCCTTCTCAAAAATAGATCATATATTATGTCACAGGGCAACTCTTAGACAATATAAAGGAGTAGAGATAATACCATGCATCTTATCTGATCATAATGGAATGAAACTGAAAATCAACGATAAAAGAAGGAAGGAAAAAGCATACATCACTTGGAGAATGAACAATAGGTTACTGAATGATCAATGGGTTATAGAAGACATCAAGGAGGAAATTAAAAAATTCTTAGAGATAAATGAAAACACAGACACAACATATCGGAATCTATGGGACACATTGAAAGCAGTTCTAAGAGGAAAATTCATTGCTTGGAGTTCATTCCTTAAAAAAAGAAAAAACCAACAAATAAATGATCTCATACTTCATCTCAAAATCCTAGACAAAGAAGAGCAAAACAACAGCAAAAGAAGTAGAAGGCAAGAAGTAATTAAAATCAGAGCTGAAATTAATGAAATTGAAACAAAAGAAACAATTGAAAAAATTGACAAAACTAAAAGTTGGTTCTTTGAAAAAATAAACAAAATCGACAGACCCTTAGCCATGCTAGCAAAGAGAAGAAGAGAGAGAACTCAAATTACTAGCATACGGGATGAAAAAGGCAATATCGCAACAGACACTTCAGAAATACAGAAGATAATCAAAAATTATTTTGAATCTTTATACTCCAATAAATTAGAAGATAGTGAAGGCATAGATAAATTTCTGAAGTCATATGATCTGCCCAGATTGAGTCAGGAGGATATAGACAACCTAAACAGACCAATATCAATTGAGGAAATTGAAGAAACCATCAAAAGACTACCAACTAAGAAAAGCCCAGGACCGGATGGGTATACAGCAGAGTTTTACAAAACCTTTAAAGAGGAATTAATACCAATACTTTTCAAGCTACTTCAGGAAATAGAAAAAGAGGGAGAACTTCCAAATTCATTCTACGAGGCCAACATCACCCTGATACCTAAACCAGACAAAGACACTTCAAAGAAAGAAAACTACAGACCAATATCTCTAATGAACCTAGATGCAAAAATCCTCAATAAAATTCTGGCAAATCGGATACAAAAACATATCAAAAAATTGTGCACCATGATCAAGTAGGATTCATCCCTGGGATGCAAGGCTGGTTCAATATACGGAAATGAATAAATGTTATTCACCACATCAATAGACTTAAAAATAAGAACCATATGATCATCTCGATAGATGCGGAAAAAGCATTCGACAAAGTACAGCATCCCTTTATGTTCCAAACTCTAGAAAAACTAGGGATAACAGGAACATACCTCAATATTGTAAAAGCAATTTATGCTAAGCCTCAGGCTAGCATCATTCTGAATGGAGAAAAATTGAAGGCATTCCCTCTAAAATCTGGAACAAGACAGGGATGCCCTCTCTCTCCACTTCTGTTCAACATAGTTCTCGAAACACTGGCCAGAGCAATTAGACAGATGAAAGAAATTAAAGGCATAAAAATAGGAAAAGAAGAACTTAAATTATCACTATTTGCAGGTGACATGATTCTATACCTAGCAGACCCAAAAGGCTCTACAAAGAAACTATTAGAGCTAATAAATGAATTCAGCAAAGTGGCAGGATATAAAATCAACACGCATAAATCCAAGGCATTCCTGTATATCAGTGACAAATCCTCTGAAATGGAAATGAGGACAACCACTCCATTCACAATATCTTCAAAAAAAATAAAATACTTGGGAATCAACCTAACAAAAGAGGTGAAAGACTTATACAATGAAAACTACAGAACCCTAAAGAGAGAAATAGAAGAAGATCTTAGAAGATGGAAAAATATACCCTGTTCATGGATAGGCAGAACTAACATCATCAAAATGGCAATATTACCAAAAGTTCTCTATAGGTTTAATGCAATGCCAATCAAAATCCCAACGGCATTTCTTGTAGAAATAGAGAAAGCAATCATGAAATTCATATGGAAAAATAAAAGACCCAGAATAGCAAAAACAATGCTAAGCAGGAAGTGTGAATCAGGCTGTATAGTGATACCAGACTTCAAACTATACTACAGAGCAATAGTAAGAAAAACAGCATGGTACTGGTACCAAAACAGGCGGGTGGACCAATGGTACAGAATAGAGGACACAGAAACCAATCCACAAAACTACAACTACCTTATATTTGATAAAGGGGCTAAAAGCATGCAATGGAGGAAGGATAGCATCTTCAACAAATGGTGCTGGGAAAACTGGAAATCCATATGCAACAAAATGAAACTGAATCCCTGTCTCTCACCATGCACAAAAGTTAATTCAAAATGGATCAAGGAGCTTGATATCAAATCAGAGACACGCCGTCTGATAGAAGAAAAAGTTGGCTACGATCTACAGTCGGTGGGGTCGGGCTCCAAATTCCTCAATAGGACACCCATAGCACAAAAGTTAATAACTAGAATCAACAAATGGGACTTACTCAAACTAAAAAGTTTTTTCTCAGCAAAAGAAACAATAAGAGAGGTAAATAGGGAGCCTACACCCTGGGAACAAATCTTTACTCCTCACACTTCAGATAGAACCCTAATATCCAGAGTATACAAAGAACTCAAAAAATTAGACAATAAGAAAACAAACAACCCAATCAACAAATGGGCCAAGGACCTGAACAGACACTTCTCAGAGGAGGACATACAGTCAATCAACAAGTACATGAAAAAATGCTCACCATCTCTAGCAGTTAGAGAAATGCAAATCAAAACCACCCTAAGATACCATCTCACTCCAGTAAGATTGGCAGCCATTATGAAGTCAAACAACAACAAGTGCTGGCGAGGATGTGGGGAAAAGGGTACACTTGTACATTGCTGGTGGGACTGCAAATTGGTGCAGCCAATTTGGAAAGCAGTATGGAGATTTCTTGGAAAGCTGGGAATGGAGCCACCATTTGACCCAGCTATTCCCCTTCTTGGTCTATTCCCTAAAGACCTAAAAAGAGCATGCTACAGGGACACTGCTACATCGATGTTCATAGCAGCACAATTCACAATAGCAAGACCATGGAACCAACCTAGATGCCCTTCAATAGTGAATGGATTAAAAAAAATGTGGCATTTATACACAATGGAGTATTACTCTGCATTAAAAAATGACAAAATCATAGAATTTGCAGGGAAATGGATGGCATTAGAGCAGATTATGCTAAGTGAAGCTAGCCAATCCCTAAAAACACAAATGCTAAATGTCTTCTTTGATATAAGGAGAGTAACTAAGAACAGAATAGGGACGAAGAGCAGGAGAAGAAGATTAACATTTAACAGGGATGAGAGGTGGGAGGGAAAGGGAGAGAGAAGGGAAATTGCATGGAAATGGAAGGAGACCCTCAGGATTATACAAAAGTACATACAAGAGGAAGTCAGGGGAAAGGGAAAAATAATACAAGGGGGAGAAATGAATGACAGTAGAGGGGGTAGAGAGAGAAGAGGGGAGGGGAGGGGAGGGGAGGGGGCATAGTAGAGGATAGGAAAGGCAGCAGAACACAACAGACACTAGTATGGCAATATGTAAATTAATGGATGTGTAACTGATGTAATTCTGCAATCTGTATATGGGGCAAAAATGGGAGTTCATAACCCACTTGAATCAAAGTGTGAAATATGATATATCAAGAAATTTGTAATGTTTTGAACAACCAACAATAAAATATTTAAAAAAAAGAGTAAAATAATGATATAATTTTAAAAGTTATTTTCAAAGACTGAATTAAAACATTGTGATAAATATGGATCTTAATTTTTATCTATTTGATGAAGTCTGATATTTCCATGTTTCGTCTGGCTTGACTGCTAGTAAATCTTCACAGATATTTACTAGAATATATTTTATTATTATCTCTACCAATAACTAAAATATGTTAGATGTAAAGAATACATATCATAGTATTTAATACCAGTGAAAATATCATATACGTTAAATTATAATCATATGTGATAATAGGAGAACTACTGAAATATTTCAGTTAATTATTTCTTTCCTTCAATACTTAGAATTAAATCCAGGGACACTTTACCACTGAACATCCCCAGTCCTTTTTATTTTGTTTTAATTTTTAGACAGGGCCTCACTAAGTTGCCAAGGCTGGCCTCAAACATGCAATCCTCCTGCCTCAGCCTCTGAAATATTTTAAAGATGCACTGGTGAGCCTTTGTGCCTGAAAATCTATAAACTACATGTAAAATATTTAACTACTTCTTTGATTCTGGGAGTTAGGTGGCAGAAATGTCTATATTCTAAAATATACTTGTCCTAAGGTTATTCCTTAACTTATAAATACTAAAAAAAAGTTTATTATATGCAGTGATGTGTTACAAGCAAAGAGATTCTGATGTAAAAGAAGTCTATTTGATAGATAATTTTCCATAGATAAACACTTGAACCAAAGAGCAGTAAAAGAAACAATTGGAATTTTGATTCACCAACAAGAATTTCAGAGAAGACACTTTTTAAAGCAGGAGGGAAACTAATTTGGGCTTATTTTATTTTGCTTTGCATATGAGTAAGCAATATTATTGATGGAAAACAAATCCTAAAATAAGACAAGATTATCATTCCAACTGTGCAAGGTTTGTTATATCTTTGGGGAAAGAAGTAAAGTAAATAATTGGTACTCTCTCAACACAGGGATGTGCTTTGTGGTTACCTTTTGTGTACCAACATTGGCAATATCCCAAGGCTTGGAGAACTCGATGGTGAAATCACATCCACTTTGGTTGTGCAACAGGGAAGAACATTAAACTGCAGGTAACTAACCACTCCGTGAGAACATTAGTCATCTTACTTCCTAGGAATGCTGCTTAGGTGTATGTTTTCAGTTTACGTGCCTGTTAGTAAAGCCAAATAGAGTCTAATCCATGAAGGTGATTGAGTAAATTCAAACAGAAAAGAGATAAAGGGAAGGTAAGAATTAGTTGAATGTAGAATATTATGTGGTTGCTAGGAACGTGTTTAGTTGGTCAGTAAAATAAAGCAGGGTTTAGCTTGCATTTCTTTCTACGAAGGAAAGTGAATCATGACTTCTGGGTAAAAACAGCTTGTTAAATATATCCAAATGCTTTTTCTCCCTTCTGAATTCCTGCTAAAAGGATTCTAAGGGGGTCTTTTTTTTTAAGAGCTTATATGTCCACTAGAAGGCAGAGAAAAGGAAGGGAAACAGCAACAATGCGATTTTGGAACAAGTAAAGCAAATGTCTGTATGGCAGGCAACTTACAGGAACTAAGAAAAATGAGTTTCTCAATAATGGGGAAAACTGAGACCCAATCAAAGATATAGTGTCACTTCCCAGAAGACTTAGAAATTGGTAGTAACATCCACCTTTGGAAGAGGGAGAAAAGGAATTTGGAAGAAAGGGGTGAAATACGATAGATGAATGAATGTATGTGAAATAGATATACTGATTATTTCTTCAACTCAGCTAAGAGTTGATTTGGGCTTTGTACTTACAGAGAATAAGAGACAAGTTTTCTAACTGGGAATATTGATATCAAGGTTGTGTGGAAGTAGTCTAATCTCAGTGATGCTCAGTCAGAATGCCCTAAATTTCCAATAATCTATTTGGTTCCCCAATTCAGATATGAGCAGACTATCAGACATAGGAAGAAAGTTCTCCACATGAAAAAATTGGGGGGAAAAGAAAATTACTTATTAATATTTATGAAAGAAACAAGATTTCTATCATTTAACAAGGAAATAGGGTATTGCCTTTAAAAAATGTGGGGGAATATTCAGAGAAGAAAAAATGCTGTTGAAATTAAAATATAAAAATATGATGGTGAAAGTGAAACTCAGTAATTGTTATTATCTCCCTAAAAGTATTCAAAAAAGGCAAAAAAGGGAGCATAGAGGGAAAACCCATAAAATTAAAATAGAAATAATAAAGAGCACAGAAGGGAGGAAATTGTCAATGTGTAACTCTAGAACTGAAGGGCTTATATTTCCATTTTAACAGCCTCATTGGGTATCAGGTACAGTGGGTGTAATTAGAGGCACATCTAAACATATCCTTATGAAATTTTAGAACCTTGGAGTGAAGCAAAGAATACCAGAAGTTTCCACAAAGGAGGAAATCTTGAAAGCTTAACACTTAAAATGACTTAAGACTTTTATCAACAGAAACCCTGAGAGTCAGAAGACAACGGAGAAAATTATTTGCAAGTTGGAATTTTATAACAAAATGTCAAATCTGGTGTAAGAGTAGAAAATAATGACATTTTTAGATTTGCAAAATTTTCCAAAGTGTACTATTCAATCCTCTTTCTCAGAAAGATACTGGAAATGGCGCTCCACCAAAACACAGGAGTAAGGTATTAGGTATAGGAAACAGGGGGAGAGTGGGTATGGAGGGAGGGAGAGAGAGATATGGAGATCCTCAAATTGATAGTTTGGGGAATCCTGGATTTATAGCTCTATGCCAGGTACATGGGGACAATCAGAACAGATAGGAGCAGGTCAGAAACTCAAGGGGAGATTTCTAAAGAAAGATCAGAGACATCTTCTGTGGAGACTTTGGCAGAGAGACATTGGATTAGTTTTGAACTAATTGATGGTAAATTCTTAGAAAAGTAGGCAAAGAAACATTAAGCAAATGAAAAGATCAATCTAAGGAAAAATAAAAAGTAGTACAGGCAAAGAAATGTTTTACTCTTGACATTACTGTATCATGAAACCTATTTATTATTTCAAATCTAGTAATAGTGAACTTATTGGTTTTACATGATAACCAAGGCAAAATAGTAAAACTGTTTCAATTCAGGCTGGTATGTTTAAATCCTAAGCTATGTAAATGTATCTGAAAAATTAAAAGATTCAATTGTTTTCTCCCTTTAGATGTTGACATGCTTATACTACGTGCTTTTATTAAATAGTAGAAAATAGAAGAAATTATATCACTCAATTTAAAAAAATTAAGTAGAAAATAAAAGAAGCAATATCGCCAGTTTTTGAGTATATTGTCAAGATGAATGTGAATTAATAGAATCCCATTTTCTTTTTGCTCCCCATTTATTTTTAGTGGTGGGCATGTTAAGCTTGAAGAAGATGTAGATCTTGGCTATGTGGAGGATGGGACACCCTGTGGTCCTCAAATGATGTGCTTGGAACACAGGTGTCTTCCTGTGGCTTCCTTCAACTTTAGTACTTGCTTAAGTGGTAAAGAAGGCACTGTTTGTTCAGGAAATGGAGTAAGTATTCAGCATCTTTGCCATGGGGAACTATTCATTTCTTTTACATCGCAGAAATAGACATGATCGTAAAATGCTTTTTCCAAAATTATGGAAACATGATTATCCATGTTTGTAGTTGGTATATGAACACGCATTTGATCATAGGCATTTGAATAATTTTTATTGTGTACTCTGAGAGAGTTTGGGAATAAGAAAGAGGATAAACTTCCTAACCAAGTTCTTATATCTTCTTTCTCATGTTAATGAGATTTCATATAGTATAATGCCGATTTTTTTTGTACAAGTGAACTAGGAAATAAATTTTAACAAACTGGAATAGGATTATTTTTTTAAAAAAAGAAGAATAAAAAGGAGAGACTATGGCCACAATATTTAAGTACTGGTGTGATCTGGGCATTGACCTATCAGAACAGACCATAAATAACTGCTGTGGCTACCACTGTTAGTACCAACTGAGGAACTATAAAAGAATAGGGAAACGTTTCTCATAGATAGAGAGCAAGAATGGTGTTTAAAAGACTTTTGTTCTTTCAGTTATTACCAGATAATATAGCTCCTATGTAAATAAGTTTATAAGTTAAGTATTTGCCCTCTATTAGTACCAAATTTCTGTGCTAACAAAAATTTTGGTTCTTTGTCTTTTAGCATGTGATATGATTTTCTTTTTATTCTTGTTCTCAGTTCTTTGCTTGAATTGATTGTATTATCTAGGTGAGGGAAAGATTATGTTTTGTAATTTTAAGTCTTCAGTCTTGGTATTACATGTAATATTCCTGAGAGAGATGCCAAGAATTTTCTTAGGGAAGTAATGTAATCATCACTCTTTGACAAAGGATAGGAATTCCTTTGGCACATTAGAAAGGGAAGACACATAGTAAGTAGTTCTGCTGCTATAAGGGGATCTGTTAAATCCTCTTTCCTTAATTATAAACAGGATTTTAGAGAAAAATACTTTTTGGAGGGGACAATGGAAAAATAATGGAATTATTTTTGATTATGCAAAATAAATTTTCATATCTTCTTTACCTTAAAATTTGGGATACAAAATGCAGAGACCAAACAGTTCTATTAACCACTGGTTTAATGAATTTTAGTAAAAGAGTGACAGACACAAATAAATCAGATGGTAAATAACATCCACATAATTTACAACAATTATGCATAATACAGAAGTGATATATCCCAGATAACTTAGAGTAATTCCACTCTCTATGACAAAAATTAAAATGGAGTATAGACAATATTTCTATGTACTATACATCTTATAATTGTGTATGTGGGCTTGCAATCAGATGGTTTAGAATCCCAGATCTGCTTCTTACTAGCTGGGTGACATTGGGTAAACGATATAGCTTCTCTGTGGCTCGATTTCTTCCTCTATAAAATGGGAATGATAATGGTTCCTACTGTATAGGATTGTTGTGAAGAACAGTGAATTAATACTTGTAAGGAACTTAAAACAGTGCCCAGGACATGGTGAGTACTCAATGGGTGTCAGCTGTGCCATTTATTATAATCACTGTACACTGGTATCGCTGTCTGTTCTTGTCACTATATCACTGGTACTGTCATATGATACGGAAACTGATGCTTAGAGAGCCAGGTGACCTGGTTAAGGACCCTTGGTAAGACAGTAGTGAAACGGGGACTTGGGTCCAGGCCTTTTGACTTTAAGCCTAAATTTTTTTTATTCCTGCATAATTATTAATCTTAGTCACATGTAGATGTGGATGTATGTTGTCTTCTGCAACATTAGATTGGATAAGGCAGAAATACCTGTGCAGTGAAACCTGCCTCTCAGTTAAACCTACTTAGTTCTTTCCTTCTTCTCAATACATCCAGTTGATTTGAATAATAGAATCTAAGTGTAGATTCTCTTTCTGAGATGGATAAATGAAGAGATTATTTTCCTATGATTTAGTGGTTGCTGTCATTTTTATGTGAATCTTTCTACTTTGTGAGAGTTCTTAGTTCCCATGGGCCTGCGGCAGCTGGCTTCTATAATTTGGGTTGAGCTGACAGGGTTATAACCTTGTGAAGCTTTATTCTCAGACCACTGCAAAATAAATACCAGGACTTCCTGCTTCTTTGTGGTCTTTTCTTTATCTCATTCTGCTTCCTAAAAAGTTAATAATAAAATTTTGGCATAAAGAACCTTTTATGGAAGAAAAGCAAGACTTCATATTGGATAAATAACAAATAGTTGTATTTTTGCTTAGTTTTAAAATTTCTCTCATAACAAGTTAATAAAAGTCAAAATAGGAATTTCATTGACGTTTTTTTGGACGTAAGATTAAGTCTTCTGCTGACATTTAAAAATTATGCCCTTTGGGCCAGCTGTTAGTCTAAGTGAGAAATAAAATAATTATTAGTAGGAAAAAAGTATTAATAATTTTTCAGTGTCATCATATTCTCAGCATATTATTATCAGAAGTTAATTAGAGTTTATTTTTCATGCCTTTGTACCAGAGAGTTGATACTTACTCTAGCTTGATTTTGGATTTCAGGTGTGCAGTAACGACCTGAAGTGTGTCTGTGATACGCTCTGGACAGGTGCAGACTGCAGCACGTTGTTACTTCACAATGAAGGTCCAAAGACTAGCAACGGTAGATATTTAATTTGGTGTCATTATGTCATCTTTTTGCACAAGTAAATAGAGAACTTCCCTTTGGTCATTTTTATCTAAGTTATTTTTTCTTTTTTAAACTTTATTTTTATTTGTTCATTTTTATGTGGTGCTGAGGATTGAACCCAGGGCCTCATATGTGCTAGGCAAGCGCTCTACCACTGAGCTACAACCCCAGCCCTATTTAAGTTATTTTATGATAACTCAAAATAAATTATATATACATAATAATGAATTATACTATACAAGTGGGGTCCACCTTATGAAACTAATCATTTTAATCAAATTATAATTATTTACATGTTGAGTATTACCTTGTTTAATGACTTAGCCTTAACATGTCCTACTTCAGAGAAATTTTTCAAGTATTCCACTTAACTGAGGCTGTCAACAAACCCTAGCATTTCTTTTAAATGAAGAAAATACTTATAGTTTAAGGGGAGAATTTTTTTTTTTTTATCTATTTTGGTACCAGGGATTAAACCCAGAGGCACCTAACCACTGAGTCACATCATCAGCCCTTTTATTTATTTATTTATTTATTTTGAGACAGGGTCTAGGCTAAGTTATTCAGGGCCCTTTTAAGTTGCTTAGGATGTTCTCGAACTTGTGATCCTCCTGCCTCAGACTGCCAGGTCATTGGGATTACATGTGTGCACCACTGTGCCTGGCAAAGGGAGAATTTTATATGTACACACTTTATAAATAAGAAAAAGAAAAATTAAGAATTGATTTTTAAAATTTCATTTTTAATATTGTTATAAAATCTCACCAACCTTTAACTACACTTCTTGAACCTGAACTAGAAGTATACGTTGGCCAAGTTTCCTGAAAGCGGTTTTTGGATCAGAAACAACAGGGAGGCACATTTCTTAAAGCTGGGGTTGCTTGGGTGGAGAAGTGGAAATTAAATGCAGATAGTTGTAAGAACTCATACCTTAAAGGTAAATGTCTTCTTTTAAACCATTTTATTGCATATTCTTTTGCATAAAATAATGCTCAAATCCTGAAGTCCATTTGCCACCAAAGGATGAGAAACTTAAGAAATGTATTACTTCTAGTCATCTAGACAGATTGGAAATGTTAGCTAGTGTGACTTTAACAAAGAAAGTCACAGAATGATTAAGATTTTAGGATCCTCAGACTTAGCGGCAGTAAGTGGTAGTGTGGAGCTTGTTTCCATAGTTAATGCAGAGGTAAGGATATTTATAAGTACATGGGTTTAAGTGACTTACCAAAAGACATACCATTACTTAGAAATAATCAAGACTAGCATCTAAGTTTATTTGTCCCTATTAAAACCCTTCATGAAAAGGAAGTGAGGACAGACATGCAAGGTCTTGGAATAAGAAAATCCCAGTAACCCAGAAGATGCACTGGCATCTGCATCCTCCCCTCTTATAGGGGACCAGTGCAGGTTGGAGCTGTCCACTCTCCTCTGATGCCCTAGCATTGCTGTCCTGCATGACTCCTGAGGGCTCCCAGACTGGGAGACTGCTATTTTCTGCCATGGGAAATTGAAATCTCCAGTTACCCTTGATCACTAACCTTTGCTGTCTAGAAGGATGTCTCAGGAACAGACAAGGAAAGGTCTAAGCTGCTGTGGATGAAAGCCCTGCATACAATTAAACGAGGTATAAATCATAATTAGCAGTGTGGGAGCCAGGCCTTGGATGGGCCTTCTCTGCCTTTAGTCCTTTACGTGGACTTATGGGTTGGATTCACTGCCATTATCCCTTAGGGATCACATCTCAACCTGCCTGTTGATGGGTGCTGACGATGCCATCGCTCAGTCCTGAGTTTTGTCTGCCCTGTATTCTGCTCCCCTTTCCCTCTGCCCTCCTGGTGCCACCTCCCTCTTGTGCCACAATGACACCAATATCCCCTCACTAGACCATTTTTCCCTTTGGGTTTTTCTACCCTAGGATGCCACAGCCATTGTTGTCCAATTGGGAGTGACAAGCCAGTGCTTCTATCATCTGCACCCCTGAGTACTGATCATAGAAACCTGTAGATGTATTTTCTCCCTTAAGAAGCTTATATTGACTTTGAGAGACAAAATATCACACACATAACTTAGAGCAGCAAGGGTCTTGCATTAATTGTCAAAATGGAGTAATTTAAGTAATAACATTTCTAGAATTTCAGAGAAAGAAATAAGGGTCAAAAGGAACACTATAGGGGATGACAGTCAGCGTCTCGTTGGGGGGTTCTTCTTCCTGCTGAGGAGGGTGTAAGCCACCTGAGAAATTAAAGTGTAGAATAATTAGTGAAGAACAAAAGACAAAGAGTCAGAAACACATTTTCAAAAGCAGAGCCCTGATAGGTTTAGTTCACATGGGAGCTGGAACTAGACAAGGCAAAATGGCTCCAGTGGTTTATTAAGGGGGTACATCAAAGGCAGGGATAAGGTTTCAAGGGTGGAATCTTGCTTTGTGATGTCTTGCAGTCAGCAGATTGATTGGCATCTTGGCTGGTCACACCCATCTCAGGTGTTGTGTGGGACATGGCAGAGCGGAATAGGAATTCACAGTGTCTCTGGGCAGTCTTACATAGAGGAAATGACCACTGGAAATTCCTGGACATCAGCTGTTCCTATTCAATGGGCTTCGATGCACGGTAGCCCACACATAGCACATGGATGGCTCCCTACAGAACAGATTTCTTAAAATGCCTTCCTAAAGGGTACTTTCTTAGTATCATTCTTCTTCCATCTTTTAGTTTAATGATATAAGGTTTCCCAGAAAAATACATGGGAAGTACAACTGTGCAAAATGCACTTGGGCAAGAATTAAAAAGGAGTATAAATTCGTTTTAAAAGAATTGATATGGCTTGCTGACTTATGGTTGATTTTTCTTTCCTTTGAAAATCTTACTTTTTTTAACAAATAGTGTTCTTAATGTGATGATTACAAATCTGAAGAATGAAGTTCTGAAGGAATTTTATCTCACTGATGTTCTTTTTTTTTTTCCATCCAGGTGTTGCTGGCATCAATATCATAATAGGCATAATTGCTGGCACCATTTTAATGCTGGCCCTCATATTAGGAATAACTGCCTGGGGTTATAAGTAAGTGAAATGACTCAGTATTAGTACTATAAGACATACTTTGAAACACATTGATTAAATGAAAACATCTAGAAAGTTTTATCTTATTGGATAAATACGCTTGCATTGAAAAAACAGTCTTGCTCAACAATCAATGATAACCTTTGGCATAGTTAGAGGTAATAATAATTTTAGCAGTTTTTAGATTTTGAGACAATTCCCTTCTGTTCTGAAAGTACTGAATATTTTTTTTCAAAATCACTGAAGTGAGTTAAAATCAACTTAAATTGTGTCTAATACAAAGGCTAGGTTTCTTTGCTTTTTAATGACAAAGTTTCCTTTACTTAAACCATACTCAAAATCTAGGCAAGACAGTCAGTTAGAGAGCAGCACAATAATAACAGTTATCAAAGAACAGAAGCAGCAGATCTCTTAATGAGCCATGCGTCTCACTAAGGTGATACCCCTTGTCCTCAGGGCCATTATGAAGGAGGCACAACTTTTTGTGATGTACATGAGTGTTTATGTGAAAAAAAGACTGTCATGATATTTGATTTGTTAAAATGAAAACTCCATGTTAAAAAAATCAAAAGCCTAATTCTTCCTTAAGTTTTATAGTTTAACTTACAACTTTTTGATTCTATACATAAATTTAAAAAGTTAAAAGTCATACTGCTTTTGAATATTTGATACTCTTAAACATTTTCTTCAGTAAATGCCTTCAAGCATTTATTTATAAATTTAATGTGTTCAGTTTCCTCTTTAAATACTTATGATGTGAAAAATTTCTTTAGTCTACAAAAACTAATTTAAGTTTAGTAAGTTAAAACTTAAATATGGCCAACCTTTAATTCTCTTTAGTATTTAAACTTAAAGTCATATTCTGTCCATCTCTAATGACAGTGTTCCTGTCCACCAGCCTTGGGTTTTTCTCCATTTGGAAGCCCTAGCACTTTGGCTTGGCATTCCTGGCATTATCTCATTTCACAGCATATTTTTCAGCATGAATTGAACTTGGGTCAAAAAAAATGGGATTAGAATATTTGGAATTTTAAAGTTATGCCATATTTTTGATAGATTCATCTTTGTTCTGTGGGTTGATATATATCAAACTTTCAATACCTTGCCCACAGAAAGCATTATGTAATTGCTATAATTATTATCACTTAACATGGAGATGTGTAATCAAATTAAAGGAAACACATTTGAAAGACTATATGGCAATTGCTTGTAAGCTCTAAACCTTCAAAGAGTATCTTTGAAAAGGGAGCACAGTTACTTTACAGCCAGGATAAATGTTGTATGCAGCAGGCATTAAAGACAGAAAGACTCTCATAGAAGACTGTATTAACAAATTGCCCAGACAGCATACTAGAGTGTAGCAGAGTGTAGCAGGGATGACATAGTGAAGGAGCACACAGCAGAGGAGTAAGCTCTGCCCTGATTAAATCTGCATCACTTATCTCCATACCAGTTCATAGCAGATGCTTATGAGCCTTTTTTATGTGCAGGTCATTTGGTATATTGCACATTTACATTTGCACACTCTAACTTCAGCAAAACATTTTAAGTTTTAAAATCATATGTCTGAAAAGAAAGCTTTTCATCATATGACATCCCCTTACAACTGCAGGTGGGTAAGCTGCACCTTAGGTCACACTGTTTCCTCTACCTCCCTGATGCAGGACTTGCGAAGTAATTGCCATCACAAGCATTGCTGTCTTGAAGCAGCTCAGTGATTTCATTTGGTCACACGAAAATAGAAAGGATAATTGATAGCTCTGGAGGGTGTGATTTTTCCGCCACCTACTGATGCATGTGGATATTTCATTTTTCCAATCTTGGTAGAACTTCCTGTTCAGAAAACATGAAACTTTTAACACTTTCCTTTTGCTTATAAAATTACCTGTGTCTGTTTATTGAAATAACCTGCTTTCTATTTGTTTCATTTGGGATTTTACTCTTTAAAATACACTTCTGAATACATACATTTTGCAGGTTGATTAAGGAAAAAGATAAATATTGTTCATATTACAGTATTCTCCTCATAAGTAATTTGAACCTAAATGATTAACACTTTAATGGTTCTAAACTTATTTGAATACATTTAGAAATAGAATGAGAATTTAGAAATTTTAATAGAGGAATTAAACTAATAAGTGATATTTCATATATTCTCTTTGAAAATCAAAAGCAGATTTAAGGTCTGGGAACTCATTTTTTTCATTTTTTAGGTCTGCTTGTTAAACTTTCCACTCTTTCTTGAAGCCCTGGGTGGGGAATAGCAGGAATAGGAAATGAGAAATCCTCATCTAGAACTGTATGGCTCAAGTAATCAGCTTGAGGGAATAAAAAGCAAAACATGCTGAATGGAAAGATACCAGGCTTATATTCCCCCCATCCCAAAGTCTTCAAAATTGAAACTAATAACAAATGGGCACTTTTACCCTCCTGTGCCTGTTATGATCCTGATAATGTGGGTGGAGGTGCCAGGAAGGAAATTCACATTTAGACATTGTCCTTGATCTTAGAGGAAGGAATCCCAAATAATTCAGTCTTCCATATATTCTAATTATGTCAAGAGAGAAAGTCAACAACTCTTGAAACTCACTGGTATTGCACTGTTACACCCTTCAGAACAATTTTTTAAGATCAGTTTATTTTATCATATGGCAAATAAACCTAAGTTTATTTTAGTATTTGGTCAAATAAAAAAGAGACTGAAATTGAGCAGGTATTTCCAACGTGATTCTTGAATGAATAAGTAGTAATAACTACAAAGGTCATCCATAACAGCTGTGAATTAACTCACTCATTTGTCACACATGATGAAATCAAATGTTCTGGTGTGTATTTATGTTTTCCTATTTGAAATCCTTGGAACAGCTATAGTTGGGGGTTTGTATTCTAACAGGAATAAATTATGATTATTATTTCTATGAAAATATAATTAATTTTTGCAAGTCATCAACTGGATTCATCAACTTTATTATTTAAATCAACATATGTGTCTGAAATCCTGTATTTAAAATAGGATTAGAATTTTACTAATCATTAGAATATTATTAATACTCAGTGTAGTACAATTGATGTTGTAGAAAGTTACTCTTTAAAGATTCTTTATTTGTTTAAAAATGACAGATTATCTGACAAAAATGTCACCAGTCTATTGGTGTGATCTTTTCTAATGATAAATTGGAATTTTTATGTGTATTCCCCATTTTAACTCTGCAATTCAGAATCTTCTAGCAAAGTCCTTTCAATGAATGCCAGAGCTTTTATGTTGAGTGCTCTGTTTAATGTGCTTTCATAGGTAACTAATTCTTGTGTTTTTCCCCTCTCTCTTCTTGTTCATGAAAAGAAACTATCGAGAACAGAGGTATGTGATTAGATTAATCTGAACATGTAACTGAAAGGTTTAACCCCTGATTCATATCACTGTAATTCATACATGCAATTATAAATCAAGTTCACTTTATTTTTATTCTACATTGATCTTGATTTTTCATGATATTGAAATAGTTTTAATTGTGTTATTTTTATCATTATATATGTACAGAAATTGAATTTTTCCATCAAAAACAGACTTCCTTCATGTTAAGTTGTCATGTTTGTTTACATTAGTTTATTGACTTTTCTTTATGTTTATGACACTCTTATTGCCTAATACTATCTGAGGAAATTTATTTTTCTTTGTTACTGTTGTTATATTAATAACTTTCATTCATAAGTGACAATTTATTTGGCTACACTGTAGCTACCAGGGGAATGTTCTGGCACTTGGTGAAAATGTTATTTGTGCATGAGAAAAAAAAATTTTACTCTGATTAGGTGATCACACAGGTAGTTAAAGAAGGAATTTGCATAGTTGGAATCTCTGATTGTCTCCTTACTTTTTTTATTAAATAAAAATTCCCACAGAGAAAATTATTCAACATAACTTTATAATCCATCTTTGGCAACCATATAAAAAGACATACAAAGAAATATTGTTGTTCTGTAAGAATTGTTAATTTTATATAAATTACTACATAGTGCTGGGGCATACCATTCACTTTTCACATTTAAAAAGTTATTAATACTATTAACTATGGATAGAAAAAATTAAAATGTCCTGGAAATGAATAACTCAGACCAGGTCTTGTGTATAGTACAGTATTTAGTTCTGCATTCAGGGTATTTGTGCAAATTGCTACCTACTTATCTTTTTCTGTTCTATTACTTGCCTGAGGCAGGTTAAGAATAAGATGTAATAAATGTGGTGATACTTTTCCAGGCTCTAACCACAACTTTCATTTTTTCACAAATTGAAAAATTAAACTTTATTTTTCTGTATGTTTCTGTCTAAATCTAAAACCCCTGAAGACTTTAGCCATAAATATCTGTAGACTATCTGTAATTCTAAGGTATCCGCAAGGTACCAGTTAGCATAGGTTTAGGAAATATTGACCTTGCCCTGGAGTAACTAACACATCATTAATAAAAAATGTGAAACTGAGACAAAATTGACTAAATTTTGGAAACAAGTAGATTTCTTTGTGACTTGTTTTAAACTCTTTTAAAAAATATTTTTAGTTGTAGATGGACACAATACCTTTATTTTATTTATTTTATGTGGTGCTAAGGATCAAACCTAGTGCCTCACATGTGCTAGGCAAATGCTCTGACACTGAGCTACAGCTCTAGTCCCCTATGTTGAACTCTTGTGTCTATAAGCACTTGAGTAGAGAAAGAGCCATTTAGGCTTTTAATTGGGTAGAAATTGATTTAGTCATATTAGAAATCTAAGGTTGATAGCTTTCTTCAGTGGAAGACAGACTTTGGTTGATGTAACAGAGAATTTATGTTTGAGCTCCATTTCCATAGGAACTAAAGCAATAATGTAATTTAATACTGCTGAATATATAAAAAAGAAAGCAAAATGACTCAATTATGTAGCATAAGCAAAGCCAAGAGTACTCTTAGGTTTTGTTGTCCCTAAGAATGCTATCCAGAATAAGGAAATTGCCCACACTTTACAAAAATGCTTTGTTTAAAACTATGCACCATTTTTTTATTCTAACTCATCATATGCATGGATACAGTTTAAAGCATTTTCACACTATGAATCTCCTGTATTTGACTAATAAGTTTTCACATCTTCTAGTGTTACTAAGTCATCATTTCATTGATATGACTACTCCTTTGGAATCTAGTACATGTTTTGAAAGTTGTCACATCTACAGTGGGTATTTGTTTTATATATTTGATATATTTCACCAAAAGCTTTTTTTTTTTCATCGTTGTCTATAGCTAATGAATGTTAGACTTGTACAATAATTCTCAAAATGGAGAATAGCAGTGATTGGACTTAAACCAGGAAGTTATGAATATATAGGTATCTTTTGAAGGATTTTTCTTTCTGAAGATATGTTAGGTTTTTGTTTGTTTGTTTGTTTGTTTTTCAAGTGCCAGGGATTGAACTCAGGGCCTCATACATGCTGGGCAAGTGCTGTACCATGGAGGTACACTTCTAGCCCTGACAGTACATGTAATGATGGAGAAGGGGTCAGGCCAACAGAACAAGTATGCATTAGGAAATTTTTAATCTTGTACAATTATTTATAGTCAAATAAATATCTGTGAGTTCCAAAGGATGACAAGAAGTAGAATTAATAATTTTGGGTTGTCATTGTCTTGAATTAGGTTTTTCCTTGGAGTTCTGTGGTGGGAGGAGCAATTGACAAGGAATTAGGAATCTAGTATGAGATGTGGAGAAGTCACAAGTTTCCTCAACTCTATAATCAAAAAGAGTTCTTTGTAATCTTTAAAGCATTATGGTAAAGGGAAGTTATTTGTATGTGGTTTCTAAAGACTTTGTGTTTCTCTGATCTTCAAATAAAAGAGGTGGATGTTGTTCTCAAAGAGGAATGTAGCTATCCTCAATCTGAATGAGGCCCACCCCTACCAGCTGAGCTGGTAAAGGGGTTGGTGAACATGAAGGCTTGCTTTGACACCAAAAGCAAGATCTAATAAGTATGTAGTATCTCACCATTTTCTTATAAAAAATGTCAGATGATGCACAACTTTCAATTTATTTGAGAAGACAGGCAAGTAATTCTGTAATTGAATGTGACAACCTGATAATTTTCCCTCCTGAGGATGTGTCCTCAAGGTTTTAAGTATATTAAGGATTGTGTTGTCTGTTTACTTGCAAGTTAACAAAGAGATGAGAAGCAAACCTATTTTCTTTCTTTTTGTTCACAAATTGCTTACTTAAAAAATAGAAGCCCTGTTCTGGGACCAGTGGAGGCCGAACCCCACACATGTACAATCAGTTGAAACCTGTCAGTGTCACCTTATGAAGCATAGATCCATGGAACCAAGGAGCCATGCAGAAGCTCCTTTATCCTTTTTCTTTAAATTTCCAGGAAAAAAAAAAAAACACTCCACACTTTTCACTTGATGTTATTATTTGTATCATAGTATAATAGCTTTAGGATTTAGCAGTTGTGACAAGAATTCTAAGTAGGTTTTAGTTTTCAGGCATGTTTGCAAATAGAGTAAGAAATAGTAACTGAACTTAGATTTATAAAACATCCCTATTCAGCTGAAATCCTTTTCTTGTCTGAAATGAACATACATCACTATGATTACTGAAAAATAGAATATAATAAATCATCTTTCTGACCTATGGTTTAATCTTAAGCAGTCTACTCTTTTCCACCCCCATTTCTTTCTACTTTTTTTTTTCTTTTTCTCTCTCATGTTTTAGGTACGTTGTTTTCTGCTTGTGGACTTCCTATCTTTTTTCCAAACCTTTCTTCGTTTCTTTTAATAATATTATTATTATTTCAATGATATTTATACATCTGTTGATATACTATTTTAGGAAATATTGGTATACCTTGAACAATATTTCTTAAAATAGTAAATTAACAATTTCAGTAAGAGAAAGATTAATATTAAGACTTATTTAAACTTTTTTCTTTCATGTTCAGTAAGCATAAGTATTGTCAAAATTAATATTAAAGATCAATGGATGCTTTTAGGAAAGAACAGACTTCTTTTATAACAGGATCAACAATTTGCTTAAAGACTTTTGGGGTGATCCCAGAAATCTCTTTGTATGTTTAAATTTATAATGCTCACATAGCTAGATGATTTATGAATATAAACATGTTATCTTCTGAAATAGAATAAGAACAAGAAAACAATAACAATGAATACTGTAGTCCTAGAAATAAATAATAATTAACAGTTTGTATGCATCAGCTCCTCCAAAGTCATTAAGTTATAGGGATTGTTCCTTGTGTTAGAGAATAGGATTACCTTCAAAGAATGTTATCGAATGAGATGCATCAGTTCAAAGCACAAATTGGTATGAAAATGTGTAGAGAGGAAAAAAAGACAATCTGTAATTAATGTAGGAAGGGATGACATTTGAGGAAAAAGAACTTAATTACATAGTATTCATTTTGGTTATTGTTTACCAAAAATCATGTACATGTCTAAAATGTTTGCATATAATATGAGAAATATGAGGTGATTTTTCCTGTTATAAAACCACTAGCCAGGCCATCTACCAAGGTAATCACTTTCAAATTCAGATTTGAGGGAACATGAAAAACACTCAAAATGTAGGAAGAAATCTGTAAAAATTATTAATAAAGAATTAGGGGGAAAAGTTCAGTTTAAAAATTTTAAGGGCATTATTTAATTGATTTTTTATGATGTTTCATAACAAATGATGCAAGATTATTTATTGATCATGGGGGCCTAATATTCTCTACTTCCTCTAAAACAAGAAGAAATAGTTTTTTAAAAATGCATAATGAATATTTTTTAAAGATAAATTTATGGACAGTGAAGAATATTAAATATTCTCAAGAGTTTTTTTTTTTTTTAAATTCAAAACCTACCACAGAAAAAAGTATGAAAACAAGTTGCATCCATTCCTTGTGAAATTTTCAGGAGAATGTGTAAAATTAGTTTCTGTATGTTGGAGACTTTATAGGGAACATAGATAAGAATCAAATCTTGCTGGATTGTTAAAGGAGGTGATGCCCCAGAAGTACATTAAATTGAAACTCCCTTTCAACTCCTTGACAGAAGCCCATAGCTTTTAACTTTACCATTTAGGATGTTTGTGCACTGTGTAAAAAGTGACCGTGACCACAGAGAAGTTACCTTGAAGAGGTGGTAAAACATTCTCGGTCTAAGACAAAACAGAACTGGGTTCTAATGTGGGAGGTAGTCCATCTGCACCTGCAGTATCAGAATGCCAGGGTAAATACCTGAAAGTCAAAAATCTGTGAAGAAAAGGTCATTTGGGGAAAGAAAGTAAAAAGAAAGGTTCGGTGTGGTTCTGAGCTTGTTTTTGTTTAATTTGAATTTGTTGAGGCACATCTCATTGCCTTCCTAAGATCATCATTAAAGGTAATAGGGACAGAAGGACTATATTGGCCATCAATATTGTTATTGGACATATGATGCTGACATTCTGTAGTAATCTTTTTAACATGCTTATATAATACAATAGGGAAGTTTCTTCCTTGAGACAAAATATGGAACTCTGATTTTATTAAGGGCATTTTGTTTTTCAAGTATTGAAGGAGTATGTTCCTAATGTGGGATAAAACAGAAAATATGAATAGAGATCAAAGATCTCTTACATAGGAAAATATATTGTTTGTTGTTACTATGAACACTATAAGTATCAAGGCTTTTATATTTTCCCTATAAAATCAATTTTTCATAATAACCAGGAAAAAGAAAGGGTAACTGTCATGAGCTGAAGTCACTTATAGAATTAAAAAAATATATTTTGGAGAAAACTGAAAAAATTATGGGTAGAATCAATATTATAAACTAGTTAGTGAGAATTCCTTTTTTAAGTTAAAATATAGAGAAGTAGCTTAAATCATACAAGTTAAAGTACATACTTTTTTATTTCCATTGAAAACTTTTTGAGACTTGTAGAGATGTGTTCACATAGCATTGACATAATATGACATGGGATGTACAGTCATCAGAAAACAAATAATGAAATATTTTAAATATTTACAACAATGTGGGAAATCAATATAGACAAGCAGACATCTGAAAGTGGCATTTTGGGGTTGAAATTTAGCATCAGTAAGTAACCAAGCTTATCATAGTAACTAAGGAGAAACCAAACATGAAAAGGGAATTAGCAAATTTGTGCTATTGTTGGAGATTTATTTATTTAAGTGTAGCTTTGTTTAAAATTCTTAATCCAGTGCTAGTTTGTGCCACCTTCAGTGATAGCGCTGGATGAACTGAGTCAGGTTTGGGTGCAAGTTGTCTATTTGGGCAACACGCATTGGCAGGTGATCGGATTGGCACGGTGAGAGGGTTGACTGTGGGGGGCGGTGGGGCTATATAAAGTTTCTATCTGGTTCACTTAGGAGAAGTAATAAAAATCTGTACCAATTTTAGTTTTTTCAAAGAGAGATGAGTGGGTTAATACCTGTGCAGATTAAATAGCTGTTCTTGTTGTTCTCCTACCACAGTGGAATTGGAGGACTGCCACCCACTGTCCTCCTACAAATGTCCTTCCATAGTCTCCACAGAAATTCAGTTAACTGTTCAACCCTTTCTTCCTCTATTAAATGATCTTCCTTCGCATATTCAAGTGTGCAATTATAAAATTAGCTTTTTGATTCAACTTTGAATCTTCTTTTAATTTTTTTCCTTTTTTTTTTTAATTTTAAATGAACAATGGAACTCCACATGGAACATTAAACTCTAATGAGAATTTATCTGGATTCAATTATAAAATAGCTTAGAAATTAATCAATTCCTTTAAAATTAAATCAAGATTACGTTCATTTTGTTATGTTTAGAAATCATGAATAGTTTATTCATTATGGTGCCAAAAAACCCCCTCAAAACCCAATTGCTTTGTCTGGGTAAGAACTGTTCTATGTGTGCTTCAACATCAATTTTTTTAAAATTGATACTCAGCTAACATCTCTGAGTATAATGAAGTTACAGCGAAAAAACAAACAAACAAACAAAAACTCATCCTCCCTTGTTTTCCCTCTCAAAGCAACGCTTTATTCATCCAACCTATAAAGACTTCAGTGATTGCATTTCTGACCTCAACAGTTAGAATGACTTTAATTTGTTACATTTATTAATAATCTTATGTGTTGTTATAGATTTGATTCATGTAGATCATTATCCCTACCTCTCTTTTTCCTAAAATAAGATTTGTATATGTCTGTGTTCATGTGTGTGTCTTGTTTTCTGACTCTGAAATGTTTATTATGCCTTAGACAGTTACCCCAGGGAGATTATGTAAAAAAGCCTGGAGATGGCGACTCTTTTTATAGCGACATTCCTCCTGGAGTCAGCACAAACTCAGCATCTAGTTCTAAGAAGAGGTCTGCTTTTCTGTCGCATTTTCAGATTTCTACCTGTTCCATCACACATTATTCCATTAGTCAGAACATTTCATTATTTTGCAGCAGGTTTGATTACTTCTTCCTTCTTTCTTGAATGTTAAAAAATAGTATCCTTTGTTCTTTGATTACTCTGCTTCAAAATGCCATATGCTCAAAACCACTTGACCTACAAATCAGGCCACAAAATTGAAACAAAAACAAAATAAAATGAACAATAATTCTAAATCTGTTTGGAAACCTCAGGGTCTTTCAGTCTTGCTCTTATATAGCTTAAGAAACTATGCATAGTACTTAATAATTTTAAATGGTGAGCTTTATGTCATGTTTGGTAGTCAAAGAAAAAGGTTACTGTCATGCTTCAATAAAAGCAGTTAACATAAATTGGTAATATAAGTGCTGCATTGACTATTTTTTAATTTTATATATATCAAAGCTAAGCTCGCTGTGAAACAAAGATTGCTTCTCTGTGAATCATGTATTGAATATTATAATTTTGCCTTTTTTGGGAATGATTATTTGCAGACTTTTATAACTTACACCTTAGTTGACAAATTAATTTAAGTATGCTTAATAATTGCCTGATTTTTATAATAATAGAGGTGGGATTATCTATTATTTATGTCTTGAACTCTGATGATATATTCTTATTCTAGCATCTTAAGGTGTATGACACCATTTAAAATTCTGCATGCTTTAAAATTGCTTGAGAATAAATGTGTAGAAGAAACAAATAGTTGGAATGTTGTAGGAAGTGACACATACCACATTGAAGGAAGCTAAAATATTCTTGTAGAAGAATTTCCTTAACTAAAGAAATGGAAGTAGGGGGAAGGAAAAACGTTTTGGTAGCCCCAGTCATGACTTCGGGCACATTTGTTGCTTTGCAGTGTGAGGGTAAAACATCTAGTTTATTGAGAGGAATCTGATCTCTTCTGGTATTCTAGGGAGAGTGAATAATCTGTAAAAATTCTGCAATGGTGCTCAGTCTTTATCAACATTGATCCAGAAAGGTGAATAGAAGGAATTGGTGAATTCTATGTGGGAACTCTATGTGAAGGATAGTTTTCACTTAGATATCAGAATTCAATGCAAAAGATGAAATGCTACATTTTGACCCACAGAAGGGTGTTTTAAATTTTTTAGTGTTTTAATTTATTGAGGGATTGATGGCTAAGAAAAGAAGATGACAAAGATCTACTTGAATTCTCTCATTATATAAGTATTTTCTTGGTCAAATGCAAAACTTTATATAACATAGAAAAAATAGAGAAATCAGTGGGTTCCAGAAGGATTTCTGTTGTCCTTTCTTACAAAATATGAGTCATTCTCTAAGAAGCAAATCATGTTGAAAAAGTTCCAACCTACAGCATTGATGTGTACCAGTTGTGCTGAGTTCCATGTTTTCACTCATCAGCAGAAGATTCCCTTTAAAGTAGATATTATTAGCAACTAACCAGAGTGACATATGAAAAATATTTTTAAGTATACTACTATTTTATCAAATACCTAAAAAAGAGCTTGAAATATTCATTTGAATTGTTAGAAATTTTTCAGTGGGTTACTATTTTTAACCAGTTAAAAATACATCCAACTGTAAGGCATTTAAGTATATGTAATTTGTCAAAATTCTTTTGTTATGTGGTACAAGGTAGGTGTATAAATTTTGCATCTTGTAGCTAATTCATTTAAAGATGGTAGGACACAATTAGCAGAAGGGCTCAATGGTACATGGGCTTTGTGAGAAAGAGTTCCATGGTAAACATCTGATTTCAGCTCAGTTATCAAACAACTAACTAAAATGTACTACACATCTTTGGAATATATTTGGGGAGAAAAATGCCAAATCCAGAAAACTAAACATTACTTTGATAAAGGTTAACTAGGTTCAGTTAAGCAAATCTTAATGTAATCTCTTGGAAGTCCATGTTCGCATAATATTGGAATGGAATCCATTGCTTTACAATTAAGAAACATCTATGGTGGGACCCCATTATAAATGCTGCTGCTGGGGTTATGTAACTGAAATACACAGTGAATTTGCCATTTGTGGTTGCTGTGTTCTGGGGAAGGTAAATTGGCTTGTATTATGTCCTGATACTTTTCATCTATAGACTATTGTAATGGGGTTCCATTGTATTTGACTTTTCTTAAATTGAATGTTGTGTATTTCTGCCTTTTCATGAAGACTTTCATGTTCTCGTCATTCTTTCATTTCAGATTTTTTTCTTGATTTATTTTATTTGATGCACAGTATTGCTAAGAAGTTTTGCTTACTAATTTCAAAAAAGTTAATTTGCTTACATTTTTGAACAATATGTAAATATTTTCAATTTCAGGTCAAATGGGCTCTCTCATTCTTGGAGTGAAAGGATTCCAGACACAAAACATATTTCAGATATCTGTGAAAATGGGCGACCTCGAAGTAACTCTTGGCAA
Organism: Marmota monax; assembly: GCF_021218885.2. Taxonomy (NCBI): domain Eukaryota; kingdom Metazoa; phylum Chordata; class Mammalia; order Rodentia; family Sciuridae; genus Marmota; species Marmota monax. The sequence goes on along the minus strand of NW_026693851.1, from coordinate 2,923,564 downwards.
GGTATAAGGGTAACATTCTGAATTCATCTGTAGATCCAGCCCAAGTTTTGTATTCTATGCTCCCTGGATGTAAAGATATGTTATTTCCTGTAAGCTCTTTAGCTCTTCTCCCAACAGAGAGGAAAAATATTTGGACTGAGAGTCTAGTTTTGTTTTCTATGTATGGGAAATGATGGGATTTGTTAGCACCAATGTACTAGATACATTGGGAAGGCTGTAGAGTGTGCAGCGCCCCCTGTCTTCTAGGGTGGTGCTGGTTTTGAATTATATCCATTTGAAATACTATATAATGAGTCATGGAGCAATCATTTATTATTTGGAAATCTAGCTATAAACCTTTTTTTTTTCAGGTAATGTGGGTGACAACAGAAAGAAAATCAGAGGCAAAAGATTTAGACCTCGATCTAATTCAACTGAGTAAGTCTGAACCTCTAATGGAAAAAGGCACTGCAAGGTCCTGGGCAATTAGTGTCAAATGTTAATTAAGCTGATCATCAAAGAACAGTAAACCATGCTTCTGGTCTTGGTTTTGTCTTTAAATTATTTTTGCCCTTTAAAAATTAACCATGGCTTTTCTCTTTTACATAGGCATCTCCGCAACTGTGCCCATACCAATATTCACTGCTAGTGGGGGGGGCTCGCCCTCACTGTGAGCCTTTCCCTCCAGTCACCTGCCATTGTGGTGTCTTGGTTCCCTTTGAAGGGAATTTTGATAACATTCCTTTCTTCTCATCACCTGGGGTCCAGCCATTTCAGAGGGTCACCCTTCCTCTCCCCAATACTCACACAGCCCTGGAAGCATTAGGGGAAAACTCCCAAACTAGAGCATGATGGTGCTCAGGTCTGAAACCACCGCTCCGAGGTCTTCATGGCTGCAATCTAAGCATTCTCTCAGACTAATGGAATCAGTTTCCCTTTTAAATTTTCCTTCTGAGGACATTTAAAAGGGCATTTACCTAAACTTGCACTTTAACTGAATCATTGTCACTAAATGCAACATTATTCATTTTAAATGATAGCCACAATTTTTTTTTTTTTTTTTTTTAGTGGAGGTGGGGTTGGGATTTATTTGAAATCTTTTATAATGAAGTAAACACCATACACTTTTTTCTTTGTTTTTTTCCACTTAAGAAAGTACAATCAAAACAAAGCTTCCTTAAACCTTTATCTCCCTTCATGGAATGAGATGCACTTTTAGTAACCTTTTGGACCCACCTTGCTACTTGGTTTTAATTACTTGTGCTTTTTAAAGCCACCTAAGTTTTTCCACTAATTTTTCACTGTAGTGGTAGTTATTATCCCCAGGATCTCTACTGCTTCTTCATGCCTTAATATTTAAAAAGTCTGAATAGCAGGTGTTTGTTAACTGCTCATCAGAAACTTATGTTAGCTTTTTCCATCGTATACCCTAGCTTTTTCAGTCCAGGAATAATAACATTGCCCTGAAATTTGGACCTTCCACCTGAATTATATTGTCTTGTAAGTGACTTATCCAAGTTTACTGGAGGATCCTTAACCTTAGAAGCAATAGACAATTTCAGATGATACCATTGCATGGTCCAGAATGGCATCATAGAACTCCATCATAAGTAACTAATCTGTTAGAGTTTATCTTATGCATTCCCAAAGCGCTTGGATGCTTTAGGGCTCATTGTGGATAAACTCTTCTTGGAATGTTATTTGATTTGTTTTGCATGAGGTCACCTGGTAAGAGCTCCTTAGCTTCTCAGTTACTTATAATAATACAGATAAAACTGTAAAATGTTCTATAGAACTTCCTCTGTATATTACTTAGTGTTCTAACAGTATTTCCTATAACAAGGTTTCAACAACTCCCTAGTGGGGACAAAGAAAGTTCCATAGTATGTTAAAGCTATGAGTTTAGCACCCAAAGACCATTTGGTGTTTAGTAGTGTTTATACAGTATTTCCTAAAGCAATCACTAATTTTTTAAAATTTTGGGTAAAATTTGCACCCACAACATGAGATAAAAAGTATAATACTACTGATAGCATTTGAGAAATCTTGATACAAGATAAGTCAGTTATAATATTGAATAAAATGTCATAATAGAACCATAGTTAGGGAGAAATGTTAAGGATTCCTTCAGATTTTTCAGCATTTTCTGCTGTGGTTTCATGATTGATGCTAGTTAAATGGAGCCAAGTTTGTAATGCTGATCACTATTCTCATATATCTTCTTGTATGGGAATTCTCTCTCTATATATATTTATACACACATTTATATACTTCTTTAGAAATAAGGGTTCCTGGGCTGGGGATATAGCTCAGTGGTAGAGTGCTTATTTAGCATGTATAAGGACCAGGGTTTGATCCCTAACATCATAAAAAGATAAAAAGGAATCTTGATACATAGCCTCTCAAGAATAAACCTGGCAATTTTTTTGTGTTCCGTATACAACTAATCCCATTTGCTTCTGATATAGTAATGCCATTTGTGTGACCATAAGTGCAGGAGAATGACCACAGGAAAACATCTTTTGTTTTATTTTTTTTTTTTTTACATCAGAGGTATTTTAGGTCCATTATTTCAACATTCCCTTAAGTACCTTATCATCCCAAAAGATGATGAAAAATTGGGACAGAAATTAGAACATGCATCACAAATACATGCTGTGCTCATTAACAAAATAAAATGTCCTCATTTGTTATTTTATTTTCCCACTCAAACCTCTTGCATCTTCCTCACTGTTGTACATGATGTAACATTTTTTTTTTTTGGCTTAGACTTTGTATTATATATTGTGTTTTTACAGGAGGGAGCCCCAAGCACCTGAGCCTGGGCACTCCCTCGCCCAGACAGTCCCATCCCAAGGCATAAGCCCAGGGGGCTCTGACAGCCCCCAGACAGGGAGTCTGGATCACAGGTCAGTCTCACCTGCCCCTTTACTCTGGGCTGCCACTTAGTCTCCCTCCAAGCCCCTTCCTTGGCTGAGAACAGGGTCATTTGATCTTTGGCCGAGCCCCCATGTCTGCTCAGAGGTGCTCCTGGTCCAGCCAGCAGCAGCTAAATTTCCTCTGCCCTTTCATCCTGGAGAATGTACTGAGCTCTCCTATCCCGTCTGATGCAATTTTTTTTTTTTTTGCATGTTGCGCTACAAGCCAAGTCAAAGCACGTAGGCAGGTTTATTGCAGTTTGATAAAATCCCATCACTGCAGCCACCATGACCTAGAGATGTTAGGAAGCCCACTATGAAGGCACTTTCATGAGCAGGTCCCCAGAAGGACCAAACAATTTAGAGTTCTCTTCAGTGGCTCTGGTGACGTGATCACAGCCTTCTGAAATGCTCCTGAAACGGAGGACAGTGTCCATCAACTGCAAGACCAGCCATGTGATTGTAGCTTTCATGGAACCACCATGGTACCAGCCCTTTGAGTTTCTAAGGTTGTCAGTGAAAGGAACAAATGTCTCCTCCAGAAGTGGCCGTCTGCCTGTGGGCGACTCAGTTTGCTGTGGGGCTATGTTTCACCTGATGACAGCTGCATGGGCTTTTTCTACAGTTTTCCCCAGGCCAGAGCATTCATAAGCCTTCATCAGTGGCTGCACTTGCTTTTTGACTTTTTCTTTTGGTTCAGAGTCTCAGTGTTAATCTTTATGCAAGTTTTCATTGGCTATCTCTGCGAAAAGTGCAAGTTGGCAATGGTTGTGGCTAAAGGCAAAATTAGTGTGAGTTGCTCCTGAGTCAGGAGACCTTATCTTAGCAAAAATGGTCTTATGAATCTAAAAAAGCTGCAAAGCCCTTCTTTCAGGAGGGCATCACGATGCTCTTTTGTAGAGTACCTTGGTTATGGCTAAAAATGAAAGAAAGGGCTATGGAAGAATAACCTAATTTTTTAATGTAACTGTGGAAATTGTGATTTGGATCTAAATATATTTACAAACAGCTCAAGAACTAAATGTGGAGGAAAGAAGCAAATGTTAAAAACAAACAATGTGTTTTTTAATTTCCTCTTTTTTGTTTCCACGTAATTTAAGTTTTACAAAGCTTGGATCTTCATTGCCTATCATATCTCTAGAAGTTATTTTTTAAAAGTGAAAACCCATTCAAACCCTCAAATTCTTTCAATACTGAATTTATTAAATTTATATTATTTTACGAGGCCAAATTCTAAGGGGATGTGTTTTTGCTTGGCCCCCAGGGTAAAAATAAAAGGAAACTCTAGGCCAAAATACAACTATAGCTCTGACATTGCTGCCCTTATTGTTTGCATAATCATTCTGATACAGTAATTGCCATATCCATCAGGGAAATTCTCACTAAGGTCATCATTGTTCTCTGACGGTCATTCACATAGTGTACCATCAGACATTCGGAAGGCAGCTCTGAGGGCCATTTCCTTCATGGCACCATGAACACTTCAATCTGGAATGCACTGAGGAGAAAGGAACATGTGGCCACAATTAAATTACTAAACCCAGCTTCAATATCATGGAGGCCTGTTTGGACCACACTTAAAGTACTTTGTGGGGCTCTAGGAGCAGAAGAGCCTGGGACCTTTTTGGCTCCTTACAGTGCTGACTGGGGGCAGGCGGGGGGGTTCCTATCTGTTGATTCCAGCTTGAGATATGCTTCAGGGACTAAGACAGTGGCCATATAAAAGCCTTCTACTCATGTTGTAATGAGAACTTTGCTCTTTTAAATTGTTTTGGGGGTTTTATATGCTCAAATGCCAGGTTAAAATTGCAGCTGCCTGAATATTTTCAAAAAGCACCTTTATTATTTGAAAACCAAGCTGCTACATGAGAGGTGGCCTGGGCAAAGCCACTTTGGAGGGGGGGTGAACGGGGCTGCTGACAGTGCTGTGATTGAAAGTGAGTTTCTGATTTACTTTGGGAAGCCACTGGAAAAAGCTTTCCCAGAATTGTCAAGTACGTTCTCGAATGCCCTGAGCCTGTTGTAGCTGAGATTATTCTCATGCCATTGTATAAACTGCCTCATAACCACCCAGCATCTGTCCTGGTTTATTTGCCATAGTCACTTGCATATGGAGGGTGAAGACCACTTGCTAAGCTTGTGCTGTGTATTTTCAGATTTTCTATCTTGTTCTGCTTTCTTTGTTCCTTCCATTGCTTTCTGCAGGTATTTAAATCCATGGTTCAAAAGAGACTATAATGTAGCTAAGTGGGTAGAAGATGTGAATAAAAACACTGAAGGACCGTACTTTAGGTATTTTATAAATTAATTTTATATCCTTTTCAAACTCTCCCAGCACATACAAATACTGTAGTGTGACTGGTTCTCTATCTTGTATCTCCTAATACAAGTTCCTAGAGATGGAAAAGGGTCCTTGTTTATTTGCTGCCGTTTGGAAGGGTTGCCATTTAGTGCATGTCCCTATCACCATCTTGAGCTTTTAGTAGCTTTCTCTTCATTTTACGCTGTGTAGTGTTCTATGGGCATGAAACATACTTTCCACTAATAAAGAAGCACTATTAACCTCAACAATTTAATTTCCAGAACTTAGCAGTTTCTTAATGCATTTTTTTTCTACTTACTGCCTAAGAGGGCATAGTGCATACAAAAACTCAAGGAAAAAACACACAAAGACGCTAAACGAAATGTAGTGGATTTCACTTGAAGAAGAAACAATGATTTGATCTACCTTGAAAATCATTGAGATAATATGAACCACATGAGAGCACGTGGAATGAGCTTAGGTTTTCTTTGTTCATTTCAACCATTTGCTACCAGAGAAGGCTCGTGCTTAGAAGAGAGTTTTATGGATTCTCAAGAAAGCACCTAAGAAATTTTTTATGTAAATCAAAATGTTGTCTGACACATCAGATAGAACAGAAAGCAGAGAGGAAACATGTTCTTGACTCACAAAAGAGAAGAACATTCCTCCATTTTAGAAACTGTTGAATTTATTCAACTTGTTACAGCTCTGTGTAACATTAGAGATCAGAGAAAATTTCCAAGAGCTCTTAATGGACTTTTTCTTTTTTTCTCTTTATAATATCAAAATGGTTTCCTAAAGGTAAATGTCCACTCTGTATCTGACAGATTCATGGACAATTATGTGAAGCAGAAATAGGCTCAATTACCCTCTCGTTTGAGGACAAGTTAACAATGAGCTTTCATAGTACTTTTGACCATGACTTGGGTCAGCATTGAACAGATACCAAAATATGTCTGTATATTTAACTCTCAGCACCCATGTAAGGTGGACTTTCTCTTCCAGTGTACCATTTAGTTTAGACATGTATAGTTTGAGAAAATGATTAGACCTATCTGCATTCTAATTTGATCCATAACATTTGCATATACTCCAAGGAAAGCATAACTCCTGCCTGCTCACAAAACTACGTCCTGCTTTTATACCCCATCCTGCCCTCCTGCCCCGTCCTCTGCTCGTCTCACACTTTGCCACACTGAACCTCATACACATACACTCACATTCAAACATCCCACCCTCACCTGTAGCTCCCAAGATGGCCAACGTCAGGAAGACAGGTAAGATAATTTTGAATGTTCTTGGGAATCTTGGCTCACCTGCAGTCCTATTACTTCTTCCTATTTTACTCAGGCTTGTGGGCAGATTGTAATTTGTACCAGCCATGGAACCAAAACGTAACAACTTTGGTCCTGTGTGGTTTAGGGCTTTTATTCCCAAATGGCCTTAGCATTTTGGCAGCAATAATCTATGAAATGGTACCCCGGAAGAGTTGATTCACCTCCCCTGGGTGAGCTGAATAGTTTTTTGTGACTTTAAGAGAAGAGTTCACATTTCTTAAAATCTGCACCCAGGTCTGCCCAGAAGCTGCATGATTAAACGCAATTTGGATGGGGAAATGCTTTTGCACCCCCGGTTGCACGTGCAAAGCCGCAAGGGCAAGTTTAGAGGGTTCCTTTATCTCCTCTTTAATATGAGATGTTGCTTCCTACAGTAGATCGTCCCATTAAAAATTTTTTATTAAAAATCTGTATTTTTGTTTAAAGTTCAGTGGATGGCTATGACTTAGTTTTCATGTTTGGATAAAGGTTATACTGTTAAGACTTGAAAATCAACACAGAATTTCTGTGAAAGTGGTGAATAATTGAGATGACCTAGAGCTTTAACACCACAATTCTAACATAACAGGACAAGCCTTGCATAGGAGGCCTAAAGTGCATCCACATCTTGGCTTATGCTTTGCCAACCCTATGCTTCAGCTCAGATCTGCTTCATCTGCCCCCAGGTCATTCAGGATTATCTCTCCTACCAAAACCAGCAATGAGGGCAAAGTTCACTTTCTTAATCAGCCAGAGGTGTTGGGTTTGTGGCATTCTTATCAATAGGCAGTGAGGACTTGGCGACTGCATCAAACTGGTCCCAACTGTAGCCTAGCATTTGAAACATAGCATTCGCTCACTATGAAGAGCAAAGCAAATGAATGCCTACAGATTTGGAGGGATCAGAGTACCTCCATTGTGCTCCTTACCCAGTTCTCAGATGACAGTGGTTGGACAAATTGTCCTCACCATGTATTCAGGGCATCAGAAGAAGCAAGGGAAAACAGAGCAAAAAGTATTATCTCACCAATCCAGATGCTGGCAGCAGTTCTGCTGGTGCTGGTGCTTTACAAGCTCTTAGAAGGTATCTGGGGATACCAGCTGATTGCTTACTTCATCAGTGGGTTTTGAATCCATTTCCATAATCTTATGAGAAATGTAGTGTTTCTGGAAATAAATGAACCACAGTAATTATCACGTATCAAGTGCCTACTCTCTATCTTTATTTCTCATCTCATAAGGTGTATTCTTATTCCCATTTTATGGATAGAAATCAAGGCACAAGAGTTACTAAAGGTAGCCTATCAACTGATAAGGGTCAGAACCAGACTTTGAGACTGGCTCTATCCAATTCCAAAATCTACTCCCTCTTTATTCTATTGCATTTACTTAAAAGGTGGATACTGACTGCTTAGATCCTATCCAAGGACAATTAAATCCTTCTGATCTGGCTATTACAAAATTTGCATATTATCGCAGTGTATTAGTGGGCTTATGTCCGTGCCATGTGACTGGCCTGGTTTTGGTCATCCTGAGGGGTAGAACTGAACTGAGATTGCCTTATAGGCCTATCTATAAAAAACAACCCAGAAAGTCTGATGTGGCTCCAGATGACAACACTCCATTGGCACATAAGCACAACCTTTATTGTGCAATTCCAATGTGTGCTCAGTGTAATTACGAGGGTTTTTAAAGTGTAGTGATGATAATGGCTAACATTTATTCCAGAGACTATCTATGCTTTGTAAGTGAATGAGCTGATTTGGTACTGGCTGTAAGTGATAGCCAGACTGGAACTGAATGTCTTCCTTAGACCTTTGTGAGAAATCATGTTCATTTTCCCTAAACATTTACTCTCCCCTGTTCTCTACTCCTATTTTGACTCCTACCCTGGTCTTCTCCAACACCCCTCCAGGACCTGTTTCCTCCCTCCCCCACTAAAACTGTCCTGGTTGGTATTTCATTTTTTCCTCTCAGGGTTCAGGAAAGTGTCAATTAGCTAGACTGTTAATGTGAGAAGTAGTTTAGTGCAATTTCCTTGGGATTCTGGAGAATATCTCCTGGTCTTATTTTTACTCTTTATTGACTTTGCCCACAGATATTTGAGAGGAGAACTGGGCTTTAGCGCCTCTTGTAAATGAAAAGGCTTGTCATTTGGACCCCTGGCCAAATCAAGCCTGATATGGCTGTGAAGCTAACAGCTCATGCTAGGCACACACACAAGGCAGCAAATTAAAAAGAGGATTTACTTTGCATGATCCCTAAAAGAAAGATTTGGTTATTTGCTTTTATACCTCACTAGCTTTCCTGAACTTGGGTTTATTATAGGTAATGATTGTTTAAAAAGATGAACCCAGGTTAATAGCCTTCATTTTAGAAAGTTGCATTTAATAAATCTCTAAATGCAAAAGTTTGTCTTCATTTTGCACATACTGAATTTGTTTCCTAGAGGTCATAGTCCTATTTAAAATGTTTTACTTAAATTATTTTTAAAAAATTAATTTCCAAATTAGAAAAACACATAGTCTTGTGTTGCATTAATAGAACTTTAGAGGATTTGAAATACTAATATTCTTATTCATACCTATCCACTCAGGATGGAGAGCATTAACATAAGAGAAATCTAACAGTTGCTTTGTCCTAACAATTAGTGCTAAAGAGTGGACCTGGCCATTTTTCAAAAATGGAAGAAGTGTTAGTAGTTATGGATTTTTTAATTAGAAATGTAAATGGAACCACTCTTGATCGATTCTTAAAATCAACTAAGGATGTTCACTTGAATCTCAAAGTTAGTAAGGAAAATTATTTTCAAACTTTAGCTTGAATTTAACATTTATAAAATAGAAATAAGTTTGAAAACTATGGCAGAATCAGAGCCAGGGACTTTATATGAATGGGAACTAAATGCAGTGTAGGCAGTAGACCTTGCCCCACCCAGTGCTATCCCAGGATACAAACACCTGGTCTGAGTCAGTCTCAGCAGATGTGATGCATCCTACTGAAATATGTACTTGTGTTATAATGTGGCAGTGTAACCAGTTCGGTGATATGTGTCATTACCACCTTGCACCGGGAATTAAGGAATCATGAATGTGTAGTGGTAACATTTGCAAAGGGGGTATCTATTGCAGTTATCACATCTGTTGTTCATTACGATATTCTAATGGGAAGTCTTTTACTCGCTTCCACCCCACTCTTAAAGATAAGCTAGCAGCAGGTATGGGCTCATCTAGTGTGCCACCATAGTCACAAATATTACCACTGCACATACACAAATCAGACAAGTTCAGCATAACACACCACTCTTCCCCAGCAATGCTGATAGTAGGGATGAATCAGACCATTTTTGTATGTTCTCATCAGACTTTGTTTGGCTGGAACTCTGCACTCCTTACTGCTTGCATGTTTACTAATTTATTATTAAAATCCCTGTATTTGCCTTTGTTCCTTCACAACTAACACACTGGCCTCTGAATGCATGAGTTTTGTGTAAATGAGTATGTGCCTTAGCAACTAATATATCATTGGTAATGTATTGTAAGATCTTAACTGGAATTATTATACTTAGAAGCAATTTTACATTAAGTGGCAAAAATAAGGCAGAATATTAATATGTTGTATACTTAATTTACCATGATGAGCTCTTAGAATAATTTTATCCATTCTCCATATTATCTTTTTAATTATTCTATATGAAACTTCATTGTTGGCTTTCTAGTTGCAAAGTATGATTCTATGTACTAACATTTAAGTGGTTCATTGCAATCATGGAATTAGAAAGCTAAAATTCCAGCATTCCAGTTTTGGGGATGACAGTGTCATCTTCCCAGTAGTTAAACTTTGGAGTAAGAGCTTATGGAAGTAGAAGTCAGAGGGTTTGTTCTGAACTCACTTTTCAAATATTTGAAAATGATATTAAGCAATCGCCTGTTATTTATTTCATGTGTTCTCAACGTCTCAGGACTTTATCTCCTGCCAAGTCTCCTTCTTCATCAACTGGGTCCATTGCATCTAGCAGAAAGTACCCTTATCCAATGCCTCCACTTCCGGATGAGGAGAAGAAAGTGAATCGACAAAGTGCCAGGGTATGTGGCAATGTTTCTCCATAACCTTACCTAATCAGTCCTTAGCACTTCTCTGTGAATTCACAGTGTAAAAGATACATCTTCCTTCTTCATGAGAAAATTAAATATGAAAATTAGAAGATTCTTAGGGCTTTGGGGTTCAGATTTGTATTTGCAAATAAATTTAATCTGCATTGGTATATGCTGGAGATATTTGGTGCATATTAGTCATTAATATATACTTAAATTGTTTATTATTCATTGTAATTAATATAGTAAAACCTGGAATAGATAAAACCAAAGGATATATTTTGCTGTACCAGTTTTTTAATATTCCTGGAAATGCCAGAGACCAGATAAATTAGCCACTTTTCTATGCAAATTTGCTTGCTCAGCCCTTTCACTGGCTAACTCCTCAGTAGATTGTTAGAAACAGGAACTTATGACAGAAATTCAGATTATTGTCTTAGGGATGGGAGTGGAATTTGATACTGGGAAAGGGGATTTGAAAATCTGTAGTATTAGCCAGACTTGGTAGCACATGCCTGTAATTCCAGTGACTAGGGAGGCTGAGGCAGGATGATTGAAAATTTGAGATCAGCCTCAGCAACTTGGTGAGAACCTCAGCAACTTAGTTACATCCTGTCTCAAAATACAAAATAAAAAGGACTGGGGATATGGCTCAGTGGAAAAAACATCCCTGGGTTCAATCCTTAGTACCAAAAAGAAAGCAAGCAAGAAATAAAAGTTCAGAAAAATCTGTACTATTTAAAGAATACAGCAGTGTATGGCCAAATTTATTTATGTGTTTGTTTATTTAGGTACTGGGGATCAAACCCAGGGACTTGTTCATGTTTGGCAAGTACTATATCATTTAGCTTGCTCCCAGCCCCCCAGAGATCAAAATTTTTAAAAAATATAAAAGTATTTATCCTGTTAACAATAATATGATTCACAAGAAGTTTTATTTAGCTATCAAGTCTCTTTTTGCATTTTAATCATATACCACTTTCTTATGATATTCCTGGAATCTTATGTGAAATTTGAAATACAGTGCAGTTTAGAGAGGCAAACCAAACTTTAGAGGTTTAAATAAAAGATACAACCAAAGAATAATTATCTTTGTAGATTTTCAGACTCTATTGTGGTAAGTTAATACTATAAAGTTGACTTTCTCAGAGATAACATTAGAAAAAAAAAAAAAAAAGAAACGAAGCTTTAAAAGCCTTCACAGATGTATCTGCTAGTGAATACTAGGTTGCTAGATTTTTCTTGGTCTTCAAAGATATTTAAGAGACTCTTTGCTCTTCAACCTAAATTATGGGGTTCAAGATAATTATGGATCAAATTTAAACTCAGTCAATCCACATCCAATAAGAAAAGACAAATCATTATATGCATTATATTTTATAATAATAAAAAAATCTTTGAAAACAACTATCGTGTTAATCATAAAAAAAAAAAAAACCTCTCTATGTTAATATGGAAAGTGGTAAGCAAAACAACTCAGATTGCCAGCACTTGGCTTTCTAGCCTTAAAAAGGACTTGTTGATAGACGGTCATTTCTGATACATGATATTGAAATCTAAGGCTGTTGTCATTCTTCTCCTCCTAGGAGAATTGTCTAAGTACAGCACCTCATTTTTTTTTCCTATTAAATCATCTACTTCTCTGTTTTACTGCATCAACTTGGGGACATTGTTCAGCTGTTGTTATGCTGGAGTGTGGGTTACTAGAGATGACAGTTCCTCTGAAAAAATGGCTGGCCCATGCCCCTTCCCTGGGCTGAGCAGGGTGACTGTAAAGACTAGCTGCTGGGGGATTGGGGCTGTAGCTCAGTGGCAGAGTGCTCGCCTATCGTGTGTGAGGCACTGGGTTCCATTCTTAGCACCACATAAAAAAATAAATAAAGGCATGATATCCATCTACAACTACCAAAAAAAAAAAAAAGACTAGCTTCTGGGAGAGTTGCTTGAAAGATCTGATTTCTTCTTCTCACTATGGATTAGCCACACCTTTACGAGTCCTGCAGAATAGGCGGCCCCTGTTGCTGGGCTTTCTTTGTGGGCTGTGGAGACTCAGATAAGCAGACCTTCCTATCAGCAGCCCCTCTGGCACAGCCACACAGGCCTGGGCAAAGTTGTGCCTATTATAAAAATGATGTCTTGGCCAGTCTTTTCTCCTTTTTTCGTCACAGGGATAATCATAACTTTTTAGGTTGTCTCAGTGTCATTCATTTGTTCCTCTCCTTTCTTATGTAATATTCATAACTATATGCAAAAAGATACTTCAGCTCTCTGAATCCAAAGTGTTGTCTCTTTACCACTACAGACCATTATCAGGGTATTGATCCAGAAACTCTTTGCCTCAGACACCCCTGCCAGCCCCATTAAACTCTCCACCACTAGATGTCATCTACTCCCGAAGATACTCATAGTTGAGAGAAATCCTTTTGGTTTCCAAGAACAAGAGGATGGGTGTCTTTTTAATGATAAGGGCATACAAAGCCAGCCTGAGGTAGATAGCACCGAAGGCTTTATCACAGTCCTGAGGTGTAAGTCAACATGAGTGTTCAGAACAAGATTTCCATGAAGATTTGAAAGAACATCCTAAGGTAACCTATAGAAACATCTTCATAGTTGCTTCCTTTCCATTTCTTTCCCAGAAACCTATTGTATATACCATAATATGCCCCATGTATCCAGTAAAAATGGAATTTGGATGGGAATGGGTGTAATTTAAGTCACTCTCTTAATAGGCTTTCTTTGTTCATGTTTATAGTAAGTTTTAAACATCATATTGCCTGAAAATATGTTTCATCAGCTAGATTTTTTTTTTTTAATTGACCTTCCTTCTCTGGTGAATTGATTTACATTCACATCTGACAGTGCTAAAGTTGTTTGCGGTCCATTAAGGCAACTGCTAAAGATTGTAGAAATTAGATATGATCAGGCTCAGTGTATAGAACTGGTGACAGAAGCACAGAAAGGGAAAAGGTGAGGGAATGAAGGAAGGGACTTCCTGCCTTGCACTCATCCTTCTTCACTGAAGGGTCAGCTCCTGAGAGGACAGTGACGAAATTGCAGAGTATGTGGTCTGGTCCTATGGCTGTGGCCCAGGACAGTGATTCGTAAGTGGGTGGTGGTAGTGTTGATGGAATCACACTTCCCAGAAGTCAGCAGTTCTTAGCATTGACTGCACATTGGAATCATCTGAAGAGCTTTAAAAACATTCTCAGCCTAAGTCCCACACAGAGAGGTTATAATTCAGTGATCTGGTGTGCTGCCTGGGCAGTGGAAGTTTTAAATATTTCCTAGAGAATCCTGAGCATGTGTAGCTTACAAATAATATCTTTACAGTCTTTCGTTTCATTTGAGACAAAATATTTATTCAAAATTTTGGGTAAAATTAAATGAAGATGTAAAGTTGTTTTTTTTTTTTTTTAATTGAAAGGTGATATTCATTAAAAAGGTTGAGACACAGGCTTAGAGGAAAGAGCTAAAAGCCGAAGTGTTTATTTTATCCGTGCACTAGACATTGTAAGAGTGTGTTTTCACAGTCACGTAACTATGGATGGAATCACCAACTTATTCATCTTCCTAACTCAGAATATGTCTGCTTCTCCTGCTTTTACAACGTACAACTTTGCTTTTCTCTATTGTGCAGCTATGGGAAACATCCATTTGAGATCAACTGTTTACATGTGACACATCAAAACTGTTTACTTCAACTTTTATAGAAGCCCAGCCTCACGGAATCACTGCAAATCTATCTGCTCTTCAGAGGACACCAATACCCTCTGAGATGCCACAGAGGAGAGGAAGCTGTTTCACATCTGGATACCATTTTCTTTTTGTCATTGGCTTAGGATTTAACTGAACCATGAAAAGAACTACTGACATGTCACATTATAACACAGAACAATAAGGGTACTGGTATGTTAATGGATAATCCGCATGACAGATATATGTAGAAATATCAATAAAATTAACTCACATGACCCCAAATGTAGCAAGTTTCCTAAGGGACAATAGTGGTTTCAGAACTTCACATTCTGAAGCGCATCCTCATTGTATACAGTAATGCTATATGCATGAAGCTTCTGTTTATTGTTTTCCATATTTAAGGAAACAACATCCCATAATAGAAACTAGCATGCAGGGCTACGGCATATAGGATTTTTCTGCAGGACTTTACAGCTTTGAGAGGCCAATATCCCATATGCTAACTTTAAACATGTATTTTTATTTTTGTTTTTTACTTTTCATATTTATATAAGCATTCAAGGACAATTGTACATATGTAAACATTTTTAAAATTAAAAAAGCAGCTGTTACACACAAGTGTATTTTGCCAAATGCCTAAAAAGAGTCAGTCACAATCACATCATCCTCCACCATCCAATGGTCTTCAAAGAGTATAAGCAGATGATGTAAATATAGTGGTCAATGCTGTAAATGTGTCTCTCCATAATTGGTATTTGTTGAAAACATGTGATATCCCTTTAAACTGTGTGTAGTCTGGAGGCCGTTTTATTGAGTCAGCAAGAAACAAAATGCTCAGCAAAACTTCTGGCCTCCATAGCTTGCTAAAGCAGGAGTCCAGTAGTGTGGCTGCCTTGCTGCCTTGAGACTATGCTGGTGGTTGCTCTCTGGGCCCCCATCCACTAGCCCATGCACTTCTCTTCTGGGGGTACATGGTGCCTGCCGCAGCAGCTATTCTCTTCCACTTCCAGAGCATATCAACTAGTCTCACCCTGGAGGCCGTGAGCCCCAAGCAGTGTGTTCTGCTGAGGTTAAGCAGGTGAACCAAAGACAATCCAGACCACAAACTGCTGGTGAACTGGTAGCTTCCATCTTGCCAATACTCTAACCCTTCTGTGTAGCCTGAAGTTTTTTTTCCTTGACAAAACTTTTCAGCCACCTTTATCTGTGAAAGAATGACTTGTAACAAAAACAACTTCTACACTGTTTATTAAGGGTATTTGTTAACACTGGGATGTGAGTCCCAACAGGTCATTCTGCGCTCACCCTGGAGCAAGATGATGGATGGTTCTGCTGTCTGAGCTGGGAAGCCTCAACAGGGCATAAAGGGTTAAATGAAATCTAAAGCCACAAAGATGCAGCAACTGGAAAATTATACAAACAGCAGCAGAAAGAATCTGATGTCTTGAGCCCTGTCATCTTTAATCCATAGAAAAATGAGAAATTTATGTTCAAAGCCCTGTTTTTAAACCAAAAGTTCAATAGCTATTATAATGCCAGCCTGTCAGTCCAAAAAAAAATTTAAAAAAAAGGCACTCTAGTGAGGTCAGAAATTGATGGGATCAATCGTGATCTTTTGTGATGAAGTATACTTCTGATTTCCTCTTTTTAATTTTTATTTTTTTCTACATTTGCTTGAGAGGAAGGGAATCAGCTGATAAGATTTCAGGAATGCCTTCTAAGTTTGATTTCTTCTGGTAATGTACATGGACAAAATCCACTTCATCTCCCTATGTAATCACCCTAGTTGCCCAAACTTCCAGTTAGAAGACTGTGTTTCATCCTCAGTGTTCATGTCTTCTGTAGAAGCCCTCTCTTCTGCAAGTCTTTGAAAATGTTTGAAAAGTGGTTTCATCATCCAGAATTATATATTTAATTATCTAAACTTTGTGGAAAATAGCAGTTTTTCACAACAGGAAATGATGTGATTGTTGATACCTCAATAAAACAATCCGTCAGACCAAGGCTGGTGTGAGTGGTGAGCAGTGTTGCCACAGAGCTCTAGCCAAGGACAGAAGGGCAGACAGATTAAAAGATGTAGCAAATAAGGTGACTTGACCAAGATCATTTTAAATGTGCACTGAATGTTTTCTGGTATTGAGTGTATAAAAGGCTAATAAGGTTTATTTTGACTACAAAAGAGTTTATAGATTTGAATGTAAGGTGCCTCATGTAAATATCCTTCCTAGTTATAGTTCCATAAGCCCTATTTGAAAGAATCCACAAATGGCTAGCTACTCCATTGGTTATCTATCTTTCTCACCTTCTCAATTATTTTTACTGAAAATTATTATTTCCAAAAGAAAATAATTATGTGCCTTTTGGGAGATATGGTTGTTCTAGAGGTATATAGTTTGTAATCATACTCATTGGTAATAACCTTCTTTTGAAACTGAGTGAAAAGTGATTGGTCTGTTTGCAGAGATTATGATTTTAGAAATATAATAGCTTCAATGTTCTGTGCTGAATATCTACTCTATCTCCCGTGTTTAAACATTCTAGAACCGTTTGTGGAATTCTTTGACAAATTTTAGCCTCAAAGGATAGTTTCAAGAAGTATCTATATGTACACTCATGATTGATGTTCTAGAGCATTACGTCTAAATATTTATGACTTTTCATTCACTGAGGTAGACAGAATGGATCCATGGCACCAAATAAAAGCACAGATAATATATCTTTTTAAATATTTATTTTGGAGAGAAACTTTGAGGACACATTGCAGTTCATATCATGCAACTAATATTCATATTCCCCAGTTCAACATGGGATTATTACTAAGCTGAAAAGAGCATTTATTTGACCCTTACATTCCATTGTATGCCTTTCCCCCCACTTTCTGAAGTTCTGTGCATAGTTAGGACTTCAGATTGATAACCCTGCTGTTTGAGATGTTCCATTTATCCATATTCATCACAGTTCTGATATAAAAAGACTTTTAGATGTCTCCACTAAGAGTCAACATGGGAGTTGTGGAATGACAGGGACCCCTTAAAGAGTGGATTAGCTAGACTAACTGTTCTCTGCATCCAGCACTTACTCCCCACCCCGACTCTGCCTTCTTTCCTAGTACTGGGGATTGAATGCAGGGGTGCTCCACCACTGAGCTACACCCTCAGCCCTTTATGTTTTTAAATTTGAGACAGAGTCTCATTGAATTGTCTAGGCCAGCTTCAAACTCGCTATCCTCTTGCTGCAGTCTACTGGGTTACTTGCCACCATATCTGGCTCATCCAATTTCCTAAAATAGGAAGCAAAATCCTCCTCTGGAGTCACCAAGCTAGAAAATGACCCTCAGTCACATGCAGTCTGTGAAAAGGAAAAAGTCAGTATGTCTCCAATAGATCATCACAATGAGGGCTCCCAGACTTACTTTAGTGATGTGTGTGTGTGTGTGTGTGTGTGTGTGTGTGTGTGTGCGCGCGCGCGCGCGCGCGCGCGCATGCGTGCTGGGAATTGAACCCAGGGGCACTTTTACCACTGAGGTACATTCCCCAGCCTTTTTTATTTTTAATTTTGAGACAGATCTCACTAAGTTGCTTAGGGCCTTGGTAGGTTACTGAGACTGGCCTCAAACTTGGATCCTCTTGCTTCAGCTTCCTAAGCCTCTGGGATTACAGGCATACACCATCACATCCAGTGAAGTTGTATTTTTAAAGAAGCTCAGCACCTCAATTAGGAATAACCTACCCTAACAATTGTTATAAAAACTAATTGACCAGCCAGGTGCAGTGCCACATGCCTGTAATCCCAGCTATTCAGGAGGATGAGGCAGGAGTATTGCAAGTTTGAGGCCTCCCACATAATCCCTTCCAATTGACTAATAAATAAAAGATAGGGTTAAAATTCCAAGCCTATTTTTCAGTTTGGTATGGTGTTTATTAAGTGATACTGCAGTTCCTCTTTTTCCCTTTTGCTTTCAAAGACTTTGAGAATTGTTTTTGTGCATAAGGTCAGTTCAGCATAGAATTTCTGAATGTAAGATTGATATGGTTTCTAAAAGAAGCTAGTGAAAGATAAAATTAGATATTCTGTGTGCTTCTAAGGAGAGGCTGTGTTTGAATTCTATAACAAGCTCACAGTTCTCAATCTTTTCTGTTGAAGCCCTTGCATATTTGCATCATTTAATCCTGCCCTAGATCTTTTGTGGACACTTTACCTGTTACCTTTTTTCAGATTTTATTTATTTTTATTTTTTTGTTTAGATACCTTTGAGCCAGAGGAAATAATAGTATTTCTGTCACTTCTTTCAGTGTTTCAAAATCATGTTTGTTTATTTATTTATGTCATCCATTTATTTCCTGTTGTTAGTGTTCCATTTTTACCTTAAAAACACACACACACACACACACACAAACACATGCATGCACGGACGCATGCACAAACTTTATTTCTTTGTTATTCAACATGATAATAGATCCTAAAGAAAAGACTATTTTACTTATCTTAAAGGACAGGAAGGCTAGATATTGAGTGGCTTGTGTGTGGTGGGAGTGGAGAACAAACTGTGGAACTGTCAGGACTGAAGAGAGGCAAGACAGTTGCCTTCACAGCCCGATTTGGAAGCTGCTTGCTGCTGCCACTGGATGCCACAATATGGGGCGTATTGTAAATATCTTCTTCCAGTTGGTAAGTTGGCATGAATTTTCCATGAAACACTCTCCCATTTGCATTATAATTATCTATTTTTCCTTAACTTTATGTTTTCCTTTAAAATTGTCACCTAAATACATTTCCCTCCTTCAATGTATGGAGTCAAGATAAATTTCTCATTCTCTCTCTACCAGTTTAAAAGATTTAAAAAGCAACATATCCATGGAATAGGGTTTAATTTCAAACTCAAATGTTTATTTTCCTCTTCTGAGATACTTTCTGAATGGATAAGATTAATCTGATTTTGGATTCAGCAAAATATTTTCTCCTCGCACTGGAGAACTAAGCTTTCATAAATATCTTTCCCTGGTTATTACATTGTGAGGCACCTGGTCTTCGATTGTGGCAATTGCCTGGTGCAGGAGTCCCTCCAAGTTGTGTGAATGGGAGCTTTTAAAGTGCACCTGCTGGGAACTGCTGGCATGTGCTCACAGCATATGCTGTCAGGCAGGTGTTTTGACTACCAAGAGGAGCGGTTCTACCACTTCTGCAGGTGCAGAACAAAGATGGTTAAGATTTTAGAAAATGGAAGATACTATTTCTATTCACATTTTATTCATGGTTTTGTCAGAATTCTCAACATGGAACATCTTTGTTTTGTAAGCAGTACAACAAAATAAATATTCAAAACAAAAACCTGCCTAGTTAGTATTTCTGCCCCTTATATCCATGGCCTGACAAACAGTAAGCATCCTCACTAGGGGATTTGAGGGATGCTTCAGAACCTTGCTGTTTCTGAAGTAGCTCCCCCTTGAGTAGCTGTGCAGCACTTTCCTCCTAGTTAGCTTTCCCTGTCATGGAGGCTAGTACTTCCATGTGGAGACTGGAAGGACACCAGGGGTGTAGGGTGGGGTGGGAGGCATTGTTAGCCTCCCTTTGACACTTTAGCATGTATTTTGCAACTTGGAAAGTCACTGAGAGACAGGCCCTAAGGTGTGGATATCAGAATGGGGAGGAGATAAGTAGTAGTAAGATTTGAGATATCATGGGGCAGTTGTTTAGTCCTGGCTTAGAAGAACCTGAAAGCCAAGCAGGCACAAAAGCTCTAAATGGTCTCTAGGCATGTGGTAGGGAAAGAGATAGTGGGAGCCTAAGGCAGATTTGTGTGCTTTACAGCTTTCGCCAGTGGTGGCTCTGTAAGTGCTTCATGGTCCAGTGGGGTGTCCCTGTTGCATTGTTGGTAGAACTTGCCACATAACAGAGAGGTGCTTCAAGGGAAGCAGGATTTTGGTGAGAGGCATCATCATTTCATGTTCCAAGTTCCCCTAGAATCAAAACTTAGCAAAATGTGTGTTTTGTTCTTTTTGTTTTGGTACTGGGAATTGAACCTAGGTGTGCTTAACCACTGAGAAACATCTCTAGCCCTTTTCACTTTTCATTTCAAGACAAGGTCTTACTAAGTTGCTTAGGGCCTTGCTAAATTGAGACTGACTTGTGATCCTCCTGCCTCAGCCTCGTGAGTCACTGGCATTACAGGTGTACGCCATCATGCCTGGCTCTGTGTGTTTTGTTTGGTTTCATTTTATAAAAAGGCATACAATGAGAGTACACAGTCTTGTTAAGATAATGTGCATACAAACCATCAATCATAAAATTTCAAAGAAAATTAGTTTCCCCTTTATTTGTGTGTGTGTGCATGCACACACTAATCTGCATTCACCTGAGGGCTTAGCCTTTTATTTTATGAAGTTTCAGTCTGTGATTTGTTTTGATGGTTAAGCTCTAAAATAACACTAATTTCCCCCAAATCTACAAATATAGCGGTGCTAAGTTATATCAGATAACACAATACAGAGAGTGCTGATAGGAATTAATACTTAGTAATAAGACAAGAATTCCTGCTAAATTATGCATGTGTATCACTGCCTGATTAGAAACCCCACTTTTTTTTTCTAATCCAGCACAAAATCAAACTGTGATTCTACAACCAGTCTTTTTAATGGGTAAAAATGACCCAACACCTTTGTTTTGTATGGGGAACTTTTTTTCTTAACACTAACTTCAAAAGCTTAACAAAAGGATCTTTCAGAATAACTCAGCATGTGCTCCTTTTTAACTTGTAAGAAGACTTGTCCCTCTAAACTAGAATCCCCAACCGACATCTTTCAGAAACTGGGTGTTCTATTTAATCAAAGCAGTTTATGTTAGTCTGTTTAGGTCTGTGCTAGTGTTTTCCACATCTGCCATCCTTGAGGGGTGATTCCATCTGCACATGATGGAAATCACCCTGCAAGGAAGTGTTACTAGCAGTACGGTTTCACTTTTGGTAACCAGGTACTTATGTATATATATTAAGATTTGCATCATTTTAACATTCTCTCTGCTACTCTGCACTTCAGGTTCTTACGCTATTTTAAAAATAATTGGGTTTTGGCAAACACCAACTGAAATGTATATGGGACTGCTTTCCTGGGCAAGTGTGATTTGTTTTATGGCCATTCAAGTTATAAAATTGTTCTTGCATTGTAGGTAAACAAAATCTTGCTGTTTTTAAAGGTCATTGTAACTTGAGGTTCAAATTTCTGACGCAATTTTATTAGTATTCACTTCTGAAGCTAATAAGATACCAGTTTTCTATGTTACTCTCATTGTAACATCAATAAAGTGACTTTCAATAAAAGATTTATGTTATTTTGATGCATGACTCCCTTTAATCTCTTTTCTCCCAGCCAGATGCTCTTTCAGGTTAATCAAGATATTGTTACAGGGTGTTTTTGTTTTTGTTTTTCCTGTTCTACACAGTCCTAGAAGAGATCATTACTTGATAAGAAATAGAACAATCCTTTAGTAAAGCCTGGGTACTCAGATATGCTGAGCATTTTCCTCTACTTCCCAACTGCCTTGCTTCTTAAACACTTTCCCTCACCCTAATGAGGATTCATGTCTTGTACCTTATCCTACAGCCCAGGCAGTGGTGCTCACTTGTGCTGCATTCTAAAGCCGTCTTGGATGGGTTCAGTTTAGGTTCACGAGTTCATTGCCTACAAATGGTTCGGCTCTGGACTTTTCATCTCTTCCCACACATCCATTTTAGTTACCAGTCACTACACTGGCATTTGCAATTTCCTTGCCTTGAGCTCCTAGTCTGCACAGAAAAAAGTAGTCAAGTTCTGTGTTACAGTGTGAGAAAAATGGAAGGAAGTTGTTGATGGAGGGCTTGTATATTTATTATGAGATTTTAAAAATTATGGTGATCACAAAGAACTCCATTACTTATATTTGAAGCATATAATAATTCATTTATATGAGCACTGAAACAATGATGCACTCAGGTGAGGCAAAGCAAAGCCTAATCCAGAGACAGCAGAAGTTTTAGCTCACATGCCCCCTCAGGGGCTGATGGTACCACCTGGAATATCATGCTAGAGTCTCAACTCCAACTTGGCTCAGTAAGAGCGTGAGTTTTAACTTAATGACTACTGTGGTGCAAATCTATGCCGGTCCCCAGGAAGTACCAGGCCTCTGGCAGCCACATTTCTATGAAAATTGTGTGAAATGTGTTATGAGGACTTTGTAAATCATGAATCTTTTGAACCATAAGACCGAAGCACACATTTCCAAAATAAAATACAACCCTGAGTGGGAATGATCTGAGGAACTTATTTTTCCCAATAATTCTAAGAATTCAAGTTTGAGTTCACAGCTTTACCCCTTCCCAACTGTATGCTTTACTAGAAGATCAAACAGACTGAGAAACAGTTTTAAAGAAATGGTTGAGGCTACACTGGAAGTATACAAAGAAATGAAGCACAGAACCCAACATAAAATAGAAACAAAGTAGCCCAAGATTCTTTTGTAATGAAGACTGACTGAAAGGGGATGGCTACCTCAAATCCATCAAGGAGAAGGAAAAATTTTAACTGCAGACACAGACTGAAGAGGAAGCGCCATGCCATGCTTTTGGAAACAAACTGTACGAGCAAAAATAGAGGAGGTAAGACTTTTTTGAAGTATCAATAATTAAAATTGAATTAATTGATATAGAAGCATGGTTTATAATTATTTAGCACTTATCCAAAAGCAAATTCAGAACCATGATAGACGTAGCACATCTTGGGTTTCATAAAAGCAACAAGGTGGTTCAAATAAGGGCTGTGACCTTGGGTTAGCAAGGATGCTTTTTCCTAAATGCAAATGATCACCCCAAAATTTATCTTCCCTTAAACTATGTTCTCAAGATCCTGGTGAGTTTTAGCCGAACAATAGGGACTGGAACTCTTTAAGGACCATCCCTGTCTCTTTGTCCTCTGGACACCCTTTGGCCCATTTTTGGGCAGCCCAGGCTCAAGAGCAGCTTTGTGGCCACACATAATATATCTGGGATGAAACCTGGACTTACTATGTAAGATACAGCAGGACCATCACACCCTAACATGTAATCGAGGCATAACTACTTCACATATAAATTGCCTCAAATGCTTAGGCCTCCCCGAAGCTCTTCCCCAAGGTGCATCATCATTTTCCCACATTCCACATGTTGTGCAGGTCCTCAGTCCTTTAGGTGAAAGGGTTAGACCAATTTAGCTCCAAGTTCTTGGTTTCTGGGTTTCCAGCCTGCTCTGCATTTATCATTTTAGAGAACAGTTGTTAAGGAGAGCCGAATTTGAGGATTTTTGCCTTAGCCAATTAATGGTGTATTGTTTTTTCCTAAAAACCTTTGACTAGAACTAATTCCAAGAATTTAACTAGATTTTTTCTTTACTAATCCAAGGAACCTAATATTGAAGTTCTGAGCTTATATACTTGGGTCTCAAAAGAGTAGGACATTCAAAAGGAAGCAAAATAAAGGGTCCCAACATATAAGTCTATAGGTGATGATTAAATAGATATTTAGTCTTGATTTAAAAGCTTTATTTTTAACCTCCCACCAGGTGCTTGACTAGATTAGTATGGCTAAAATGCTAAAAAAATTAGAATGTCAGCATTAATAGTCTTCATATTAATATTTATTTTTACTTTGAAAAATATTGCCAACAGACTACAGCATAGAAAGCAGACAACACTTAAAGTCAAGTGGTAACAACTGCTTATTTCAATGCTATGTTTATGTAAAGAGAAGTGTGAAAATATTAGTTCAATTTTTGAGGGTCTAGGTCATTACCTTCTAATTTCTGTAATTGCTTTAGGTATCTTTTGCCTATTTAAATATCTTGTGAATAAACTGAGAATCATTTACTCAAGTCTTTATTGAGACTTGAGGATCAAGTCAGATTAGAACCTTGGCAAAACTATTAAAAAAGATTTTTCAAATTGGGGCTGTAGATACTAAACCAAAATAATCTTTGTTTTCAGTTTATGGTTATTTACTCTCCCTTTACAAGGATATAATTTAGTTACATACTAATATGAACTACACATATGTACTAGTGGGGGACAATAGGTTTGCTATGTAGTGAGTGTTTTAAAATAAATATTATCTAAGCTCCTCCCCCATATATAATATATATTATATGTATATATTATATATATTATATAAGTATATATAATATATATATAAATTAGGGTTGAAAAGTATTTATGAAATATATATCTTAGCATTTAGAAAACACATTAGTGAAATGAGGCTAAAGAGACTTAAGAAAACTTTTATTTTCATTAGTTGATAACTAATTGTTCATTTGAATGGTAATGCTCACATTGTGCCCTCAAGTAAGACAGATACACTGCCAGCAAGGAGGAACTATAATAGCATCATTTTTTTTAATCTGTTAAGCTTTCTTGCAAAAACAAAAACAAAAACAAAAAACAAACCAACCCCCCCCCCCCAAAAAAAAAGGCAAATCAGGACAGTTTTAAATTTAAGAATCAGAAATGCTGTTTCTGCTTGTTATACCAACACACCTTTTCATGTTCAGAACTACCAAGATGTAAGTGCTATCTCCTTTTCAAAGACGGGAAACTAAGACCCTAGGGGTTATCTAAAATAATCAAACCACACAGTAAAAGGTGCAGCCAGCATTAGAATCCAGATCTTACTGAAAGCGCATGGTTTAAAAATATTATTGTTTAAATTGATATTGATATATATATTCAATACCTGTTTATTAGAGACTATTTGGGAAAGTAGGAGGAAGGAAGAAAACAAACCCATGATCCTGATGCCAGATTAACACTTTAGGACACTCATTTAAGTCTTTTTGCTGTGTGTTTTTAAAAGCATAAATACATGACATAACTAAATTGGATGCATCAATATTTTTAAAATCAATACATCTTTGACTTTAAAATTGAAGCATACGTCTTATACAAAATTTGGAAAACACTGAAATGCATAAAGAAAATTAGTCATGAAGCATCCCATTAGCCAAAAATAACTATAGTTAATATTTTCATATATTCCCTTAGTCTTTTTCTATGAACTTTTTTTTTACATAGTTAAGCTTATAGCATATAAGATTCTTAAGTATAGTTTACAAAGGTTTGAATGGATGATGACAAAGAGGGACTTGGTGACAGTATTTGCCACTCAAATTATCCATACATTTTAAAAAGGCAGAAAATAATCACTCAATGTTCCCTGTCCATTCACAAGGCCATGAAAATATGTGTAAGTCTAAATCCCGTGCTGCTAACTTTCTAGGAAGGTAAACTCTAACATGGATTACTGTTTTTTTTTTTTTTTTTTTGCATTCAAGTGGGTGTATATCATTTACCGAAGAATGTTCCACACAAAACTTTCAACCACATTGAAAGATAACAATTGTAGCCTGATTAAGTGTTTCATATCTCATAATGAAACGTAAATAATGTGCCTTAAACATTTTGTATACTCAAATTTATAATGAAAGAGGCTTAGTAGGAAAATAAGATATGACTGATATTAGCTCAAGGAAGTTCTAGGTGGTATAACACACTTGATCTTACTAAGTTCCAAAGAATTTATTATCAAAACTAAAACCCAAACTTCAGTTGTGTGTAATGTAATAGACCTTTACAAGAGCTGTCAGGGGAAGTAGCCATGTAAGCTACACAAGGTACTGAAGGCAAAGAGTAAGCAAATTCGAACTCCAGGTGGAATGTTGATTGACTTCCAGCAGCTTCCTCTCAAATGGTCATGACACACTGAATGAACTAAAAGAGAGAAAAGCCAGTGTTATGCTACAGACCACAAAACACTTAGTTCACTATAGCTGATTTTTTTCAACAGTTTACATTTTAGTTCTCCAACTTGGAATTAAGGATTAACACACACACATACACACAACCTCTAATATATGAGTACATCATGGATGGAAAGGTTCATTTTTTTAGGGAAATGCTCTACTATAAAACCCAATAGAAAGCTGGGTGTGGTGGCACATGCCTGTAATCCCAGTGGTTTGGGAGGCTAAGACAGGAGGATTGTGAGTTCAAAGCCAGCCTCAGGAACAGTGGGGCACTAAGCAACTCAGTGAGACCCTGTCTCTAAATAAAATACAAAATAGGGGTGGGGATGTGGCTCAGTGGTTGAATGCCCCAAGTTCAATCACTGGTACCAAGGAAAAACAAATGGTAGCCAGGTATGGTGGTAAACAACTGTAGTCCCAGAGACTCAGGAGGCTGAGGCAGTCTCAAAGCCAGTCTCAGCAACTTAGACCCATTCTCAAAAAAGTGAAAGACTGAGGATGTAGCTCAGTGACAAAGCATCCTTAGGTTCAATTTCTAGTATAAAGGAAAAAGAAAAAGAAATACCCAGTGGGGTTCTTACTTCTTACTGGATTAAGACATTACTTCAATTGATAAAGGATTATTTAAATCCTGGATAATATTGAAGATTCTACAAAAGGTCACAGTCAAAGGTACCTGCCCACAAATACAAATAACTGGAATTTATACTGTCATATCATGTTCCAAATTGCACAGTTTGACCCCCTTTACTTTAATGGAGCATTTTTAAAGAATGTATTCCTTTAAAATCTGCTTATTAAAATAAACCTAGATGCAAATAAAACCTGAGTTTAGAAGCACAAGCATATGATGTGAAATGTTGGGATCCCCCACTAAACACACAGAAATAACTCTGCCCCTTCTATCAACTTTTTCTTTGACTCTCCAACACTGATAAGGCCCTGTGTGCTGCTAGTCCATGCAGCTGTTCCACAAGGCCAAGCTGATTATTCCTATTTTAACAGAAAAAGAAGCTAATGATCAGGACATTTACAAATGTCTTAAATGGCTCCATTTGAGGCCAAAGCCCATGCTTTTTTCATTCCCCAGTGCCCTTGCTCTCTAATGCAGTGACAGGACTGTCAACTGAGAAGCTAAGCTAAGGCACACTAAAGAGAAAACACCCTTAAATAGACGAAAGAAGCATTTTATACTTTCACATATACTATGCCTTTCCAAAGTGCACTGACAACCACAGTAGCTGTTAGAAATATTTTAGAATATTCAGTGATTACAGTGATTTCAATTCTCAAAGCGACTTTGTTTTTTAATCAATGGCTAAGCAAAAACATGAAATAACTAAGCATCTCCTTACTTTTGTTACACACATCCAGTGAATGATATCAGAGAGGGCAGTTGGTTATTTCACACTGGCCCCATCCTCTCTTGTTTAGTGTGGCTTTTCAGTAAAAACTTCCTTTAAATTGTTATTTAAGCTGGCACCTGCTCTTTGTTCTCAATTAAGAACATAGTTGTGCAAAGTGCAGGTTTGAGCTATTAAAGCTATTTCTCAGTCACTGAGATGGTTTGTTTGTAGAAGGGAATATCAGACACAATACCTGCAGCATGTGTTTTGAGGATATTTCTGACTGAAATCTTAAAACAGCCCAGTGAAAGAGGTACTACTATAATGACATCCTTCTCTTTATTCAAAAAGTTTCAAAGCAATTAAGAAACCATATAAGTGACATGATGCAGCTAATCAATGCAACAGGCTAGACTTGAACCCACATCTTTAAACACAAATCAGAGGTCCAACCTATAGAAAAAACTAATAGTAAATGAAATTAATATATTTTAGGGCTGAGGTTGTAGCTCAGTGGTAGAGCACTTGCCTTGCACACATGAGGTGCTGGGTTCGATCCTCAGCACCACATAAAAAATAAACAAAATATGTTTAGATGGTAACTCCTTCTGATCACTTAATCTCTGATTTCTCTGGCATCTTTAAGATGTTCTTAACATCTAAATTCAAAAGGGATGCCCATTTTTTGTGCACTGTATCCATCTACATAGCTCTTAATTTACTTAGACTTACATCATCATATGAGAAATTCACCATGCCTTGCTGACCAGTGTCCCGTCTTCGAAAGCTATCTGTAAAATAACACAGTAAAATTTATAGTTTTTTTAAACAGCTTTTCTAAAATCACCATCATTGATTATTTTAACACTAGGATGAAATTATAGTAACATATAAATTGTACAAACTGTCAACAAGGCCAAAGCAAAGATTTACTATGCACCAAAGTGATATCATAGGCAGAAGTTAACAGCTGTCTTTTTTTTTTTTTTTTTTTTTTGTGGAACTTGGAGGAAATACCTCAAAGTGAGTTTTAAAAAGCTGTGCAACTTCCAAGATCTTTACTTAATTGTGATGAAAGTATAAAATTTCAAACTTAATAAAACAGATATTGTTGAATTAAAGAAATAGATAAGAGTTCATATATATATATAAATTTTTTTTTAGTGGTCAATGGACCTTTATTTTATTGATATGTGGTGCTGAGAATTGAACCCAGTGCCTCATACATGCTAGGTAAGCGCTCTGCCACTGAGCCACAATCCCAGCCCTAGAGTTCTTAATATGATAAATGGGCTATGATAAAATATCCCACCCATTTCAGCCCACTTACAAAACAAAGAATTTATTTCAATTTTCAAAAATTTCATTCTAAAGAGAAATCACTCATAATCCCACTCCAATAAAAATTCTCAGGTTAGGGCTGGGATGTAGCTCAGTTGTACAGCACTCATGGCATGTACATGGTCCTGGGTTTGATACCCAGAATCACAAGAACAAAAAAGAAAAGAAGTAAAGCACAAATTAGCTCATTATGTTTTGGACTATTTTAGTAAAACTTATTTAAGATTATTTTAATGGCAGATTACCCACTAACCAAAAAAAATTCTGTAAAACAAAATTATCATACTACGTATATGTAACAGCAATGTCACAAATTGACTAAAGCAACTACTGAAGCATAGAAAAAACTGGGGAGAATAAAAGTTCAGAAGCACTGAGAAATAAAATGTCAACTGAATCCTTGTGGCTCTTGATGACCACAAACCTCACAGAACACACCTGTGAGTGCTCTCAGCTTGACACAGCAGGCAATATAGTCATCGAAGGTGATCTTTCCACTGGTGCTGTATCGTTTTGCAATTGAATTCACAGTTTGGGGATTCAACCTAAATCCTGAAAGGCAGAAAAGTCATCCATTAAAAGTTTGAAAAAGAAAAACCACTGAAAAATAATCGAGCACAATTTTTAAGACTGTGGACTTTATTTATGAACACACACAATTTCTAAGAAAATAAAAACGATCTTCAAATAGCACTTACTATTAAAGAAAAAACAAAAAAAACCCACTCTACCTACCAGTGAACAGAGAGTTCCAGTTAGTCATACACACCCATGGTTGTCAGCGCCTTCTGCAATTCTTGAGGATCCACAGTTCCACTCCGATCACTGTCAAAACTGATGAAGTGTTGTCTCCAGCCATTCAGTACAGACCAGAGTTCTTTAAACTCATTGAACCCCATTGTGCCAGACCTGTCTCTCTGAACTGTAATCAAGGATCAGAGCTTCTTTATTTTGTAACATTTTCTAATGATTAAATGAAAAAGGGGGGGGGTAGAGGGAATTCAATGTTCTTTCTGCTAAAATATTTTAAAGTTATTGTACATTTTTCTTGGTATGATAAAATAGAAAGGTTGATGATAGCACACAAAGATTCAATAAAAAGTACCTATGGAGAAAAAGCTCTTAGTACCTATTTTTACTATGGGAAAACTAAATGGTTTAAGTAAAAGGTAGTCTTGGTTCTGGAATTGTGTGCACTTCCTAGGCAGCCCAGGCTATGTTGTCTACCCTTCTGTCCTGGAGTCCTCTCTTGTCAAGTTCTCCCAGACCTAAGGATTTCACCCCTGGAAGTTGGACTGGAATGGACATCACTTCATTTAAATAAGTCCAACACCTGGGGTGTGTATGATCCCCTCATTGAAGGTCGGGTGTGGATCCTGCAGAGCCGTCAACACTAAAGGGAAAAAGCTTTTTGGTCCTTGTCTCCACACTTATTCTACTTTGATGCCTCCTTGGATTCTTAAACAACTGACATTCTGTTTACTAAATTTCCTTCCCATTTTTACACCAAACCATATCCTAAAAGCCAATTATTTCACCAAGCTTTTCAGGGATTGTCACTTGGTGTTTTAATTCTGTGATAAATTCCTTCAGGAAGGAAATTTCTTGTCAAGAAACAATACTCTAGACAACCATCGAGGTAAAGGATACATCCAGCATTGAAACCATAAGCCGACAGGTCTCCAGGTTAAAAGCTGTTAAATCAAGAAAAGTACAGACATATAAACACAATTTCAAAAGTTCACATTACATTAGCTATCTTCAGATTAACTAGTGATGTGATTATTTGCTTTTTTTATGCTACTCAGTTTATGTGGAACTAAACTATATTCTATTCTAAGTAGATTTTTCCAGATAAAAGGATTTCTCCTTCTAGAATACAAATTTGATTTTAACAATCTTAAAACAAATATTTTTTAAAAGTACTATATAGTACAGTTAAACTTTTTTGCCTTTAAAACTATAATATAGTGAGTCCAATTAGCCATAGGGGACCAAAATTATTATATCCACCATAGTTGTGTGGGAAGGCAGAATGGCTTTGTTCATAAGTTACCATATGTAATTTGCTCATAAATTACCATAAATAGCCCGTTTTACTATTTTTATGCTTAATCATTTGTTTTTCTTTCTTTTTTATTTAATGTTAGACACTGAGCAGTAACCTCTTACCTAAAATAATCTATGACCTCTTTTCATATATAGAAAGTTTATAAATGAAACCAAGTAAATGTACTTGTTAAAACTGTTTTGAGTAAGAGTACTCTGCAGTAAGAGCCACTGACCCCTGCAGTGGTGGCCACCATTCAGAAGGGTTTTTAGTTCTCCTACTGTTTATGAGCAATCTGAGGACATGTAATAGCGCGCTTATGCAGCCAAACCAGAATATGCTCAATGATTGTGGCCAACTGGTAATCTAAGAATTATGAAGTTAAAAATAGAGAATCCCTTGCGGCTTACACTGCATTCATGGAAATCAATTACTTTTGAGGAAATTTTGTGCAGGTACAAAGAAGCTGTATATCTAGAAGGCATAAGTAACAAGTGTCAAGTGGGAAAAGCTAGTATAAATTCTGCAAGTTTAAGATGCACACAGAACTAACCTTTTCCATAGCTTTTGCTAGTTTCTTTTATTTCCTCTACCCAAACGGAAATTAGAACACAATTGGACTAACTTATTATTACCATCTCCAAGCAGTATAAATGATAGTTTTCTGTATTTAATGAATTATTGTATTTGGCATATTCTCTCCCAGAAATAAAAGACTAGCAACTATTTCTATCTTGGTATTCAATATTCATTTGATTGACATACAATTTTCTTAAGAAGAAAGAATGTGTCAACACTTTCTACATTTTTTGGAAGGATCTTATGGATTCTTCATTCTGACTTTTAAATTGTGTAGAGGTATAAAGTCCCTTGAGTCTAGAGCAGTGATTCTCAGCTCTGGTGCCTATAAGAATCACCTGGAAAATTTAAACAATCCTGAACATGGGCTGCATCACTGAGTTCCAGTGTGTTTTAGAGCTTCTCAGAGGATTCCAGTTGGCAGTCAAGGTTGAGACCATACTCTACTCAAGTGTGATTCCTGGACCAGCCATATTAATAACACTTGGGATCTTGTTGGAATTGCAGAATCTCTATGTACATATATGATGTATTAATAAAAACCAAAAGTGGTGGGAAAAAAGGAATTGTAGAATCTCAACCCTTACCTAATAAAATACAATCAATAAAATCAGACTCTGAATTTAAACAAGATCCTCAGTGAGATATATTCACATTAAAGCAGCTGGCCCAACCTAGACCAATAGCGCATGGAAACTTGTTAAAGGTGACAACCTGGACCCATATCACATGGAAACTTGTTGGGGTGATGTTCTTACATCTTACCCTAGACCTCCTGAAAAAACATCTAGGGTGGGGCCCAGCAATCTGATTTTCTGTGATCTTTCCAGAAGATGCTGCTGCTGCTAAAGTCTAAAAACCACTGCCCTAGATGGCTTGACAACCACAGGACAGAGGTCACCATGTCTGGCTTACATCGAGATTTCCAAGGGGCTATGAGACAGCTTCTCTGCTTTCCAGTTCCATGAATGGTACCACCATCTACTCAAAGTTCACCCAAGACAGACACCTGGGAGTGTCCTCCATTCTCTTTTCTGATATTCAATCACCTTCTACATAGCTTCAGGATCCATTTTCAGTTTCATCGTCACTTCCTGGTTTAGTTAGCATTTCTGTAACCTATATGACTCCATGGAGACTCTAACATGCACCCTTGACTGTTTAACTGAACCACTGTCTCCCGGTTTAGTCTTTACCTTATAACCAGGATGCCATGTGCTTTCCTATATAAGATCCTCTATGTGTGTTCTGCTGTCATGGTAAAGGCCAATTGCCTTACCTGATTTGTAAGTAAGGTCATGCACGGGTGTTCCCAGTTCAGCTAGTCTTATCTTCATCAATTCCCAGACACTAGGCTTAGGGAGATTTTTGATTCCTTCCCTGAATGATGAGCTCTCTGGGTCTTTCATTATGTTCTGTTCTTTCTGCCTAGGGCAGTTTCCCCACCCCACTCACTTATTGGTCAGCTTCATTTCAGCTGTACTGTCACTTCTTCTCAGTTCAGATACTAATTCTGCAGGGAAAACTTTCCTGCCTCTTGACTGAGGTACCATCTTATAACTTCCCTTATCTAGACAAGATGACTCTGGGTATGCCTAGAGCAGTTATAGCCACTTTTAAACTAGTTCAGAAGGGGGCTGTGGGTCCTGATTGGCATATCCCTTCCACCCACCTGTCCACTCACTTGGTTCTGTTCTTTTTGGTTGGAAGCTGGGCTTAAAAGATTGATGTACAATTTCTGTGATAAAAAAACCACCTCACAAGTAGGGTGATTTATTACAGGCTAGCGGAAGACATTAAAGAAATCAACTAAATCAGAAGGTCCTCATGTTTCACAAAAGGTCCTCTATAATGCACTGATTTAAGGCCATCATTACATGGGGTTTTCTCAAATAAAATTCTTAAAAGGACAGCTAAGGATATATAATCTTCTTTGTTAGATTTTAAAACCTGCTGCACTTCTTCTATTACAAGTGTATAGAATAATAGTTTATGAATGACACTACCTCATATTGTTAAACCCTGCTGTTATAGGATAAGGTCTACCCATGGAGCCAAGTGATCCTAGGGTTTTTGACGACTGTTTCTTGCAATCTTGGCTGAAGAATTTCAAGTGAGTCATATATAGTAGCAGGTAGGAGTTTATCAGAAAGAAAGGAAAGGGGGTAAAGGAACACTATCATGGTAAAGAGTGGATTCTCTCAAAGAAGAGAGGGATATCCTGCTTTTCTAGTCCTCCAGTTTTATTGAGTCCTAGGGAAGTTTCCAGAGAGTCCTGCCCTGATCTACCTTTAGATTTTTGACTGACAGCAAAATTGCCTCAGACTTCCATGTCTCCACTACACATAATGTTATCCCATAGATGAGGAATTTTACTATCATAATGACAGGCTAAATATCCAAAGGCAACTCTGGGTCATCTTGGTCCTTGCTGACTGGTTCTAATTGGAACCTGTTCTTATAGATTTTATGGTTGGGGCTTTGCTTCTAATTGTCCTGTCTTCCTGAGTCCTGGAATCTGGTCTGCATAAAGGTCACTAAAGGTCCCCCTTCAGGGTTACCTGTTCTTTCTTATTGGCAGGGAGGCACCTTTGGGCTTCCATTTCTCCTGAAGATAACAGGTTATTTACTGAGGAATGTGACATATTCTACTAACTTAAACCAAGAGGAGGCCAGAGTGGCCACAGATAAATAACTTTTTAAAAGAAGAGGGTCAGCACAGTAGGCCCAGTGTATATAATTGTCCCCTTAAACCACTGTTGCCACAGCTCATGTCTGTCTGCTGTCACTGCTATGAGACCTGCCTTGTTCACCAGCTTTACTACTTGAAGTTAACAATTAACCTTTTAAATGTATTGCCTACAACAGTAAAAAAAAGGAAAAAACAGGCAAACAAAAACAATTAATCTAGAAAGTGCTTCTTTTGTTTAGGACCAGATTAAATGACAGAAATTTAAAAAGTTCTTTTGTATTAATCTCCCACCTAGGAAATAGTAGGTCGTATAAAAGAAGAAACACTAACAATAAAAACATAAGTAGTTCAAAGAGAACCATCTAGTAAATATGTCATGTCAAAGAGTCAAAAATGCCACTATAAATCCTCAGGTGTGAATTCTGGTTTGAGTATTTTTAATTCATAGCTTACCCTTACTGAAATCAAGCCCCTTATGATACTAAAAACAATGAAACCAAGGCTTCATTTTGATGTTCTGTCTCAATTACCAACTGGAAAAAAAGTTGGCAGGTAATGGACTTGAACTAAGACACTATAATCTATCCTAGAAATTGGTCATGGTCAAGACTGGATTTGAAAATTAAGTACACAGTAAGTATGCAGGATGATGAGAAGCCTGGTCAGGATGCAGCATCTCTGCAGTATTTCTCCATCTACTACTTGTAGCAGAGACCTCAGAAGGCAGGAAATGGAGGGAAAAACAAAATTACAGGGCAGCAAAGTCAGTCTTTGAGGAACTAAGAAGGGAGAGAAGAATGACTAGTTAAGGAGTTCAGAAGTAAAAAGGGTACTTTCCACTTGGCCTGAATACATTTTCTGAAACAAAAGAGGAAAAACCCGGGGGATATCACATAAACGTTCATGTGGCCAACAGCGAGTCCAGGGCTCAGAGATCAGGAATGCAGGACTAGCCACTCAAAACTCTAAGTGCCATCAGGCATAAACAAAGTAAGCTCTTGGCAAATAGTCAGCCATGACTATTAGCTCCTACCATTAATAATACCTGACCCAGCAGATTTCATTTCAGTACCTCAACTTGTCCTCTTGGCCACCCAAATTGTCTCACTAGTTTGAATGGTTCCAAACCCACTAACCTGGTAGGTAGAATAGAATGACTTATTTAACTGTTTCCAAATCAACATTTAGAAATAATAGTCGTAAGTTAGCTTTTGCAATTCTAAGCTTGGTTGAATCAGGAAAGCTCAGTTTCCTTAAAGGCTATAATGTCATGTAATAACTAATGTATAAAGAACAAGAGGACTTTAAGAGAAACTTTGGAACTTGTCAACTTACGTTTATATCCTCCAGCAATGCCCGATTGTGTCAGACATCTCTGCAATTCATCAGCATCTATTTGCCCATCCTTTTATGAAGAACAGGAAGAGGGATCACAGTTGTAATTTGTATTTTCAAGTTATTTGTTTACCCTCAATATTCAATGCAGCAATACTAACAAAGAAAAATGAGTATTATCATGCCCCCCTTCTTTTTTAATAAAAAGAATGTCTTCCAAAAGTGGGCAATCTTTTCCTCATCCTAATTCCAAACATAATTTAATGATGAAAGAGAGCTTGTGTTCGCAACTTTTGTTCTCTCAGTCAGAGCTAGGAAATTGCCCAAAGTAAGCATTTTAAAATAAAATGATTTAAGGAGTTGTTTAAAAATTTTTATTTTCTTTTTAGGGGGAAAGAGCAGGGTACACAGCAGACATCAGTAAATAAAAGGCCTAATTCAAACAGAAAGAGACTCTTTGATCACCTTATGAATTAGTGAATTTTTTTTTTTGTAAAAGAGCACAATTAGACCTAGAAAATATAAGTTAGGCTCCCGGTTACCTGCTCACTGACTATACTAGGTCAGAACTAGAGATATGTGTAATTTCTAGAGATTTTAAAATAGAATATTTAAATTCTCAAGTTTTGAGTATAATAGGTTACAAATAAGGAGAAAGAGTAATAATTTGATGATGAATATGCTGAATACAGGCCAGGGCTGCTGAAAGCTAAGCAGATAGGGTCACTTACACACTGGAGGCTCTAGCAATCTAAGGATGCTAGTCTTGAGGCGTGCCCTGTCTTGTGGTTTCAAAGATACAGATCAATAAAAGATTAAGCAGATACTCAAGAGGAAAGTCTTGCAGTTTTAGACTCAATTTTCCATTCAAGTTCTCAAAGCTGTATTTCTTAGAGTGTTACTTTAAAAGGTGATCCATAATATGCTGTAGCATTTTTTCATATTATGATTTTGCTATTTCTAGCTTTTTACCAAAACAAGATTAAGTTGAATTCATAAGAATAAACAGCTCCTCTGGGTGTGTCTGAGTTATGTAACAGTGTATTTACTATACTCAGTGACCCTGGAAGCTAGGTAAGTGTCTTCCCTTGGGGCAACCCAGCAGCTGTCATACAACTTGGGAATGCAGAGAAGTGGATCTTGGGGAGTTGACCTGAATTCTTTCTCTGGGTCAATAGGCCACAACACCTAATAAGGATGTGGGAGAGCTGACCTAGTAACAGCATTTGCATCAGAGAGAAAGTAAACTGCTCACAGGATTAACTTCCTGATACTGAGAGTAGTAATTTCTTATTTAGAAGCTTATGGGTTTTTACCATACATACCTATTTCCTAAGGATAGGTAAAAATTAACAATCAAATTCACTAGAATCTGGCTACATAATTACTAATACATGTCTTTAAGTTGTACAGACCAAGGTTTATGTACATCAGATCTTGAATTTCTTCTCTTGAAACCCCCCTGGACTCACAGCTCAGTTCTAAAGACATTTTCTACCTTACAGATCTTCAAGTATACTTAGAATCCCTACTCTGTTCAATCTTACCCTCATTCAGTCACAAGCTTATTTTCCAACTCAGCTAACTTAATTAAGTACAGATACTATTTTGTCTTAATTTGCTCTGAATATTCAGAATAAAGAACTAAAATAAGAAGCTAGAATCCCCCTACTCAAAGAGGCTGAGGTAGGGATAGAAAGTTTGAGGCCAGCCTGGGCAATTCAGTCAGACCCTGTCCCAAAATAAAAAGGGCTGGAGATATAATTCAGTTCAATTCCCAGTACTACAAACAAACAAACAACTGTCTTTCTTTCTATCTTCCTTCATACAGGCAAAGAGATTCATTTCCAGGGCAAAGTTCATTTTTGTGTCACTATATCAAAAGGTCACACAAATGTGAATCTGACAGTTTTTTAATATTAAAAGGAAAAGCTAACCTGTCCAGCAACGGAAGCGAAGTAACCATACAGTGGATCCTGAGTTTGTCCTGGAAACGCAGGCCCTCCAGGAGCCCCTCCATACTGTGCAAAAGGAAACACAAATGCATCATTCCGCTGAATCAAGTTGTATTCTTTCACCACAGAGAGAGCTTTTGTGCAAAGCCAGGCAACTGTGTGCTTGCCCTTCACATGACTTAGCTCCCCACCACCAGCACACTCTAACCAGCAATCACCCCACCTCTTTTTTCCACTCACCCTTTTATAACTTAAGGACTGGTGACTTGGACCCAAACTGGTTTTCATGAAAGTGAGAGCCTGTATATGTGAAGTCACTTTAAAAAGCCCTTTTAAACTGCAGGTTACAGCGATGAATATAACCTAGGCAAGGGCAGAGCTCCAATTGTTTTCCTTGTTTGTATAGCTTTTATGGTGTTTTAAAAGTGTTTTAAGTACTAGGTATGGCTGGAGTTGGTACAATGCTGAGACAGGTGTGGCCTAGGGAAGAGTTTGGGACAGGTTATCTCTCAGGCGGGGCAATGTAGTTTCAGAAGGAGCTCCCTAGACGATGCGCTTCCTTGATGCCTGGCCAGGTAGACTTCCTCCAGGACTTTTATGCTCACAAATTTTCCCTGACCTCCGCCCTCCTGCCATCCTCCCTCACACTTTCTTTTAAAGGGATGAAGACAGATCTCAGGACCATTCTAGATCAAAATGGCTGTAGTTGCTTTGGGGGAAAACCGAGAGGGAGGAAGAGGAAGCCAACACCCCACTTTCACAATTTCATGCTGCGTATCCGAGAGTCACAGGGTGGGCTTCTTGGATCCCATTTCACTCGTGCCTTGGTCCCACGGGGCCACCCAGGAGAAGGGACCGGGGGATGGATGAAGAGAGAGGCGGAAACGCAGGGGCCCGAGACTAGGCGGGGAGCGCGCAGGGAGAAGTCAGGGCAGCAGCCCCGGGATCCGCGCGGCAGCGCCCCCTCCCCGCGGGCCGCAGCGCCTCCAAGAACGGCCTGTCGGCGTCCTCGGAGCCCCAGGCTCGCGCTGGGGCAAGCAGCACTTACCCCACCTGGGTAGTACCCGCCGCCGGCGCCAGGGTGCCCCGGGTACGCCATGGTGCAGACTGCGCCGCCGCCCAGTGCGCCTTGCCTCCCCGCCCCGCGCGCGGGGCCGCCCCCGAGCGCACCACGCCGGCCCGCGGGGGACGCGCGCTGCAGCCACCTCGGTCTCCCGGGTGCTCCTCGTCGCGGGCTCTACCTGACTAGCGCGCTTCCAATTCTTTGCCGTTTTCACGTCAAGGCTATGCATAATTGAAGGTCCAGTGGTGACCTAAGATCTGCGATGAAATTCACACATGGGACTTTCTTCCCTTCGAAACTAATGGCACATTCCAACACCACTGCACCGCCCGGGGAATTCATTTTTTTCCCCCTTCCTACTTGGCTATTTTCTGGCACATTTGTTATTTTAAATAACGTTATTGGCCAGGGCAGACCCGCTATGAGCAGCGTTATGGGGAAGGGCCTGAATGCATTAGAGCAACTTTATGGTGCCGGCGGGTGAAGGGGCGTTGAAAGATTAAGGAAGCGCCTTTGGAAAACAGGAATAAACTTCTGGAACTGTGTGTGCAAGGAGGCACTTGGCTTGCGTTTGCACAAGTCATTGAACAACAATGGCGTTTTTCCCTGTCATAGGGATAAATCATCACCGGGTTAGGCTGGGCGTAGCTCAGATGCTAACTAGGGAAGACCGGAGTATTTTCTGGGGAGAGTAGCCTCACCCAGATCGTTCCTAGGAAAATGAAATGTTTTCATGCAGTAAATCTGGATGATTCTAGTAAAACCAACCCCTTTTCCCATAACTGCTGAGCTACATTTTATACAAGAAAAGTTTAGAGCAAACTAAGGGCACAGGGCGGCCATGTAGTTGGTATCAAGTCAAACCCTGGATTGGTGGAGAGCAGGTTTAATCTAGGTGCAGCAAGTGCTGCCCAGGCAGACCTGACCTTAAGGAAGGTGAGAGATGGGTCCTTCACCTGAGTTTTTCAGAAAATATTTATCAGCTGCACACAGTTTTCTTTTCATCTAATTGAACAGTCAGAGGCAAGACACGAGATTTAAGTTTGGTTTTGTTTTATGTAATTTTGATAATTCAGAAAAATGCTCACTTGTCTTTGTTAAGGACTAGACAATGTTTTTTTTTTTTCTTTCTGACTTTGAGAACTGTGTTAATAAGCAAGACTCACAGAATTTGCTATGAAGTTTGCACTAAAAGACCGAAAAAGTCATCAACATTTAAAGAGCACCTACCAGTAAATTACTTCTCATCTTGGTCCTAGGGGTTCCTCCATTCCAAATTCATTAAGTTCATTGTTTTCCCTTCAAGTGTAACCTCCTTCCCAAGTTCTCTTTTTGGACACACAAGCTCCAAAAATTAAAGTTCCAAATAGAAAAAATTCTTATTGTCTCAGAGCATGTTGTTGCCTTTGTTATCTTTGAATCAGGAAGTAGACTGTTGCTTTCAAATACCATGGTGATCATCAAAGTTAATTAGGTGATTTGAGCCCTTTGGCCCCTATTTTGAAGCTTTAAACAACAGAGGATCTGGGTTAAACTCAAGAGTTGAGTCTAATCGCTCTTTCAGTATGCAGGTTTGAAAGAAGTGTATAGCATGTAAAATATTGGTAAGTAATACAGAATTATTTTATGGATAAATGACTGTTCTAATTGTCATTTCAGTAGTCTAGACATCTTCCTACCTACCCATACTAAAGAATCCAACTTGTGTTTATGTGCGGGCTCGCGCACTGCATGTGGTGCTGTGGCTTGAACCCAGTGCCAAGACTTGGGGCCTTGTGCATGCCAGGGGAATGCTCTACCACTGAGCTATACCCCCAGGCCAAGAATTGTATTTTAATGGAGTATAAATTCTTATACTGCTAACAAATTGGTTAAGCTGCTGCTGTTTTAGTTTCTAAAAAATCTGTGGCAATTAATGACAACAAACCATATTTGTGTGTATATGGGTGTGTGTGTACACATATATATGCATGCATGTATATGTACTTTGTGTGTGTGTGTACTCACATATAGCATTTTACATATTTGCTTAATCCTCATAAAACCCCATGAGATAGGTGCTATTTTTTATCATCCTCAGTTAGAAGTTGAAGAACAGAGGAGCCGAAAGAAGGCAACCAAGTGGAATGAACACAGAACTGAGCTTTGCTGCCAGGCTCCGACTCCAAAGTCTGTGCTCTGCACCCAGAGCAGCAAGCTTTTAAGGGTGCAGATACTAAATATTTTAGGTCATATCCTTTCTGAAGCAACTACTCTGCTCTTATAGCCCACAAGTATCTGGGGATGGTACATAAATGAAAAATGTGGCTGCATTCCAATATAACTTTATTTATGAACACCAAGGTTGAATTTCCTATAGTTTTTGTATGTGATGAAATCTTCATTTTTTCCCATCCATTTAAAAATGTAAATATCATTCTTAGCTTCCAGGTGTACAAAAAGAAGAGGTAGGTCACAGCTGGCTGTCAAGCAATAGTTTGCCAACCACTGTAGGAAAATGGCTTATGACTCAGGGAATATAGCACTTTAGCAAATGATTTGCTGACTTTTTAAGCCTATGAGTAGCTGTGTCTGAGTCACCCTGAGGAATGGTAACCTCCCTGGGGTGGGGTCTTACGAATAGAGTGGCTACTTCAGACCTCTTCCCCATTGTCCAGTAGGATAATCAAGAGGAACACTGTTATACTGTGTCTTGTGTCTTGCCCTATGCAGTAGTAGCCAGGGGGCATGTAAAATGACAAAGCTGAATGCCAGGCTATCTTTACATCCTTGTTCATGGAACATGGGTTCTTTTACTGAATGTTACAGAAACTAAACAATTCAGGAAAGAATAAAGACTCAATAGTAACTCTTAGAAAATACAGATGCAACTTTCTTTTATGGTTTTAGTATTCATTCCAATAGAAGGTGTGGAGGTTCAGTGAAAGAAAAGGTAACTTTCTAAGTTCTTGGTATGTGCCAAGAGTTTTTTACTAGATGTTTCCTTATTACATCTAAACCACCTCACCTTCTAAATAATTGTGTTTTATAGATTAGGAAATTGAGGCATAAGTAACTTTCCCAAGGTCACATGCCAGTTTTTGATTCCTGATCTATAAGTCTAAAGCACAGGTGTTTTGAAGTAAAAACAATATACAAAGACACTGAACAAAGCTTAAATTTCTTTCCCTTAATTATATTGCTTCCTGAGAAATTAGGGAAAAGGAGAGGCTACAGAAAAAGTCTTAAAGATAGGTAACCCCTGCCTCAGGCAAGATAAAACAAAAAAATTAAAGAGGGATGTTTACTTCTGCTATCCTAAATATAGGGTAGAGAGAGTCCACTCTTCCATTGTGTCCATTTTGATTCTGAACCAAATAAAAGCCCCAGTGGAATAAGAATTCATTCTTATCCCTATACCTCTAATTTGTGAGTTAAAGAAACTGAGTGACAGAGCACACAGCTATATATGTACAAAGTTACAAGAGGATTTTCTAACTGGTCTGGACAATCTGGGAAGCTAAAATACAGTGCTATTTGTCCTAACAATTTACTAAGTCCTATAGAAAGATGAAAGGAATGTGTAACCACTTCATTTGGATTGAGGGTTGTGGCAGCAGCCTGACTTAGGGAGAGAGCTATATCATGTTTATAGATAGGAGATGGATCATAGTTATTTTGGGAAGTCATTATAATCACAGAAACTTTGGTGATCATCTATGTCAATCATGCTGTTTCACAGATTTAAAAAAAAAAAAAAGAACCTGGGAGAAGCAAACACTAGTCCAAGTTCTCCATCCATCTGATGTAATATTTTATCCTTCCGAATTAAAGATAATTTTTGCTTCTTAGAGAGTGTCATGGTTTTGATCTTAAATGTTCCCCAAAGGTCATGTGTTGAAGACTTGGTCATCAGCCTGTGATGTTCTTGAGAGGAAGTGAAACCTTTAGTAGGTGGGGCCTAGAGGGAGAAAGTTAGGTCACTGGGGACATACCCTTAAAGAAAATATTGGGACTCTGTCCCCTTCCTCTCTTTTTGCTTCCTGGTTACCATGAAGTGAGCAGTTTTGTTCCATCATGCATTCCCCACCATGGTATATTGCTTTGCCAAGGGAACAAAAAAACTACAGAGTTAACCAACCTTAGACTGAAAACTCTGAAACTGTAAACCTTTGTTTCTTATAAGTTGTGTATCTCAGGTATTTTTTTACAGAGATGGAAAGCTGACAAACACAGATAGGATCCTATTCTTTCCTGGTATACCCTCCCCAATCCATTTCTGTTCATGTTTTCAAGACAAAAGGCAATGTGGACACTCCCTTGTGCCTGGGAAAAAGGTAACATAAGCATTACCTATAATACCCAAGCAGAACTTCCTTATTTAGATAGGTGGTGAAAGAAACTATGTAGTTAAATAACTGCAGGTGTTTCATTCTTTCCTGAAGATGAATTAATTGCAGGTCTAATGTATTTGGGAGAAATAAACAATGACAGTTGCCAGATTAAAATTTCAACTCTCTTTTAGTTTATGGGTATGGCACCTCATGACTTAAAGACTTTTGCCTTAGAAACTCAATCTTCAAGTATGAATGAATGATAGCAATCAAGGTAATCAATCAATACAATCTCCATTTTCTTAAGATTCTGAGGAAAGAGTGTGAAGACTGGGATATTAATTTGGGAATAAGAGAAAAATTTTTCCTATTTTTGTCCAGAATAAGAGCTCAATTAACACATAATTAGATAATTATTTCCAATGTATATCAACACTCCATCACTGGTGTTTTATTGCTTGCACAATAAGTGTTTAACACTTCTTGTCACATCGTGGGTGATGATGAACCATCAACCACAGTGTTCAATATAATTTTCTATCATGATGGAAATAGTCTATATCTGTGCCATCCATAAACTAATAGTTTGTGCTACTGAGCACATGAGATGAGGAATTTAAGTTTTAGTTTCAATGAATTTAAAAATAAATTTAAATTTACGTAGCCTTGTGGCTAATGACTACCCTGTTGGACAGTAGAACACTTTCATTGTGCTGGTTGCTTCCTCCTTGGATCTCAAGAATTTGTGGGAAAGATTTTTTTTTTCTGTTCCAGAATAGAATGTGTTTTAGAAATCAGAATATTAAATTTAAAGCAGTTGCCTAAAATAATGGACACCTATGTAGCTCCATTGCTATCAATTATAAGGATTAATTGTAGGATAGAGAATTACTTTTTGATAAACAGGGTATAAACAGGGAGGTTAAGGAACAAATGCAAGAACTGGCTATAATCATCCCTGAGGTTTACACTGATTCTCAAGCCTCTACAACTTCTGTATTCAGATACTAACCAAGCCAGTCCCTGCTTCAGCTTCTGAGACCAGCGGTGCATTTAGGGTGTGATGGCCACTCAAGCCTCTACAGCTTCAACTTGTTGCCATCACCATATGCAGGACCAGTTAGAGAGGAAAATCTTGAATGCTGGGGCTGTGTTCCCAGGTGGAAAATCTCTTGTGTTCAAATTCAAGAGTTTCATGAGGATGAACGTTCTTAATGCCACTGGACCAGGGTGGTACATTCAGTCAACTCTTATAGAGGTTGTGTTCTAGAAGCTGGTTGTTATGGGCTGTGTTCTCCCATAAAAGTCATTTCGTTATGGTTCCCAGGCAAGCCTTTGCAGCCTCCTCAAAGCCCTCATTGCTCTTCTGTAGAAGCCTGGTCCTAGATCAGGACAGAGAGGAGTAGGGAGGACCTGGAGCTGATGTCCCTCCCATTTTCGTCCCCATCTCAGTCCCTTACCCTACCAGTGTTGATGTCACAAGGTCTGCACAGTATCAGCAGTGCAGTGAGACCAGGGGGGAGGGGCTGGAAAGGGGACCCGTCTCCATCACTGGATTAGCATGCGTGGGGTGAGTTGGAGGAGGAACAAAAACAGAAGTTCC
The DNA here is from genome assembly GCF_021218885.2 of Marmota monax. Lineage (NCBI taxonomy): Eukaryota > Metazoa > Chordata > Mammalia > Rodentia > Sciuridae > Marmota > Marmota monax. The sequence goes on along the minus strand of NW_026693851.1, from coordinate 2,879,184 downwards.
AAATTACACCTCTGGGAAGGAAGAATGACCGCTCATGACTCCAGGAACTTGGGTGGAGTAGGTATTTCTAGAAAGTCAGAGCTATAAAAGTCTATATAAGTCAGCTATATATAAATTAGGAATAAATTGGGATTTTTTTTTCCTCTCTCTTTTTTTTTTTTTTTTTTAAGCAGCACTGTGGTTCAAACCCAGGGCTTAAGCATGCTAGGTGAGTGTTCTACTACTGAGTCACGGTCCCTTGAAATTTCTTAATTAAGAGTTAGGTATTTCTTGGGAGACGATGTAGCTCAGTGGTAAAATATACTTGCTTAGCATGTTAGAAGCCCCATCATTAAAAAATAAAAATAAAAAGTTAAGATTTTTTTTTTAATTCATCTATTTTTACCCCCAGAAAGTTACTTGCCTGTTTTCATAGAGTTGGAAGTGATAGTAAAGCTGAGGAAGATACCCGGGCTAGTTGATTACCATTTCTGTTTTTTGTCTAAGAAGCCACAAATTGTGATATTACTATTTTAGTAAACAAGGATCAGGTAAGCAAAATTTTAATGCTGTGTTCAAAACTGGTTTATTACATGCCAAAAAGCAATTGTTGCCAGGCGCGGTGGCGTTCACCTGTAATCCCAGTGGTTTGGGAGGCTGAGGCAGGAGGATTGCAAGTTCAAAGCCAACCTTAGCAACTTATTGAGGCACTTAGCAACTCAGCCAGATCCTGTCTCTAAACAAAATATTTAAAAAGGCCTGGGGATGTGGCTCAGTAATTAAGTAGCCCTGGGTTCAATCATCAGTTCTAAAAAAAAAAAAAAAAGCAATTGTTTGTCAAATATCTAAGATTCTCGGTAAAACCATCAATCTTTCTAAATCTAAAAGCATATTATCAGAAGAACTAGATACATTTTAGATTTAATTGTATTACATGTTTTGTTGAATTTGCTGAATTATTGTTCTGTGAAGGAAACTGTACTGTTTCCATTTTATCAAAATGGGGAATGGGTGGGTAACTTAATAAATTACATCTAAGAGCAAGTGTCAAAAGGGAGGCTTTTCTTTGGAAAATGAAAGTAATTTGAGGGGAACTGACTTCTGGTGGAAGCTTACTATTCTATGAGCCTGTACTAATTTTCTCAGTGGGGAAAACCACTCACCATTCCTGTATTCCCTTGAAGGCTGAGAACACATTTTTTTCATTCTTAATTAATTTCCTTTACCATGATTATTAATTTCTAGGCTTCTGTATTAAATTTTGGCCAACCCACAAAGCATTTAGCAAATATTTTTATAAAAATAAACTTTACGGATATCCCTAATCTGAAAAAAATGAGTCATTAGAATTATGTAGATTAAGAACTTTCCTATTTTGATTAATAGAACATCAGAATTGTGTGGAACTCTGTAACATTATATACTATCTTTTCCTTACCTGCATCTTGGGGTGAGGTCTTACAGGTAGAAGCTGTGATTCTTAGAGGAATGTATCCTTGCAGTGTGGCCAAATGGAAGAATCAAGAAGTGTAAACTGTAATAGCAGATGAATCACATTACCTTCTTGATCCCTGGTAATCAGTAACCAACTATAATCACTTCCAGCAGTTAGGCAGACTTCCCATAGGTGCCAGAAAGGCTTTCTACAAAATGTGTTTGCTTCAGGGTTAGAATGACTCTAGCTTAAAGCAGGAGCCAACAGCAACAAGCAACAGCATCAAACATACACATGAGGCAATATTTTAATTCCTTTGGAATTTTTACCTTTTTTTTTTTTTTTTTTTACTTCTAGCTTTATAAGAGTCTTCTGAAGACTGTGCATTGCTCCAACGATGGGTGAGAGCTGGGTTCATAGTGGCTAGTGAGGGCCTGTTTTCAGGAATTTTGCCAGATCATTGTTAAATATTGTTAGTATTATAAGCTAATTTTTTAAAAAAACACATTTATTTGTTTTTTTTTTTAGAAATATATGACAGTAGAGTGTATTTTGACATACTATACAAGCATCCCATTCTTGTGGTTGTACGTGATGTGGAGTGACACTGGTCTTGTATTCATATATGAATATAGGAAAGTCATGTTCAGTTCATTCTACTGTCATTCTATTCCCATCCCCCCCTTCCCTTCATTCCACTTTGTTTAATCCATTGAATTCCTATTTTTCCTTTCCCCCTTATAGTGTTAGCGCCCTCATATCAGAGAGAACCTTCAGCCTTTGGCTTTTTTGGGGATTTGCTTATTTCAGTTAGCATGATAGTCTCCAGTTTTATCCATTTACCATCAAATGCCATAATTTTTTAAAAAAAATCTTTATTTTGTTTATTTTTTAAGAGGGAGAGAGAGAAGAGAGAGAGAGAGAGAGAGAGAGAGAGAGAGAGAGAGAGAGAACTTTTTAATATTTATTTTTCAGTTTTTGGTGGACATAACATCTTTATTTTATTTTTATATGGTTCTGAGGATCAAACCCAGTGCCTCTGGGCTGGGGATGTGGCTCAAGCAGTAGCGAGCTCGCCTGGCATGCGTGCGGCCCAGGTTCGATCCTCAGCACCACATACAAACAAAGATATTGTGTCCGCTGAAAACTAAAAAATAAATATTAAAAAAATTCTCTCTCTGTCTCTCTTTAAAAAAAAAAACAAACCCAGTGCCTCACATGTGTGAGGCAAGCACTCTGCCACTATGCCACACCCTTGCCCCACAAATGCCATAATTTTATTCTTCTTTATGGCTCAGTAATAGTCCATGTATATGTATGTGTCTGTGTGTGTGTGTATGTATGTATATATATATATATATATATATATATATATATATATATATATATATATATAACATTTTCTTTATCCATACATTTATTGAAGGGCACCTAGGTTGGTTCCATAGCTTAAATATTGTGAAATGCGCTGCTATAAACATTGATGTGGCTGTTTCACTGTAGCATGCTCATTTTAAGTCCTTTGGACATATGCCAGGGAGTGGGATAACTGAGTCAAATGGTGGTTCCATTCCAAATTGTGGGAGGCCATTCTTGCACTTGATTTGAGTTACCTCCCTGGCTGGGTGAAAGGCGCTTAGGCGAATCTTGTGTCCAGAGCTTTCCCCACCCTTCTCAGGTCCGAGGACTTGTCCGTTGTGGAGGCGTGTCTTGCCACTACCCTGAAGACCCAATTGTTCCTTGCCCCTGACCTTGGGACGCTAACCCCCTTAATCTTCATTGGATGGGATTTTCCCCAGAATTTTTTGTTCCCCAGTAAAAGTCCACTCCCTGGTGTGCTCTCTCTCTCTCTCTCTCTCTCTCTCTCTCTCTCTCTCTCTCTCTCTCTCTCTCTGGCCTCTTCAGTAAACCTTGCTACCACAATAGGTGGCTGGAGACTGGAGCTAGGAGGAGCCATCCTGGAGCTGGTTTAAAGGTAATTAGAGTCCTGTTTTTTTAATTCAAACTCCCTAGCGGTTTCTCACATTTCGAACCTTTATTCATGAAGCTGGTGCTGGTTGCGGGCTAAACCAAATTTTCTGAGGAATCTCCATACTGCTTTCCAGAGTGGTTGTCCCAATTTGCAGTCCCACCAGCAATGTATGAGTGTACCCTTTTCTCACGTCCTTGTCAACATTTATTGTTACTTTTTAATTTTTAACATTTATTGTTGATAATTGCCATTCTGAGTGGAGTGAGATGAAATCTCAGTGTAGTTTTGATTTGCATTTCTCTAATCGCTACTGATATTGAACATTTATTCATATATTTGTTTACCATTCATATTTCTTCTTCTGTGAAGTATGGGTTCACTTCCTTTGCCCATTTATGTTTTTTGGTGTGAAGTTTTTTGAGTTCTTTATCTATCTTGGAGATTAATGGTCTATCTGAGGTGTAGGTGGCAAAGATTTTCTCCCATTCTGTAGGCTCTCTCTTCACATTTTTTGATTGTTTTCTTTGCCATGAATAACCTTTTTAGCTTGATATTATCTCATTTATTGATTCTTGATTTTACTTCTTGTCATAAGCTACAATTTTAAGCTTACTGAAAGAATAATAAATACTCAAAACATGCCACTTACTAATGACTTTGCTCCATTTATACTATGTAAAGGTGTGCTGCTGGACATTAATTCCAATCCCAGGCTCAGTCATACATTGTTAATAGCTTGAACTTGACATGGTGGAAATACTGACACTGTGGAAATAAATTTCCAGTACAAGTGAAAGGTTTATTTTGTGTGTGTGTGTATGTGTGTGTGTGTGTGTGTGTGGATTGTCTGCTCTAGACTTGGAGTGGACATGTTGGAAAAAATGTTAATGGTGCAGATTATAGTTGAAAGTGTGTGTGTGTGCAGCCATTCCAGTATGCAGGACACAGATAGTTGAGGAAATATTCTTCTACCATTTGAAGTTACTTTGATTTACTAGAACCTTTTACTTGGCTTTGTGAAAAACTAATTTTACCATAATTAGCTATGAAAAATATAGTGCCATTTGAGTTTAATTTTTAAATATGGTTGAGTTAAATGACTTTTAGGATTTTATAGATGATAATATAAAATCAAATAATACTCCATTCCCTGCAAAACATTCAGAGTGTGATTGTAATCAGTAGTCTTGAAGCTAAAATAAGCTCAGTTTAATGAGAGTACTTTTTAAAATACTTTTTAGGTGTTGATGAACCTTTATTTTACTAAATTATTTATATACAATGCTGAGAATTGAATGTCCAGCAGCACACATGTGAGGCATGCATTCTACCACTGAGGCACAACTCCAGCCAGCCCTGAAAGTACTTTTTTTTTAATATTTATTTTTTAGTTATAGTTGTTGGACACACAATCTTTATTTCATTTTTATGTGATGCTGAGGATTGAACTCAGTGCCTCACGAGTGCTAGGCAAGCAGGCTACTGCCGAGCCACAACCCCAGCCCCTGAGAGTACTTTTTGACAATGAGAAAAAGTTTAACTAAATCACATATCAGATTAATTTCCCAATAAATGTAATGAGAAAGTGCCCACAGATTGGGATGCAACTCTGTTTTTTCAAATCATGGTTAAATTTGAACCATTGGTTGACTATGGATACAAAAATGTTTTGCAATGAAAGCATTCTGTGAGAATCAATTGGCTACGTGAAATTGACAAGAAAAACTATTATATATTTTGTCATTTGTAAATTGTGTGCTACATACTGTTATTGACAGAGTATGTCCTTCCAAAATGCACATGTTGACATCCTAGCCCTCAGTGTTGTGTGTGGGGGTGTCTTTGGAGGGTTATTAGTCATCATGAAAGGATTAGGTCCTAATTAGAATAAGATATATTCCATGCTTGTATAATTATATCATAATGGATTCTACTGTCATGTATAACTAAAAAGAACAACAAAAAAAAAGTATTAGTGCTCTTAGGCTCCAGAGAGCAGCCTGGTCATTCCTCATGTGATAACATAGAAGGCACCATTTATGAACCAAAATGTAGGCCCTATTGGACACAGAATCTACTTTGATCTCAGACTTTCTAGCATCCAGATGTGAGAAATAAATTTATGTTGCTTATAGTCACCCAGTTTACTTTGTTATAGCACCCCCAACTAAGACAACACCATTTATGTAGGCTAAATTTATAATAATCTTATGTATGTACATATGTACATGTAAACCTCCACAGTTTTGGAGAACCAGTTGTTAAACGTTTACTAATTAACCACTGGCTACAGCCTAAAGGGCAGAAGAACATCATTTTAACTAAAAGACTTAGAAAAATACATCTGGGTATCAGGCTTTGAACTTGATCTTGACTGGTAAACCAAAGACAGGGTTTTCGAGCAGAACTAGGCAAAACATTTGTGTTGAGTGCTTTCATGTATTGCTTTCTATTCTTCTCTGCCAAGTTCTAGAAGCAGCTGTCATCTGCCTTAAGGTCCCTCCCATGCCTCGGTGACTGTCCAAATTTCATTCTTCATAGTTCAGCCCTCTTTGAAGAGCCCTTGAGCTTCAAAATCACCATTATGCCCTATTTAAACCCCTATCCCGGATGCAAAAGATCACTTATAGTTGTTAAAAAGCAACTGGGTAAAAACATAAATACTGCATGTTATAGTTTTGATGTGAAGTGTCCCCCAAAAGCTCATGTGTAAGACAATGCAAGAAGGTTTAGAGGAGAAATTATTGGATTATGAGACCAATCAATGAATTAATCCCATGATAAGGATTAATGAGTGGTAACTGAAAGTGGGTATGGCTGGAGGAGGTGGGTCATTGGGGGCATGCCTTTGGCTCTATATTTTCTGTATGGCGATGGATTCTCTCTCTGCTTCCTGATCATCATGTGAGCTGCTTCCCTCTGCAATACTCTTTCACCATGATGTTCAGCCTCATCTTGCGCCCCAGGGAATGGAGATGGCTATCTATGTACTGAGACCTTTAAAACTATTAGCTCAAAAATAAAATTTTCTTCCTCTAAAATTGTTCTAGTTAGGTCTTTTAGTCACAGCCTCAAAAAAGCTGACAGAGACACTGCAAAATGTTACACTTTGCCATATAATTTTTTTAAACCAAAAATTTATCTTTAATAATAGAATATCTGGGGAATTTTTAAAAATAAAGTAATACATGCTAATGAAAACTTATACAATACAAATAGGAAAAGAAAAATCACTTATCACCGAGAGAAAACCATTGTTAATATTTTGATTTTTATCTTTTCACATTGATTTTAATTATTTAAATAAAAACTGAAATGAATTAAATTTAACAAAGTTTACTTGAGTAAGAAATAGTTTGTAGAACTGGGCAGCTTTCTAAGCCAAAGTTATTTCAGAAGGCTCCATCTCCAACCCCTCACATCTCAAAGTTGTATCTATAGTCACAGAAAAGGAAGTAACACACAGGAACAACCTTATTGGCTAAAGAACTTAGAAAATGCTGCATTTGCCTTGGATGATCATAGTCTGATTACTTGGTACTCTGTGGTTGGCTGAAACTAAATTACTGTGAGTGGCTGAGTCTCAGTTGCTTGGTTACAGTGTTATACTCTTAGGTTAAGCTTATAATTTGTTTACATATCAAGATGGGATAGTTCACTTTTTTATATACCTTTATTTTATTTGTTTTTATTTTTATGTGATGCCTGGGATAGAACCCAGTGCCTCACACATGCTAGGCAAGCGCTCTACCACTGAGCCACAACCCGGACCTTAGATTCACTTTTATATAAAGACAACTTTGGGCTAAACTTTGTCACTCAAGTATGGAAGCTGGTTTAGACAAATTTTATTTCAGTTTGACACTATGCATAAAATCAGTCCTATATATTATTTTAAAACTTGTTTTTCTTCTATTATATTGAATGAAATTTTTCATTAAATATTTCTAGTATGTACCAATTTTTGGCTCAAGTATTAAATTGTATGATCCTTCTGCACTTTACCTGATACTATGTTATACAGATTGTTTCCAAGTTTTTTTATTACATAAATGCTGAAATAACATCATAGTTAAAATTTGGCTCCCATCCTGGATTGCTTTCATAGATATATTCTTAAAATGATACTTTCTGGAATGAGGTTTTTAAAATTATTGACAGCTATTGCAAATCACAGGAAGATTGTAACTAATTTATACTACCATCAGTAGAATATCAGAATATTTAGATCTATATTTAGGGAGGGGTATGATGATGTTCGGTGATATAATTGCATATTTCTTCCTCTATAGACCTAGACTGTAGACCGAATTGTTAAAGAGCTTATTGTTGGGTGTTGAGTTTATGTGCATTGTTTCTTTAATTTTCTTTATGTGTAATGTAGTATCTTGCAGTGAACAAAATTAGAAGTATAGAAGAGTCTTGTTAATTAAAACCAATAAATAAGATTTGTTCCCTTAACAAAACTCTACCATTCACTTAAAAGGCAAATGACAAGCCAGAAAAAAATATTTGCAACATCTTAATGTGTGGGGAGCCACTCCAAATGCATGCATATTTAAGTCCCCATGGGATCTGAAAGATCAATGTAGTCTGGTGTGGTAGTCCCATGACTCATGACTCACTCTTTTCCCTCACTCTGATAACAAGGCTAACGGTGTGGCCCTAGGAGTAGGTATATCCTTGGGGTTGAACTACACTCACCTATTCCTTTGTAATCCTACCCCATTGCCCTGTTTGGAATCAAATGTTCCATGGTAACTCCCTTTTTGTCCCCTTCTCTTACTCTGCCTTTGGGTGTGGCCTTCCTAGTGGTCAGTCAATTTGCTGACAGCAGACATCATGAAGCTAGACTCAACCCCCTGAAACTTGACCCTTTGCCTCATTTGAATGGCTTCTTCCCAATAAAAGTGTTCAGCTCATGATTCTTGCTCTCTTTCCAGGGGCCCCTAAGGGTCCAAAGAAAAAAGTATTTCTCTTCTCTGTGTGATTATTTCGTGCAGCCCAGTTCACCTGGAGTGACCATGAGTGTTTAGTTGTGGAACATGACATTAACATGTTTGCTTTACACACACAGACACACACACATAAAATAGAGAAGGTTTTTTAAAAATATTTACTTATTCTAATTTGTTATACATGATGGCAGAATGCATTTCATATTACACATATAGAGCACAATTTTAGAGAAGGGTTTTTGATAGATTAATCTCATTCCTGATCTGCTCTGAACTTTGCTCTACCACCCCCTCACTTATAATCTACACACACACACACACACACACACGCACACACAAACCTTGTCCTCACCTACCCACATCTACCATCACCTACAATCCAGTATCAGCCTACACACACACCCTCATGATCCTGCAATCCTCACACCAAACCTGGTCCTTTTTTCACATTTACCCACAATCCACACACAGTCATAAAAATGGGTTGAGGAACATGGATCCTGAATACTATGGTTGTCAGAGTAATAGATTCCTCAACCATTCCACATGGATGGTAGTTAATTCTCAAAATCAGCCATCCCATCCCCCTTGCTGGTACCTGATATGAGAATAAGCAAGACAATAAATGGAGTGAAAATGCACCATCCTATGTGCAATGTGGGAAGGAATTAATGGCCAGAATATAGAAAGAACTATTGCAACTAAATAATAATTTTAAAAAAGATCTGATTTTAAAATGAGCAAAGAATTTGAATAGACCTTTCTTCAAAGAAGATATACAAATAGCCAAAAACATATAAAAAGATGCTTAACATCCTAATTATGAAGAGAAATGCCAATCAAAACCACAATGAGGTATCACCTCACACCTCTTAGGATATTAAGATGGAAACTATCAAAACAAACAATAACTGTTGGTGAAGATGTAGAGAAACTGGAACCTTAAGCCCTGCCCTATTGATGGGGATTGTAAAATGTCACAAGCACTATAGAGAGCAGTGTGGAGAACCTCAAAAAACTGAAAATGGAATTACCATATGATACAGGAATCCAGTACTGGATCATATATTTAAAAAGATTGAAAGTGGGATGAGGAAAACATCCATTCTTACATGTTCACTGTGGGATTATTCACAATAGCCATGATGCAGAGGCACCCCCATGAGCCTGAATGGGTAGATTTTTAAAAAGTGATATATATAGGGATGAGATTTAGTTCAGTGGTAGAATGCTTGCCTCACATGTGGGAGGCACTGGGTTCAATCCTCAGCACCATATTAAAAAAATACATAAATAAAAGTATTGTGTCCATCTGCAACTAAAAAAAAAGTGATATATACACACAATGACATCTTAAACATCCATAAAAAGAAGGAATTCCTGTCATATGCTATAACATGGATGAACCTTGAGGACTGTGTGCTAAGTTGGATGAGCCCATCATAAAAGGCAAATACTGCATGATTCCTTTTATAGGATGTATCTAAACTAATCAAAGTCATAGAAATAGAAAGTAGAATGGTGGTTACCTGGGGTGGGGACACATTGTACAGAATTTCAGTCATGCAAACTGGAAAAAATTCTAGAGGACTGTTGTGCAATAACAGGTATATAGTTAATACTGTTGAAGCACATGCTTAAAGATTAGCAGCGTAATACAGATGTAATGCAATTCCTATAAAAGTTCTGATGACGTTCTTCATAGAAATAGAAAAAAATCAGTCATGAAATTCATTTGGAAAAATAAGAGGCCCAGAATAGCCAAAGCAATCCTCAGCAAGAAAAGTAGGAGGCATTACAATACCAGACCTTAAATTATACTACAGAGCCATAGTAACAAAAATGACATGGTATTTGGCACCAAAACAAACATGAAGACCAACGGTACAGAATAGAAGACACAGAGACAAACCCACATGAATACAATTATCTCATACTAGACAAAGGCACCAAAAACATACATTGGATAAAATATAGCCTCTTCATATATAAAATAGAGCTAAGAAAACTGGAAATCCATATGTAATAAAATGAATTAGACCCCTATCTCTCACTCTGCACAAAACTCAACTGTAAGTGGATCAAAGACCTAGGCATTAGACCAGAGACACTGTGCTTAATAGAAGAAAAATTAGGCCCAAATCTCCATCATTTCAGCTTGGAACTGTACACGTATTGAGGACAATAAGACTCAAAAAGTGCAAGAAGAAAAATCAAGAATCAATAAATGGGATAGTATCAAACTAAGAATATTTTTCACAGTAAAGGAAACAATCAAGAATGTGAAGAGAGAGCCTACAGAAAATCTTTGCCACCTGCACCTCAGATAGACCATTAATCTCCAAGATATATAAAGAACTCAAAAAACTTCACACCAAAACCTCCCCCCGCCACAAATAAACCAATCAATAAATGGGCAAATAAAATGAACAGACACTTCGTAGAAGAAGAAATAGGAATGGTCAACAAATATATGAATAAATGTTCAACATCAGTAGCAATTAGAGAAATGCAAATCAAAACTACAGTGAGATTTCATCTCACTCCACTCAGAATGGCAATTATGAACAATACAAGTAACAATATATGTTGACAAGGATGGGAGGAAAAGGGTACACTCATACATTGCTGGTGGGAACTGCAAATTGGGGCAACCACTCTGGAAAGCAGTATGGAGATTCTTCAGAAAATTTGGAATGGAACCAGCATTTGACCCAGTTATTCCACTCCCTGGAATATACCCAAAGGACTTAAAATGAGCATGCTACAGTGACACAGCCACACCAATGTTTATAGCAGCTAAAATCACAATAGTTAAGCTATGGAACCAACCTAGGTGCCCTTCAACAGATGAATGGATAAAGAAAATGTGGTACATATACACAGTGGACTATTAGTCATAAAGAAGAATGAAATTATGGTATTTGCTGGTAAATGGATGAAACTGGAGGCTATCATGCTATGTGCAATAAACAAACACCCTCAAAAACCAAAGACTGAATGTTCTCTCTGATATATGGATGTTGACTCACATTAGGCAGGGGGGAGGAAGAAGTGAGGTTCATTGGATTGGACAGGGGGAAATGGGGGTAAAAAGAGGGAGATGGGAATGGGAAAGGTAGTAGAATGAATTGGTCATAACTTTCCTATGTTCATATATGAATACATGACCAGTGTAACTCTTCAAGAATGGGAAGTTATGTTCCAGTATGTATGTCAACACATATTCTACTGTCATGTATAACTAAAAAGAATAAGTAAAAAATGTCCAAAAATTAGGAGCGTAGATATGTTTTTACCACACTAAAATAAAAAATGAACATGTGACTATTTCTGGCTATGGTGGATCAGCTGGGGGCATCTAGGAAGTCTTTATTTACTATTAAGAAAATTATTTATGATGGACTCAAACTAAAAAGTTTCTTCTCAGCAAAAGAAACAATCTATGAGGTGAATAGAGAGCCTACATCTTGGGAGCAAATTTTTACTCCTCACACATCAGATAGAGCACTAATCTCTAGGGTATATAAAGAACTCAAAAAGCTAAGCACCAAAACAAACAAACAAACAAACAAAACCAACCCAATCAATAAATGGGCCAAGGACCTGAACAGACACTTCTCAGAAAAGGATAATACAATGAATCAACAAATATATGAAAAAATGTTCATCATCTCTAGGAATTAGAGAAATGCAAATCAAAACTACTCTTAAGATTTCATCTCACTCCAGTCAGAATGGCAGCTATTATGAAGACATACACCAATAAGTGTTGGTGAGGATGTGGGGGAAAAGGTACACTCATACATTCCTGGTAGGACTGCAAATTGGTGCAGCCAATGTGGAAAGCAGTATGGAGATTCCTTGAAAAACTGGGAATGGAACCACCATTTTACCCAGCTAATCCTCTCCTCGGTCTATACCCAAAGGAGTTAAAAAAGCATACTACAGGGACAGAGCCACATCAATGTTTATAGCAGCACAATTCACAATAGCTAAACTGTGGAGCCAACCTAGATGCCCTTCAGTAGGTGAATAGTTTAAAAAAATGTGTGGCATATATACACAATGGAATATTACTCAGCAATAAAAGAAAATAAAATCATGGCATTTGTAGGTAAATTGATGGGGTTGGAGAAGATAATGCTAAGTGAAGTTAGCTCATAATGGGGTAGGGAGGGGGAGCATGGGAGGAATAGAAGAACTCTAGATAGGGCAGAGGGGTGGGAGGGGAAGGGAGGGGGCAGGGGGTTAGCAATGATGGTGGAATGTGATGGACATCATTATCCAAAGTACATGTATGAAGACATGAATTGGCGTGAACATACTTTATATACAGAGATATGAAAAATTGTGCTCTATAGGTGTAATAAGAATTGTAATGCATTCCACTATCATGTATTTTAAAAAATAAAATCAATTAAAAAAATAAATGATTTATGAAATGTCCAGAATTGTTAATATGTTTCATGGTCAAGCTAAGTGTAATACACAACAGACTCAGCGGAAACAAACCAAACCACTGACTTACTTCAGGGAAGTTGCCATACTTTTGAGAAATGGGATTTCCTTGTTACTTAATCTACCCAAGTCAGCGTTTCTTTTACTTGGGGTACAGAAACAGAGAAGACTTTAAGACATTATTTTTGTTCTTTAAATCTCCCAGTAAGTTAACTAGCCTATATATCTATTGTAAAAATAAACCTACATTAGATCTAGGATTAATCTACCAATTAGGATTAACTTGTTTAAAAACAGAGAGGACTTTTTAAAAGTCTGGTTTATTGAAGTTTAGTAAAGTCTCCCTTTTAAATTACATGGTTTTGATTTTGGCAAATGCATGCATTTTTATGAATGAATTTTCATGTCCATTTATCAAGTAAAAAATTATGAAGACTCTGCCCTAACTTCAGCTTTTATTTATTTCTCTCCAAATGGGGTAAAATTCCTTTGAAATTTGTTGCACCAAATTATCTACAGAAGGAGCGGTGAAGCCCTCTGTAGAGATAAAAGGCATGCGTTCCATTTGGGTTGGCATCCTGAATGCCACAAAGTGCTCTGTCCTGAAATAACCAAGGACTGTCCTAGTATTTGTGATGAATATCTCTAGTTCAGGAAAACCCCTCAGTATTGAGCAAATCAGGATGGTTATCGCTCTAGCAAGATTTCTCAACCTTATAATTATGGACATTTTGGATCAGCTAATTCTTGGCTGTGAGGCGCTTGGCCTAAGCATTGCAAAATAATCACAGCTACTGTGGCTTCTGGGCACTAGAGGGCAGTAACATCTTCCATCTCTGGCTGTCAGTCAAAAGTGTCTTCAGGCATTCCTGATATCCTCTGGGTGACAGTGTCACCCAGGGTAAGAATCATTGCCCTCGATGTAAATGCCCTTACAACTCACACATTTGAAACCTATTATCTTATTCTGTTCTGCTGTTGTAAAGCAAACACAAGTTGATTCTGTTGTTTTTATAGCAGAGAACTTAAAACTGAGGAACTACTTCAATGTTCTCCCCTTTTTAAGAGGCACCTCTTCATCTTTCCACTCCCAATCTTTTTTTAACATTGTAAGTGACATGAGTGATGATTCTAGGTGCTTCTGTACTGTAGGTTTTGGGAAGCTATTATTGTGGTTGGTGTCCTTCTAACTCTTTGGACTAAAATGTTTTCATGTTTGTTTCTTTGTTATTTCTAATGCTTCTGTGCTTACAGAATCATGACACATAATGATGTTTCCTACCCATTTATAGAATCGAATATGCAAATGTTTCAATGGAACAAAAAAGGATACAGCAAATTTAAAAGTACATTTTAACACAGTACAATCTATGGTGGTTTGTGTAATTATGTCCAGTTCTTCTCATCCCTTTATAGGTCTTCTTTGTTATGTAAATTTGCAGTTTCTCCTGAAAAAGACAGAGTATATTGTCTTCCATTTCTGATACTGGACAGTTACGTAACTTCCTTTGGCTGATGAGCAGTAAGGATAGTGCCAATTTTGAGCTTAAGGGGTACCATAAATTTCACTTTTCTCTCAGGCATTTCTACCATCCTCATGTGAGGAATGAGTCTTAGGGTAGCCAGCTGGTCCAAAAAAGATGTGGGACATGTCTTCAGATGTGGAGTTACGCCCAGCCCAGCCCAGCCCAGCTTAGATCAGCCAATGCCTAACTGTCCTGCAGCTGTGTGAACTCGATCAAATGTTGCTTTCCTCCTCCAAGTCTGGGGTGGATTACTGCCCAGCAGTATTGCAGCTATGTTGACAGGCACGCTGTGTGTGTTACCAATAGGTTTGAAAATGCAGAAACGCAAGCAATGTTTTTAGAAAAATATTTTGACAAAATGGATCCTTGAAGTAAAAAATATGAACATATGAAGTTTCACAAAAGAAAATAGTATTGTAAAATTCTGTAAAATAGCATGTTCTACGAACTCTACAAAGAAGAGATTATTTCTGTCTTATACAAACTATAGCAGAACATAGGAAAAGATGAGAAGCTCTCCAATTTATTTTGTTTTTAAAGCTGGTATGCCATGGGTAACAATGCCGGACTATAAGAGAAAAAGAATATCATTGATGAAGCTCCATTAAACATATGTGCAGACATCTGAAATTAAATAGTAACAAATCAAATCCATCAGAGAACTGAAAGAGCAATGATGGCCTGTGCAAGGGTGGCACTTGTCCCTGGTGGGAGATACCACAGAAGAAATTGAGAGAACAATGCCAAACAATGAAAAATATCTTCAGCATCTATAATGCATGAACAATTAGTACCTAGACTTTGTTTCTTAAAAACTTGTACAAAACATTAACAGAGAAAAAACTAGCCCAATAAATTGGGCACAGCAGGCATTTTCATAGCAGAGGGAATAAATGTGGGCAAAGAGCTTATGAAAATTTTCAACCTTTTTAGTAATTGAGGAAATACTAGTTTAGAAAATTAGTTATTCTGTGCCATCAGACTGATCAAAAATAATAAATGAATACCAAATACCAGAGAGATGTGGGGAAATAACTTCCATTCTAGAGTGGTGGGACTATAATTCATTACAACCTCAAGGGAAATCGGTTTGTCCACATTTGGTAAAGGGGAAAATGAGCACCCTCTATGAAGTCATGGTTCATCTCTAAGTAGGTATGTAGGAATACAAGAGTGCTGAGAGCCACGGCCGAGTCTGTATGGCCCCTGGCATTTTGCCAACAGTATTGATTGACAGGCGAGGCATTACTATCCGCCTCTGCCGCAACTTTTGAGTTCTCGCACTATTTTGGAGTTCTCATGGGGATTTCCGGGGATTCCCCGAGAGTTCCCATTGGTTGGGGAAGTGCAGGAGGAGGGATTTCCGGGAGAGATATTTCCGGCTGGGGGTTCCTGGACAAGCCTCCTGGCGCGTTCGGGAGGATTCCCCGGGAGCTGTGTGAAGTGTTTTCCTGCAGTTTAAAAATAAAGTTTGTTCCTGCTTCAGTGGCTCGTGATTTGTGCCCAGCCAGACTGCGGCATTTGGTGGCCCGTACGGGGAACGTCTGAAGCTTCGGGGTAAGTGAAATTGCTTGCCCCTAAGGGAAGGCAAGAGAATGGGCGACCATTTTAAAAAACAATGTGTTCTTGTTTTGATTTGTTTTGTGTTTGTTTCAAGCTGCCTATCCCTAGAATTTTCTCAGGCAGATTGGGAAAATGGTTGGCTCAAGGTTTGAAGTTGTTCGCCCCTGAGGAAGAGATAGAAATAGACCACAAATGCACATGTCAAGAAAATAGGAAAATTGATACAACGATTTTTTGTTCCGTTTTTGTTTCATCCTGTTTCGGTTTTGTTTTGTGTTATCTTACTGGGTTGCGTTATCTTTATAACAGATTAGAAATTAGTAAAAAACAAACTGAAAGAGTGTTAAGTAAATTGTTAGAGGTTCAGACCATGGAGAAAGACATTTTAGATCAAGCAAAAGAGAAGGTCTCTCAAGCTAGTCAGACAGAGGAAGAAAATTTAAAGGAAGAAAGCTTAGAGGAGAAACAGCTATTAGGGAAAAAGCTACAACAGGAGGCTGCTACTAACACCGTTCTATCACCAGAGGGCATAATTCAACCAACAGCTCCCCCTATGGAGATAGCTGAGTGGCCCTCAAACCCCGTAGTTGATAGATGGGATCCTGAGACAGGACCTCAAAGATTAGCATGCCCTGTACTTGAGCAGGCAGGAGGGCAGCGAATTCACCATGCTTTAGATTTCAAAACAGTGAAGCAATTAAAGGAGGCTATAACAACCTATGGTCCTCAAGCACCGTTCACTGTAAGCATGGTCGAATCCATTACCAACTTGGACATGACGCCAGCAGATTGGGCTAGTATATGTAAATCTGTGCTAAATGGAGGACAATATTTGTTATGGAAGGTTGCCAATGAGGAATTTTGCAGGGAGACAGCTAAACGAAATGCAGCAGCCGGTTACCCTCAAAGAAATCTAGATATGTTGTTAGGAAAAGGGCCTTATGAGGGTCAACGGCAACAAATTGAATATGATCCTGGCGTATACGCACAAATTGCTGTAGATGCGGTTAGGACATGGAAAACTTTACAGGGGCATGGAGGTTTACAAGGTCAATTATCTAAGGTAATACAAGGAACTAATGAACCTTACGCTGAATTTGTAGATAGGCTTATTCAAGCAGCTTCCAGAATTTTTGGGGATACAGAACAGGCAATGCCATTTATAAAACAACTGGCTTATGACCAAGCAAATCGTTGTTGCAGAGAGGTCATTAGACCATGGAGACATGAAGATTTAAACACATATATTAAATTATGTAGAGACATTAATGAACAAGGGCAAATCTTAGCAGCAGTACAACAGGCTTTAGATGCCAGGCCAAAAACATGCTATAATTGTGATCAAACAGGACATTTTAAAAGGAGTTGCCCCATAGGAGGAGGGTTTAACAAAGCTAGATATCAAACGAATAGAATACCGGGTATTTGCCCACGATGCCGTAGAGGGAAACATTGGGCTAATGAATGCCGTTCTCAAACCACCATAGAGGGTATTCCGTTATCAAAAAACAGACAAGGACCAAGTGTTTACCCACGATATCGTGGAGAACGGCATCGAGCTCCATTGCCAAAAAACGGACAAAGGGGCCCAATGCTCCGGGGCCCACGACCACAAATGTATGGGGCACTGGAGGAACCCAGAAACACCATGGAGGAACCCAGCAACACCATCAGGGTAATGCCCAGGACACATTATCCATCAGATCTCTCATCAGACGAACCAGAGGAAGCGCAGGGTTGGACATCTGCGCCTCCGCCAGAGCAGTACTAACTCCAGAGATGGGAGTTCAAATCATTCCCACAGGAGTAAAAGGACCTCTTCCCCAAGGAACAGTAGGCTTATTGTTAGGACGCAGTTCTTCTACGCTAAAAGGACTTATGATAAGTCCCGGGGTAATTGATCCCGATTATGAAGGTGAAATAAAAATTATAGCTAGCTCTCCAAAGGGTATATCAGTAATTTCACCAGGAGATAGAATAGCACAGTTATTAATAATACCCAGCCTACATGATAAATTTTCCAGTAGTACTATAGAAAGAGGTTCCAGGGGATTAGGCTCCACAGGTGTAGATTGGGCTATGCTGTCTTTAAATTTAGATTCTCGTCCCATGCTAAAACTAAATATTCAAGGACATGAATTTAATGGACTACTGGATACAGGTGCAGACCTTAGCATCATATCTCGTCAAGAATGGCCAAAACATTGGCCGTTACAACAAGCCACTCAAACGCTTCGAGGCCTAGGAGTGGCGACTAATCCCCATAGAAGTGCAATGGTATTAGATTGGAAGGATCCTGAAGGATGTGAAGGAACTATACAGCCATATGTATTGGATCATCTTCCTATAAATTTATGGGGACAAAATGTCCTAGATCAATTAGGTTTGACATTAACAAATAACATCAATCCAAATGCGCCCACTATTAGGGCTAGACAAGGTTTCAGGAAAGAAAAAAGATTAGAAGAACAAGGCATAGCAGCACCAATTCAGATAGATCAGGGAATAAATAGACATGGACTGGGTTTTCAGAAGGGGTCACTGAGGCAATAAAAATTACTTGGAAATCAGATAGACCAGTATGGGTTCCTCAGTGGCCCCTGACTAAAGAAAAGATACAAGCAGCCCATGACCTGGTCAAACAACAATTAGCGGAGGGACATATACAACCTTCCGTATCTCCTTACAATACTCCCATTTTTGTCATTAAAAAGAAATCTGGTAAATGGAGATTATTGCAAGATTTAAGAGCCATTAATAATGAGATGGTTATTATGGGACCTGCTCAATCAGGGATTCCTCAATTGTCTGCTTTGCCAAAAACCTGGTACGTTTTAGCTATAGATATTAAAGATTGTTTTTTTTCAATTCCAATTCATCCTGAGGATAGTCCACATTTTGCATTTACTATCCCTGCACTGAATCATGAAGGTCCTGATCAGAGATATGAATGGAAAGTACTCCCTCAAGGGATGGCTAACAGCCCAACTATGTGTCAAATTTATGTTAACAAAGCAATCCAGCCACTTAGAAATCAAAATCCTAAACTACAAATATTTCACTATATGGATGATGTATTGTTAGCACACAAAGATAAAAACACATTGCTAGAATGTTATGCCACACTTACAAATTTATTAAAAAATTATAATCTAGAGATAGCAATAGATAAAGTACAATTAAATTTTCCAATTAATTATTTAGGAGTTCTATTATCCTCAACCATGGTCCGTCCACCAAAAATTCAAATACGAGTAGATCAACTCAAATCACTTAACGACTTTCAAAAGTTATTAGGAGACATAAATTGGATAAGGCCTTATCTAGGCATAAAGAGCCACGGCCGAGTCTGTATGGCCCCTGGCATTTTGCCAACAGTATTGATTGACAGGCGAGGCATTACTATCCGCCTCTGCCGCAACTTTTGAGTTCTCGCACTATTTTGGAGTTCTCATGGGGATTTCCGGGGATTCCCCGAGAGTTCCCATTGGTTGGGGAAGTGCAGGAGGAGGGATTTCCGGGAGAGATATTTCCGGCTGGGGGTTCCTGGACAAGCCTCCTGGCGCGTTCGGGAGGATTCCCCGGGAGCTGTGTGAAGTGTTTTCCTGCAGTTTAAAAATAAAGTTTGTTCCTGCTTCAGTGGCTCATGATTTGTGCCCAGCCAGACTGCGGCACAAGAGGTGGGGGAAGAAAAGGTGATGAGTAGGGCCCTGAAGTTTTGAAAGAAAACTGGGCCTCAATTATGCTTCATATAAATAAAAATACCATAAATATACATTTGAATTAGTCCACTTTCTGGGAGCCTTCACGGCATGATTGGAGGTCACATACATACTGAGAGGCTACAAAGGAAATATTCATTCGAGCATTGTTTATATTAATAAAAAAATCAGAAGCACTCTAATGTCAATCACTAAGAGTATGATTAAAGAAATGATCACAAATGCTGTTCTGTAAAGGAGCAATCACATTTGTGAGAATAGAACTTGAAGACACATTGGATGGAAAAAAGAATTTTATATATATATATATATATATATATATATATATAATGTTTTATATAATAAACATAAAAACATTATAGGGATCATCTTTTTGAAACTAATTAAGTTTGGGGGAGATCTTAATGTTTTCAAGGGAGATGGACAATCAGTCTCTCCTGTTGGGAGCCGTGTGTGAACTGGGCAACGTTTGAGTCATTAAGGCAGGGAAGCCACTCTTCTGGGAACTAAAACCTCCAGATCATGCTGGCACCCTGACCTAGCTCACAGCTCCAAGTTCAAACAGAGCTCCCGGAGATGGGCGTAACCTGCCAAGCACGACCTGTTTATCTCCGCTCTCATCCTCTGCCCCCTGAAGGAGATCCCTATAAATACCCTTTGGTCCATACTGATATAAATAAAGCAAGCTTTCTTTGTTAGAATTCAGACCCCACTGGTCAGCTCAACCAGTCACATCCCTGCTTTGAAAGCATATAATTCTTGCCTTTTTTTCTTTATTTCTTGATATATTATTTTATAGCTTTTGTTTCACAGCCAACCCATTCCTCTGACAGGTACCTATTCCTTCGCCCAGGTAGGATGTGGGTGGGACTCTCCCACCTGGGTCTAACATGGCTTGGAAATGCTCATTTTCATTCTTTGCCTATGTTTTCTTGATACAACTACTGTCTTTTTTTTTTAATTTTATTTATTTTATTTTTAATTTTTTATTGTGGGTTGTTCAAAACATTACAAATTTCTTGACGTATCATATTCCACACTTTGATTCAAGTGGGTTATGAACTCCCACCTTCACCCCATACACAGATTGCAGAATCACATCAGTACAACTACTGTCTTAAAGGATATAAACTGAGCATCCATTTATTTGCCTTCCTCAGGTATTTGTTTTGTGAATGTTACTTGTCTTAAATAAGCATTGCTCCCTGGAAGAATAATTACTATTTTACAAAGTTACTATTTCACAAAATGCAACAAATATATCCATGAAAAGATAGCATTAGGTCTTCCTGATTATCAAAGCAGTAAAAGTTCTAATGTGATTCTTAGTTGCCTTAACTGCCCCCTTCCTCCCTCTACCCTTCCTCCTATTGCTTAGCTAAAGCATTCACTTACAGTCTGCCTTTTCTCTATCAGGCACAGAGTGTTGGGCTGCTGTGTTCAATTCTATGAGGGATGGTTCTTTGGAATCATGTTCAGTTTTCAACTCTTGTTTCTTTGAAGGTATATAAAAGTGAGTTGTGCTTATCATAGACTTTGAAGAAATTTGGGTCCAATCTTTTTCATCTGGGATCCCATGTCTCTAAAAATTGGACATGAATGTACTTTCACACTTTTTCCTTCCAACTGGTCTGGATAATTCCAATGGGACTGGCAGCCTGTTCAAACCTGCACTTGTTGTTGTTGGTTAGTCCATTCATATACTGAGTATTATTGTAAAGTTAATATAGAGCTCTGAGGTCAAAATGTGAACAAAATGCAAGAATTGGTTTGTGCTTTTTTTCCGAAGGTAATGATCAGTCACCTCTCCTCTGGAATTCTGAAGTATTTTGTGTGGGCTCTGGAACAGTGTTTTTTTTTCATATAGTATTATAGTTAATAACCAAATAGATTGATGATCTCCTGCACCTGGTATAGATCTTTGTGACAATGTAATCTAGAGAGGGAAACATAACACATCAAAACATAACCTACACAGTACTATCCAAACAAGTTCCAGGAGGCAAGATGAGTTCTGTTAACAGTAAATAATACAGAAGCTGATTGAAACACCCTCCTTGGGTTCAACTCATTTGTGTGAGTGGCTCACATTATTCAGGGAAACATAGGTTTACTGGTTTATTATGAATTACCTTACAAAGGACACAGATGAAGAGATACACGGGGCAAGGTACTGTGAAGGGGCACGAAGTTTCATGCCCTTTTCAGCAGCTGCTCTCCAGGAACACCTATGTGTTCAGATATCTGGAAGCCCTCTGAATCTTCTCATTTGGGGTTTTTTATGGAGACACGGCATGCGCATTATTGAAGCATAGGCAACTATGTCAAAAAGTGATTGAACAACAAGGGTGTGGTCTAATGGTGGTAGACCACATGGGGAAACCCAACAAGGGTCCAGATTCTCCTTGGCCTCTCTCTGCAGCATTTCTTCCTCATGGATATGTGGCAGGACCCCTTCAGAAATGTGGGTCTTATTGTAGAGTTTCTTTATGGCCAACTCCAAGATGGAAAGGCAGGGTAAGATGATTTTAGTTTCTCTGTCTGCCTTGGGGAAGAGAAACTCTAGTTTCTAGGACCTGCTTTGGTGAGAAAAAGGAGCAGGTAAAAGAAAGGAGGGCAGCAGTCACAGAGAGAGATGTTGCTTTCAGGCTTGATTCTGAGGCTATGGAAGAAATAAGCCAGATAATGGATGTGGAGGGGAAGACTGTGTGTGTGTTATTGTATTGTAATATCACAATGGGTTACTTTAAGTTTCTTCCAAATAGAATTTGTTAAAAGCAGATTTCTCGAATATACTGATCCTAATGCAAACATACTATTTCAATTTCTTTTAAAAAAATTTTGTTTGTATTTATTTTTATTTTTCATTGATTTTTTTAAAATACATGGCAGCAGAATGTATTATAATTATTATTACACATATAGAGCACAATTTTTCATATCTTTGTATAAAGTATGTTCACGCCAATGCATGTCTTTATACATGCACTTTATACATGTACTTTTTTTTGCATTACAATTCTTATTACACATATATACCACAATTTTTCTTATCTCTGTTTGTATGTAAAGTAGGTTGACACCCAATTCATGTCTTCATACATGTACTTTATATCTTATATGCTTTAGAGTATATATCAGTTTTACATATAACTACTAAATATTTTTAACATTGTGAGTCATATTTGTAATCCCCATTTTACAGATAATTATGCTGAGGCTAGTTAA
The DNA here is from genome assembly GCF_021218885.2 of Marmota monax. Classification (NCBI taxonomy): domain Eukaryota; kingdom Metazoa; phylum Chordata; class Mammalia; order Rodentia; family Sciuridae; genus Marmota; species Marmota monax. Next base: position 2,856,340 of record NW_026693851.1, on the reverse strand, counting down.
GTTGAAGAAACTTATCCCTGGTCTCATTAATAAATATCAAGAATGGACTTGAATTTAAGTCTTCTCAAACTAAGTCTCTTGCATTGTCAGATATTATATGGTCTATTAAATTTCTTTCTATATTAATCTAATTGGAAATATGAAAGTTGCTAAATTCTTCTGAAGTAATAATGGACACAAAGATTCTAAATAGTAACAAGGTTATTTTAAAACAGTTATTTAAAAAGGGGAAGGGAAATTGCATGGAAATGGAAGGAGACCCTCAGGGTTATACAAAAGTACATACAAGAGGAAATGAGGGGAAAGGGAAAAATAATACAAGGGGGAGAAATGAATGACAGTAGAGGGGGTAGAGAGAGAAGAGGGGAGGGGAGGGGAGGGGAGGGGGGATAGTAGAGGATAGGAAAGGCAGCAGAACACAACAGACACTAGTATGGCAATATGTAAATCAGTGGATGTGTAACTGATGTGATTCTGCAATCTGTATATGGGGTAAAAATGGGAGTTCATAACCCACTTGAATCAAAGTGTGAAATATGATATGTCAAGAACTATGTAATGTTTTGAACAACCAACAATAAAAAATTTAAAAAAAGGGGAAAATTTAGAAAAACTTATGGTTTAACTTTGATCACACTAGAGCTAATTTTCTTACCTGACAAAAAACAGCTAATTTACTAGAATAGATTGCCAAAATCTCAGTTTCTCTTTTTTGACAAATTAAAAATTTTTGAATAGAAAGATAAAATTCTGCAAAATGCAACCAGAAAAAAGCAATGAACAGGAAAAAAATTAATTCTGAGAAAATGATGAGGACTGCTGACAAATAAAAAAGAAAACAAGATCTTTAAATTTGGGAAACTTAATATGCTAGTGAATTGAACAAAACAAAACAAAACAAAAAACAACCAAAAACTAGTCTTTGAGTAGTGACTAGTGCTGCTACAAAGGAATATAAAAGATTTTTATTGATTTGTACTTATTCTCAGACATTTACTTTTTATTCATTTTTTTCCTGGTTTAATTAAGTTGCCTTTTAAAAAACAGTTCTAAAATATTATCTGTGATGTTTATACAATGTAATGTTATGGTTCTCTAAAACCTGAGTTAATGCTGTACAGGCAAAATCCACTAGGTGGCACTATAATACCATATTTGGTTTGGAATTTGGCTTGCATTTTTTTTTTTTCTCTCCTACTTTTTCATTTTCAGTAAGATGCCAAATTGAACTTCCTAGGGAGAGGGCCCTGGGGAGTGCTAGTTGCTCTAAGGGGATGAACTAACGCTGATATTGGGAATTTTGAAAAAAAGGATGTGTAATGCTGACCAGAACTGGAAAATTGGAAGAAATGCTTCTGTCTTTTCCTCTTACCTTTTACCCTTCTCTGTTCTTCTTGCAATGGAGTACAGTAGGAAGTCTGGGAGCAAGGGAGTCTGGGAAACTCTGTAGCATCCAAGCACAGAGCAGAGTAGAAAAGAGGCTTGGAGCCAAAAAGCAGTAAGTAAATAAGTGGCATAAAAATGTCAAACACCAATATATAAGAAGAATGGGAATGGTGGTTGAAGTCTTTGTATTATTCAGGAGAATAAAAACACTGATTATATTTAATTTTTTGAAAGTTGAATATGTACATCACACAAGGCAAGGATATCCACCTTCACTGCTCTTATTCAACATAGTACTACAAGTCCTCATCCTTAGCATATGCACAAGAAAAAGAAGAAAAAAAAGGCATGCAAATTGAAATGCAGGAATTCAACTATCCTGTTTGCAGATGACCTGATCCTATATATAGAAAACCTTAAAATTCCACCAAAAAACTCTGTTAGAATTAATAAACAAATTCACTAAGGTTGTAGACACAAGATCATCATATAAAAATCAGCTGTGTTTATATATACTAATAATAAATTAGCTGAAAAAGAAATCAAAAGAGCAATCCATTCATAGTAACTACCAAAAAAAAAATTAAAAAACATAAAGGACCTAGGAATAAATTTAGTCAAGAAGGTAAAACAACACTACAATGAGAACTACCAACACTAATGAAAGAAATTGAAAAGGACACCAAAGAAATGGAAAGATACTCCCTTGTGCATGGATTGGAAAAATAAGTCCTGTTAAAATTTCCATGCTACCCAAAGCAATATACCATTCCATTGCAATCCTTATCAAGATACTAATGTCCAGATTTCACAGAAATAGAACAACGACAATAAAAAGACTCCTAAATTCATTTGGAACCACCCAAGTCCCTACATTGCCAAAGCAATCCTGAGCAAAATGAATGAAGCACTCCCCTGACTGTGACAAGTGGGCCAATGTAATATTTTAAGACATCTATCATTTACCAAAGTCATTTTGAATTCATATCTTCCCTTTTGAGCAGTGGCTCTCTGCACTCTCCTGCTTAGTACTGGCTGCTGTCTTAATTATAACTTTTCTCTCTGAGAGCCTTATGAACGAACACTCTTCAGCACCAAGACAAGCTGCTGCCTCTTCATGGGTAATAGGCTGTTCTTTATACAGGTCTGGGGAATGATCCAGAGATAAGAAAGCTGGGAAAGAGCAGGCCTGCCTACGTTTTTCTGTCCTCCTAATAATCAGTATGTCATCTCTCTACAGTACAGAATCCACAGCCTTGCCAAGACTGAAAACTATCAGAGCACTCGAATCTGACATAAAACACTCGATTATTTGGTGGGACCATGACTACACCTACTATATTTCATAGAATTTTAGAGCCAAGAGACATCTTAGAGACAATCTAATCTAACCCATTTATTTCCCCGATGGGAACTCAGGGAGTTTTTTTCTGATTAAGCTGCTTTTTCGGCTATCCAATTCCGTGCCCTCTGTTTGCCAGCAAAACGGCATCCATCTGACTGTCTAGTGAGGGAGGTAGGATAAGACAGCTCACCTGGTGTAGTTCTACAACTTTATAGATCATGAGATCAGAAAAGACTTAATCACTTATCCAAATCCAAAAGGTAAGTGTCGGGGTCTGGACCCAGGTTTTCTTCTGGTATGTATTCTAGGGTACCCTATACTTGAGTGTAGATAGAATTCTTAAATGGTTAGAAAATAAATATTGTGAGTAATCTAGATCCTTCCATTGCACTTCTTCAAAAGTAACATGAAATACTTTTAAAAAATTGACTAAGTTCTTCTTTGAGCCTATTTCTACTTTTAAAAATATATTTTGAAACTTTATTTTTATTTATTTACTTTTTGGTGGTGCTGGGAATTGAACCCAGGGCCTCACACATGCCAGGTAAGTTCTCTGCCACTGAGCCACATCCCCAGCCCCTGAAAATTTAAGTGTCCATATGACAGATTTAATAGTCATCAACATTTTACCTCATTTGTTCCTTCTATGCATTTCTTCTTCTTTGATTAAATATTTTAAAACAAATCCCAATGTTGTGTTGTTCTGTCCCAACATATTTTAGTATGCTTTTCCAAAACAATGAACTTAAAATACCATGAAACAATTATCACCCCTGGTAAGATCAGTAATTTCTTGGTATAGTTTAATATATTCAGTATCTATAATTCTTGAAAGTCTCAAAAATAATCTTTTTGTTTTAACTTTGATTTGTTCAACTAAGAAACTCACGTAAGGTCTATACACTATACACTATACACTACATTTGGCTCAATCTCTTTATTTTATTTTATTTTTTTATTTTGTACTGAGGCTGGAACCTAGGGGTGCTGGAATCCATGGAGCTACATCCCCAGTCCTTTTTCATTTTGAGACAGGGTTGTTGCTGAGACTGGCCTCCAACTTGCAATGTCCTGCCTCAGCCTCCCGAGTTTCTAGCATCACAGGTGTGTGCCATCACATGCCTGGCACTGAATCTTTTTAAATGTAGAGCAGTTGCACATCTTGCATGTTATTGATTTTTTTTTGGATAAATTGGGTCACTGTATTCTGTAGAATGTTCCACACTCTGGATTTGTCTGTGTGATTCCTGTTGGTGACATTTAATTTGCTATCCTATCTCCCGTATTTCCTGTTAACTGGAGGAGTGAGGCTCCAGGTTTGATGAGATTCAGGTTCACTTCTTTTGGTAAACATTTGTGATGCTGTGTGCTTCCAAGAAATCACATGATGTTAGTGGCTAGGCACACACTTTTATGATGCTAACATGAGACAATAACCTATCAAGTTTTCATCTAACAATTTTATCTACTGATGAAAGATACTTGCATATTTACCTTAAGGGATGCGGAATGGTAATTTTCCAATTTTCTTTCTCTTCACTTTTATTAACTGAAATTTTTCTCTACAACTTTCCATTGTGAACTAGAGCTATTTGGTTTCTCTGTAGTATAGAAAAGGCAGTATACATGTTTAATTCTTTTCTTTCTACTTCCAAGTTTCAAAGTAAAAGATTATCTAAATAGTTAAATGGGACCAGCTGGATTTGTGTGTTTACTTTTGTTGTTGTTGGCTTTTTTAATGATACAATGAGCCTATGAATTGTAATAAGTTAACTGCAGTCACTATTCTTGTCATCATCCTCATTTTGGCCATTGGGATTTCTTTCTCATATTTATTCCTGTTTCTTTCTGACACCTCCCACTAGTCTTTGATTTCCTGAGTTTTCCTTTCCAGCACAACTCGTTATAGATTCATTTCATGCATGTCCAGCCCCAAATCTGGAATCAGAAATCTGCCATACAACTCTGATTCCTTTTTAGTGAGAAATGCTACTTAATGACCAAAATATGGGCCCTGGTGGCAATCTTGCTTTTGAGTGGTATTGTCCTCTAGATCTTTGCAGTTATAAAGCTAAGGCATACATATTTTGAAAATAAAAACAAAATCGTGAAATAATATTGGAATTTCCAATGCAAAGTTGACATTATAGAATTTTCATTTTCATTTATCTTGAAACTCTTTCTTAGGATAGTAATTTTTGGTTCTTAACATTGACTCTATGACTTATTTGAATTACCTTCATGCAAAAATGTATGTGTATCTGTATGTCTACATGCTAGTTTTAAATTAATAATACTAATAGTTGCTAAGTTAAAATTTACTTGAAACTGTGATTAAAATGAATTCTACTTAGGATGCACATCCAAAATACTTTAAATAAATCTGTTTTCTAGGTAGTAATCCCCTTAATTTGGTAGGTTTGCAGGCTTAATTGTTTCCATGTGTTTTCAGCTTGAGAGCAAGTGTGATCTTGCCATCACCTGAATACTAGTCAGAGAGAGATCCTCAGACTCCATCTCAGAACTTGTAGGTCAGAATCTTCGGGAGTCAGGCACTGAAGATGATTTCTGTGTAAGTCTAAAGTTTGAGAGCCATTGATCTACCAATGTACATTGTATTAGTTTTCCTAATACGAATTAGATACAATTCATGTATCTATTAACAATCTTTTTTTTTTTAAGTCCCAAAGTTATCATATAACATTCACACTATTCTAAATCTTGCTATTGGAAGAATACTCAGTAGAAGTCATTTTGTGATTTTACCGAAGTACTTGGGGGGTAGATATCTATAAGTGAGATTTCTAGATAGTACCCTAACTCCAGACATTATCAAATTCTTTGTCTGGGGTTGTATCAGTTTGTATTCTTATCAGCTGTTTCCTACAAACTTAATAGCAGAGACTTGGATATTTGCTGGTGTGGTAAATGAGAAACTGTGGCTGCTTCTAGTTTTTTTGTCTTCCCCTTAGCAAGAGTGAATTGGAGGATATTTTCATACATTCAAGTGACATTTGCATTTCTTTTTCTGTGAAACGTCTGCTCATGGATTTGCCACTTTTCCTAGCAGGTTGTTAGTCTGTTTTTTCCTAAATTTGTAAGAAGTCTTGATGTATTAAGATTATTGGCCATTTAAGTGCAAATATCTTTTCTCATTCTATCATGTTTTTTGACTTCATTGTTGTTTTGTGTCACAACAACATTTTAAGGAAATGACGTAAATGAGCTTATAAATTTTATGTCATCATTTCCAGATTTTGAGTTATTTTAAGGGTTCCCTCAGCCCAGGTGATAAGGCTGCTGTGGTCTGAATGTGTACTACAAAATTCATATGTTGAAATTTAATGGCCTGTGTGACAGTATTAGTAAGAGGTGGGGTCTTCAGGAAGTGATGTGATGTGAAGGCAGAGTCTTTGTGGGTGGGATTAGGGCCTTTATGAAAGGGTTTAAAGGGTGGATTTCCTTTCTTCTGTCACATGAGGACACAGTGTTAACCCCCTTTTAGCTCGTCTGCCTTTCACTATGGGGGACACAGCATTCAGGGTGTCATCTGAAATGGAGAATCAGCTACTACCAGTCAGGGAATCTGCTGGAAGACTTGATCTTGGACTCCCCAGCCTCCAGAACTTTGAGAAATAAATTTCTGTTCTTTATAAGTCACTCTACCTCAGGTATTTTATTAGAGCAGTACAAATGGATTTAGACAAAGGCATTTCCTAGGTATTCAGTATAGTTTTAATTTTTACATTAAAAATGTGATTTATTTTAAATGTACCCTATTCTGTAGTACTCACATGTTTTTTTTTCTTTCCCCCCCAAATTTGTCGGTCTTAACATGATTTGTTTTTACTTTACTAGCCATATTGCTTTCTTGTTAAATACAAATTACTTCTGTGATACAGAAAACATCTAGCAAACATATATATACTTGTATCTAGAATTAACGGTGGTCATTTTTTGCCTTCTTTCTTTGTATCTGCATTTTTTTTAAGATTTCTTTTTTTAGTTGTAGATGGACACAATACCTTTATTTTGTTTACTTATTTTTTTAACATGGTGCTGAAGATCAAACCCAGTGCCTCACACATGCTAGGCGAGTGCTCTACCACTGAGCCACAATCCATCTCTGTATCTGCATTTTTTTTTAATAAGGACACAAAAAACAGACCAAATAAGAAATATAACAGTAACCATTTATATACTTCTTAAATCCCACTTCATACCTCTCCATTATGATTTTCTAAGATGTTCAAATTTACATTTTTAATCATTTGCTGCATATAGCTAAACTGTATGTAGAACAAACATAATTTATTATAGTTCATCTTTTTCCTTAGTGAGATGCCACTTTTCTCAAATATGAGATTTGATAACCACACTTGAGGCTCTTGATATACCTTCTATTCTGTTTTATTTGTGTATCTATACCATACATAAATTCCATTGCCCCATCATTCTCTATTTAGGGACATTTATAAAAACTCGAGCAATTGTATAGGTGTCCTATAAATTTTTATAGGGTTTTAGAGTTTTCCTATCTATAGGATGATGGGACAAACACCTTTTAATTATAGTGCCTTTAAAACACATCTTAATATCTGGTGATAATAATTCCCATGGTCTTTTCTTTCTTTAACTACTGTCTCTTTATTTGCTATGAGAAGCAACACTTCAAATAGTTACTTCTTCCTTTCTTTTGCTCCATCCCTCAATTTTATTGAATAGTTTTGCCTCTTGAATACACTTATACTACTGTTTTTTAGTTTATCAGCTTCAAATGATATACTTAACTCACATTTATTTTTTACTGGTTTTCTGAAAATATGTATCTGAAAAGCTAATACCTTGTATCTGGTTGACTTTTATGTATTCTTTTTCTTCCTTTCAGATTGTTGATGTTTGCATTAGAACGTCTGGAATTCATATTCTGTTTTGGTGGCCTTGTTTCTCTCCCTCTGTCCTGGTTCTATAGTTGAAGGCACTTAGTGCTCACATCTCAAGCCTCTCCTGGAGCTTTTGCAATTCTCTTGTGCTGGATTGTTTTCTAGTACCTTCTTCACGAAGGGCTGGTAGGGACATTCCCTGAGCTCTAGTATGTTCACAACTCTTTGTGTTCTTTATATTTGAAGAAAAATTTGACTAGATGTAAAATCCTAAGCTCATATTTTCTGTCACCTTGAAAATGTCAAAATCTTAGAAATGTTAAATATATCTTCAAACTGTTGCTCCAGTGTTTTCTACCATAAAATGTTACACTTTAGAAGACTGATGCCAATAAGTTTTTTATTTTTCCTGAATGCCTCAAGGATTTTTTCTTTAATTTCAAAGTTTAATAATTTTATAAGGTATGTCTGATATTCACCAATTTTAAGCATTTCTCCATTTCTCCTTGGTATGCAGATTCAGAACTTCTTAAATTCAGAAAACATGCTTGAGTAACAGTTTCAAATGTATTTCGTTGTTGTTGTTTCATTTTCTAAGTGTTGCTTTATAGCTCACCAGTTTATACTTAATATTAGATTTCTGTTATCTGCTGCTATTTAGATTACTATTTCCTGAATCTTAAAAATTTAAAAAAATGTGAATATATAATAAAGCAGAGATGTGAAAAGAAATTTTTGTTTTTAAAAATCTTCGAGTTCCTTCACTCTTCGCTTTTCATTTTCTATTGCAGGGAGGTAGGTGCTGGGAATTGAACCAGATCTTCAAGCCTGACAAGTACCTGCTCTCCCACTGAGGTGTACCCCTTTACATTACCCATTTTTCTTATAATGCATTCATGCCATCTATTTGTGTATTTCTTTTAATTCAGTCCTTATTTCTCTTTGTTTGCTGTTTTGTCCTCCCTAGTTCTTGCTTGTAGTTTGTCAATTCTTATTTTCTCTCTTTCCATAAGTTTTGCTGCATAGATAGAAGGGCCTGGTGGTGCTTGCCTATAATAATGGTTACTTGGGAGACTGAGGTAGGAGGATTGAAAGTTCAAGGCCAACATGGGCAACTTAGTATGACACTGTCTCAAAATAAATTAAGAAAAGGCTGAGATGTGGCTCAGTGGCACAGTGCTCCTGGGTTTAATCCCTAGTACCAAAAAAAAAAAAAAAGAAAGAAAAAAAAAAAAGAAAATTGTTATATAACTCCTGGGTATAAGTAATGCTATAATTCTTTAATTCTCTACAGCAGAATAATCACGCACCTAGCCAATATCACAGTCAATTTAAGTAACTTTTTTTTTTTTTGTCTTCTTCCTCTTCCTTTCATCAAAGCAGAATCCAGGAACTGTTTATGGCCAGGAGGATGGGGATAGGTCTGGTACAAGGCCTTTGGTGGTTGATATCTTTATTTTGGTTTCTCTGGCTGCAAAATACTTCTGTTAAGAGATGACTCAGTTTAGGCATTTTGCCTTGAGTGGCCTTGGGCTGTTTTTCAGAGCATGTCTGTGCTTTGAAGAGTTACAAGATGTTTATATCTTACTAAAACTTGGTAAACATCCCTCAGCATTTGGGATACCTTGTTCCACAACTGTCATTCTTCTGTCTATTGGATATTTGAAGGTTAAACTCATTCCTTTCTCTCAGATTTCAAATTTATTGTTCTAGCATTTTCCCTTCACTAACTCCTTGCCACATTTTGCTCCTAAGAATATCAGCTTTGTAATGTTCAGTGAAATGGAAACATATTTTTACTTTTGTGTGTGTATTTCTAAGGACATTTTATATCTTTAGACCTTTAGAAGGGCATATTGTCTTTTCTTTTTTTGAATAGGGGAATAATGCTTGAGAAAAGAGATGTATTTTTCTAACACAATATTAAGTGCATTTTCACTTATTTAAGCCTGACTTAATGAGCAATAATTAGTGAAACTATGGTTAAGGGGTATATTTTGATATAGTAATAATAACAAAAATGACAACAATAATAACAATGCTGTAATTATTATGATATATTAATAATACAAATAACTTATTTTTCAACTTTTTTGCCAGTGCCATTGATGCATAGATCTTTCAAGAAGCAGATAGCAAGATAACATTTGCTAATGTAAACCACAAGCTCTACCATTGAACTGAGCTACATCCCTAGCCCCAGGTAAGAAATTTATTAGAGGTAACACCTTAAATGGTAAAGAAGGAGGGAGTCTTCATATTGCAATGCCTATCTTTATTTATTTTTTAAATATTTTTTTAGTTGTCAACGGACCCTTATTTTTATTTATTTACATATGGTACAGAGAATCAAATCCAGTGCCTCACACATGCCAGGCACATGCCCTATCACTGAGCCACAATCCCAGCACCCCCCACCCCAATGCCTATCTTATACCTGCAAAAGATGAAAGTGGAGGGAAAATTGTGGAGGAAGAGACTCAGATCAGAGTGTAGGTGTGAAATTCTCTAGCCTGGGCTATTGGGAGCAAATGTTGGTCACTAGATGAAACTTGTATGAAATAGGATGGCTTGGTTCTAGGTTCTCTGTCATGTCCATTCATCTACTGGGGGCAGCCAGGGTCAATGTGGATCATATGTGTAAACAAAAATGACCAAAAATGGGAACAGATCTCAAATCAGCAAGCTGTCTTTATTAAGCAGCAGTGGAATAGCACATTGTCAGGGGTGGCTGGTTACAAGAGGGGTCTGTGTTTTATAGGTCTTAATGAGAGTTAATCATAGCAGAATGTTGAATGTGACTTAATCATTAGAGACTGAGGATGTGCCTTTTGGGCAGTTAGAAAACTAGTTGTGTATGTTAAAAATCTAACTCAGGAAAACAGTTGTAAAAGCTTAAAACTCATTGTTACTAGGATAAAAATCCAGAGCCCAGAGTCCATTTGTTTGCCTTCCCCTCCAGGACTCAAGTGTTATTGGGAAAGGAGGAAAGACTAGAGCCCAGAACCTAATGTTTACCTCCTACCTACTGGGAAGGGATGAAAGTCCAGGGCCCAGGGCCTAATGTTTTCTTTTTCTGTCCTGAGACCCATTGTCTTCCCTCCTTCCTGGGGGCTGTAATTCCCCTTTTCTTGGGGAATGTTATTTTCCATATCCTTCATTGTGAATGCTGTGGTGCATTCCGAAGTGTGGGAGTTGGAGGTTGTCAATCACTTAGGCTGCTTTGCAGTGGGTACTCTGGAAGGGATGTCTGAGTAGGTCACCTTTCATGATGGCTACTAGTGCCTGCTTGCTCTATGTAGCATTGTATAAAGAGCTACTTCATTGTAAATTTTCTATTAAAGCACTTTGACGAAGTTTTCATGTGAAGGAGGAAATAATTCCAACAGGGATGAAATAATGCACAACTTTTTATTGTTGAATATTCCTAAAATGTCTAACAAATATCGATCACAGAATGTGAAAGGAAGTAAAAGTATCATTTATCATTATGTTGTATTCAAATAATCACAACCTAAATCTACCATTGGATAAACTGTTCCTTTAGTCTTGACATTTTGTTGGAAGTAAAGTACTCATCACTGACTGAGACGTACAAAATCAGTAACTGGATGTCCCTGTTTCTAATCCATCTGTCCTTGTAACCCTTTTGATTTTGATCTACAACCAATTTGTTTTCAACAGAATCATCTGTTTCCAAAAGGACCAGAAAATCTCCTTGTCTGGAAATCAAGTCATCTGTGGCCTCATTCTGCTTTGTTACAATGTAGCTGTGTGACCTTCCAGAAATTACTTCACCCCCTTGGGCTTCAGTTTCCACATCTGTGAAATGAGTTTATAAGATTAGACAATCTCTAAGCTTCATCTAGTCTACGAAATATTGAAGTAAATTGAAGGTTATGGATAAAATGTCTCTCTATTTGTTATCAAAATCTAAAAGACATGGAAGCCATATTTAGGAAATGTGTAGACAGCCGTATCTTGAAAAATTGAATTAATATTTAAAACAATCTTCTAGGCTGTACAACAGGTTAATTTTGATGACATAAACTTTAATCAGAATCAGGTAGCTTTTTAAAAACGTAAGTCTTCTATTTTGGAACAGTTTTAGGTTTATAGAATTACTGTAAAGAGAATATAGAGTACATATTTGTTTTTGCTTTGCATTGATGTTTAAAAATATTAATGATAATCTGTGTAGGAGGTTGAAGGAGATAGAGTCGGGGCTAGTGGGGCACAATAGAGAGAATAGCTTTAACATTTTATGTGAAAAGAATTAAGGCATATCATCGGATGTTATCCTAATAATACGTGACTATTTAAAAAAGAAAGAAAGAAAAAAGACACTAGTGTAAGATCAGACACTATATAAATAGAGACTCATGATCCAGCATAAGGGAATCATATTGTGCTGTAACCTGGCTGCTTTTGGTGTAGGGAACTACATTTAGAAAGGAACATTGAAATGTTTGTAGGAGAAGAGGGATCAGGATGATGGAAGATGTGGAAATTATTATACAAGAGGGCAGACTGAATGAACTGGAAAGGTTTAGCATGAATAAAAGATGACTTAGCATGGATATGCAATCAATTACTCTTTAAGGTTATTTTAACAGTTAGGCAAACCCATCATGTAATTACAAAATTAAAATCACATAAAGAGGTATACAAGGCTTCCACTGCTTCTGTTCTTCTCTTAGCCCATCCTGTTTAAATATGAATCTTTTGAATCCTTTCAGTGTTTCTTTGGGCAATTAAAAGCAAATACACATATGCAAAAGGAGCCAAACGATATAGGTTGTTTTTACCTTTATTTATTCTTTACTTAGTAATATTCATGGATGTTTCTTTCCATGTATGTAAAAGAAGGTGCCTATTTTTTTTTTAAACAACTGCATAGAATTCCATTATGTGAAAGCAGCAGACTCTGCTTAACCAGACCTACAGATGAATGCTTGAATAGTTGCTCATATTCTGCTTTTATAATGTTCTCATTCATGAACAAAAGAAAAGGGAATAGCAATGACTGTTTTTCATCTGGAATGCCTGCAAGTATATCTGTGGGATAAATTCTCAGAAGTGAGACTCCTGAGTCAAAACCTACTATGCATTTTTAATTTTGAAAAATGTTGCCCAATTGCTCTCCACAAGGGTGGTCCTACTTTGCATATCCAAGATGAATGTAGGAGAATAAATGTTTCTATGCCTTACCCACACAGTGTGTGCTCAAACACTTGAATTTTTGCTCATCTGTGAGGTACGAAGAAGCATTTCAATGCAGTTTCAATCTTCATGCATCTCATAGTGAAGGAAGTAGAAAATCTTTTCATATGTTGAAGAGCCTTGTTTCCCCTGTGAATGCCAATCATACCATCTGACAATTTCCCACTACAATGTGGTTCAAAGGTTGAGATGAGATTAGTGCCAACCAATTTCCTCTTGGCATTCACCTCCCCAAGCTGAAAGCCGCTTGGATGACTGGACACCTGAAACACTTTGCCTGTGGGACTTTTGTCCTGGCTGCATAGTATGTAGGAAAGTCAGAAGTGCTGGAATGTTCCTGGCAGCTTTTCTTATCCAACGATTAGCAGGGATTTAGTGGATGAAAACCACAGTTTTCTTTCACCTAGATGATGATAGTTCTCAGGTATATTTGACACAACCTCCTAGAGTTGCCTAGCTGAGCTAAGCTCCAAGTCACCCCTGTGGGCGACTGGCTTAAAAACTCACACTTTACTCCTCCCCTGTTCTCACTTTACTCCTCCCCTGTCCTGTCTACTTTACTTCTCCCGGTATTTAATGATTTAACTTACAGGATAAACCATTTGCCCCAGAATCCTTGCCTCAGGATCAGTGTCTGAAGAAACCAAGCCAACCTGGGTTTCTGGGGCCTATGTTTAATAGTCAATGTATGCTCTGCAGATAGTGCTGCTTTGTGAAGTGTTTGTGTCATAGGCAAAGGTATCTCTCTGGAGGAAGGGCCTGAGGAGTTCTCAGAGACAAAGGGGAACTCCACCCTGGACCAACAGGTCCTTGACTTAGGAAGATGGGAAAGAATTCCATCATGTACCAGTCAAAGGCATAGAATGAGGTTTATGGTTTATTTAGGAATGCAGACATGCACTCAAGAGAGAAAGCAGGCTACTTCACCTGCCAATTTTTTTTTTTAAAGGAACCTTGTTGAGAAGTGGATATGGGAAGGTATATAGGGAAGTTATTAGTCTACTGATTTCAAGACAGTTTTTGGTGGTCTGGTCATTTTCAGCATGCTGGCTGATGTGGTCTTCGTTGTCTGATCAATAGAAACACTGGAAAGTCTCCCTCAATGACAGGTTTTTAAAAATATCGTATTTTTCTTTGCTAAACCTGTTTTTTGGTGAGCTAATTAATAGTGCAGAAGATAATTACCATATGTGAGTGAATTTACCATAAACTTTAAGACTTATAGATTTCCCAGGAACTTGGGAGTGACGACGTGGGAAGAAAACTGGCTTGGGAAGTGATAGGCCTGGAACAGTATGTAGAAGTTTTGAATTAAAATTTTGTTTCCTTGTCCTTTTTTTATGTCTCCTTTCTACCTATTTATTTTTTAATCCTACCTCATTTATTACCAGTCTGTGATAAATTCAGAAACTTAAAGTTTAAAAACTTGAGTGGTCATTTATTGTTGCCAAAATATTTAAGTGTGAGATGCACACTGCTCAATGATGAGCTGGAAAAAAAAAACACAAAACAAAAATATGGGCCCTTATTCCTGTTTTAGGTGTTAGCATTCAGAAAAATAGGTGAAAGTACAACTAAGAAAACTTCGGTGAGATACAAGAGAGAGATACCTAATAACTGCCCACAGTGCCTAAATATGGGAGAGATTTCTTCCTGGTGTCCATCAGTGCCCTATCATGAGAGGGGAAGTCTGGCTGGCTGTTAGAGACTCTGTGGGCAGTCTCTGTGTTGGCTCCCAGTGTTCACAGATACTACTACTCTGCTGTAATGAAATGAGAACAGGGAGTCTGTCATTCTTTCTCACCCCTATTATCAACATGAAAGAAAGGATTAGTAAAAATGGAACTAGTATTCTGATTGAACTCCTTAAAAACCTCTTGATTCTAAAAAATCATGGGGGAAAGTCTGATTTTCATTGATTATGTCTCACTAGTTTTTGATGTACTGTGAGTGCTAGTCCAACAGCCCTTCATTTTTAAAAAACAGAGAGACTGGCAGCTCTAGGTTATAGGCAATAGGACTAAAACTTATATATAAAAATATGCATATATTTTTAAAGAACTAAGATTCCTTGGCAAGTATTGAAGCTCTAAATGAAAAGTGTTATGCAATTTTCTGCATGAGTCACTGGATCTCAAGTACAAATAGGTTCAGTACACAAAACACTCAGGTGAGCTGGAGAGAGAGGAGCTGTCCCCTCCTTCACTGCTCTCTTGAGTCCTTTGGTGGGGGTAGGGGTGGGGGGTTTGCTTCTCTTTCCCTGGAGAACTCCCTCTGAGCTCAGGAAGACTTGTGGCCAAAGTGGGAAGATTAAACTGGCAGTTGCCACAGGGTTGATCCTGCATTACAACCACCTCGGAGTATGTATTGAAATCAACACAAGCAAGTTGGGAGTATTGAGAACAGGGGATTCAAGAATATATAAAATGTTAAAGAGATTCCTGTTTAAAAAAAATCTTTCAGAATAGAATTGCCAGTGATTTGGTCTTTTTAGCCTAATTTGTGGATTCCAAGGAAATTCTAGAGGATAGCACTGTGTTCTCCATCCTACAGTTGTGTTCAGAGGGGATGGTTCTAGAGTCAGACTGCCTGGATTCAAAGTCTATCTCTGCCTCTTACTGGTTGCGTGAACTATTTTGTCAAGGCTTAGTTTCTTCTTCTGAAAAGGTTGGGTTAATAAAAAGTACATTAGAGAATTGTTAGGAAGATTAAATGGGATAATAGCTGTTGTGTTAGCACAGGGTTTGCTCATACTGTTACATGATAGAGATCATTGAAAGCCATCCAAGATTCCCTTGCAGCAGGCAGCGAGCAGCACTGGGTGCTTTTAGTCTTGCCTGGGTGAAGGCCAGGATGCACTGTCCCACTCTTCCACTCTCCCCTTCTCTCCAGTCCTGTCCCTTTACCCTTGAGCCTTCTCTCACCTGGGTCCTATTTGGGAGTTCAGTGTTTTGCCTTGAACTTGAGGTAAGAGTAACTTATTCTCTTTCCCTAAGTTCTACTGAACAAATCTTTAGACAGTGGAGGATTTTTTTAGATTGTAATCCTTTTTATAGAGGATTGGAGTAGGATTGTGTAAGGATATTTGTGGGCTCTTCTGGTGTGTGTGTGTGTGTGTGTGTGTGTGTGTGTGTGTATGTTGGCCTGGTGATGGTGGGGATGCTGGTAGTGATGAGAATGAAAATTGTGACCTTTGTGTGCAGTACCTTGAATGCCCTTTCTCCACGATTTTGGGAGAAGTTCCAGAATCTCTTGAGCTCCCAGAGGTGAAATGCATTATACACATTCATCATTGTCAGGACTCTTGTGATCCCTGAACAATAAATGCATAAAGAGCTCTTGAATGAATTTCTAATTGAAGTAGGTTTGCTTAAGGGCTTTTCCCATTTGCTCTGGCTTACTCCAAATTGCCAGTTCTTTCTTCATCAGTGGTATTTTAAATCATATTTTGAAAGCATGATAACTAACACCCATTAGGGCTGCAGCCATCCAGTTGTGCAGGACATTTAATGCCAGATCGCACTGTCTGAATCCGACCTGAAGTCCACTTGTTAAGCCACTTGTTAGTCCTGATCTGGTGGCATCTGCCTTCAGAAGGAAAGCATCTTTTCTTCAATGCTCACAAAACTCCTGGGTGGGATACTATAGCCATCCCTGTGTTTAGACAGCTGATGCCTATGCTCTCTGAGGTCATGTGGAAGCACAAGCAGGACTTGGAATGCACCACCCAGCTAAGCTCAAGCATATATTGCACAAAGCTGCCAATCCATGCATCTGCTTTTAATCTATGTACTGCCCTCTCCTTACCCTCATCACTAGGGATGGCATTTTTAGTCCCATTTGCTGGAACTCCTGTGATTCAAAACCTTTTAGGCACTTTCTTTGGAATGAGGATGAATCAAAACCAGAATTAAACAAAACTAGAAAATATTTTAAAAGGAACATTTAGTGGGTACACATTTATAAAATCAGTCGAAAGAATACAAAAATAAATGATCTATGAACTTTATAATTTTTTTCTTAGAATACAGGAAACATACCACTGGTAAAGAAGTTTAGTTCAACATTTTTATGTTGAACAGGTTGAATCTGTTAAAAGGAGTACAATTCACTCAAAGCACCTGTTTCTATCTGTTCTAAACTCTTTTTTTTCACCTGGAAGAGCCAGTTGTGTGAAGACAGTAAAATAAGTTTGATGGTTTTGGGTGGAGGAAGGGTTGTTGGAAGGATGGAAGGAGAACTTGGCCTTCTCTGGGTGGCTGATGGGAACCTGATGAAACCACCGGGGTAATCTCCAACTTCAGGCTTCCTGGTGGCTTTTTTAAGTACTCAAGTAGAGAATTCTTTTTTTTTTTTTAATATTTTTAATTGTAATGGACACAATACCTTTATTTTGTTTATGTAGTTGTGGTTTTTTTTCCCCCAATGTGGTGTTGAAGAGCTAACCCAGTGCCTCATACATGCTAGGCAAGTGCTGTACCACTGAGCCCCTGCAGTGGAGTATTCTTACTAGGCGATAAAAAATAGAGCTTGTCTTCATTACAAGTGTTTTACAAAAGGTGTGGCATTGGACCAGGAAGGTCTAGGACAGCCCGCCCATCTGTGCAGAGACTAGTGAGGCCCAGGACAGCCTCATGAACACCAGTGGAGACTGAGCAGGCCCAGGAAAGCCCCCCAACCCTGGCAGAGACCATGTCGGATTAGGTCCTGACTTCCTTAACAAGACTCCTAAAGCACAAGCAGTAAAATCAAGAATCAATAAATGAGATGGATTCAAACCAAAAAGCTTCATCTCAGCAAAGGAAACAATAAGGTAAAGAGAGTGGCCACAGGGTGGGAGAACATCTTTTAGTATACACACATCAGATAGAGCCTTGATCTCCAGGCTATATAAAGAACTCAAAAACTTAACACCAAAAAAATAAATAACCCAAACAATAAGTGAGTTAAGGAACTGAATAGACACTTTTTAGAAGAAGATATACAATCAATCAACAAATACATGATAAATATTCAACTTCTCTAGTAATTAGAGAAATGCAACTCAAAATTACTTTAAGATTTCATCTCACTTTAGTCAGAATGGCAATTATGAATACAAGCAATAATAAATGTTGTCGAGGATGTGGAGAAATACACTCACATATTGTTGGTGGCAATGCAAATTGGTGCAACCGCTATGAAAAGCAATATGGAGATTTCTTAGAAAACTTGGAATGGAACCACCATTTAACCCAGGTATCCCACTCCTCAGTCTATACTCAAAGGATTTAAAATCAGCATACTATAGTGACACAGCCACATCAATGTTCATAGCAGCTCAAGTCACAATAGCTAAACTTTGGAACCAACCTAGATGCCCTTCAACAGATGAATGGGGAAAGAAACTATGGCATATATACACAATGGAATATTACTCAGCTTTAAAAGAGAATAAAATTATGTCATTTGCAGGTAAATGGATGCAGATGGAGAATACCATAGCAAAGTAAGCCAATCCTAAAATCCAAAGACTGAATGTTCTCTCTGATACATGGATGCTGATCCATCATGGGGGGTGGGGTGGGTGTGGGGATAATGGATGAACTTTTGGAAAAGGGAAAGGAGGGAAGGGGAGGGAGCATGGGTGCAGGAAAGATGGTAGACTGAGATGAACTTCATTAGCCTAGTGTGAGAAGCCACCGTGAATTACTTGAGGGTCTTCTCAGTATGGTAGCCAGGGAGATTTAGGTTTGGCATTGTAAACTATCCATGGCTCTCCTGTGGCAATAGATTGCCCAGTGCACATGACTTTTATCTCTGCTGTACTAGAAAGACCCCTCATAGTAGCTCTGAAGATGGGCATAATGCACTGGGATCTGGACAGCCCAATTTTAACCTTTTTGGTGAAGCACATTCTATGGAAGGTCTTTGATGTTTCCCAATATAAATGAAGCAGGCATAGGCTCCATTTTGCCAGAGTCTAGAAGCCCAATCCATATGATCGGCTTGCCCATCCCGCCCTTGTTTTTGAAGATATTTTCGGTGTCCTGTGGTTCTTTTGCTGTCCTATTTTTCCTAGTATTCATTTCTCATCCAACTCTTTCCATGAGGGGAACCCCATCCCTACTGCCCACGTGGGACACTGGTGAGACCCTAGGTGCATGTATGAGTGCATATACGTCGCAACTCTACATTATGTACAACCAGAGAAATGAAAAGTTGTGCTCCATCTGTGTACAATGAATCAAAATGCATTCTGCTGTCATGCATAACTAATTAGAACATATCAACAACAACAAAAAAATGTGGCATTTTCTATTTTTAGTGGAGGACTGTGACTCTTTCTAGAAAGGCTTGACTCCACAGGCTTCTCTGGACCATCCTGGATGGTACTTAAGCTTTGGTACTTAAACAATGGCACCAATTCTCTAGGCCAGTTCTGGCACACAGGCTGCTTTGCAGAACATGGGTAAGCAGTGATATCTCCCTTGTCTTCCCCACTGACGCTCCATGGTCAGCCCTGCACACCTTGGCCCTGCTCACTCTTGCTGCTTTTTGTATCCATACTTGGGTTGATCAAGGATAGATGAAAGGAGCATATGCTCTGTGTACCTTCTCAGCTCTATTTAAGAAAACACAAATGGAAATACAACCCCAAACCTACAATTTTGCTATGAAACCAACACCCTCACCCAATGGTAATATTGATATTGTCACCTTTAAAATTAAATTGGCAATACATAGCAAATGCTAGTATACATTCTTTAATTTTGTAATCCAAATTCTTGATAAGTCTTCTGAGAACAATGAAAATATGGAAAAATATTACTAGCACAAAGATTTTCTGAAATGTTATTTGTTTTAGTAAAAAATGGAGATAGCCTATGTTTTCCATTAGGGCAGTGCTTACATAAAAGCTCATTTATGTAATATTATGCAGCCATTAAATAAACATATATGCCATGTAAGTAGAGATTAAGACCTTTAAGAAATTAAGTGTAAAAGGAAGTAAAAATGAATATTTGATATAGATAGAACAAGCTTTATTGAAAGTCATTCTGGGTTATGGGGTAATATTTTAATATATTTTAATTACATAATATAATTTCATGTGTAATATGTAATCATAAAAGTAAGAGGCAAAGAAAAATAAACGGATTTTGTAGATTAGGCAGAAAAATGTCAAACCCAACGCTTTTTAGTTATTTTGGTGACGTGGGAAGATGTGCTTAAGTCTCCTTTTAGTTCCATGCTAGAGCCATGGGGATCATTCTGCTGAAGGTCATCTTGGAAAGGGCAGAGTCAGCCCAGAACAGCAGTGAGAACCATCCCACACTCTTACATGCTAACAAGGATTTGAGAATAGACATGTCTCACAGAAACTACTGCTCACACTTTCTTTGCCCTGTGATTGCCTGTAATTCTCTGCATCTAGGCATTGGTCAAATTTACTTTTTCAGATTGTTCATTTGATTTTTTTGCTTTTACTAGGGATTTAGCCCAGGGGTGCTTTACCACTGAGCTACATCCCCACCCTTTTTGTTTTGAGACAGGGTCTCACTGAATTGCTTAAAACCTTGATAAAATACTGAGGATGGCCTTGAGCTTGTGATCCTCCTGCACCGGCCTCCTGAGTCGCTGGGATTTCATAGATGATTAGCATTGTACAATATTTTAAAATGTAATTTATAAAGCATTAATATCAATATGGTGAAGCTTTACAATGTTTATTTAGTTTGCTAACTAAAATTCTGATTTATTTTAACTTTTTGTTCAAAGTCTTTTATCAAGTCTTCCTTGCTTATTGCACCCTGAGAAAATCCAAATGGATACTGTTCCACTTTGATTCAGTCTTTCCCATATCTATCCCTGTAGAGGAAAGATTTATGACAATTGTTATGGTTTGGATATGAGCTGTCCCCTAAAAGCTCATGTGTGAGAAAATGCAAGAAGTTTTAGAGGTGAAATGATTGGGTTATAAGAGCCCTATCCCAGTCAGTGTGTTAATCCCCTGATAGGGACTGACTGAGGGTCACTATAGGCAGGTAGAGTGTGGCTGAAGGAGGTGGGTCACTGGGGATATGCCTCTAGGGTATATATTTTGTGAGCTTAGGCTCTCTCTGCTTCCTGGAGCCATGTCCCCAGCTGTTCTCCTCTTCTATGATGTTCTGCCTCACCATGGGCTCTGAGACTTCTGAAATGGTGAGCTCCAAAATAAACTTTTCCTCCACTAAAATTGTTCTTTTCAGGTCTTTTGGTCACAGAGGCAAAAAAAAAAAAAAAAAAAAAAAAAACCCTGACTAAAACAATTATATAGATTTGTATATATCCAAGGCGTGGTTACTTCCAATCAAATGCAATATTTTTGTTGCGTTCCAAAATAGTTTTCCATGGTAGATATATGTACTGTTAAAAACAAAATAAAGGTATACACTTAAGCATGGATTTCACTGTGGCAGGGTTGGAGGTGTAGCTCAGTGGTACGGTGGCTTGCCTAGCATGTTCAAGGTCCTGGATTGGCCATAGCATTGTAAAACAAAACAACAAAACCAAAATACACTATGGCATATTTATGATCACCATTTTACTTCCAAAAAGGAAGCAAAAAATTTCATTCTTTTTACTCCATTTGAGCCTATTCTTCAGACATGTTGTGCAAAGCCTTTATCTGTGGTCATTGTGGTGCTACTTTCTCATTCATTTAACTCAGTGCTTGAATCTAAGGAGGAAGTTGTATGTACTTTTCTGGATTTTGCAAGATAAGATCATGAATGTTGCCTACAGCAAAGAAACTTCTTAATGTGAAACCACAAAACTAATCTGTTGGCAGCCCCATGGCCTCAGAGGAGAAGGGGGGGGGGGGACCTGCTCTGATCCCATCACTAACTTGAGAAAGAATGGTGTTCTCTTCCAATCTGTCATTTTATCAGTTAGCAAAGTTTCTGTCCGTGTTGATAAACTTCAGGCCATGGTGAGAGAAAAAGAGCTGTCTTACCCATTTCTGTATCCATTATTCTTCTCTAAACATTCAATACTATGCATCAAAAGTCCAGGTAAATTCAACTTTCCTTTAAATATCTGATTTTCCATTCAGTGCTGATTTTGAGCATTTTGAATCCCTTTCCCAGCCCCGTCGGATCCGCATAAGGGTATTGTTTATGCACGGCATGATGAGGATAAACTTGATCACCAGCACTGTGCAGGGAATGATAAGTGCTAAAACATAAGCTGAAGGAAGGTACCATCTTAGAATTGAAGGGCTGAGGAACCTCTTCCTGCCATAGAGTAGGGCGTGGGCTGTGCATAAGATCAGGGTCAAATAACCCAGTTTGGACTGCAGACAAGAAATAAAAAGAAATACATTAATATATTTATACCTTAAAGTGAAATGCTATAAACCAATAAAATATTTGTCAATAATGACAAAGATTTGAAACCTATAATATTTAGGACACTTTGCTAAGTACAGGAAGAAATATTAACCCTCCTTGATGGGTTAATACTTGATGATAAATATTTCATTAAAAGAAAGACTTATTACAGATGACATGGTAGCTTTCTCTTAACCTGCCTGGATGGAAAAGTTTCTCAGGGATAAACTCTTTTGAGTTACAATTAATGTACCTTGCCTTGGTCCTCAGTGCTAAAATTCTTTTATATCTTTTTTTAGAGGTCAGAGACAAATATGACCTCAAGAATCTCTGCATTAGTATATGCTACTTTGCAAGCAGAGGCTAGCTAATTTCTATTGCCATAAAGAGCAGTTTGCAAATTTATACTTTGTTCCCTCTCCCTTGGCCTAAATTCTAAAACTTAGTGTTTATTTCTTGATGTCAATTAAAGGTATTATGAGAAATTTTGGGCTGCATTTGATCTGTGGGAGACTTAATATTCAAACCTAATTTCAATTACTAGTGATCTCTTTTATTATACTGGCTCACAATGTGCATGCATCACAATCATCCAGAAGACTTAATAACAAATCACAGGGCCCCACCTACAGAGCTTCTTATGGAGGAAGTCTGGGACTTTGTGTATCTAACAAGTTCTCAGGTCATGCTGTTGCTACTTCTGCTGCCATACATTGAAGACCACTGGTCTATAAGAATAGTTACTGCCTTTAATACAGTGCTGGTGGTTGATATGTGGAAAAAAACAATTTTCACTCTTTCATATCAGCAATAAGTCTGGAGTGATGTTATCTATCAAATCTTGTTTTGAAGGTTTTAAACTTCATTGCAATGTCTACTTCCCTTATCAATATGTTGATATTATAAGGTTAATTTTCAGAAGGTTAAAGGTTTGTCTTTGGGTTTCTTTTACATTGCACATAGTAATATCTCCACACCTAGGGCTCTGGGAGTAGTCAGAAATCTTGACAAAGTGTGCCACTAGGAACAACAAGTGCTGGCGAGGATGTGGGGAAAAGGGTACACTCGTACATTGCTGGTGGGACTGCAAATTGGTACGGCCAATTTGGAAAGCAGTATGGAGATTTCTGGGAAAGCTGGGAATGGAACCACCATTTGACCCAGCTATTGCCCTTCTCGGACTATTCCCTGAAGACCTTAAAAGAGTGTACTATAGGGATATTGCTACATCGATGTTCATAGCAGCACAATTCACAATAGCTAGACTGTGGAACCAACCTAGATGCCCTTCAATAGATGAATGGATAAAAAAATGTGGCATTTATACACAATGGAGTATTACTCTGCACTAAAAAATGTCAAAATCATGGAATTTGCAGGGAATTCTGTATATTAGTAACAAATCCTCTGAAAGGAAAATGAGAAAAACTATCCAATTAAGAATAGTATCAAAAATAATAATAAAATACTTGGAAATCAACTTAATAAAAGAGGTGAAAGACCTCTACAATGAAAACTAAAGAATCCTAAGGAAAAAAAAATTTTAAAAAATGTGGGAAGATGGAAAGATTCACATTTTTTTTTGGGGGGGGGGTGATAGTCAGAATTAATATTGTCAAAATGACCATACTACCAAAAGCACTATACAGATTTAATGCAATTTCAATCAAAATTTCAATGACATTCCTCATAGAAATACAAAAAGCTGTCATGAAATTTATATGGCAAAATAAGAGATCCAGGATATCTAAAGCAATCCTTAGCAACAAGAGTGAAACAGATGACTTCACGATACCAGACCTTATACTATGCTACAGATCAAAAATAACAAAAACAGTATGGTGTTGGCACCAAAACAGACTTGTAGACCAATGGTACAGAATAGATAACACAGAGACTAACTCCCATAATTACAGTTATCTTATATTTGACAAAGGCATCAAAAATATACATTGGAGAAAAGATAGCCTCTTCAACAAATGATGCTGGGAAAATTGAAAATTTATATGCAATAAATGAAAGCAAACCCCTATATCTCACCATGCAAAAAACTCAACTCAAATTGAATCGAGGACCTAAAAATTCAATCAGAAACACTATGTCTGTTAGAAGAAAAAGTAGGCCCAAATCTTCATCATACCTGATTAGTCCCCAACTTTCTTAATAAGACTCCATAGCACATAATAAATATTAAGCATCAATAAATAGGATGAATTCAAACTAAAACTGTTCTTCTCAGCAAAAGATACAATCAGTGAAGTGAATAAAGAGCCTACTAATTGGGAACAGATTTTCACCACATGCACATCAGATATAGAATTAATCTCTGTAATATATAAAGAACCCAAAAACTTAAACAAAAAACAAACAAAACAAATAACCCAATCAATAAATGAGCCAAGAAACTGAACAGACACTTCTCAGAAGATGATATACAATCTATCAACACATATATGAAAAATTGTTCAACATTTCTAGAAATTAGAGAAATGCAAAATAAAACTACTCTGTGATTTCATCTTACTCCATTCATTTAAGAATATAAATTGCAACAAAGTATTGGCGAGAATGTGGGTAAAAGGCACATACTCATACAATGCTGGTGGGAGTTCAAATTGGTGCAGCTAATCTGGAAAGCAGTATGGAGATTCCTTGGAAAATTTGGAATGGAACCACCATTTGACCCAGCTATCCCACTCCTCATTCTGTACCCAAAGGACTTAAAAACAGCATTCTACAGGGACAAAGCCACATCAATGTTTATAGCAGCACAGTTCACAATAGCTAAAATGTGAAACCAACCTAGATGACCTTCATTAGATGAATGGATTAAGAAAATGTGGTATATACACACAATGGAATATTATTCAGCATTACGAGAGAATAAAATCATGACACTTGCAGGTAAATTGATGGAGCTGGAGAATATAATGCTAGGTGAAATTTGCCAATCCCCAAAAAACAAATGTGAAATGATTTCTCTGATTTAAGGATGCTAATTCAGAATTTAATAATGTGGCAGCGGGCAGGATGGGAGGATTAAGTAAACTCCAAATAAGGCAAAGGAGAAAAGGGGATGGAGGGAAAGGAAGGGGGCATAGGGTAAGAAAGACAGTGGAATGTGATGGTTATCGTTACCCTAAATACATGTATGAAGCAACAAAAAATGTGACTCTACTTTGTGTACAACTAGAGATTTAAAAAAATTGTGCTCTATATATGTAATATGAATTTTAAGGCATTCTGTTGTTATATATAACAAATTAAATTTTTTCCAAAAAATAAAAAAGTGTATACATACATACAAAAAAAAAAGTGTGCCACTAGGAAACCAAACCATTATGGAATCTTCCTGTTTGTACCTGAGTTTAAGTCCTTACCTGGATAAACCGGAACTCTCTCCAGTTCATCATGTTGCTAACTGATGGCAAAGAAGTGATTCCCAAGAGCACAAACAGAAAAAATCCAAGGATTCCCAAAGATAAATATGAATCACTATGCCAGGCCACAGAGGTTAAAAATGGATCATCTTTCTTGGTGATCACCTAAGAACAATTATAATAAATTTTAAAAAACTATATATTTTTTTGTAAACTGCTCATATTTTTAAAGGAATTAAACAGTAACTACGCATGGGTTATTTGCTGCTGAAAATTGTATGGCATTTTTTCTCAATCATTTAAAAATAATTGTAAAAAATACACTTAGAAATATTTTTGGTAGAAACAGTAATTCTTTCTGCTGGGATTTTATTACAATTCTTGACTCTGGGAGTTGTATAAGGAGTTTTAAATTAGACTATAAATCCCTGAAACTAAGTAAACATTTACTTAAAACTTCATTCTGTATGGATTTTTTTGTTCCTCAAGCAAAACTTAATGTTCTCAAGTAATCACATCATAATTCTGTTTTTCTGTTGATAATTCACACACACAAAGTCTGGGTTCTTTCACATTGATCTTCTCTTCATATAGAATCAAGTCTGTCACACCACAGATTGAGAGGAATCACGCTCTTGTAGTGTGACTCTAACCCTAGAAACTTTCATGTATGTTTTAGGGAAATGAAGTAGAGAAACCCACAGAAGCATCATCAATGAGTTATTGACTAATATTCTTTGAGACTGCAGTAAGATGGATTGATCAAAACTGATTATTTCTAAACTAGAAATGACTTACAATACTTTTTCTGAGATTGCTTTAAGACACCTTGAACTGATTCTGAGTCTTTTGACTTGGCATAAGATAATATTTGATATTTGCTCAGAATTATTTACTTTTCTAGTTACGGAGGACAACATCCTTCAAGTCAAACATTCATAGAGCAGGAAGCAACATTTTGTGAATCTGTTTGCATTGCTGCCATAGCACAATTGTTTGGGAAGGCTCCTTATTTACAAGACAGTTGGTTTTGACTTCCAAAAGGAAGTAGAGTGCATGAAAGTAGAAACTTGAAAACACATGGGTTTTCTTTTATTGAGTAGGTGTCCTTAGGTTTCCTGAGCTCAAAATATGCCAGTTTGTTAGTATCCCAGTGAGCTCTTGGGAATACAGATCTGGACCCAAGTGAGCCTGGGAATATAACTTTTATTCTTAACAGTTATGTGAGATCTCAACTGAATTCATTAAAACAACCTTAGTCATGAAATCTCTATTTAATTTTAAAAATACAGATGCTTAGCCAGGTACAGTGGTGCATACCTGTAATCCCAGTGGCTCAGGAGGCTGAGGCAGGAGGATTGCAAAGTTCAAGGCCAGCCTCAGCAGCTAAGTGAGGCCCTAAGCAACTTAGTGACACCGTGTCTCAAAATAAAAAATAAAAAGGGTTGGGGATGTGGGTCAGTCTGTGTTTAAGCACCCCTGGGTTCAATCCCTGCCACTAAGTAAATAAATAAAATAAAGATGCTCAGAGGAGTGATTTTCTCTATTTTTGGAAATGGAATATCATGTAGTCAAATTCCTCTTTGATATAAGGACTAGGGGAATACCAGTGAGTAGAGATTTACCTGAGTAATGGTTGTGTTTCTTATCCTCCATCGTACATAATAACGAATAGGAATCACAAGCGTGTAGATGGCGTGAAGGAAGGCGAACCCCAAAGCCACCAAGCCAAGCTGCTTTCTGCAAAGCATCCAGTGGTCGAGCCAGTCTGGGAATCGTCGGTATTTGGTACCTTGGTACAGCTGCAGGATGGCGGCAATGACGCCAGGAAGGTAAACCAACGCAAGCAGGGTAAGTGCTGTTATAGGGAAGACACGATTCGGAATGGATACAGCTATGCGAAATGTGCTGTCTTTGTTCTCATTCACATAGAGGTAGATTACGTCTCTTATAACACAGTAGATAAAGAAGAAGAGACAGAGTGCAGCAGACAAATAGAAGGGGAACCTCCACATGGGAAATAGTTGCAGGGGGTAGTTTTCAATTTCGGTGGCTGCCTTGAGAGATCCTCGATCCAACGGGGTAAGTCCAAGAGCACGAACAATGTCCATCACTCTTTGCTTGGCTTTGCTGTCATTTCCACAGACAAACACCTGGGTTCAAAATAATTAATTCTGTATTTACTCTTTTTTGGCATTTAATAATTGTTTTGAAAGTGTATACAAGTACCGTGCAGAACAATGACCTGTCAAGGTGAACTGTTTCTCAAACAAGGATGTGGAATTAACATATACAATGAGATGTTATTTAAACTAGCACAGGTGTGCTGGAGAGCTAGATAGGTATTTTTTTTTTTTTTTAGGATTTTTACTGAAGGGTGGTTTTAGGCACTCTGTGTAGATATAAGACTTGACAAAGAAGACCTGGTGGTCTCCACAGTGTGAGTGGCTTGATCTTTTTTTCTGTATTAGTGGGTGCCACATCACTTACGATGGCTTCTAATCTCAGTGCACAAATGGAACCAATTTTGTACAGGTAATGGGAGTAGAAGAGGATATTCAACAAGCTATATTAGTTTCTAGTGCTGACAAGAGAAAGGCTCCCAGAGACTGGTATTAGTGGGTTCCATCAAACTAAAAAAAAATTAAAGTGCAGACCATGGGAAATAAATCACAATAATTGACTCTCTTACATGGTCAAACCCAAGAAAATTATTCTTGGTACATATTAGAAATATAAAATATTTACTGGGCATTTTATTTGGAGATTGTATTTTCTGACCTTGGAGGTAAGTGCACATTAAAAGATTCACTTTTTAAAGAGTGAGGGCAAATTCATTTAATCTCACCTGCCGACTTGCATCCAGTGCTCCTGATTGGAGAGCCCAGGCTGAAATGGTGTTAAATGTTTTTACCACATAAGCTCCCGGCACCAACTGAGCAAGGTATTCTGCATTAGATTCTGGATACTGATTAATTTTGGGGTTGTTGCTGACATCTACCAATATTTTCCCATTGAGATCCTCAGTTAGTTCTCTGAGAAATTCATAATGCTCTCTGTGGATTGCAATAAGTATGATGTCAGACTTCTGGGCAGCTTCTGAATAGCTGAAGACCTCGGCATCACTGGGCAGCAGGCTGGACATCCTGGAGTTTCGACTTCCAAATACAACAGAATAACCACACTGGAACATTTTAAATCCAAGTGATCTTCCAAAATCCCCTGTTCCAAAAATGCAGACAGTCTGTGGCTTTTCTGAAGAATTCATTGTAAGAGGAAGCATAACTGTACAAGTTTTCTCCATTACTGAAAAACATATACACAAATGCTTTGGTCATGGAAAAATTAATGAGAATTATAAGTAGGAATTAGTGTAATTATCTGATGTTCTAATGTTCTGGTTATCTCAAGAGTATTCTCCCTAAAATTAGGTAAGTACAAATTGTCATATATATTTTATTGAACAAAATAACTAGTAAAAATCTTCTCTGGATAAAGTGAAAACCAAGATACTTGTCTTAAACAGTGGACCTATATTACATTAATATTACATTTATTAAACACTTGTGATTCAAAAAATTCTCAGAGAAAAATATGATAAGGTATGTGCTAATAAATTATAGAACAATTCGCTTACATTTAGTTATATAAAAATCCCAAATAAAACTTTAGTAAACAGAATCTAGCAGCTTTTTAAGAGAAAGTACAATTGGTTAAATGAGCGTTATTCTAGGAATGTAAAGATTAGTCCTAAAAAATAAAGAATAGTTCTATAAATTCAACATTAGAAAATCTATTAATATAATTTACCATAAAATTTATGGAGAAAAATATGAACATATCTATGTATAAAAGTAGACATGTTAAAATTCCACATTTGTTCTTCATTATAGTAAAATAATATATATTCCCTAAGTATGGAAAAAGTGTCTATCTTAGCCTAAAATACACTGTTATGCTTAAAAGAGAATTACTAGAAAAATTCATAGTAAAATCAGAAACCAGAAAAAATTGTTTGCTATGACTTTAGTTATTTTTGTTCTAGAGGTTCTACCTAATAAAACTAAACTAGACAAAGAATTTAGAGGTATAGAAATGCAAAAGAGATTGCAGATAATTAAGCCAAGACTTGGAAATTCCAGGAAAATTAACAAAAAAGAATCCATATATACAAACAAAATTCAATATTTTGTCTCGGAACCTAATTAAAATCAGTATTAATAATACATCCTAAAGACAAAGTAGTTAGAAGATTTAATTGAATAAAGGCCCCTACTATCACTGCAACAAAATAGACAATATGAAATAAGATAGAAAGATGTGTGCAAGATATATATGAACAAAAATTTTAAATGCTTTTAAAAGTTGGAGATTTGCTAAATGGAAATGTATGGCGTGTTCTTGGATGAGAAAGTTCAGCCCCACAAAGACATTGTTTTCCTTAATTTAATATAAATTCTGTAAAGTAGGATAATTAATGGAATATTAGTCCTATTAAACAATTTAAAATTTTATAGAGCTACAATAATTAATTTACTACTGTCAAAGGAACAGAAATAGTCCAATGGAGTAGAGTAAAAAATAAAATCTGAAATATACCCAAACATCTATACTTCAAGTTGAGGAGAAGAAGATGGGTTATTCAATAGTTAATATTGGTCAATTGGAATAAAAAACTGAATCCATACCTTATACCGTATTCCAAGGTAAATTTGATATATATTAAACATTTAATTTTTAAAAAATAAAACTATAGTAGAACAGGAAGCAACCATGGCGAATGTTTTTATTATCTTAGAGGAGGAAAGCCCTTTTGCAACATGATTAAACCATGAGAGTAGATGGAAAAATGTGATTACATAAAAGTCAATAACTCTTGCAAAGCAAAAGAACTGTAAACAAAGTCAGAAGATAATCAACAAAAGAGCAAAAAATATTGTCAACTAGTACAAATCAATAAGAAAACCCCCAATTGTCCACTAGAAAATCGGGCAAAGGATATGAGCTGATAGTTCATTCTAATGAAGTAGAAAATACTTTTAAATATAGAAAAAGGTCCTTAATCTTACCCCAAATAAAACAAATGCAAGTTAAAACTAATCTGAGATGTCATTATAAATAGCTAATGACATTTAAATTTTAAAAAGTTTCTATGATCTAATACCTTAACCTAGGCTACTATCCATACTTGTGAAGAATATTATTTCTTCTTTCAGTGTTGATTTTTTCTTAAAATTTCTCAACATTTTGTTTAAGCCTATAGTTAATCTTTTTGGGTTGGAAAAGTCTCTGTTTTCTAATGATGTATCCTCAGTGTTTAGGAGTACCATCCACCACAGTCCAGGCACTGGACAAATATTTGTTGAACAACACTAGAAGAATGGAGTGCAGGAGTTGGGAGTAGCAGTGGTGACTCTGTCCCAGGCACAGTGTGATATCAAGAAGCCCAGTGATCAAAGAGAAACCAATGGGCAAGGGGAGGAAATAAGGAAAGAAGTAGGGGAGGACATCGTTAATGACATTACTTCTTTCTCTCAAATGGGTTAAAAGTAAACTCAATGAATGTGATGTGGAATTTTCAAAACAGGAGAAAAGGACAAGAAATATAGGACTTCCTGTACTTGCTCAGAAATTCTGAGTAATTTAACTAACCCAACATTGAAATCATTTTATAAACCAGCTGGTGATATCCTGAACAGTGTCAGAGAAGTCATGACCATATATGGAAAAGCACCCATGATGATCAGGGCTGTTCATATAGAAGCACATCTGTGCCATTTAGAAAATTTTTAGTGATATCTATTAATATAACTTACTTAGCAATTTAAATTATACAATATTGTTAGTTGCTAATCAGTTAATAACTTTATAATTCAAACCCTCAAACTTCTGACTGATGGCTTAATTATTCTACCCTTCAGAACTGGATTGTATGCTCAAAGAAGGTCTCCTCCATATTTATTCTGATATATTATTTTTTCCTCTCTCAAGCTGGATGGAAATTGGCAAGCAAATTATTGACTTGAAATTGCCAGTGTCCTGCAATAAGATTAATTATATTTTCCTTTGAATTATCTTAATCATTTCAAAGAGAGTGATTCCAGACTTTGACTATTTGGCCATTACATTCATTTATCATAATTTGCCATAAACTTTTCTTTTAAATGAAGATATTGACTCCATGGTACTATTTTTTTGTTCTACCTCTTTTGAACAATGTGATCTTGGGCAAGTTACTCAAACTCTTCATGCCTCCGTCGAAACAAAAGAAACAATTGAAAAATTGACAAAACTAAAAGTTGGTTCTTTGAAAAATTAAATAAGATCGACAGACCCTTAGCCATGCTAACGAAGAGAAGAAGAGAGAGAACTCAAATTACTAGCATACGGGATGAAAAAGGCAATATCACAACAGACACTTCAGAAATACAGAAGATAATTAGAAATTATTTTGAATCTTTATACTCCAATAAAATAGAAGATAGTGAAGGCATCGATAAATTTCTTAAGTCATATGATCTGCCCAGATTGAGTCAGGAGGATATACCCAACCTAAACAGACCAATATCAATTGAGGAAATAGAATAAGCCATCAAAAGACTACCAACTAAGAAAAGCCCAGGACCGGATGGGTATATAGCAGAGTTTTACAAAACCTTTAAAGAAGAACTAATACCAATACTTTTCAAGCTATTTCAGGAAATAGAAAAAGAGGGAGAACTTCCAAATTCATTCTACGAGGCCAACATCACCCTGATTCCTAAACCAGACAAAGACACTTCAAAGAAAGAAAACCACAGACCAATATCTCTAATGAACCTAGATGCAAAAATCCTCAATAAAATTCTGGCAAATCGGATACAGAAACATATCTAAAAGATCGTGCATCATGATCAAGTAGGATTCATCCCTGGGATGCAAGGCTGGTTCAATATACTGAAATCAATAAATGTTATTCACCACATCAATAGACTTAAAAATAAGAACCATATGATCATCTCGATAGATGCGGAAAAAGCATTCGACAAAGTACAGCATCCCTTTATGTTCAAAACTCTAGAAAAACTAGGGATAACGGGAACATACCTCAATATTGTAAAAGCTATCTATGCTAAGCCTCAGGCTAGCATCATTCAGAAACGTGAAGGTCGGTGATTTTTTAGTCATATTGAGCTCCATTTCAAATCTTCCTGATTCTACTTCTAGTCTCTGGGCAGTAGCAGAGCTCTGATCAAGCTCTAGGGCCTAACAGAAACTCATCTTTTACCTCCTGATTCTTGTCCTGGAGATCCTTTGAAGTTTGAGCCTGTCTGGTGCCCAGATATGCACAACCCTTGGGGCCACCACAGATCAACAGGAGGAGAACTCCATGAGTAAATACTTCCTCTTTCTTTTGGCACACAGTTCTGACACATTTCATAAGACTCTTCACACAGTCCCAGTGGAACAGAGATCAGTCGTCTACAAGTGGCTGACTCAACGTGAGTTCCAGTTGGTACTGTCTTTCCCAAGCTCCCGGGTTGGGCCCTCTGCCACTGACTCTTAGTTTCCTAGAGTCACCTTCCTAATAAACTATCTGCATAGAAGTCTTTGTCAAGGCTTTGCTTGCAAGATGACAATAAAATATGCTAATGATTTTGAAATGAAAAGTGTTACCACAAAATGGGATGATTATATAAATAACATGTAAAAAAAAATAAAAAGTAATTTGGGGGAAGAATTTAATTCTGATTGGAATTCAATTCTGATTGGAAAATATATCCTAATCATAGGAGTTCATAGAAGTGGAATTTATGCATACTCCCAGCTACAAGGGAGATTAAGTTGAGGGTGCATTTTATAATAAGCATTATATAAAGAAGGCCTTTACACCCTTGCCAGACATAGTTGTAACTAGAAATAGCTATGTGTAAACAAATGGATTCATGTAGATAATAAGATTTCTTGTTCAAAGACTTAAGAAAACATTCCTAGGTGGAAGAAATACAGAAAATAATAAGAAAAGTGGTAAACAGGAAGGATACTTAAGAGAAGGATGTGTTAAAATAATAAAAACATAACATACTGTTCTCCTTTCTTTCCTTCAACCCATGCGTGCCCCATAAAACTCAATTACGTAACAGGTCACACAACAGGATTAAGTCTTGTTTTACGAAATCTCTAGGATGGTTTACCTGCTATGAAGGCATCTCTTAGCAACATCCCAGGGGTAGCCAAGGTACATAATGTGATCCTATAGGACCTTTTACATAGATTAGAGATTAGAATCCAATTAAGTTGGTAAAGTGGCCTACCATGAAGGTCATGGAAGCATTAGTCACTGAAAAGTGTGTGTGTGTGTGTTTGTGTGGGTGTGAAAGAGAAGCATATATGAAGGGATCAGGTGTGGGTCAAGAAGAGTCTTGCCTATTGTTTCCCTGGGTCTATGTATCCCTCCCCAGGCCTTGGGAACCCGAGGGAGCATTCTTTAGGGGTGTTCCCAACTGGGCCTCCCAAGAGATGTTAGGGCCTGTCTGGCGTGTGGGCTTTACATCTCACACTTCCCAAGAGGTCAGAGGTTCGAGAGGCACAGGCTGTCTACAACTTTTGAGAACTGCAGTATATTAAAAGCATGGAAATGTTGAAACAGGATTTTAAAATCATATATTTTAAATACCTATACTTAAAAAATCAATGCTTATGAAAAGAAAAACAACTAAACTATTTGAAATAATTACAGAGTAGGAGGTTGTGAACAAAGTATAGGAAGTTTCTGTCCACTCTTTACCCAGTTTCCTCCAATGACTACATTTGCACAACTACAGCACGACATCCAAACAGGACCTTGACACTGGCACAATGGGCATGCACACTGATATGTCATTTTATCTCAAGTGTAGATTTATATACTCACCATTGTAATCAGGATACACACTATTTCATCTCCGCAAAGTTCTCCCTCATGTCATCCTGTATAGTCATACTCATTTGCCTCCTTACTATCAATCCTAAACTATTAATCTCTTTCTATTACTTTGTCATTTTGAGAATGTTGCATAAATGAAATTGCATGGCATATAAACCTCTTGAGATTGGCATTTTTTAAAAAACTCTGCATGAATCTCTTGGGATTAATCCAAGTTTTATCAATTGTTTCATATTATGACCAAGTGCCAAGTAGTATTCTATGGTATAGATACACTGCTGTTTGTTTAACTCTTTAAAAATACATTGTGTGTGTGTGTGTATGTGCATACTGGAGATTGAAAAAGGCCTTGTACTTCTTAAGCATGCACTCTAGCATTGAGCTGTACCCCTATCCCTGTTTAACTCTTCATCAAATGTAGGGCATTTTGTTTTTTTTTTTCAGTTTTGGATATTGTATATAGAGCTGCTATGAACATTGATGTATAGGTTTTCATCTGAAAATAAGTTTCCATTTGTTCATGATAAAGGTCCAGTAGTACAATTGCTGGGTTTTATGGTAACTGTATGTTGAGTTTTATATCAAACTGCCATACTGTTTTCCAGAGTGGCTGCACTATTTCACAATCCTATTAATAATTTAAGAGTGCCAATATTTTTTATTTGAGATATTTTGATATTGTATTGTGGTTTTAATTTGCATTTTCCTAATGGCTCATATAGTTGAACATCTTTTTATGTGTTTTCTTGCTACCTGTTCTTTGGTGAGATAGCTCTTCATGTCTTTTGCCTATTTTCTAATTGAAACTGTATTCTTTTTTAACTGTTGAATTTTGTCCATTCTTTATGTGCTTTAGATATGAGTCCTTTGTAAGAAATGTGATTTGTAAATATATTCTCCCAGCCTATAGCTTGTCTTTTTTCCCTTACATCTTAACAGGGTCTTTCATGGAAAAAGAGCTTTAAAATGTTATGATAGCCAAGTATTGACTCTTTTTGTCTAGGACTATGGTTTTGATATCTAAAAACTGATCATGAAGCACTAGGTCCTAAATATTGTTTTCTAATAGCTTAAACTTTACACATAAATCCACGATCCATTGTTTGTTTTTGTACAAAGGGTAAAGTTTAGGTCAAGATTTATTTATTTATTTTTTGCCTATAAATATTAGCTAACTGTTCCCCTATCATTTGTTGACAATACTGTCATTGTTTTATTGAATTCCTTTTTCACCTTTGTCAGAAATCAATTATTCGTGTATAGGTGTGGGTCAATTTCTGGGTTCTCTATTCTGTTCCATTGATCTATGTATCCATCCCTATGCCAATATCACACAGTGTTGATGGCTGTAGTTATATGTCTTGAAATTCAGCACAGTGATTTGTCCTACTATATCATTTTTCTTTCTTTATATGTCACTTTGTTGTGTTTATTGGTTTCTTTCATTCAACATACTTATTTTTGAGATTTATCTGTTATTATAAGAGTTAATATTTCATGAGTCAACCTATTATTTTCCAAAACTATTATAGCTATTCTAATTCCTTTTCCCTTCCATATTAACTTTTAGAACAATCATATATGTATATATGTATATGTGTATATATATATATATATATATATATATATATATATATATATATGTATGAACAAATATATTTTAAATACTTAGAAAAAATTCAGTGCTTTAAAAATATTCCAAAAAATAGGGGCTGGGGCTGTAGCTCAGTGGTAGAGTGCTAGCCTCGCACATGTGAGGTACTGGGTTCGATCCTCAGCACTACATAAAAATAAATAAAGAAAGATATTGTATTCATCTACAACTAAAAAAATATTTTAAACAAAATTCCAAAAAATAAAATACAAATTAGTTGATTTTTTAGGATGTAAATATAGACTGTGTTAAGATATTAATTCATACAAAAGCATAGCAGCAGTGTGCAGGTATCTAACAAATAGTCAAGTTTAAACTTATATGATGGACTATAGTCTTGATGGACTTCATTTAGAGGACAAGCTAAAACAATTAAAGTTTGAAGTCCTTTATGTATCAGCAACCTGGGATCAACTGGTGTTCTTGCTCCCCTCAAGCCTCAGAATAGACCTTACTCCCAGTAAGAAGAAAGATAGTAACCCAGCCAAGCGCTCTTCTAAAAGGTGCTCACAAGTTGGGTCTGGTGGAATACACCTGTAATCCTAGTGATTCAGGAGGCTGAGATAAGAGGATTGAAAGTTTGATGCCAGTCTCAGCAATTTATTGAGGCCATAAGCAACTTAGAAAGACCCTGTCTTAAAATAAAATATAAAAAGGGCTAGGGATGTGGCACAGTGGTTAAATGCCCCTGGGTTCAATCCCAGTACCCAAATTAAATAAATAAATAAATAAAAGCACTGACATTCTTGCCTTGCACTTGGAAATGGGCCATTTGTTTTCTCCAAAGATTGTATAGAGTGAAGAGAAAAATATATAAATACTTACATAAGTAATACTATTTGTAGAAAGAAAAGAAAATCTTTCTCTCAGGTGCAGAGAGTCCTGAAAGAAAAAATTGGCGTCTGTGAATACCTTTAATTTTGAAATCCACAGAAAATTCAAATGAAGACAAATTTCTTTATGTAAAGATTCATGCTTAATCACACACATCATTAGGAGTCTTACTTTTTTCTTAGCTCACCCAATTTTACATATCTATACAAATTAAAAATGCAAAGCTGTAGTTTCATATGAAAAAGGTTTGGAGATAATCAAAAAACAACTCTAAAGACAAAACTATCATTTTTATAATGTACAATTTTTAGTAATGAGTAGTAACATACTGGACCAGAGGTGGTGGCTCATACCTATAATTCCAGCAACTCGGGAGGCTGAGGCAGGAGGATAGCAGGTTCAAAGCTAGCCTTAGCAACTAAGCAAGGCCCTAGGCAACTTAGTAAAACCCTATCTCAAAATAAAAAATAAAAAAAAGGGCTGGGGACATAACTCAGTGGTAAACACCCTGGGGTTTAATCACTAGTACCAAACAACAAAACAACCAAAAGCATTCTGGGATCCAGTCACAGGCAAAGAAGGACCCTGTTGAAGGGGGTAGACCCAAGTTGGCGATAGTTAGGCTTTCTTGCCAACGCTTTTGGTGGGCTATATTTTAGTATGTAGTCAAGGTCATAAACACTCTGATTCAGCGAATGTGCTCAAAGTCACCAACATCTCCTTGCTGGCCTGTACTCTCTTATGTAACCTGGTGCCTTCTTTGTTTGGTCTCCACATAAAAAGGCCTGTGGAGAGACTCAGGGACTGGGGGCTGCTGTGGCCTCCAAGTAAAACATGTCTACTATCACAGCTGTGTCTTCCCAGGGCCTGAACCTCAGTCAGACACACATCAAGTGAATTTGACTAAGCGTGTGGAAGGAGAGGAGACTTGTAGGGTACAGACTGACATCTATCTTCCCAGATATATGTCTATTTTCCCAGAACTCTCTTCTTTTTTTTCAGTCATTGAAATAGCTTCTTAGAATCATTAAGGCTTATGAAAATGCAAATACCTCTGTGAAGGGTCACACCAGAAACTGATGGCTCACATTCAAATTAGGTGGAATGCTTGTACAAAAAACCCAATAAGCAGAACTTGGAGAGTCTGGATGCCCCTGAATTGAGCCTGGGCATTGTCTTTGTGTGTATTTATTTATTTATTTATTTATTTTTAAACTCCCCCTTGTGATTCTAATGTACAACCAAGACTGGGAACCTTTTTATCAACTTTTTTAGTAGGTTTGCATTAATGGTCTGCTACAGTGGGTCTCCTTTCTGATCATACATTAGAATCAGCTGGGGGGCTGCTAAAACTCTAGGGAACAATCTCCTAAATTTTGGAATCAATTGATATGAGGTACAGCCCAGGCATCTGTATCTAAAAGCCAACCCCAAAAAACAAACTTCAGGGGATCTCAAGTACACCCAAGGAGAACCACTGGAAATGGAAAAAGGTAAGCATATTTTTTGTTGTTGTTGTTTTGTTTTTGTTCTTTGTTTCTTTCTTTTTTTTTTTTGGAGAGGGATGGGGTGAGGAAGAGACAGAGGGAGATAGGATACTGACAAGGTTGTAATGGGTTTCAGAAACATTTCATCTCTTTTATAATTTTCCCTGTAGGTAATTTTACTGAGATGCTAGAATTTATATTTTTATGAAAAAAGGCAAAATGAGGAAGATGGCGGCGAGGGGAGTGCATTACCCCCGTGTGCTGCTTCACTGTGTGGGAGTATGACAAGTCAGGACGGCTAAAGGATATCTTGTTAGGAATTTCCAGCAATAGTGGGGTGCGCCGGAACCTGGAGGAAGGATTTCCATCGCATGAGGATCGGCTACGGGGACTCAAACGCGAGAGGTTTGTCGCACGGAGGGTAACACTGCTTATTCAGCAAATCGCCCCGCGGCTAGAGTCTGCAAGGCGCGCTGGGATAGAGACGCAGGGTTACAGCGCTGCAGTTTCTGCCAGACGCGCAAGCACCGCACTCAGGGCTGAATTCTGGGTTCGAGACGGGGAAGGAAGCGGTCCATCTTGGTTCTCCACACCGGTCAGACCACAGAGGAGGCCAGCAGCCACCATGTTGGTAAACTGACGTCACCACACCTGTTTTTGACTGACCGCAGCTCATTCAGCCATAGAACAGGTAATTTCAGGCTGCAATTCGCCTGCGGCTTGCAGACAGATTGCTAGGGTTCAGCGCCTGGGGGCTTCTTAAAATCTGATCTTATCGGAGTGAACACGGAGTGCGGGGCGGCCGAGTCCCGGCTCCCGGAACCGTCCCGGAACCGCCCTGGCTCCGGGCTGCGGAGCCTGCGGAGGCTGCTTCTTGGACCCTGCTAATATCAGAGCAAACACGAAACACCAAGAAGCCGAATTCCAGCTCCCGGAACTGAGCCCGCGGGGACTGCTTCTTGGAGCTTACACTTATAGGAGCTTACACCGAGCACAGAGCGGCCGAGTTCCGGCTCCCGGAACCGTCCCGGAACCGCCCTGGCTCAGGGCTGCGGAGCCCGCGGAGGCTGCTTCTTGGACCCTGCTAATATCAGAGCAAACACGAAACACCAAGAAGCCGAATTCCAGCTCCCGGAACTGAGCCCGCGGGGGCTGCTTCTTGGAGCCTACACTTATAGGAGCTTACACCGAGCACGGAGCGGCCGAGTTCCGGCTCCCGGAACTTCCCTGGACCGGGGCTAGGAGCCCGCGGAAACTGTGTCTCGGTCCGGGTCCTGCTGAGGGCAGGTCAGGACTCACCCATTGCTTGGGTTGCCTGGCAAGGGGAACGAAATGCTGCCATTCGCATAGGATACCAACATGGCAGAGATCTGATGTCAGCAGAAAGCGGTGGAGGAGAGATCTTCATCAATACCAGCGGTGACATAAGCAGTTGGTCTCCTGGTAAGGGGGGTGAGGCTCAGTCACCCGAGTCTCCTCAATTTGTCCTCGAGCCAGAGGGAAGGAGCCGGGCCGCCGCCAGCCCCCGGAGCAGGCCCAGCGGCTCGCCAGCGTGGTGACCGCGTGCCCCCAATTGGAGAGGGGGCGGAGCGGAGCCGCCACCCACACCCGCCAGGTGGGCAGACCCACGACCCAGTAGTACATGGGCGTGGTAGGAGGGGCAGGGCAGAGCCGCCCTTCGCGCTTGCAAGGTAAACAGACCTGTGACAGCCTGGCGGGTCAGGCCCAGTGGCCTGCCAGTGTGGTACACACGTCACCCCAACTCGAGTAGGGGCAGAGCAGATCCTTATCCCACGCCCGGATCAGGCCCTGCCGGTGTGGTGGTCACGTGACCCCAATTGGAGTGGGGGTGGAGCGGAACCGCCACCCGTGCCCGCAGGGTGAGCAGACCAGTGATCAACCTGCAGATCAGGCCCAGGGGTCCGCAGGCGTGGTAGGAGGGGCAGGGCAGATCCGCCGCCAGCGCCTTCAAGGTAGGCAGACCTACAACAGACCGGCGGATCAGGCCCAGGAGCCTGCCGGCGGGGTACAAACACCACCCTAATTGGAGTAGGGACAGAGCAGAGTCGCCTCCCTTGCCAGGAACAGACCCAGCATCCTGCAGGCGGGGTAGTCACGACACCCCAATTGGAGTAGGGGCAAAGCAGAGCCTCCACTCGTGCCCGAAAGGTGGGCAGATCTGCGACCGACCAGCAGGACAGGCCCAGTGGCCTGCTGGTACGACAGACACGACACCCCAATTGGAGTAGGGGCAGAACAGAGCCGCCACCAGCTCCCAGAACAGGCCCAGTGACCTGCCGGCGTGGTAGCCACGACACCCCAATTGGAATAAGGAGAGAGCAGAGCCGCCGCCCGCACCTGCAGGAAAGATACGCAAGCAGTATGAAAAGACAAGGAAAGAAAGGACCACAAGCAATGCAGGTCAACGCAACTTTAGAAGAGGTAACAGCTGCAGCAGATGGAATGTCAGATAAAGAATTCAGGATATACATGCTTCAGATGATCTGGAGTATCAAGGAAGACATTAAACAGCAAAATCAGACAATGAAAGATCACTTCGACAACGAATTACGCAAACAAATCCAGGAAGCAAAGGATCAACTATACAGGGAGATAGAGGTTATAAAAAACAAGCAATCAGAAATCCTAGAAATGCAGGAAGCAATAAACCAACTTAAAAACTCAATGGAGAATACTACCAACAGAGTAGAACACTTAGAAGATAGAACATCAGACAATGAAGACAAAGTATTTCAACTGGAAAAGAACATAGACAGCTCAGCAAGACTGTTAAGAAACCATGAGCAGAACATCCAAGAAATATGGGATAACATTAAGAGACCAAACTTAAGAGTCATTGGGATACAGGAAGGTACAGAGCTCCAAACCAAAGGAATGAGCAGTCTATTCCATGAAATAATACAAGAAAACTTCCCAGACTTGAAGAATGAGACAGAATCCCAAATCCTAGAAGCCTACAGGACGCCGAATGTGCAAAATCATAAGAGATCCACACCTAGACACATTATAATGAAGATGCCCAACATACAGAATAAGGAGAGAATTTTAAAAGCTACAAGAGAAAGGAAGCAGATTACATTTAGGGGCAAGCCAATCAGGATAACAGCTGATCTTTCAACACAGACTCTGAAAGCTAGAAGATCCTGGAATAACATATTTCAAACACTGAAAGACAATGGGTTCCAACCAAGAATTGTGTATCCAGCGAAATTAAGCTTCAGGATGGAGAATGAAATTAAAACCTTCCACGATAAACAAAAGTTTAAAGAATTCGCAGCTAGAAAACCATCTCTTCAAAACATCCTAGCCAAAGTATTACAGGAAGAGGAAATGGAAAATAACAATGAAAACCAACAGTGGGAGGTAGGACAGTAAAGGGGGGGGGGAAACAATCAAAGAGGAAAACAAACAATGTTTAGTAACAGAAATAAACAAATATGGCTGGAAGAACAACCCATATCTCAATAATAACCCTAAATGTTAATGGCTTAAACTCACCAATTAAGAGACACAGGCTAGTAGAATGGATCACAAAACAAGACCCAACAATATGCTGCCTACAGGAGACGCATTTGATAGGAAAAGACATACATAGGCTGAAGGTGAAAGGTTGGGAAAAATCATATCACTCATATGGACTTCGGAAACAAGCAGGCGTGTCCATACTCATATCAAATAAAATAGATTTCAAGCCAAAGTTAATCAAAAGAGATAAAGAGGGACACTACATACTGCTTAAGGGAACCATACACCAACAAGACATAACAATCATAAATATTTATGCCCCAAACAATGGTGCAGCTATGTTCGTCAAACAAACTCTTCTCAAGTTCAAGAGTCTAATAGACCACCGCACCATAATCATGGGAGACTTCAACACACCTCTCTCGCCACTGGACAGATCTTCCAAACAAAAGTTGAATAAGGAAACTATAGAACTCAATAACACTATTAATAACCTAGACCTAATTGACATATATAGAGTATACCACCCAACATCAAGCAGTTACACTTTTTTCTCAGCAGCACATGGATCCTTCTCAAAAATAGATCATATATTATGTCACAGGGCAACTCTTAGACAATATAAAGGAGTAGAGATATTACCATGCATCTTATCTGATCATAATGGAATGAAACTGAAAATCAACGATAAAAGAAGGAAGGAAAAAGCATACATCAATTGGAGAATGAACAATAGGTTACTGAATGATCAATGGGTTATAGAAGACATCAAGGAGGAAATTAAAAAATTCTTAGAGATAAATGAAAACACAGACACAACATATCGGAATCTATGGGACACACTGAAAGCAGTTCTAAGAGGAAAATTCATTGCTTGGAGTTCATTCCTTAAAAAAAGAAAAAACCAACAAATAAATGATCTCATACTTCATCTCAAAATCCTTGAAAAAGAAGAGCAAAACAACAGCAAAAGAAGTAGAAGGCAAGAAATAATTAAAATCAGAGCTGAAATTAATGAAATCGAAACAAAAGAAACAATTGAAAAAATTGACAAAACTAAAAGTTGGTTCTTTGAAAAAATAAACAAAATCGACAGACCCTTAGCGATGCTAGTGAAGAGAAGAAGAGAGAGAACTCAAATTACTAGCATACGGGATGAAAAAGGCAATATCACAACAGACACTTCAGAAATACAGAAGATAATCAAAAACTATTTTGAATCCTTATACTCCAATAAATTAGAAGATAGTGAAGGCATAGATAAATTTCTTAAGTCATATGATCTGCCCAGATTGAGTCAGGAGGATATAGAAAACCTAAACAGACCAATATCAATTGAGGAGATAGAAGAAACCATCAAAAGACTACCAACTAAGAAAAGCCCAGGTCCCGATGGGTATACAGCAGAATTTTACAAAACCTTTAAAGAAGAACTAATACCAATACTTTTCAAGCTACTTCAGGAAATAGAAAAGGAGGGAGAACTTCCAAATTCATTCTATGAGGCCAACATCACCCTGATACCTAAACCAGACAAAGACACTTCAAAGAAAGAAAACTACAGACCAATATCTCTAATGAACCTAGATGCAAAAATCCTCAATAAAATTCTGGCGAATCGGATACAAAAACATATAAAAAAAATTGTACACCATGATCAAGTAGGATTCATCCCTGGGATGCAAGGCTGGTTCAATATACGGAAATCAATAAATGTTATTCACCACATCAATAGACTTAAAAATAAGAACCATATGATCATCTCGATAGATGCGGAAAAAGCATTTGACAAAGTACAGCATCCCTTTATGTTCAAAACTCTAGAAAAACTAGGGATAACAGGAACATACCTCAATATTGTAAAAGCAATCTATGCTAAGCCTCAGGCTAGCATTATTCTGAATGGAGAAAAACTGAAGGCATTCCCTCTAAAATCTGGAACAAGACAGGGATGCCCTCTCTCTCCACTTCTCTTCAACATAGTTCTCGAAACACTGGCCAG
The DNA here is from genome assembly GCF_021218885.2 of Marmota monax. Taxonomy (NCBI): domain Eukaryota; kingdom Metazoa; phylum Chordata; class Mammalia; order Rodentia; family Sciuridae; genus Marmota; species Marmota monax. Next base: position 2,812,402 of record NW_026693851.1, on the reverse strand, counting down.
AGCAATTAGACAGACGAAAGAAATTAAAGGCATAAAAATAGGAAAAGAAGAAATTAAATTATCACTATTTGCAGATGATATGATTCTATATCTAGCAGACCCAAAAGGCTCTACAAAGAAACTATTAGAGCTAATAAATGAATTCAGCAAAGTGGCAGGATTTAAAATCAACACGCATAAATCAAAGGCATTCCTGTATATCAGCGACAAATCCTCTGAAATGGAAATGAGGACAACCACTCCATTCAAAATATCTTCAAAAAAAATAAAATACTTGGGAATCAACCTAACAAAAGAGGTGAAAGACTTATACAATGAAAACTACAGAACCCTAAAGAGAGAAATAGAAGAAGATCTTAGAAGATGGAAAAATATACCCTGTTCATGGATAGGCAGAACTAACATCATCAAAATGGCGATATTACCAAAAGTTCTCTATAGGTTTAATGCAATGCCAATCAAAATCCCAATGGCATTTCTTGTAGAAATAGAGAAAGCAATCATGAAATTCATATGGAAAAATAAAAGACCCAGAATAGCAAAAACAATGCTAAGCAAGAAGTGTGAATCAGGCGGTATAGCGATACCAGACTTCAAACTATACTACAGAGCAATAGTAACAAAAACAGCATGGTACTGGTACCAAAACAGGCGTGTGGACCAATGGTACAGAATAGAGGACACAGAAACCAATCCACAAAACTACAACTATCTTATATTTGATAAAGGGGCTAAAAGCATGCAATGGAGGAAGGATAGCATCTTCAACAAATGGTGCTGGGAAAACTGGAAATCCATATGCAACAAAATGAAACTGAATCCCTTTCTCTCGCCATGCACAAAAGTGAATTCAAAATGGATCAAGGAACTTGATATCAAATCAGAGACGCGCCGTCTGATAGAAGAAAAAGTTGGCTACGATCTACAGTCGGTGGGGTCGGGCTCCAAATTCCTCAATAGGACACCCATAGCACAAAAGTTAATAACTAGAATCAACAAATGGGACTTACTCAAACTAAGAAGTTTTTTCTCAGCAAAAGAAACAATAAGAGAGGTAAATAGGGAGCCTACATCCTGGGAACAAATCTTTACTCCTCACACTTCAGATAGAGCCCTAATATCCAGAGTATACAAAGAACTCAAAAAATTAGACAATAAGAGAACAAACAACCCAATCAACAAATGGGCCAAGGACCTGAACAGACACTTCACAGAGGAGGACATACAGTCAATCAACAAGTACATGAAAAAATGCTCAACATCTCTAGCTGTCAGAGAAATGCAAATCAAAACCACCCTAAGATACCATCTCACTCCAGTAAGATTGGCAGCCATTAGGAAGTCAAACAACAACAAGTGCTGGCGAGGATGTGGGGAAAAGGGTACACTTGTACATTGCTGGTGGGACTGCAGATTGGTGCAGCCAATTTGGAAAGCAGTATGGAGATTTCTTGGAAAGCTGGGAATGGAGCCACCATTTGACCCAGCTATTCCCCTTCTTGGTCTATTCCCTAAAGACCTAAAAAGAGCATGCTACAGGGACACTGCTACATCCATGTTCATAGCAGCACAGTTCACAATAGCAAGACTGTGGAACCAACCTAGATGCCCTTCAATAGACGAATGGATAAAAAAAATGTGGCATTTATACACAATGGAGTATTACTCTGCATTAAAAAATGACAAAATCATAGAATTTACAGGGAAATGGATGGCATTAGAGCAGATTATGCTAAGTGAAGCTAGCCAATCCCTAAAAAACAAATGCCAAATGTCTTCTTTGATATAAGGAAAGTAACTAAGAACAGAGTAGGGACGAAGAACAGGAGAAGAAGATTAACATTTAACAGGGATGAGAGGTGGGAGGGAAAGGGAGGGAGAAGGTAAATTGCACGGTAATGGAAGGAGACCCTCAGGGTTATACAGTGGAGGGGGTAGAGAGAGAGGAGGGGAGGGGAGGGGAGAGGTGGGGAGGGGGGAGGGTGGATGATGGGAAAGGCAGCGGAGCACAACAGACACTAGTATGGCAATTTGTAAATCAATGGATGTGTAACTGATGTGAATCTGCAATCTGTGTATGGGGTGAAGGTGGGAGTTCATAACCCACTAGAATCAAAGTGTGGAATATGATATGTCAAGAAATTTGTAATGTTTTGAACAACCCACAATAAAAAATTAAAAAAAAAAAAAAAAAAAAGGCAAAATGAGTACTTGAATATGCAGGCCTCACAACAGAGTGAGTCAAAGGGTGCCGGGATCCAGACTTGGTGTCAGATTGTAGATAGCTAGGTCGCTTTGCCTAGGAAACCTTGAAAAGCTCTCTTACAAGGGCTGTAAAGTTATAGTTGGATTAAGTCACACAAATCTGCTATGGTGCTTTCTCCCTCCCTTCTTCTCTCTCTTTGCAGTACTGGGAAACTCAGGCCTTCTGCATGCTAGCTAAGCAATCTACCTCTGAGCTACATCCCCATCCCTTATTATGTTTTATTTTGAGACAGGGTCTTGCTAAATTGCCTTAAACTTGTGATTCTTCTGTCTAAGCCTCCAAAGTTCTGGGGTAACAGGTGTGTACCACTGCACTAGGCTGTTAGGGTGCTCCTTAATAGCAGTTCATGTACTAAAGCACACTATCTTGTTGATCATTTGCATGAAAACATTATTAAAGTCACTCTGCCTCTCTCTCCACTTGAGAATTCAGCTTTGAAATGTTGAAGTGATTGTTCATTCAAATATCTAAATTCCTCAGACATTATCCCCTCTTTACACACACACACACACACACACACACACACACACACAGAGGTATTGCAGCATACAAATGCAGTAATTTTGCTTGGCAACTGAGTTTTGGAATACAAATAACACCTTCAGACTGTATGAGCTATTACAAGACTTTTTATTTTAATCTGATGCCTATAAACAGGATTTTTTGGTTCCTTCTGTTTTATTATTCTTTCTGAATTTCAAACTTCCTTTACCAAAGCCCCCAATTATGTGACAATATATTTATAATAAACTGAAGTCTATCAATCAAATGTTTACTTTCATCATAAGGCAAATGGGCAGGAGGGAGTTCTGCAGCTATGTCATCCTTCTTGTGATTTGGAACATTTGTTTCAATATATCCAGGGATGATTGAAGAGCAAAAACTATTTTAAAAATGTAAAATCCTTATACTAATACAAGAACCCATCTAATTTATTCATTGAATTATATCCTTATATAGTGAGATCAAGGCTCTTTAGGGAAAACAAACATTCACATTTGAGCACATATTTTCTTTTCTATTTTTTTAATGAATATGCAGTACATTTTAGTGTAGGGAAATCAGAAGACTTTGGTTTAAAAAGACTACTGACTACCGTTTATTTAAAAATTGTTTCCATAATCAATGAATTCTTCTGATTTTTTGACAGACTTAATTCGTCTAGTTTTAACTGAGAATTTAAATGTGTATTTTTAATTTTAGCTTTGTAGTTAGAAGTTGCTCCATTTGCAAGTGTAATTTCTTCTTGGTGGTATTTATACATAATTTTCAAAGTCATTTGATATATCCATTAACACATCCCTTAAAATATTTACTGATTGCCTACTGTATACCACGTATTATTTTATATGCTGAAGATAGAGGATAGAGGTGAAGAATACAAATATAGAGTTACAAGAATACAAATATAGAGTTCAATTGAAAATCTTTTTAACCCTTTAAAAAGTGGCAAACCAGAATTCTGATTTGTGTGCTTCAAAAACTGTGTGTATACTCTGTTGTAAAAAGTTGGACAACGTACCCATAAATAATAAACAAGATGATTTCAGATGGTAAGTGTTTTGAAGAATACAGAACAGAATGACAAATCAAAAGGCTTTGACAGAGAGAGGTAGGCTATTTTTGAGAGTTGGTCAGCATAAATATCTGTAAGAGTTGTCAGATTTAGCAAATAAAAATACACTGTGCTCAATCAAATTTTAATTTCAGCTAAATAATTAATACTTTTTTAGTGCAAGTATATTGCTTGCAATATTTAGATCACACTCATACACAAAAACTTTTAATATGAAATTCAAGTTTGGCAGGGCATTATGCATTTTATTTGGCAGCTTTAACCAAGCTGAGACCATAGGATGAGATGTGGCTTCCAGGTAAGGACTTTTCCAGACGGAAGGGAAGGCAAGTGTGTATGTATTCACCAGCTGTGATGGTGAAGACTTACCCGTACAGAAATACTGCATTTAAAATAGTTCAATTGGCAACCAGATTAGTAAAGCTATTAGTAACATTTTAATACAATTTCCTACTTTGTCATGTGAAATGGAAGATTGATTACTCAATGCTTTTTTTGTATTTGTAGACTTTTGTCACTGAGTGATAAACCAGTCAGAAGAACAAAGTTGGCTAGAAAAGGACTTCAAACTTGGAAAGTAGTGTCCATTTTAATTGAATACCAACCAGAACTAAGATAAAGCATTCTGAAAGTGATATTATTCAACTGAAATCTTAATTCTAATTACACCAAACTTGTATTTGTTAAAATAAAAATAAAAGAACACACACACACTTTTATTTAGAATGGAGAGGACGTTAAGAGATTTAAAACTTGCTCAAACTAATTTCCAGACCCCACTCCTGGTTTCTCAGATGTGTGTGCTTCTTAGCAACTCATATATTTCCCCATCTTATTACTAGCACATCAGTTGAAGTAAGAATTAGAGCAACACCGTGGTAAGGTAAATCATGATTTTGTGATTTCCAGAATAAGTTCTGGTAACTACTTAAAGTTACTCATAGCCATAGACCAATATTATTTCAAGCTCTTCATCTAAATAAATCACTGTAGGTTGGTTGCTGGAAAATAGATAACCTGAATTATTTTGTGAGAAAGTGTTACTTTATATCTTAGCAACCAAATTTATTGGTGATCAGTTTTTTTTATGCTAGCTAATATGACAGAAGAAAATAGTAATCACTTGTTCAGTCTGATCAAGTCACGGAACATAATTAAAGATAACTTTTACATTAACCTTCTGTGGATATATGCACTGCTACATTAATTGCTAATAACTAGCTAGGAACTAGTTATAGCATGTGCTATAACTACAGTGATTCTGTTAAGTTTCACTACAATCCATTGAGTTATGAGGACTGGGAGGTAATGTAGGCATTTTATCTATTTTAATTGAATGCTACAGAAAAAGAATTTATTTTTAATGTAAGTTCTTTGTCAATATTCTAGTTCAACTAAAAATCTCATCAATGTTGCCACATTTAGGTCCCAGCAGCATCTGTCAGGATAAATTAAGATCATTTTATGATTTCTTGGTGAAGAATTTCATCATGTAGGCTCATCATAGCCTAGGGTACATGACAACAAGGTCAGGGATAATTTACCTTGACCTCTGCTTACATTTTAAATCCTGAAGAATTTACAAATCTGTGGTTCACCAACAACTTCATCATAGAGTGGTTTATCTGATGTGTCATTGCTACCAGATAAACCACTCTATCTTATTGATTTGGTGTTATTTGACTTACATATTACATGAGAATTTGCTTACTTTGATGATCTGTAATAATACACTTAATATTCAGTATAAATTAATGGGTGCTGCCAGGTGTGGTGGTATATACCTATAATCCTAGTGACTATGAGGCTAAGGCAGGAGGATTGCAAGTTTGAGGCTTAAGCAACTTAGTGTGACTATGATTCAAAATGAAAAACATAAAAGGGCTGGGATATAGTTCAGTGGTAAAGCCCCCGGGTTAGATACCGAGTACTAAAAAAAAAAAAAAAAAAAGTGTTGCTTTTCTAGGTCTACTGTAGTCAGAGACATTTGAGAAGTTATTTTGATCAAATAAAATTTCCTTATGAAATTAATCTTCATATTAAGGCCACTAGAATTATCTAAATATTAATGACTGCCAACTTGGGGATAGAGCAATTTTGCTGTGGATCTGACCTTGCCCCATAGGTCCTGCTGATGGGAGAGTTCCATTCTGTTTTAAAGTACCTCCTTGGGCTGGGGATGTGGCTCAAGTGGTAGCGCGCTCACCTGGCATGCGCGTGGCGCTGGGTTCGATCCTCAGCACCACATGCAAATAAAGATGTTGTGTCCGCCGAAAACTAAAAAATAAATATTAAAAAAATTCAATTCTCTCTCTCAGAAAAACAAAACAAAACAAAACCAGAGTACCTCCTTAACATTTTTAGATATTTCCTGCCCTACCCCCCCCAGCCTCTTGCACCCTCTTTTGTGTATCATTTTCCTCCACTTCTCATATGGCTCTTGGAAAAAAGGACTCCCAGTAGTCCAGGGCTTCTAATGTTCGCTGAGACCCATCAGACAGGGCTGTTCAGCTCATTTCTTACCCCATGGAAAAATGCTTTTGAAACTCCCTCCCTACCCTTCTGTCATACTTTGATGCATAAGTTTGAGAGCAGTGCCACTTGATAAATATTTTTAAATGAAACAGTTTCTTCTTTGTAATTCCTAGGTTATTTATATACTTAATTTGATGCTAGGGATTGAATGCCAGTCTTCTTGCATGCTAAGCACATAATTTACCTCATAACAACAGCCCCAGCCCTCAATTCCTAGGTTTTTAGTCTCAGCTCCCTTGAGTAGTAAGGATGGAACTGACTTGCCAGCTGGGAACTTGAAATCATCCATGGTGAGAGTTTTTACAGCATAGAATCACCAAATATTACAAATCAGGACTTTTTTTTTTCCTTAGTCATATGCCAGTGGATCCTTCCCTGCCTCTCTCCCTTTCTCTCCACAAAGATGAAAAAGTAATTGGGCTGACAGCATGAGACCACTTTTCTCATCCTTACTGTACCTTAGACCTTAATCACTTTCCTTAGGATGTGCCTTCCTCCTCATGCTCCCAAGTTCTTTATGAGAACAGAATCCATATGGTTTCCCCAAACCCTATAAAAGTCCCAGCCTCTGTCAACCTCACATGTAGTTTTGGTTATAAGCCTTCCTTTAGATCTGTTCACCTCAGGAAATAGAAACAGGGAGTCTTTTAGGTACCACCACCCTAAACACTTACCTTCCATTTTCCCAGATGTGCCTCAAAAATAGTACAATTTAGGATCTCAACCTGGAAAAAGTATGCCGATGGCACACTTATATTATTAAATGCAATGAACCATTTATTGACCCAATTTCTTTCTCCTCAGCCTCCTCCTATTTTCCATGTTATAGAATCAAATAAGCTGAAGAGATTACCTTTGTACTTTGGTATTAAGGAAGAAATAACTAGAAATATGGTAATATTTTGTGTGTTTGTGTGTAAGAATGATTGATATTATTTAGTCCTTTTGAAATGCTCTGTAGGTTTCATATGGCTTTCAGGTATCAAAGAAGGACTAAACTGTTTTACTTAAGTTAACCTAGGTAAAAACCTTAAAAATTCAATATTCTAATCTTTATGACCTCAGTTTAATGCCTTAATAATATTATATAAGTCTTTTAAATGAATTACTCTTTAAATGAATTAGAATCCAATGTATTATAGTTGTAAGTTTATTATGAAAACTAAGCCAGTATAGCAATGCAATAGGTTACTAAAATGAAGGTCAGTGAAAGGAAACAGCAAACTTCCTGCAGTTTCATCTACTTAAAAAATAGTAAGTTCAACTATTTATATCCACTGTTTAATACAAAGCAATCTCATGCCTCTCTCCAATGGCAGATAGTTAAAATCTGGTCTTTGCCATTACACTTCAACATGTTAACTAATGCAGTGCAGGTAGCATCCATACTTATCTGCTATGCCCATAATGGTCAGCATCTTCCAAAAATAAAAATCAGTGTTATCAACAAACTACTTGGTAAGATTCTATGATTTCTACACAGATTTATTACTGAATAGACTTTCTGTACCGGCCCTGTGCTATGTACCAGGGATCAAGTGATCAATTAGATGGTCGCTGTCCTCAAAGAGGTCTCTAGGAAGATGCAATACATAATCAAACGCAATGCACTGTGTGAGAGGGAGAGTGCAGAGAGGCTGGGAGTCCACAGGAGGGACACTAATCTACTGGGAAACGGGACAAAAAACATTTACCAAAGTCTGTGCAAAGTTGTTCCAGCTATCATTTCACATGGAATCAAAGTTAAGCTGAAAGTTTCCATACTCTGTTAAAAACTAGACACAGGTGAAAGATGCACTATGAGTGTCCACCATTACATATCCCTTCCAATCTATTTCCATGGTCCACAGTGGCAGTGCCATCAGACCTGCTGGGAGCTCCAGCTCTGTTCATTTTTTTTTTTCCCTTTCTGGTGCTGGGGATTGAGCCCAGGGTGTTCTGCCACTCAGTTACATTGCCATAACCAATTTTTTTTTTTTTTTAAATTTTGAGACAGGGTCTTACTTAAATTGACTTGAATTTGAGATCTTCCTGGTTCTGCCTCCAGAGGTGCTAAGGTGACAGTCCTGTGCCACTACACCCTGCCTTGTAATCTTCTAGCTCTGTTCTTAATGCAATTTTTTTTCTTGACTATTGGGTGCTGATGCCAAAGACAATTACTAGTTTGTTTTCTTCTAAAACACTTTTAAGAGGCATATTCTATAGTTCTATTAAGTTATCTATTAGTCTTCTCTTTGTTCAGAATAGTTCCTAACTTGAAAAATACTCTTTGCACACATTTTTCTTCCTTTTAGGATGAAAAGTGAACTTTTTCCTGACCTTAAGACAGATCATATCATCTACATTTAAAAGAAGCCTCTCTCTCAAAATAACTTTTGAGAAACATGTGACTGTCAAAGTACAAGGTCTTACAAACTCTCCACACGTAGCTAAATAATTTTTTTGAGAACATTGTGAAGAAGAATTTGGATTAGGATGTCAATGTCCTTCCTAGTTAATTAGAGTAGAAATATTTAGTAGACTAATGCATTCTTTTTGCAGTGATGCATTTCTGAAAGATGATATTGAAATAGTGCCACTATTCTTTGCTTTTTGATCCTTAATTATTTTGGAATAACAAATTGTTTATGTATACAGGCCATGTATATTTTCTTACTATACATTATTTTAAGCATTAATTATCCTCTAGTTATTTACTTAGTTTTATTCCTTGTAGGACTAATTTCTTCCTAACAAAATAATGAGTGTTAATCCAGATCATCTTAGAAATGACCTACAACTCATTGAAAATTTTTTGAGCAGATTTAGTGTTTCATGTAGAACTAATCTGGAAGTCTTCATAATGAACTAATTAATCATTCTTTTTGTATATGTAAAGATGTGTCAAACTGGTAACCCCAGAGACCTTGTCTTTGAAACAAGGCCTTATTTTTATTATTATCAAACCTAAACTTTGAAGAACCCAAAAGATAATCCAGAAAAATTCATTATCTGCAGTATATTCTAGATTCTTATAGGAATTATGGGTAGATATAAATGCAGGCACTTAACAAATGCCTTCCTCCTCAGAGGATAACACAGAGAAAACTACCTGCAAGGTACCCTAACAATTCCTCAAGCTTTAAAGGATTATTGTATTGTTTTATTTTGTTTTGCTAGCAGTTTATTGTCTTTCTTAAGATTTCCAAGGAAATGACTTTTTTTTTCAGTACTGGGGATTGACCCCAGGGCCTCACACATAGAAAATGACTTTTAATTAGAGGTGGATAAAAATATTTAAATTAATTATGAAGAGAACTAGATGGAAGAAATCATGAAACACTAAGATGTGTTTCTGAGAGTGACTGCAGACTCAACTACTTGGACTTTGAAAGGAGAATCTATATGCCTTTAATAATGATATTAATAATGGCTGATTTAGGGGTAGTCCTTTAAGAGAAAAAGTAACACAAGTAATTGCTCAGGGTTTCTTCAATTTTAAAATTCTATGACAAATAAACTTATTTTTCTTAAAGTTATTCACAACACAGTGCAAGGACTAGGATTTTCAATTTACTTACAGACTTAAAAAAATCTGTTTGGTTCCTTCTAAACAATAGTTAGTGAGACTAAGCAAGACAGGTATCTGGAAGTATTTCAAGTTCAGGGTCAGGCCATGTATATGTTGGTTTCTGAGCCTCCAGTTGGTATGTGAACTTCGGTAAAACCATAAATGTTGCCAAATGGAGAAAGTGCTGTGACCCAATTTCTCTGTACACATGTACCATTTACTTTACAACCTCGAAGCCAGATAATAGAGAGTGCTTCATCTTGTTTTCTGGGCTGGCAGTATTTGCCATGCAGGTGGAATACATGCAGGAGGACTCTCAGACTGTGCTAAATCACAGCACTCTGAAAAACCCAGGGCCTTGCAAAAGGCCATATCTCAAAAAAGTTACTGCTTCAAATAAATGTGCCATTTTAGAAAATTACACCTACTGTAACAGAAAAAAAATGTTCTTTCATGTGAGTGACATTTATATGATGGCCATTTATAGAGAATAGGACATTCTCACATAGCAAGGCTATGAAGAATGGTTTTGAAAGCAGAGTATTCTCTGAATGATAAATGTGGTAGAACTTTAAGATGCTCCTGTGGGATGAGACTCTTCCCTCCACAGCTGGGTGGTTTCCTTAAAAAACTAAACCTGTGTTATTTTGAAAAAAAAAAATTACTTAGATGTACTTATATCATTGGCTAAATTTCTATCATATTTCAAACCTACAGCATCTTAAGTCACATGGCTTTTCACCTTGTTAGAGTTGGACTTTGTGGATCACTGAGGCCAACAGCCTTTCATTTTACACCTGCAGAAACTGAGGCTGGGATATTGAGTTTCTAGTTAGAACTAGGAATAGAATTCTCTTACCCCACCTGCATATTCCATACAACTCATTTTCCATTACACTAGTTATCTCTTAAAGAAAGTGCTCAGACTATGTGAAGAGAAAGGATGCAGAATTGGAGAAAATTTTTGCCAGCTACTTTTCAGATAAAGGACTAATATACAGAATATATAGAGAACTCAAGAAACTATCAAAAATACAAAAAAAAAAAAAAAAAACCACCCCCAAACCAGGTAACCCAATCAAAAAATGGGCAAATGAACTAAATAGACACTCCTTAAAAGGAGAAATGCAAATCTGTGGAAAAAATGTTAAAAAATTTTAGCGATTAGGGAAATGAAAATCAACTACAGATTTCATCTCATTCCAGTTAGAATGGCAGCCATCAAGAGTACAAATAATAAATGCTAGAGAGGATATAGGAAAAGGAACACTTTTACATTATTGGTGGGATTGTAAATCAGTACAACTGCTATGGAAATCAGTATGAAGTTTCCTCAAAAGACTAGGAGTGGAACCATCATATGACCCAGTTATACCACTCTTCCATATCTCTTCTAAAGAATTAAAGTAAGTTGTACTATAGCAACACCTGCATACCCATGTTTATAGCAGTACAATTCACAATAAATAAAATATTAAGCCAGCCTAGGTGTCTGTTAATGGATGGATAAAGAAAATATATTTATATTTGAATATATATTTGAGTTTTATTCAGTCATAAAGAAGAATGAAATTATATGTCATTTTCAGGAAAGTGGATGGAACTGGAGAAAATCATGCTAAGTGAAATAAGCCAAAGTCAGAAAGCTAAGGGTCATACATTTTCTCTCATATGTGAAGCTAGAGAGAAAAAAGTAGGTGGGGGCAAAGGTGGGGTTTCTCATGATAATAAAGGGAGACCAGTAGACTAGAGAAAGTGGGGGGGGATAGTGTGGAAGAAATTGACCAAATTATATGGTTATATTGTGTGCATGTACAAATATGTAACAACAAATCCCACTATTACATTGAATTATAATAGACGAATAAAGAATAAAGTACATATTTATATGGGGGGAAAAAAGAAAAACGTGCTCGAATTGCACTGCAGACGGTGGGGGAACTACCTTTCACTTGTCTCTGGACAGAGAACCAAGGTTTTATTGTCTTTTCACACGTAAAATACAATAATAAACAATAATACTCTTAAAAAAATTGCTAAACTGCTTAAGGAAGTTTAAGTCACGATCAAGGATGCAAAAGGGTGTTAAACTCAGGACAAATTTTCAGCTCATGGTCAAGATGTGACCTTAGATCTGAGTTCTGATTGCCAACCCACATTCTTCAAGAGTCCCTTCTGATGGGTGACAAAGATGTGCACCAATCCGGACGTACGAAGTAGAAACGAAGCCAATACATCTGTCTTCCTCTTTCGGATTTGTCTGCACGCTGGGTGATAAGCGATAAAACTCGAGGAAGTTAGAAGTTGGTTGAACCGATAGCGTGGCGACTTTGGGTGACTTTTCCCCGAGAGGGATGAGGGGCGAGCTGGGGAGTTTGAATACACCTTAGTGCGCGCAGGCTGGGGAGTGGGGATCTGGAAGCAGTAGTTCAGGTGGGAGGAGGCAGATAAGGCTGTGTAAGAAAGGTACACGACAAAAGCCGGAAAGGTGACCCACCCACCTGCGGGATGAGCGCCTCCCGGTGCTGGGGTCCAGCGGAGCTGCAGCGGTGCGCGCCACGGGTCTGGCCCAGAGAGAGAAGCTTTGCGGGACGTCCCCTCCAGCTCACTCCTGCAGCTCGCTGCTCTCCGCGGTTTAAGAAGCCAGAGAGGAGGGAGGGCCTTCTAGATTTCGCAAGAAAAGCGTGAAGAAAAGTTTCCGGGAAGAGTTTAAGCTGGAAATCCCGGGAAGCTGGAAGGACCAGAACTTCCTGTGTTGTTGTTGCTGCAGATGTCCCCGCTTACATCTGGCTAGCGGGGGATTTTAAGGGTTTTTCCCTGAGCTCTTGGGATCTTTGAATCCCAGGCTGATTGAGCTTAGGAAGGCAGAGGAGCACACCTTTCATGAAGGAGCCAGAGAGGTCTCTCTGAGATGCTGAGAAAACACCACCTGAGCTAGGCTCCTAGGCATTTCTCCTGCTGCAGTCTTGTCTCAGTTCAGAGTAAAAGGTGACATTGTTCTCTGCTTGGATACCGTGGGTTTTTATTGGGATCATAGTTTGGATGCTCTTGTTTTGAGGTATTTATTGGGCAGATAAATCTTTTGAAGGAAGCAAAACAATGAAAGAGGGATCAGAAGTCCTTCTATTAGTGAGGGATTGGTTCCAGGACTTCCCATGGGTATAAAAACCTAGGAATGCTCAAGTCCCTATAACCTATTCACATTTGCCCATATATTTAAAATCATCTCTGGATTATACTACCTAATACAATTGTAAATGCAGTGTAAATAGGTGTTATATGGCATTGTTTGAGGCCCAGTAAGAAGAAAAAAATACCTATGTTCAGTACAGATGAAAAAAAAATTTCGAAATTATTTTTGATATGCAGTTATTTGAATCAAAAAATGTGGAACCTTGGATATGGAGGCCAACTGTGAATGCAATTGGGATTGATGTGTCTTTTTACAAAGGAGGAGTTCAAAAACTGTACCCATGATAGTTTAAGGTTTAAATAATCATGATACCATATGTGGCAAAGCACTCCTGTACCCCCAAACTCTGTGGTTTAAGACACAGAGTCCTCCCAGTTTGTCTCTCACCTGGCCATCTGGCCTCAAAATACATGCCTCCTTGCCAAGGTCCAGAGGCCCAGTCACATGGGAGGCATGTTCCCAGAGCTGCTGAGTCCACCTCACCTCCCCTTTGCTTGGATTGTAATTCTCCTTGGAATTAGCGCAGTCCCAGTGTTTTCCAGGAAGTCTTCTCTGAGACATAGTTGTAACTAAATCTTTTCCTTTTCTATACAATGTCAGTACAGTATTGTTTATGCCTTTTTTTTCTTTTTGGTGGTACTGGAGATCAAACTCCAGGCCACATAAATGCTAGGCAAGCACTATACCACTGGGCTATATTCCCAGCTCATATTTATACTTTTCACACAGCAATTAGGACAGTTTTCCTTTCAAGAGAGTTATTATTGTGCTCCTCTTCTGGAGCACCAACTCTGAGGGTTGATGCCCTATCCTTTTCAGCCTGGAATTGTCCACCACATGTAGCACAGCCCTTTGCATGTAAGTATTTATTGCACTCAATAATTTAAAGAGTCTACTGCAAATTATCATCTTTTGCAAAGAGTTCATCTGATAGTATCCTTAGGCCAGGGAAGAATTTAAAAAGGTATTCATATATTTATAGAATCTAATTTTTCCAGTTTGTAGACAGATAGGTCAAAGAAGTGTGTGTGCCTAAGAGGCCAATGCTTGGCCAATTTGATATCTGGTGAAAGACAGATTGGGAGAACTCTGGGTTTTACACTGCAGAGTTTTGGGAGTGTGGAAGTGTTTTGCTTTGTAGAAGTGCCCTGGTCTAACATCTGTCTTTAAGCTTTGTGGGGACAGAAATTTGATTCTCAACATACTGACTCCAACATTTATAACCAGAATGTGGATTTGTTAATTGCCAAAGGAATAGAAAACAAATGGTCACTGTGAAAGGACAGTTGCTGAGGGCACCAAACTTTCTGGCTACCATCTCTCCTTGCAGGCCCTTCCAGTGGAAGGCATTTTATATGGAGAGAGCTGCTCAATAAATAGGGAAGTGAGTTATAAGATTCTAAGGTTTACTGTCATCCGGTTAAGAGAGGCAGCTATATCTGTGGTGACATAGCTTAGAATAACAAATAAAAGTGAATTGTCTTTATTAGTACTAAACTTAAGAGGCACTTGACTTATTTATCTTGTGGTTTAAAGATTGATTTTCCCCTTAGTTCTAAGAGGGACCTACAATTTATAAGTCTTCTAGTTTCTCCTTAAACTCTTACTGTAGCAGAAAATTAAGACTATTCTTTTTTTTTTAGGGATTCCTGTCTGTTTGGCCTCGGGTCTTGGTCATTTCTCTCTCTTTTTCCAGGCCTTTCCCTTACAGTGGAAAAGGTGGGGCTTTTAACTAGGACTGACCCTGGAAGGGGCTGACTTGGTAGTCTATTAATAACATGTATATGTGAAACTCTTGTCAACTAATTTCTTATTAGTGAAGATTTGCACTTGAACTGTCTGCCTCCAGATGCAGACAGCTGGAGTCTATGGAGCAAGCCACTTTGGTTTCTAGGTAATACTTGGATCTATTATGGGTTGACATAATGGACAACCATATTCCCAACTGTAGCCTCCAACTAATAATAGAATCCTTGCTTTATATATTGATCATTATTAAGTGGATGAAAAATTTGAATCTTGGTTGTTATGAGAGGCAGATATATTTCAGTTATGTAAGCTGTTTCTTTGCTAAAGGCAACCAGAGACCCAGAAAAGGATGGATGATTGAATTACTGGGATATGAGGGATGGAAAAAATTGTGTTTATTAGTGCTAAATGTAGGAGGCACTTGGCTTACTTATCTTGTGGTTTAAAGACTGATTTTTACCCTTAGGCCTAGGAGGGACAACACACAATTCATAACTCTTCAAGTTTTTCCTTAAAGCCTTGCTGTAGGGGAAAATTAAGCTTCCAAAGATGCCAGTAACCTGAATACCTAAGGATTTGTTGTTGGCAGGATTCATCCTTCTTTCTGTAGCACTATCATCAGAACTCCAGATAAACCTTCCCAGATGTTGCACACCAGGAAAGAATTCCACACTGTTATGGGATTCAGCTTTTAAAAGGTGTTTGGCCTGGAGGCAATAGTCTGTTTTTGGTATTCTATCATTAACATGTGTAGTGGAAACTCTTGTTGACTTAAAGATTGGTCCTCTTCTGTTTCCCTGTTAGGGAAAATTAAAAAGAAGAAGGAGAAGGAGGAGGAGAAAAAGGAGGAGGAGGAGGAGGAGGAGGAGAGAAAAATGAAATTAGAAATTAAGGTATTTCTGGACATGTCTTGCCTAAGCCAAAGAAATGAATCTCTGCTGGTAAGAAGTGCAGGCCCTCTGGGAAATAATTTTGAATGTGGGTGTAATATATATTTTGTTTTTTGCTTGCTTAGCATCTATGGCTCTTTCTAGAGGAAGGTGAGGGAAGAGATGCTCACTCTCAAAACCCACCCTGTTTGAACCTGATAAATGAGTGTCGTCTTAATCTTTGGCCCTGTGGTACCTCTTTGGCTTCTGTAGTCCTGGCCCTGAAGCATCCATTTCTCTTTCTGCTAATGATATTCTCATTTTCCTTTGACAAACACCTTGCACAATCTTCCTCTTTGTGGTCCAGGTTGAACTGATATTACTACTAAGGATTCTAGCAGCAGGTACCTGACTTAGACTTGTCCAATCAAAGCACAGAGCCTTGTCTACAGCAATTGGCTCAGTGATGGCACATGATCTACAGGGGCCAATAAGGGTCTTTCCTGGGACAACCTGGGAAATTGCACATTCTTTGCTGAACTGCTAGAATATGAATCTGGTCACTGTGCAGAGAAAGTGAGCCTGAGAGAGACGCAACTTGAGGAAATGAGAGCAGAGTTGGGAAGAAACAGATTTCTGAAATTGTTGGAGCTCCATTCCCAAAGAGGGCTCTACAGCCTAGGCTCCTTAGTTTCTGTGATTGGGTTTCTATTAGTATAATAATAATTATTATTATAATCCTGAATAGTAAAATGGAAATATGTAGGAGAAGAATGAAACCTGTTCAGTCATGCTTCTCTGATCAAACTGCTACTGGAGTAGCTTCTTCACAGTAAGCAATCAGAATGAGGATGACACTCATTGTTTAAAAACAACAACAACAACAAAACGGAGAAAGAAAACCCTTTCTGAGATTTCTGGTAGTAGTAGATTTGGGATTTGAGAAAACAGTTGGTTTCTGAAGCTGAAAATTCTCAGCTACTTCTTAGTACATTTGAAATTTAATTTCCTGTCTCAACAAACTTCTGTTTTTCTTTTTGCTTCATGCCTGCTCATGGAGAAATAGGCAAATAGAATCCCTTTCCCTTCTTCCCTTATTCTCTGGAACTGCAAAGGGTGTAAGGAAGAATCCAGGCCATTTACCCAGTTCTTACCAATGTTTGGGATTCTTGCCAACACAGACCAGGAAGCAAAACCAAACCACATTTGCCACCTATCTGAACCCTCCCCACCAAAAAACAACACTGATGGGAAAACATGCCAGACACTGACAATATTATAAACCGGGCTAGGTGGTAATGTCAGGAATAACAACAAAGAATTTAAAAATAAGTCATGCCCTAAAAAGAACCTCACTATGGCTCAAGAGAGTGTTAAAGTACAAAAATTGAGAGTATAAGATGAGTGAATATATAATATCATACCTTTAAAATAGAATAACACTTTAAATAGTCACTGACAAACCTAAAGTGAGGGGTAGCTGTAGCTACTTCTTGGAACTGAAGATGGGCAGGCAGGGAATCTTAGTTCTCTTTACATGGGTCTTGACTCCCTGGGTCACTAAGTTTTTGTTAATTTTTAAGGCTTCTTGGCACTGGCAGGGCCAGGATTGACCATCTCCAATAGAAATCTGGAGGTTGCCCAAGTCATAAAAACTGACCTCAGACG
Organism: Marmota monax; assembly: GCF_021218885.2. NCBI lineage: Eukaryota > Metazoa > Chordata > Mammalia > Rodentia > Sciuridae > Marmota > Marmota monax. The sequence goes on along the minus strand of NW_026693851.1, from coordinate 2,794,996 downwards.
ACATTACTTAGTTATAATATTATCAAAGAACAAGATGTTCAAAATAGTTTGAAGAGGTAAAAAAAAAAGTTTAATATTTTAAAATGCAACTAGTATTAATAGAGATTTTTCTTTTGTAACTAAAAAATTGAAGACAGGCTGTTCCAGTTGTACCCCAACCTTCTGGTACATGCTGTGATATATCAAGTCACTGGCAGAGCCATAAATCAATGGGTGGGTGGTGATTACTGTGAGTACTGGAAGTATTATTGGTAAAGACAATCCCAGTCAGGCCAATCTGTGCATGGTGCCAGTAAAGGAAGGCAAATTAGATTTCTACATGTTAAAGGTGGGTGGGAGAAGGGGAGAATGTAGTATTTTTCATTTTCAAATGGAATTAGCATTGAAATTAGAATAAAACAGATCAAAGGAGGGAATACAAAGGACAAAAATGGTGAAAATAGTTGGCTATTTCGTCCTGCATATTTTTTATTATAACTTGCTGAAAATTATCTTTCTTTCTTGGGATTAGTTTCAAGGTAACAAATCTTTTGCTATCATTATAGTATTAAATGTAGATGGTTTGATTTGGCAGATTCAAATATAGATAACTCATTTTATATTCACAGATTTTTTGCCAAACAATTTATTTTAACTAATATAGGTTGTTTTTGGTTCTTTAAAACTTTAAAGAATTAATTAAAATATTTAAATAATTGATGCATAGCTTAAGATTTAAAAATAAAAAGGGGTAAATTAAAAAGCTTTTCCCTCTTGACATTTAGTTCCCCACCTGTAGGCAACCATGTTGATGATTTATTGTGCTCTTTTCATAGACAGGCAATGCATATAAAAGCAAATATGTTTATTCCTAAAATGTACAAGTGGAAGCCTTCTACATTTTGCTTTGTCCCCTTAATAACTGTTATGGTTTGAATGTGAGGTGTGACCCAAAAGCTCGTGTGTGAGACAATGCAAGAAGGTTTAGAGGAGAGATGATTGGGTTATGAGAGCCTTAACCCGATCAGTGAATTAATCCCCCTGTTGGGATAAACTGAGTGGTAACTGAAGGCAGGTAGGGTGTGGCTGGAGGAGGTAGGCCATTGGGTCATGCCTTTCTGGTATATTTTGTATCTGGTGAGCAGAGTCTCTCTCTCTCTGCTTCCTGATCATCATGTGAGCTGCTCATCCTGAAGGGGAACCACACTCTTCTGCCATGTTGTTCTGCCTTACCTTGAGCCCTGAGGAGTGGAGCTGGATATCTATGGCCTGAGACTTCTGAAACTGTAAGCCGCTAAATAAACTTTTCCTCCTCTAAAATTATTCTCATAGGGCCTTTTAGTCACAGCAGTGAAAAATCTGACTAAAACAATAATATAAATTGGAGATCATTCATAATAGAGTGTTCAAGGCAGCCCTATTTAAAATCACTCCCAGCCCCTGCCAACTCCCTTTACTGGGTCCTTGTTACTCTGATCTTCCTTATGTCCATGGAACTCAATTCTCTCCTAACATAGTGTAATTTATTCATCATGTTTATTGCTTATCTTTCTCCTGGAACTCATAGCCATGAGGACAGATATTTTTGTCTATGTAATTTGTACCTTCCTGGATTTATAACACATACAATGGTGACTGACACATGGTAGGGTCTGTATAAATATTGTTGAATGATGAAAATCAATGGTTTGAAGGGGAAATAATGGACTGATAAGAGACTATATAAAAGACATGTAGAAATTTAAGATCTTTGAAATGATTCATGTCAAAAAATAGAGAGGTTAGAGCTGTGCTTCACCAGCTAAAGTACAATGTTCAAGTACGTGCCAAACATTCTGACGCTAAAATTGTTCAGAAAAGGCCAAATGCCTCTAGCTACTTTATCTCTTGCTATTCCCAGGTTTTTGCTTTTTTTTTTTTTAATCCAGGCTCTTTTTTCATCTATAACCTTTTCATTTAATTACTTCTTTCCCAACTCCGTATCTCCTACGCCTGTAATAGCATTTTGTGAAAATATAATAGAGTTCTTGGGCCTTTATTCTGAAAGCATTTCTGTAGTGAGATATTGCTTCCTATGTCTCCAGAGTCAGCAGCTGTAAACAGGCTGTGGAAAGATGTCCAGTATAATTCATTATATAGAAAGAGTGAACGCTTTCCTCCTTAAGTTATAGAACTGCACAGCAGCTGTTGAGAGTTTCGATTCCTTGCAACTGCCATCTCTTTTTTATATAGTGACTGCAGGAGAAAGGAGGTGGACATATCCTCTTAATTGGTATAAATAAAAAAAATATATTTTTTATCATTAAGGAAAGGAAGTTCAGATAACAAATATTTGTCTACTCTACCAGTCCCCTTCAGATATCTGCTTTGGGTGGGCTGGTGGGTATTTGGAAATATTCTTAGTTTGTGATTCCTTGAATTTTGCAAAACACTTATAGATTTTATACATGCATAAGTCCACAAGGGAAAGATTATTTAGAGGTAGTAGGGAGGTAGGTTGTAATGTTTTATGTCATTTAAATGTGAATTAATTAAAACCTTAAATAAGAGCTCTTTTAACACTGAACTTAAATACAGGGCCTTTTTATAACTTAATGGCTCTTTCCCAAGAAGATCATTCATTTGCAAGAGAAATATTTTGATTGAAATTTAAATAGAGATTTGTCAAAGCTTGCCAAAATCCATTTGTTACAAATAAAAGATTATTATTATTCAGTGGGAGTTCACACCAGTCAGCTCTGGTGCCCCCTTCTCCTCTTCAGAAAGTAAAACCCCATTTGTTTTGGGGAAAGAAATCCAAAGAAAGGATACCTGAGGACACTAATTCAGACAAGTTCATGGGTTTCAATTGTAGGTGTCTTCTGTGACTCTCACTAAGGGACGTTTTAATAATAATGCCAATACCACTACTAATAAAGCCATTGACATAGAACTCTGCTGTACAATTTACCAACATTGACTTATTTAGACAAGAACCTGAAGACACAGGAATGATTATAACTTCCATTTCATAAATAGGAAAACAGAGGCAGAGTGTATTAGTACAATCAGGTTCTTTCTAATCTGAAAAATTAGTTTCAAAGGGAAAAATATTGAGAGATATTTATTTTACATCCTTCACTATCATCACACCTGTAAATGGAAAACGAGAAAAAATAGCCATTTGGTCAAAAGTATTAGGAAGTCTAGTGTCTACCATTGACTGTAGATTCACTGTATACAAGGAACTGTGCTAGGCATTGTGGGAATTACAAAGAATGGACAAAACAAGATTCTTCCTAGAAAGATTTAAGATTTTTAAAATAAGTATAAGAAGGAATGGATTATGTATCATTAAACACAGTGAGCAAATATTTCATAAAACATTTATACCTTTGAATGTATACTTTTAATTTTTAAATGATAATGTGATTTCTATTTTGAAGCTGTGGATATGAAGTTGGATATGTGAAGGTCATATCACCATACCTTGGTACCTAGCTTTAAAACTCTTAGGATATGTAAAAGGTGTTGAATACAAAATGAATCTCTACATTTGGGTGATGTAAGTCTCCTTTTTTTGAACAAGTATTAGTTGCCTACACAGATACCATTTTCTTTTTGTACTACTTTAAGAATCTTCTCTGTAATGATCTTAGGACTTTTTAAATACATAAGAATTCATTTAGAAGAATTGACTACATATCACTAGAACTAGAAAATTATTTAAAATGCACAAAGAGTTATTTAAACACAAATATAGGCAGTATATATTAATTCAGGCACAGTTCAGTGTGGGTTGGGTGATACTTAACCTATTTCACTAGAGAATTGGGAACACCCTCTGGCAGCAGTGACTAAGGGGACATTATCCTGGTTTTACATGCCACACTGGCCTACACCCTCTGTTGTTGGCCTGGGTACACTGTATTTCAGAGATGATTGCTGGGAATTCCTTATTTGGATATGTAATTTCTTAAAGTGAAGGCCCTAAAATACTTTAATGTTTTGTCTAACCACACAGACTTGATCAACTCTTTATTGCGTAGCTACACATATTTCTTTCTTTTTGTAAAGCTCTGAAAATGCCAGTAATTTATGACTTTAAGTTTTTAAAAAAGATGAAAAATTATTTACTAATAATATGTAAGAAAAAATGATGTATGCTTTGTATTTTATGGTATGTTTTGTACTGTATGTTTGAATAATCCTTTCATTAAGTTTTGTAGCTAGAGTATGTGTAATTTTAGGACTATTTCATGGTTGAATAAAAAGATTATGTCCTGTTTATAATCCCTGATAACTGTGAATATGACCTTATTTGAAAATAGGGTAATTATAGGTATAATTAGTTAAAGACCTAGTGATGAGGTTGTCCTGGGTTTAGAGCGATCCTAAATCTAATTACTGGATCTAATTACTGGCAAGATAAAGGAGAGAAAATTAGAGAAACAAAGACATATAGAAGACCATATGAAGACAGAGTCAGAGACTAGAGTTACACAACCCAAGACAAAAATTGCCAAGGATTGCTGTTGCCAATGGAGGTAGGAAGGAGGCACAGAACAGATTTCTCCTTAAAGCCTTAGAGAGAACCAGCCCTGCCTGCATCTTGAGTTTTGACTTCTGGCTTCTAGAACTGTGAGAGCATAAATTTCTATTGTTTCAAGTCTCCTATTTTGTGGTAATTTGTTACAATAGCCCTAGGAAATGAATGTACTTGGCTCTAGGTGGGACAATAATAAATTCTGGCTTCATCAGTGCCTTGAAGATGCTCCTGTTACTGACCACTGCTTTCTTTATGGTTGTTTCCTGTCTCTTATATCATCCAGTGTCCACCTTGGATAGGGTAAGGGCTATTTCTCCCACTCTTTATAGTAAAAATCAGCCAATACCAAGCAACAGTAACCAACTAACCAACTCAATAAAAATAAATCTGTAGTTCTGTGGGTTTCTGTCTTCCATTCTTTTGTTACTTTCTTTGATGCTGGGGATCAAATCCAGGGTCTTATATGTGCTAGGCAAGGTGCTCTACCATTGATCCAAATGCCCAGGCCCTGTGGTTTTTCTTTTGAAGTACTTCACATGTCTATATATGGTCTTACAAAGTTTCCATTGTTCTTATATATTTATTAATATATTTAAGGAAAAATTACTACTGTAGGATTTGGGTGATATAAAAAAAAAACCTTTCTTGGGGCTGGGGTTGTGGCTCAGTGGTAGAATGCTCGCCTGGTGCGCGCAAGGCCCTGGATTCGATTCTCAGCACCATATACAAATAAATAAATAAAAATAAATAAATAAAAATAAAGGCATTGTGTACAACTAAAAGAAATAAATACTAAAAAATATCTTTCTTTTGGTAGAATCTGGAGCTTTCTAGAGAAGTTTTAATCAACATGTTGCAGAGAGAAGACATACTTGGCCACGTGATCTTAGATACTTAAGGTTGCCATTGTACGTTATGGACTTTCAGGACACAGAGAAAATCTTGCTGTGCTGGGATAACTAAAGGAACTCTACTACATTCATCTTTCTTCAGGGTCCTTCTGGGAGCCAGTTTTGTAGTAAAGCAAATTTCTTAGATGTTACTTCTCAGGTACATCAGTCTCCACATCTATAGACCCGAATCTTCCCACTGCCTCTGTGCTTTCTGAAACTCAGTCAAGTCTTACTAATTCTAGAAGATGAAAGCTTGTGTTCACTTAGTTAGTTAGCACACCCAGGGAACACTAATTATATTTTTAATTTTTACAAAAGGACAACCAGTTCTTAACTTGGTGTTTGTGCTTTCAGATGGTGAAGGCGAATCATTAATTAAGCTCAAAGTGAGAATGACTTTCAACTATGAATCTAGGCGCTGCACCATGGAGCCATGGAGTATTATCCTATGATAGTAAATACCTGTGACTATTACAACAGTAATCACTGGTACTTTTGTATTTCTTCACGTGGTACAGTTATCTTGAAATATTGTTAATATTGTTAATATAGTTACTAGCTCTACTACCAATTTTGTTATTTAACATAATAATAAAGAAGTTACAAATTCATATGTCACAAAGTTTTCCTCTTAACATTTTTATTGTAAGGTTTCAACTACTTTTTAATTGCAATTCCATTTCACTGCTTTGCCAGCCTGTTCTATTTTTTACATTTATAAATGCTAGTCTGAGTAGTCCACATACTTCACCAGACTTTCATAGGGACATAGAGCACAGAAAAGTTTTAACTCCTGAATTAGCTCTTAGAAAGTCAGACAACTAGGGTCGGTGGCCACTAAATCATTTGTTCCTACAGAAAACTGACTTATTTAGCATTTTTTCAGTTAAGGACATAGATGAATGACACGTCACATTCCACTTTGCCACAGTGATCCTAGTTCTTGTTTTCTTTAGTTACTTTACATTTTCTTTGCATTTTGTGTAACAACCCTTCTTGCTATCACACTGAGCAAGTTTTATTGGGTTTTGTGTCAACCGGGGCACTCGGTTATAATCATCCATCATCTGCAGCCCTCCATTTTGGTTGTGTGTGTGTGAGAATCTTTACGCTGCTTTGCTCATTCACTGACCTACCCTATTTGATTCGTTACTGGCAATGGGAAGCACACTACTCTCTGAATGCTAGTACTGGAAGGCACAAAGTCATTTTGTAGGAAAATAGTGACAGTAGAGGAAGGTCATGTGGAAACGGACTCATGGAATTTCCTTCATGGAAATGAAAATGCTCTGTTTATGCTTCTGGACCTTTCATACTGGAAAATTATTCTGTTGATATGGCTTTCTTAGAGTGGTTAGGTACCGCTGAATTAACTGGTATATCATGTAATTACATTCCTTCTCTCTGATGTTCAGGGCAATTGGAGCTGTTTATTATTGTTGGCTCCTCTCAGGGCTGGTGGCAACACACTGCTCTTTCTTTCTGACTAATTTTTAAAAACCACCATCAACAGAAATATCCATCTACATATTTTCACCTATGTGTTTGTGTTGCAGAGTTGTTTATTCATTCATCAGTGTTTGCTGAGGGCTGACTGTCCTCTGGGTCCGGTCACAGGCCATATCATCATGGCTTGAGTAGAGCTCTCCTGCAGCTTTACAGAGGGTGGAAGACACTAGGCTCTCTTGACTGTAGTCTTTCCCAAATCACATCGGTGCTTCCTGTCCCCTCCAGAATTTGATTCTACTATGCATTTTCAACCTCTGAATGTGTTGGTCTTTCCTCCCTGATCTCCTCCTGCCATAGTCAGGTCTTCAATGGTTAAAAAGAGAAAAGAGGGGGAAAAAAAAATAAAGGAATGGGGGAAAAAAGTCACAATCAGGTCTCTCTCTTCTTTGCTTCTGTTTTTCCTCAGGATATCTTAAAAGATTTCTCCTAACTTGCTCCTAACCACTTAGTCCAAAGACCTTAGTAATCTGATATTTTCTTTCATGAATCTACTGAAAATGCACTGCTACTGCTTAACCGTGAATCTGGGGGACTTTGAGACTTAACAAAGAAAAGAGAATAAAGGTATAAAAATGCTTAGAAGGAAGACTGGATGACACTTAGCCACTAATGGGCTATCTGGGAGGTTGAGGGAAAGGAGGAGTCAAAGATAACTCATATTCTCAATTCCCCTGACCTCTCCAAGATGTTTAAAACTGTTGACCACCTACTCTGTTAAGCTCCTTAGTATCACCAACATTTTGCTGTCCTGATTTCTCCTGTTTTTCTTGTGTTGTTTTTTCTTTTTTTTGGGGGGTGGGGCGATATTTTCTTCCATGTATATATTCCTATATGTGGACACTCCCCAAGACTTTATCTTGTCATTCTTTTCCTCTGTCCTAAAGCCTTGCCTAAGTGAGTCAATCCACAATGCAATAGAAAGATTCCCATATCTGTAGTTCTGCTCTCGTCTTTCCTTCTGGGCTGGTGGACATTCTTTGCCAAACCAGGCAGTTGCCTCAGGGATGCCTTACCTTCAGCTCTTTATACCCATCCTCCTGGGGACTTCAGGTTTCAGTTACTGGTCAGATCATGCTTATGGTCTTAGAGACTTGGGGCAGTTATCTTTGACTCCTCCTTTCCCTCAACCTCCCAGATAGCCCATTAGTGGCTAAGTGTCATCCAGTCTTCCTTCTAAGCATTTTTATACCTTTATTCTCTTTTCTTTGTTAAGTCTCATACTTAATTCCCAACTGACCCCTCTTATCTATTCCCTCTCTGCCCACTTCTCCCACTCTCAAATCCATTCCATCCTACACACTACCTCCTGGTTCATTTTCTAAAGCAGTGTTAAGATTAGTCTGGAAAAAATTAATCCACCTAATTCATTGTCCTTGGATGAGCTACGTGCATTCACCTTTGAAGCCCAGGCCATGAGACCATTTCCTTCCCATGGAGGAGCAGAGAGGTGGCAGCTGTAGATTACAGATACTGAAAATGACCTCTTCCTCTTTCCCTCCCTTCTAATCCTCTTTTCAATTTTCTTTGCCTTCTTCTCTTTCTTTCTTTTGGCTACTATATCCTAGTAAACAGACTAATATTAACTGACTTCACACAGATTCTGAAATATCAGTATTTAAGACCCTAAATATTAGTATTTAATAGAAACCAACTCAAGCTAGATGAAAGACAGTGGGATACAAGGCTAAGGATGCTGATGTCCCTGGCTCTCAGAGGCCTGCAGGGACCACACCATCACTGTGAGCTCCATGTGTGGCAGCTCTTGAGTCCCTGTGTCTGCTGCCTTCTCCAACATTTGTTCTCAGGGACGAATGTGATCACTCATAGTTCCCAAATTCAAAAATCATCCAAATACATAGGCATGTATTTCTTCCACCTTCCTTAGTTTTGGGGAACTCTTGCTTGTCCTTCAAAGTCTTTGATCACTTGTTGCCTTCTTTGTGACAGCTTCCAGAAATTTCCAAGAAGTGAGTCATCACCCCCACCCCCATGTCCTCACTAACACTTCTGATGTAGTTCTATAAGTACTGTTTTCACTGTATTGTTAAATATTCTCCATTAGACTATGAGTTTATCTAGGGGGTGAGGAAGATTAATTTTTCGATTCTTTTCAAGCAGCAAAAGCAGGACATGGCATGGAATCTCTTCATCATAAGTGGTAATTTAAGGAATGAATCCTTAGGATCATTTTTCCTCAGGAATGCCTAGTATTGAATGGAACCCATGAGTGGACGTGGTCAGCATGTTCTGTCACATAGAATAGTAACATAGTCTAGTGTATAAAACCAGGGGCTCCAGAACTAGTTTGCTTGGATTAAATCCTGGATCTGGAACTACTTACCAGCTGTGTGACGGGGGTTAAGTTAATGATCATCTCCGTGCCTCAGTTTCTTATCTTTTCTTATCCCATTCTTTTTCTTGTCTTGATATAATGGTAGGTGTTAGCAATAATCAGAGGGAGAATTGGGAGTTGAAAAAGCAATAGTTCTTGAAAGCTGCTGGAATAACCACAGTAATTGTAAAAATGAAGAGGAATGGATGTTATGAGTCACTTGGAAAGGTTCCCTGGATGTGGGCCTAAAAGCTTTCAGGAGGGGAATCCAAACCACAAGGAATGTGAATTGACCAACAAATACAATGGATTTGATATCTTTTTCCCTTCCTAGTGATTTTAGTTCTTGAATAATGCAAATAAAATTCCACTAACATTTTGAATGAAGTATATTTCCTTGTTTATTAAGAGATTTAGGGCTCCAAGGTTGAGATTTTCTTACTTTTTAAAAGATTTACTCTTCAAGGTGTGTACTTATAAATCTTTATGTTTCCATCTTTATGCTAATTCCAGAATCTCTTTTGGAAGTTTTTTTTTTTTTTAGAAACAATCTTGTTGATTGTACTGTGATGTATGTGGTTGTATGAAATATGATCTAGCTTGGTCTGTTTGCACCACTATGTCCTTGAAATTCGAGGTGCATCTGACTGTCCTCTCTTTAGCTCTTTGTAGTACAGTGGTTGTGTACTTGGGAACAGAACTGCAGAATTTTGACTGGAGAATTCTCTTTTTTATCTTCTTTTTATGGTAATGAGGATTGAAGTTGGGGGTGCTCTGCCACTGGCTACATCTGTACCCCTGTAAAAATAATTGTTTCAAGACAGGGTCTCACTACATTTGCTGGGGGTGGCCTCAGTCTCCAGAGTAGCTGGGATTACGGGCATGTACCACCGCCCTGGATGACAGGAAACTATTATTTGCTATATTTGTCCAGAAATTGGTTGTGGTACTATATTATAACAGTGATACAAAATGTGTTTTACTTAATACCTTTAGCTTTACCAGATCAGTTGATTAAACAAACAGGCATTAACTTTTAAATGTGTTGTATTTCCTACATAATCAGTTATTTGGGAAATCAAGTGGGGTGAGATAGGGGATGAGGGTGGCTAATATGATGTTGTGTTTGAATGAGGTAGATTTTAAGACCAGAATTAAGCACAAGATGTTAGATGCATTATTCAAGCACTGGGGAAAAAAGCCTAAATTTAGATTTAAAAAAAATCAATCTTACATGAAGTATCTTGGTTCTTAGTAAGTAGAATGTTCAGTTTGGGTAATAAGATGAGCATAAGAGAGAGGCATATACGCTCCGGTAATTGGAAGCTACAGCAAAGTTATCCATGAATGACTGGAAATAGATTCTGAAGAGACATTAACCACAGAGGGGAAGCTCGAGTGGCTCATAAGGCCATCAAAATTCAAAGGTAAGAGAACATACTTGTTTACAGCATTCTTTATTAAAGATGCTGGGTGGATGCCTCTCAAGGTCAAAGAGAAACATGTTAAATGAACTGCTTCCCTGGTTTTCTTCAAGGCCTTACTTAAAAATTATGCCTAATTTAATAGAAACACCCAGATAAAGTGGCCTTGTTTTCTTAGTTTTCAAGATGCAATGAAGCAGGAATTGTGGTGCAAGTCTTTTGTTTTCATATTTTTCTGGAATAGCCCATTTGTGTAATTCTCTAAAGTTATTTTTATTACTTTTGATTGCTCAATGTGAGTAGTCAGTAGGGTTCTACCACAAAGCTTCTGAATTAGTAAAAATAACAATCTGCTTATGGGTATGTGTTTGTTATGGAGAATTTTGCCAGTGGGGAGGTGGACTCATGGAAACTTTTGATTTAATATGAGACTAAGAGGGATACTTCCATTTTCTCTGGTTATTCCCCACAACCACAAAAATTTGGAAGAGGTGATGGACAACTCAGATTTAAAGCTCTAAATTGGCTACCAGAACTCTAAAATGTGACACTTGCTTATATATTTTTTTCTTGGTTCAGATTAGGATTGAGGAGAGAAGATCTAAATTCAAAAGAACCTCTATTTAGTACTTCTAAAATGGTTTCTTAATCGTGGTAAAATACGTGTAGCACAAAAATGACATCTTGATCATTTTAAGTGTACAGGTGAGTGGCATTAAGTTCATTCACATCCTTGTGCCACGGCCACCACCATCTTCCCAGGAACTCTTGTCTAATACTGTTCGTGAGGTGGAGTTTTCCTGTCTCTAACCTACCAGGTGTGAGCATCAAAGAGTAGATCTAACTGAAGGAACATAAGAAATATGAATCAGAACTGAAGGTAGAATTTCACGACACTCATTGGCATGAGTAGAAAAAGATGGAATGGCAAGTGGACTGTGAGAGAAATACCATTTATCTAAAAATAGATTTAATCTGACCCTGCATCTGATGTCCCTGCAAAATTCCAGCTCCAGAATCCTTGTTAAATGTTTCATTGTCGAGGATTAAATTAGATGCTGGGTGCTGTGTTCTGCTTTGGCCACAAATTGAATGAAATGGCAGGGGTTATAAGGCTTATCCTGGAGCGTGACAGAGGCTCTTCGCAGCTGTCCAGGGGTTCATAACCTCTTCTTGGTTCAACCTTAGTCCTCCCACATCCGCAACAGGCAGAACTTTAGGTCACAGAGAGGGCTTTATTTTCCCAGGCAGGAAAATTCATCCCCCATGTCCTGCATGTTCAGAGACTCATGAGAAGGATGGGTAGCAGACACCAGAACAAGGGACGTTCCCCCTTGAAACAGCCTCATTGTAAGACTTGGTTATATAGTATTTTTAAAAAGGTCACAAAGGTGAAATTAATAGTAGATTACTACCAATATTCAACAAACAGAAATAAAGAGAATAGAAAATACCACAATGAATGCAATTCACAAAATTTTCTTTGGCTGTGTTTATGTGTGTTTCATTTGTGTGTGTGTGTGTGTGTGTGTATGTGCATGTTGTAAACAGGTGGATATGTGCAATGGAAGTTTACTTTTTACCACAAGTCTCTGGAAAAAAATGATAGAATCCACTAAAACCACTAGGGTCAGAACCACTTTCAATTTTTAGAGTCTGATTTCCTCTGTATTAACTAACATCTGGATATAAATAAGTATACGTGTAAACTTTTTTCAGCTTAATTTTTTTTTTTTTTTTTTTTTTTTTTTTTTGCCCAAGTAAGTCTTACTGAAACCAGAATCAAAGACAGGCAGTCAGTACAGAAAGGCAAGGGTCCCATCCAGAGAATGGAGGACAATTTAGGTTCAGAAGTTGGAAACTGCCCCTGAGGAATTGAATGTTAATGCCTTAAATGTTAAGCCCTTCCTCCACCCTTATCAAGATAACCTGCCCCTGCTCCAACCTTTTGCTAAGTTAACCTGTCCCAGGAATTGTCCCTCCCTTCAGGGAGTTGTAAAAGTTGTTAATTAATGTACCCTGTTCCTGCACAGATCACTGCACCTTTGCCCCTCCTGTCCCTCTGCTTCTCACCTTTTGACCATCCCACCTGGGCCTAGTCACGTCTGCAGGGAGGAGAGAGATAAGGGGAAAGAGAGCAGGAGAGCAAAAGAAATTTAGATGTATAAAGGACACAGAACCTCTCACTTCATGAGATACCAGGATACCAGCTACGGCCCCTTCTCCCTCCTAGGAGAAGTCTATGTTACCCCTTTTTAAGTAAACCCTGCTTTATATGCTTGCTTCGGCATATTTCTCTAATGTTATACTTCAACATGTGAGGAAGCAGGACTTGTCACGTGTAACCAGAAGTATCATTACTAACTCAAGCTAATAGAGTACCAGCCTGTGTGTGAGAATGGTAATTTACAACTAAAAATTGCTAATGTTTTCCATATTGCCTAATATCACTTTCAGTTTACTTTGTTGACTGTGTTTTTTGGGGATAGGAAACATTATTATCCTCATTTTACAGATCAAAGAATGAGAGCTGAAGCAAATTGTCCCAGCTCACATAGCTGGTATGGGGCCAGCCAGGATTTCAACCCACACATTTAGAGTCAATAATGCTGACAACAACTACTCTATCACTTTCCACTATGCTGAACAGAAGCTCTTTATAAACAAACAGAATTACATTTCTTACACCAACCTGAGTCTTTGGTAACACTTGGTTCAAAGTGATTGAAATAACATGATTACTACTCTTTTCTGATAGTTTTATTTCAGAAAACACCTGCCTTGTTTCTTAATCATCAGTGTGGTGGAAAGATGAGATATAACTGTCTAAAACTAGACTAGCTTACAGTTTATTCTCCTCTTGTATGAAGAACAATGCTACCCATGAACACTAACCGTGTTTATCAAACAAGCTGACTTTCACTTCTAATTCTCATGTTTCCTAGTTTTAGTAGGCAGCTATTGAATAGGGTCCAGAGAGTGACTATGCCATTCTTTTAAGCAGAAAACAGGTAAGCACTATTGAATACCACTTTTCAGGCATTTTACTGTCTCATGAATTTAAAAAAGAGAGAGGAGAGTTAGAATTAAAAAAGAAATAATCGTCAAGGATGATTGAATTGTGTAGAACAAATTTGTGCTATTTTTTATCTTTCACACACAGAGCCCATACTATCCTCAGGACTTCATAATTCTTGTTGCTCCCCAAAACTCCCAACTGCAATGTCCATCTGCACTAATGTACCTGCTTCTGTGTAGTAAGCTAGAATAGCTTGGCTAGTAATCATCTTGGAGTGGCTCTCCCTTGACTGATAGCCCAACGCTTGGATGGATTAATTCTGAAGCATATATGAACTCTGAATTTTCCTGGCAGATTATGTTCTAATTGCCCAGTGTGGCAGATGATAGTGGTAAATTGTAAACTAACCATAAATTCTCTTCCTTCCTGTCATGTGATATTACAGATCTATAAAAAAGTAGCATCTGGATGGTCAGGTGATTTGCTTTGTACATTTGGAACTTAACAGAATGAACCAATCAGAGTCTTTGAAAGTGCTTTCATGTTAGGGCTTATTATGGTTTTGGAGAACCTGAGATTGCCACCTAATGGTGTCCAAGCTAGCCTGTTGGAGGATGAGAGACGACTTAGAGATGAGTGGTTCCAGACAGAGGCCCCTAGTCCAATCATTGTGTGTGACCAGTGAAAACCAACTAGACCTAATCCAGTGGCCAGTTGAATGTAGAATCAGCTGAGCCAACCAGATAAGAACCAAAAGGATGAAAGTATGAGAGACTATACACATTTGTTTTTTAAAGCCATTAAGTGCTGGGGTGGTTTGTTATGCAACTCATTAGTGTGACAGCTTGCTCTCCGGTGGCTTTCTTCTCTTCTTTGTATCTCTATCCTATTCTGCTACTGGAGTTTCCTGAATCTCTCAATAAATGCTTAGTTATATTTTTGCCCCAGGATCTATTTCTTGGGAAACTCAAAACACTATTCAATTATTTTTTTGCACACACTGAAGTTTTCTTCCTTAGGCATTCTCCTTAGGAATTGTAGGTTGTTAAGAGACACTGAACAAAAAGTATAGGAAAAAGAAAGAAAAAAGACAAAGATAGTGTCCTTTTGAATAACTCCAGTAGCACTCAGCTTTGACAAGCTCACATGTTGGAATGTTCTTTCCTAGACTGACATACTCCCAATTCCTCCCAAGTTGGAATGTCATGCATGCTCCTTTCTTTCCCTAGCATGACTGTAAAAATCCTTTATAAACCATAGGCCTGGGAAAATATGTCCTAGGCTTGAGTTGATGTGCCAATTTGATCATATTCTGTTTTACAATAAATAAGGAAAATATAATTATTCCTATGAACCTTTAATTTATTTTTTTTCTTTTGCTTTTTGGCAAACTCAGGAGCACTTTACCACTGAGCTGTATCCCCAGTCATTTTTTTTATTTTTTAATTTTGAAACAGGATCTTACTAAGTTGCTGAGGCTTGCCTTTAACTTGCCATCCTCCTGTCTCAGCCTCCCGAGTTGCTGGGATTACAGGCATGTGCCACTGCTCCTGGGCTATTTTATTTAATCAATTCATAGTTAGTGTTATCTGAGTAAAACAGAGAAGTTCATAAGCTCAGCCATGGTTTTATGAATCAAACAAATTCAATTTCCTGTGAATTTTTCTTAGGAAGCAAAAATAGAAAATGTTGACTTTATTCTAACCAGATTATCGGAGAGCAGAAAATTTACCAGTAAAACTATAAAAAAAAATGCTTATTATTTTTGATACTATAATGGTGGGGTGGAGAATATTGGGAAGCAGACATGCTTGGGATAAAGGGAAATTAAAGAAATACAGATATTATTTGTAGATAGATATATGCATATACTTGCAGCTTTTATAAACCCTTTGATATAAATAAGATTTTAAATGTGGTTATGTGGATCAATTTTTCTTGAATATTTCTTTTTATAAACTCTTTATATGGAGATTATATGAATAGTAAAATAACTCTTAAAATGTAATCACCACACATCAGGAGATTAGTGTGGAGATTAATACTTCAAATGCTTAAAAACCTATTTTGTATTTGCTACCTCATAATGAGCACTATTGCAGGATATACAGTCTTCTATACTTATTTATTCTATCAGCATCTTTTTATAGGGAACTTTGCATTTGCTTGACATATGACTTTGGGACTATTAATATTACTTTGACTTCCTTTTGTAGCCCTCTGACACTGCTTCATTGTAAGAGTAGTTGTTATTTATTATCATTTCAAGGTGGCAAGATAGAACTTTATGTCTAAGAAGTATCACACAAATTATTCTCTGTCATTGCAATAGATAGCTGCTTTCCCCCCCAGACTTTTGCTGCACAAAACAGCCTTTTCTTCAACATAGAGTTTTAAAATACATAGTTTTTTAAAATTATAAGGTACTATGCATTCATTATACCTAAAAGCAATAAAATAAAAATTATATAGAATTCAAATACTTAAGGGCAAATTAACACTTACTTTAACTAAATTGTCATTATACTATATTAGAAAACAGAATGCATTCTGAGCTTAAAACTATGCCATAATAGCTTTTCAAAACCTCTAAATATTTGAATATTGTATTAATGACTTCATTGGAACTCCCTATATGGATGTTCCTGGCTTATTTTACTTAGTCACTATGGTTAGACATTTCCAAATTTTTGTGATTACAGTGACACACAAATCCAACATTCTTAACTGAATCTCTGATAATTATCTTAGTTTAAATTTCCAGAAATAATCATAAAAATGCAGTACATTTTTGAAGCTTTTGATATTTTTTCTCAGAGTTCAGAACTATTTCTACTGTCTGTGGATACATTTTTATACTTTTGTTGCTCTTGACAACATAAATTTCATGTTCAATGGCCAACTAGTATGATCTCCACTCAATAAGTAAGGATCTATCTATCTCTCTGTCTACCTATCTATAATCTATCTACCTACTTATCCAAGAAAATACCTAAGAACACATATATGCCTATCCTTACTTATTGTACTTTATAAAAGAAACCTGGTATTTGGCAGTGGTGTGAATCCATCTCTCAAGATCACTTCTACACTAAAGCCTATTGTAACCTTACCTAGTCCTCTACCCATGTCCAGTGCATTTTGTAAAAATGGCAGGAAGAGCACCTGCTATTATGTGGCACAAAAGCCTCAGAACTTGTTGTACCCCTGCCATATTTGCTTGGTGATCATATCACAATCCAATTCTCCATTGCTGTATGAATCAGAATGACACTTGAACTACTGCTTTGGCCTATTTGTGGCAAACAAATGGGCTTCACAAAAGATTAGAAAACAAACAAAATTCATTTTGTGTGATATAAAAATAAATACATGAAATCTTGATTTTTTTTCCTTAGAACTTAATGGAAACTATTTTGCTGGTGGAATGAGATTATAAAATATGACAAAATTGAAGTTACACTCTTTCTACCTCCAGATGTCATAGCTATAAGGGAACATGCTTTAAAGTATGCAGAGTTATTGGAAAAGCCATGTAACGAGGAAAAAGACCTGTAGGAGAGACCTTGCATGGTCAGGGAAGATGTTGCAATAGAATGAGCTAGTCTGACATCTTTTTTGCCTCATTTCCAAATCTGGTCTTCCTTTCATGCTTTCTGGTTTGGGATTTTGTTTATCAGTACTTTTGTTGCTTTGGTTGTCGTCACTAAAGCCACCAGACTTTCTACCTCACAGAGGCGCTTCCCATTCCTAAAGATTCAATGTACCTCACTATCTGGCAGATGCTCTGAAATAATTTCAGGTGGGCAAACTGCTCCCTTTGCAGGCCTACACAAAGGGCTCTTCCCTTAAGGTATAGATCCGCAGCTATTGACTAACCCAAGAGATGTGAGGAACTGAAGCAGAGTCAATCACAATCCTCCACACATACTTTGACATTTTTCCTGCAAATGGAATTATCTCAGTATTTAGGTTTTGATAATTATTTATCCAATGAGTAAATATTAGTCATGAATTTCCTATGCATCATGTACTTCTAAACAGCGTGGACTATACAATGAGAAGAGGTGTGCAAATTCATGATAATAATGGAAGTTAAAATTTAGTAGGACTGACAGATAATTAACACATATGTAGCAGTTTTCTCTCACTTTTTTTTTTTTTTGGCACCAAGGATTGAACCCAGGGGTGTTTAACCATAGAGCCTATTCCTGGCCTTTTTTATTTGTAGAGAGAGGGTCTCGATAAGTTGCTTAGGGCCTCACTAAATTACTGAGACTGCCTTTGAACTTGACATCCTCCTTAGCTTCCAGAGCCACTGGGATTATAGGCATGTGTCACTGTGCTGCGCTATGCAGCAGTTTTCTAATGTAATGTTAGGTAATGACAAATGCCATGAAGAAAAATTTAGTAGAATATGAGGATAAGAGAACTACTGTTCTAAATGGGAAGTCAGATGATGGTGTCTGAGCAGAGGACTGTAAGCCACAGAAATACCTACAGGATATACAGATGTTCTGATGGAGGAACTAAATGCAAAGACCCAGAGGTAGGACAGTGCTTTCAAAGCAAAAGGAAGTCAGTGTGTCTGGATGGAGTATGTGAATAGGAAAGTAGATGCAGATTAAGTCAGAGATGGTCAAGTATAGGTAAGGAAACAAAGAAGGGTTCAGCCAGGATGAAGTCTGGATTTTACTAGTGTGATGGGAAGCTATTGTTGGTGTTTGAGAAAAAAGTGGCATAACTTATTATGAAACTTTTTTTGTGGTTACAGATTTTTTTTTCTATTTCTGCTTTCATGGTCCTTCCTAATCTATGGCATTGAGACAGTGGACATTTTTTCAAGTTTGCTTTTGCTTTTTATCAACATCACCATATGGGAGACAGTTTACACAGATAGACACACTCTCTCTGCCAAAGCCAGAATTTAAATTTCTGGAGTTTAATATAAAACTTTACAGAGGGCTAGGAGTAGTCTATGTTCTTTGGATTCCAAGTAATAGAATCCAACTCAGATTGCTTTAGCAAACTTCTTTGGAAAATTGATGGCATTCTGTATCTTTCAGAATCTAAGGAAGAGGTATATCTAGTCCTTAGGAAGCAGTGTTGCTCCAGGAGTTATTGCAGAAGTTGTGGTCCCTTTTCATTTGTGGTTCCTTTTTCCAGTTTTATGTTATTAAGAGTCTCTAGGTTCTGGATTCAAAAGTCCAAATTATTGGGAGGGAAAAATGTGATTGACTTAGTTTGACCCAGGTGTCCTCAAGTGAGCCATGATAGCAGAAACACAATGGCTCTGACATCTCTTTGGGTAGAGTACATGGTTCCCAAAGACAAGGCTGTATCCTATCAACAACTTTCTATAGAATGCTTGTGACCACTCTGGCCGTCACCTATATGCTTTGTGTATGCACTTTGATGGAATCCGAGCTGTGAGCAGAGGCTTCTGGGTGGGAGCCCCATCTCTTCTCTTTTTTTCCCTCAGGCAAGTTCATTTCCTAGGCATTTTGGTGGTAGGCTTGTTGATAACAAGAACCAGTTTTATCTCATTTTGTATCTCCTCACATAAAACAGACAGCAGAGATTAATTTGGGTGTTTAATTTTGTTTTGGCCTCTGTTCTTCATGATCCTGAAGCTGTCCTGGAATGATCTAAAATTACAGGTTCTATTTTCCATTCTTAAAAGATTTGCTGGTAACTTGGCAGGCAGATATTGTTTAATTGTGAAGAAAATTTCCCTTGCTTTCACATGTATGGTTGTGCCAAGAATGTGGAATTTGGAGCCAGGAGCCTGTATTAAGCCTGGTTTCTCAGAAACTTTGAGCTGGAAATGTGTAAGTGGGAGTTCATTGCTCTGGGGATCAGCGCCTACAAGGGGTCAGGGAACCAGACTGGGCAGAGGGAGAAGTTGAATTTTTTTTTTTTTTTTTTTTTTTTTTTTTTTTTTATTTTTTTTTTGTGGGTTGTTCAAAACATTACAAATTTCTTGACATATCATATTCCACACTTTGATTCTAGTGGGTTATGAACTCCCACCTTCACCCCATACACAGATTGCAGATTCACATCAGTTACACATCCATTGATTTACAAATTGCCATACTAGTGTCTGTTGTGCTCCGCTGCCTTTCCCATCATCCACCCTCCCCCCTCCCCACCTCTCCCCTCCCCTCCCCTCCTCTCTCTCTACCCCCTCCACTGTATAACCCTGAGGGTCTCCTTCCATTACCGTGCAATTTACCTTCTCCCTCCCTTTCCCTCCCACCTCTCATCCCTGTTAAATGTTAATCTTCTTCTCCTGTTCTTCGTCCCTACTCTGTTCTTAGTTACTTTCCTTATATCAAAGAAGACATTTGGCATTTGTTTTTTAGGGATTGGCTAGCTTCACTTAGCATAATCTGCTCTAATGCCATCCATTTCCCTGTAAATTCTATGATTTTGTCATTTTTTAATGCAGAGTAATACTCCATTGTGTATAAATGCCACATTTTTTTTATCCATTCGTCTATTGAAGGGCATCTAGGTTGGTTCCACAGTCTTGCTATTGTGAACTGTGCTGCTATGAACATGGATGTAGCAGTGTCCCTGTAGCATGCTCGTTTTAGGTCTTTAGGGAATAGACCAAGAAGGGGAATAGCTGGGTCAAATGGTGGCTCCATTCCCAGCTTTCCAAGAAATCTCCATACTGCTTTCCAAATTGGCTGCACCAATCTGCAGTCCCACCAGCAATGTACAAGTGTACCCTTTTCCCCACATCCTCGCCAGCACTTGTTGTTGTTTGACTTCCTAATGGCCGCCAATCTCACTGGAGTGAGATGGTATCTTAGGGTGGTTTTGATTTGCATTTCTCTGACAGCTAGAGATGTTGAGCATTTTTTCATGTACTTGTTGATTGACTGTATGTCCTCCTCTGTGAAGTGTCTGTTCAGGTCCTTGGCCCATTTGTTGATTGGGTTGTTTGTTCTCTTATTGTCTAATTTTTTGAGTTCTTTGTATACTCTGGATATTAGGGCTCTATCTGAAGTGTGAGGAGTAAAGATTTGTTCCCAGGATGTAGGCTCCCTATTTACCTCTCTTATTGTTTCTTTTGCTGAGAAAAAACTTCTTAGTTTGAGTAAGTCCCATTTGTTGATTCTAGTTATTAACTTTTGTGCTATGGGTGTCCTATTGAGGAATTTGGAGCCCGACCCCACCGACTGTAGATCGTAGCCAACTTTTTCTTCTATCAGACGGCGCGTCTCTGATTTGATATCAAGTTCCTTGATCCATTTTGAATTCACTTTTGTGCATGGCGAGAGAAAGGGATTCAGTTTCATTTTGTTGCATATGGATTTCCAGTTTTCCCAGCACCATTTGTTGAAGATGCTATCCTTCCTCCATTGCATGCTTTTAGCCCCTTTATCAAATATAAGATAGTTGTAGTTTTGTGGATTGGTTTCTGTGTCCTCTATTCTGTACCATTGGTCCACACGCCTGTTTTGGTACCAGTACCATGCTGTTTTTGTTACTATTGCTCTGTAGTATAGTTTGAAGTCTGGTATCGCTATACCGCCTGATTCACACTTCTTGCTTAGCATTGTTTTTGCTATTCTGGGTCTTTTATTTTTCCATATGAATTTCATGATTGCTTTCTCTATTTCTACAAGAAATGCCATTGGGATTTTGATTGGCATTGCATTAAACCTATAGAGAACTTTTGGTAATATCGCCATTTTGATGATGTTAGTTCTGCCTATCCATGAACAGGGTATATTTTTCCATCTTCTAAGATCTTCTTCTATTTCTCTCTTTAGGGTTCTGTAGTTTTCATTGTATAAGTCTTTCACCTCTTTTGTTAGGTTGATTCCCAAGTATTTTATTTTTTTTGAAGATATTTTGAATGGAGTGGTTGTCCTCATTTCCATTTCAGAGGATTTGTCGCTGATATACAGGAATGCCTTTGATTTATGCGTGTTGATTTTAAATCCTGCCACTTTGCTGAATTCATTTATTAGCTCTAATAGTTTCTTTGTAGAGCCTTTTGGGTCTGCTAGATATAGAATCATATCATCTGCAAATAGTGATAATTTAATTTCTTCTTTTCCTATTTTTATGCCTTTAATTTCTTTCGTCTGTCTAATTGCTCTGGCCAGTGTTTCGAGAACTATGTTGAAGAGAAGTGGAGAGAGAGGGCATCCCTGTCTTGTTCCAGATTTTAGAGGGAATGCCTTCAGTTTTTCTCCATTCAGAATAATGCTAGCCTGAGGCTTAGCATAGATTGCTTTTACAATATTGAGGTATGTTCCTGTTATCCCTAGTTTTTCTAGAGTTTTGAACATAAAGGGATGCTGTACTTTGTCAAATGCTTTTTCCGCATCTATCGAGATGATCATATGGTTCTTATTTTTAAGTCTATTGATGTGGTGAATAACATTTATTGATTTCCGTATATTGAACCAGCCTTGCATCCCAGGGATGAATCCTACTTGATCATGGTGTACAATTTTTTTTATATGTTTTTGTATCCGATTCGCCAGAATTTTATTGAGGATTTTTGCATCTAGGTTCATTAGAGATATTGGTCTGTAGTTTTCTTTCTTTGAAGTGTCTTTGTCTGGTTTAGGTATCAGGGTGATGTTGGCCTCATAGAATGAATTTGGAAGTTCTCCCTCCTTTTCTATTTCCTGAAGTAGCTTGAAAAGTATTGGTATTAGTTCTTCTTTAAAGGTTTTGTAAAATTCTGCTGTATACCCATCGGGACCTGGGCTTTTCTTAGTTGGTAGTCTTTTGATGGTTTCTTCTATCTCCTCAATTGATATTGGTCTGTTTAGGTTTTCTATATCCTCCTGACTCAATCTGGGCAGATCATATGACTTAAGAAATTTATCTATGCCTTCACTATCTTCTAATTTATTGGAGTATAAGGATTCAAAATAGTTTTTGATTATCTTCTGTATTTCTGAAGTGTCTGTTGTGATATTGCCTTTTTCATCCCGTATGCTAGTAATTTGAGTTCTCTCTCTTCTTCTCTTCACTAGCATCGCTAAGGGTCTGTCGATTTTGTTTATTTTTTCAAAGAACCAACTTTTAGTTTTGTCAATTTTTTCAATTGTTTCTTTTGTTTCGATTTCATTAATTTCAGCTCTGATTTTAATTATTTCTTGCCTTCTACTTCTTTTGCTGTTGTTTTGCTCTTCTTTTTCAAGGATTTTGAGATGAAGTATGAGATCATTTATTTGTTGGTTTTTTCTTTTTTTAAGGAATGAACTCCAAGCAATGAATTTTCCTCTTAGAACTGCTTTCAATGTGTCCCATAGATTCCGATATGTTGTGTCTGTGTTTTCATTTATCTCTAAGAATTTTTTAATTTCCTCCTTGATGTCTTCTATAACCCATTGATCATTCAGTAACCGAGAAGTTGAATTTTGACGCAATTGCAACAGAAGTTTTAGTTGATCCTAAAGGGATCTCTGAAATTACAAGCCTTGGTGTGTTATCCAGAGTTGAGGCAAGGACACCAGACCTCTCTACTTTGTAGTGAACAGTCTGGAGAGGCCGAAACTCTGGGGCCATGCAACCTGAGGCAATTTCCTGAGACAGAGAGGCAGCTGTGAGCTATCAGGCACCAATCCTACCTGCAGCTGGGAAATAAATGTTTGGCTCAAGATGGGCTAGGTGGGAAGAAGAAGGGTCTGGTTGATCTCATAGTGTCTACTCCAAAGACCCAAGATTCCATTCTATTCTGTTATACTAACCTCTGTGTCCTTGGACAAGTCCTCTACTTTCTGTGAGTCATCATTTCATTATTATTATTTTTTAAATTTACCAAACCAAATGAGTCAACATCATTTAAAAAATGGGATTAAGTAAGCAGTGTTGCCAAAACTGCTTAGGACACTTTAATTAATACTGTATTTTCTAGTTCTCCCAATAACTAACTCTATGACATTCGTTTTAGGCCAACTTTATTGATGAAGATTCAGATATGTCTAGAGAGGCAAAGGAAATTTTCTTGAATTTATACAGAAACTGCAGTCTCAGGTGTCCTGACCCTAAGTCCTCATTTTGGCCTTTCAGCAACAAAAATAGCATTAATGATACTACTACTAGTAATAACACAGATGTTTAATTTATATGGTTGTTATGAGGGGCGAATTAAAGACATTTACAAATAAGTTGCTGAAAAAAGTGAGTTGATATTATCTGTTCTTCAAAATTGATTTTTTCCAACAGTAAGAGATGGACATGGTCTGATCAGTCTTGAAAAGGGGAGGGCGAGTTTACATAGTGTTATGGTTTAGATATGAGGTGTCACCAAAAGCTCATGTGTGAGATAATGCAAGAATGTTCAGATGTGAAATGATTAAATGATGAGAGTTGTATCTTAATCAGTGGATTGATCCACTGGTAACAGGCTAGCTGGATGATAATATAGACAGGTAGGGTGTGGCTGGAGGAAGTAGGTCACTGGGGGTGTGCCTTTGGGCTTCATATCTTGTCCCTGGTGATGGAGCTCAGTGTCTCTGCTTTCAGGTTGTCATCTCCTGAGCCATTTTCCTTTGATTGCCCTTCTGTTGTGATGTTCTGCCTCACCTTGGGTCCAGAACCATGGAGTTGGCTGATCATGGACTGAACCTCTGAGAACTTGAGCCCAGATAAACTTTTCCTCTAATTATTCTTGTTAGATCTTTTGGTCAGGTGACCAAAAAGAAAAAAAAAAAAAAGAAGAAGAAGAAGTTATCTAAAACACATGGGATCCAGAAAAATCTCTCTCAGCCTCCACAAGGCACACAGCACACACTCTTTTGAGAACTTAAAAAAATCAGCTCACATAATCTGAACTGTAGCTTCCTCTATGAGGGTTGTTCTGTAGGGCAAGGAAATGAAAGAAATGTTGTCCTTTAGGGATAAAAATGAGAGCAATCAGTGACAGTGATGGGAATCACATACTGGAGGGAGAGGGCCATTTAAAGAAAATCTCCAGCAATGTCAGCAGAGCTCAGAGGCTCTTTGTTCGAGTCTAGGTCAACCTCTTAAATTGTCAACTGACTTATACTGATGTCCAGGTAAGTTTCTAACTTTATATGCTTTGACATTCAGGAACAATATTTATAATGTGAGGAAGTCATGGAAAAGTACCAGACTGTGGGGTCTCTGCCAATTTGAAAAAAATGTGACTCTATATGTGAGACTTTTTTCCTCTTAAGGTATGTGAAATGCCTTACATGACACACACAATCCAAAGAGCACAAAGTTGTTTTGAGCATGCATATGGTCACAGATATATTTTAATTCATTTTGTGAATGATATTAATATTCATGAACTTAATGCAAACTCAATAGCAAATTCAAGTTTAAGTTGAAATAGGGTGTCTCCACATTATTGTGAAAGCCCATTTTTAAACTCCTCTCATAGTTACCTTGCTACAAAATTGCAGATTTCGGTCAAAATTTTTGCTTATTCTTCTTTCTGCAAAATAATCAAATAATGCTACTAGAATGTATTATTTGACCAAAGATATTACTCCCTAAATCATGAAGTCTAAAGTTCTGGGTTTTCCAATGATTATCCCCTCCCGCTCCCACCTCGGCTTCATTTAGTGAATTCCCAGTTCCTCAGTACAGAGTACAATAGAGGTCATTGCTTCTCATGTCACTGGTTTGTTTATTTTTTTATTATCACTTGACCTAGGTTAAAATGTCAAGCTTTTTTTTTTTTTTTTTTTTTGGTCGAGGGGCGGAAACAAGATAAATTATCTGAAAAAGAACACTAATGTTTTAGCAATGGTTAAAATGAATCTGAAAATTCTATCTATGTCATTGTAAAGAGATTTGAATGAGTCCAAAATGTTTGGTTAGTTTGTTTAATCACAGTTTTACTATGAGGCTGCAATAGTGGTATGAAAATATGTCAATTAGGATGGTGTTTCTTATCACTCTGTGAACCATAGTGGATGTAAATGACTGACTCATTTAATTGTGCTTTGGATATATCTGGCTAACATTTTGGGCATGATCTGGGATAATACATCAAATTGTAAAATGATATAGAAATACCTGTCACAGCTAAAGACAATTCTAGTTGTGATTTATAGCACAGAAGGAAAATTAGTAATGTCTCAAACATGGTTTCTTTTTTTTTTTTTTTGGTTCCCCTTTATTCCCAAGGCTATCATTATCTTTTGACGCAGAATTCTGAATAAATGGAAGTGCTTCCTAGTGTAAAATGCAAACCACATTAAACTCAAACACATTAGAAAAACACAATCACTTTTCACTTTCTAAAGCATTGGAGTCAAGATATACTTAAAACAATAATTAAGCTTAAGAATGGATATAATAAAAGAAGCATTCTTTATATGTGTGCTCTAGCCAGAATTCTAAATTTCATCTGAGAAATCTAAAAAGAATTATCCCTCTTATAGCACAGGACATAGGTTTCTCAGTCTTGGCACCATTGACTTTGGGGACCAGATTATTTCCTGTTGAGGGTGCTGTCCTATGCCCTGTAGAATGTCTGAAGTTTCACTGACCTCTATCCACTGAAGGCCCATAATCCTACCAACCTTCCATTCCCCCCAGCTGGGACTTCTAAATGTCTCCAGACATTGTCAAATATCTCTGGGAAGGGTGCATAATATTTAGCACACTAAAATCTTTGCTGGATTTCATGGTCAAATTCAGTATTAATATTAAAAAGCAACTCTTACCTATAGAAAATATATGACTAATAGTCTCTGCTTGGAAGACTTCCCCCTAAATGGAACTATTTTATATATCTACCCATATTTCTATTAGACAGTAGCCAGAAAAAAATTGCCTTCTTGTGAACTTTTCAGCACTATGATTAAGTGATGTATTCCGAGGAGTGGGGATTACAAGACCTTTCTGTTTTCAAGCCCAAAGAATTTAATGGCATATTTTAAAAATTATGGTTAAAGTAACTGAAGTGTAAATTGTGTAATTCTCATATTGACTACACCTCAAAACAGAAAATAACATTTAGATTTAGAGAAACAGGTTGTCAATAGTTTTGGGAGATCTTTAGGTATGTCTAACTATTTATGCCAAAGACCTTGGGAATAAAATTATGCCTTTTCTCAGTAATGTTGCTGTGGAGAATCATATTTTCATCTTTGCATCTGCATGGTTTTCTTATTTATAATATCCAAGAGTAGGATTGAGAGTATTGCTATTGTTAATATGTTCCTGTCAACAAATCTTCTTGTTCCCTGTTTGTTTTTGGCCAGGTTATTTGTATTTATATTTCTCTAGAGTTAAATAAGAATATATTCATAGTATATTGGCCTTACAATTTATAGCATTGGCCTTAGAATTAGACTTTCATGCATATATGAAAGTATGCATGTGTTTGGGAAGATTTCCATTTACCTTAGCATTTATGTCCATTTACAAGCATCGTCCCATCATGTCATCTGCCTAGGGCAGGTGGGAAGCCCATTGAAAAGAAATAAGGTTTTTTTTTTTTTTTGAGATCTTTTGACTTTTAACTCAGACCCAAACTTAGCATCGAAATGCAAAGTCAGAGGACTCCAAATTACAATGTTCAGTCACCTTCCTCTCACTGTCAATCTTGGGTTCAGTTGTGAATGCAGAGAATTGACTTTGGGCAGCTTCTGTGTCTCCTCTGAGACTGCTCTGGCCTCCAGGGAATACCCATTCCCTCTTATAGCCACTTCTTTGAAGGGGCTCTCTGTGGAGCTGCCCCACACCAAATAGAGGACCCTGACAAAACTCCCTATTATGTTGATATTGTTCAGTTCATCTCCTTCAGCCATCCCACATCTTCTTTTGTAAAAGTTAGAGATAATTTTTTTTTCAAATTTTATGGGAAATAATAAGGTATACAGTGAAAATTTCTACTCTTGCCATCCACCTGCCCATTTCCTATTGTTCCCCAGCCACAAATCATCACTGTTGTTAGTTTCTTATATGCACTTATAAAATTTTAAGAAATGTATAGACAAATACTAATGTCTTATCTTCTTCTTTACTTACATGAAAGGGAGTATGCCATACAAGAATACAACATATTACTTTTTTCACTTAGCATTTTTTGTAGGAAATATTTCCACAGCAATACACAGGCAATTTGCTCATTCTTTCTTGCACCATAAATATTTCAATGATATAAATGTGCAATAATTTACTGAATGTCTCCTCTATGGATGAATATTTGGGTTGGTTCACTACCATAAACATTCAGTAATGAAAAGCTTTTAAACATTGTTTTATTGCATGAGTATGAATATATATGCAGGATAAATACCCAGTATTGAAACAAAGGGGCAAGGGGTATATGCAATTGTCATTTTGATAGATATTAAAAAATTACCTTCCATAAGTGTCTTAAGAATACCATATGAGTATGTCTATTCCCCACCCTCCACCTCCCCCCCCCCCAGCCTGGGCAACAGCATGTTATCACAATTTTAAATTGGTAAAATGGTGGTTTTAATCACATTTCTATTTTTATGAATGATATTGAGATCTATGGTTGAAATCTGAATTCCTGTTAGATATTCTGCCTGAATTCTCATAATTTAGGCATATACTTAAAGGATACTGATCAGCATACTTATAGAGGAGGAAGAATGAGAGCTCATGGTTTCAGAGGTCTTAGTCCATAGAAGGCTGATTCCATTCCTCAGGGCTTGAGGTGAGGCTGAACATCATGGTGGGAGAGTGTGGCAGAGGGAAGCAGCTCACATCAGGGTGATCAGGAAGCAGAGAGAAACTCCCCTCTTCAGATACAAATATACTCAAAGCCAATTCTCACCTCCTCCAGCCACACCTTACCACTTCATTTAATCCCTCTTGTCATTAACTTGTCGGACCTGCCCTCCAACAGAGGTTGAGGAGAATCACTAGACCAGCTAGTGAGTGTCTCTGGGCTGAGCGAGAGGGTAGTGTCACGACCCGGCCGGCCACCCAGCCTGGCAAAAATCACACCCAGTCGGGAGTTGAGTCAGCCGAGATGGTGCAGCAACTCAGTTTATTGTGGAGGGAGAGGACTTATATAGAGAGAGGAGAAGGAGGTGGGGGGGGGGTTGGGCGGGCAAAGGCAGGGGCCAATCAGAGATCCGAGAGTCCAACAGGTTGGGGTAGCCTAGTCACCCCAGTTATAGAAACAGAGCCCCATTACCCTAGTTACAGAAACAATACCCTATTAGGTATGTGTGCCCCTGTTGCTGGGGAGTTATTCTTTGTGTTTGCGGAAGCCATATCTTAGGGCCGTTCAGGCACATATACTGAAGCCATTTCTCAAGCTCTAACTGTCACATACATGGAGAATCACAAAACCAGAATCACAAGACTGGGGATTTCCCAACAGTGGTGTTTCTTCGTCTTTCCCCAGCGATTGCACTTCCGTGGTCAGCAGAGGTCCCAACATTAACTCACTGATTAGGCTAAGGCTATAACCCAATCATTTCTCCTCCAAACTTTCTTGCATTGTCTCACATGTGAGATTTCAGGGGACACCTCACATCTAAACCATGATAGTCCTTTTGATATCATCCTTTCCACTGTATTCTGTTTGGAGAGAAATAGAAGATGCCAACAGGTGAGTGTGTACCTATCACATTCCATCATACAACCAATATTCATTGAGTGCTGTATACACCAATCATTTACATTATAGCCCAGGTATTTGAGTACTCCTTAATTTACCTACACTGTGCATGAATAGGAAGGATTATGTTGTACAGCACATATTGTGCAATCTATCAAAAGATCAAGACTGGCAGTTGAGAAGCCTAGGTTCTATTCTTGGATCTGCCCTTATCTTGCTCTACGTATTGGGAAGGCTTTTCATCTCTATGGGCTTCAGCTTTCTCATCTGTGAAAAATGCACTGTTGACTAGAATAGATGATATTTACATCCCTTCTAGTTTTAACGTTCTAAGATCATAATGCCCATATGCTACTTTTACGATTTAAAAAATATCCAAGAACCCACACTTACATGCTAACTGAGTAATTGTGCCCATTTGCTATTATGGATACCCCTCCAAACATTCATAATCATTCCTTTTTCATCTTAAGTAACAGGAAATATGTATTTTTAAAGAATATATTAGAATTTGTTCTTATCTGTGATATAATTTTTACACTATTATTTGCATTTAAAAAATATCCCAGGACATTAAATATTCAAATATTTAGAGTATATTTTTGTTGAAATATTTCTAAGTAAATAAATGCCACCAAATATAAAGCTCACTGGAAATCTTGAACAACAGACAGATTCCAAAGAAGCCAAGATTATCTAGAGAATGGATCACAAAAGTAGGCACTGTGATCTTGGCCTGTGCTTTTAAGAGCATCTAGCCCCATGCTACTAGTAGAATGGAAGATCTTATATTTTAACTCCTCATCCAGAACTATGTTACCTGCCTATGAACTTGGAGACAGCAAACATAATTTGAAACATGCATTATACAACCCACAAGTTCATTTTATCAAATCATGCTTACCTTTGCTTTTGTATACACCTCTGCTATTCTCCACCTTCATCATCCTGGGGTTCAGGTTAGCAATTTCATCTGCCATAGCAGTAGGTCAGATTGTAAACATTTTAAAATGTATCCTATCTCAATGATTTTCAATCCAGTTTTAAGCAAACTAAATAATTTCATTGGTTATCTCTAAGGCAAAATATTATTAATTTACATTGTCATTTTGGATTTTAAATTAGTAGCTCTTTATTATTTTCAACTCAATATGATGTAGTGGAAAGAGAAAAGAAGTTTTGGAGTCTTGTTTTAAATACCAGCTTCATCAACTACCACTTGTAATTTACTTGTTTTTATCATTTATTTGAGTCTCAGTTTCTTTATTTCTTAAATGATGATTCTAATAAATTTTAAATTATTATGATAGAAATAATAGATGAATACATAAAACTAAACACAGTAGGGACTCAATAAACATTCTTTGCTACATCATTATCATTGTTATGAGAGATCAGATAAAATACCACTAGAAATTTTTCTTTAAGATTTTTCATGTAAGGCAAAATTGGGAAATTAGGTCCTGCTGTTTTACTTTATTTCTTATTGTTCTTTGAGAAATATTTCTTATTGCTATTAGAAAACATCTAGCAACTTACATGATGAACATTCAAATTCTGGACAAACTGAAGTCGAAATGAGTCACTGCTCACATACTGTGACAATTGATCAATGTGTCTAGAAAAGAGTGCATAGATTCCTAAAATGTCAACAGAGCCCTTCAATGAGCTATTTTTTTTCTTATGATTGCTATTCCCAAACTCATTACCATATAAATATCAACATCATATTTTATTTCATACAGTTGGCCATTGTTATTAACTTGTAGACATATGAGGAAAGCAAGCTTGTCTTTAAAGGAGGAGAAAAGAAGACTAAAATCTCAGAACTAGGTTATGGAAAGGGGACTCCAGGATCCACTACAGAGCCAGCTCCTCTTCCAGGCCAGGGGTCCGCACAGCATCATTTCAGAGCAGGGCCTCTAGATGGCGGAGGAACACTGCGGTGACAGATGCAGTGTGCCCAAGGATGTAACCGCTTGTATCCCTGGAAATTTAGGTGCACACAGTAATCGGGATTGCAAAACCAATTAGCTGAAGTTATTAATTTTCTCTCAACAAGAGTGCCCAAATATTCTTAAACCACTGTATAACCTTAAAAACAAACACCAAATTGCTTAAATATAGGAGAGGGTGTAAGAGATAGGAAATATAGCAAATCATTTTTTTTAAAAAAAGTTTTTTAAAAGCATTTTTGGGAGGTCCGGTGTTTAAAGGCAGGCAGTGACTTTATTTCGGTGTGGAGGCCCCTCTTAGAGCTGTCTGAGAATCCAAAACGGTCTGGGGTTGCACGTGGTTCTCCCACCTGCTGTGTGGTCTTGAGTAAGATGCATAAGCCCTCTGAGCTTTTGTTTACAGTCTGGAGATAACAACAGTGCCTACCTCATTAGGCGATTGTAAAGAATTAGGAGATTAAACTGGAGTATTTGAAATAGAGCTTGACACATGGTAGGTACCTCATAAATGGCAGATTTGAGCCCATGAGTCACTAATACTAGTAGATTGGTTTACTCTAGTTGAACGACAGGCACAAGGGGAATGTGAACCTTCACTAGAATTGGAGGGGGTGCCAGGTATCTGAACAGCTATTTATTCCTTGAGATTTAAATGAAAGAATGCAGCCTAATCCCCATATCACACTGACAAAATGTAGGTGGGTTGGGAGGGGAAGATCACTATGTCCTCACAGGTGGGAAAGTCAGGGGCATATTAAAGCACACCACTCTGAAGCAAACTTCTCAGGATATTTCTGGGGCATTAGCCTTAGTGTCAGTGGAAATGATTCTCACAGAGGAGAGGGTAGCAGAAGTGTGTGATTCCTGGTCCTGGAGCAGAGGCTTATGCTATCAGATTCTGGTTCAAATAATATCAAAGGAATAATGGAGAAGTCACAGAAAGTGATATTTTGAATATTTTCCTATAACAAAAGAAAGAATATGTGTTATGGTTATGAAAATGCAGGTCTCTTGGGGGAAATAATAATTTGGGAAACCAGTATAATTCCAGTAAGGAGTGAGAGGCAAATCTTTCTAAATATCCGACTTTCTCATCTCTTTATATTTAGGCGTAATTTTTTTTTCATTCTCAATGAATTTTAACTTATAAGTTAATTGGAAAACATATGGATAGTGATGTTAGAAAACAAAAGAAATAGATTTCAAAAAAATTTTTTTTAGGTACTCACATTTTTTCCCCTGAAAATGAATCGAAAAAAAAAAAAAAGATTCAACAAAACCACATTTTGTTTCTAACCCAGATATAACAGCAGATCTAAAGTTCAATTTTTAAAATATGCCCTGTTCTCTTTGCTTAGGAGTGAATAAAAGAGGAAACCCAGGATTTCTTCTAGCTCAGCCTTCAAATGACAAAGTTGTCAGGCACATTGCCTTGGGAGGAGGGAGCCTCTGAATCAAGAGCCTCTTCCACTGGCCTCACGGATTCTGCAGTCCAGGGACAACTGTGCTTGGTGGCAGTCCTGCTCAATTCTGAACTGGCCTATACTTTGCCCTTTTCCTGCTCAGTGATGACAGGCTCAGTGGTCCTTCTGGGCCTGAAATAGAGGCCTTTCCTTGAGAGGCAGAAGTTCTGAATCTTGCCTTCTCAGTATACATTGGCAAATTATGTATAATCGAAACATTTCCTGAGTCCTTAGGTTTTGAAGACTCTGGAGATACTACATGGTCTTCAATAGATACTACTCTAAATAGTAGATCCAAGCACTGAACTGAATCTTATAGATACCAATAGAGGATGACATAGTCCCTGATGTCAGACATTGGTGAGAAAGTGACAGGTAAAGATACATGTGGTGTGTAGCTGGCCAACTGTTTTCCTGGAGTCATTCTCTCTGAGGGTTGTGGTGATGCATTAATTGTTCAGGTGGAGAGTTGGGTTAAAGGGAAGAAAAGGGAGAATCTCAAAGTACATTTTAAGTTAAGATTTTTCTCAGCATTATACTACATAGAACAACCTCTTTCCAAAAAGTGGGGAGCCAGGCCCTGTATACTATAATCCACTTTGTTAATGGAAATCTTTTGAAGACATAGTAAAATTTTTTTGAAGACAAAATTTTTAGTATCCATGATGATGTTGAATGGTTTTCTTTTATCAATTATTTTCTCTCTGTGGACCAACATCTCTCTAATTGCAATGTTTTTATTGAAATAAGACAATACCATATATTTTCCTTTCTATATTCAATTGAAAGAAGGAAGAAGGGAATGGGTTAGGATCTCGGAATTTTAGATCTCCTCTCCTGATTTATTGTATGAATATCTGGTATGTGTGATTACTGAAAAAAGGCCTCTGGGACAGAATGAATTTATAGCCTCAGAAATGGCAGATATACAAGCAGCTGTAATTGTCATACAATGATGCAATTCTCAAAACATCTAAAACTGAAGGTCAATATTGATACCATGTTTGGAAGTAGGCCTTTAGGCTGATGCCATCTTCAAATGTGAGGTTATTGGCTTTCCATCCTCTTCTCAAAAGTAATCATAATTTTATTGTACACATTAACATTATTACAGAGTGTTGTGCACATTGTTTTGAATGAAGTGTCAGACATTGACAAGATCAAAGCAACTATCTGGAGCATAAAGGAGAAACAGAATCATCAGGTTACCATAAGTACATGAATAAATGGGGATCCATCCATTTTTCTTTCAGAAATGCAGAGGTTGATTTTTTGGATGTTGAGACCCATTGAATATAATTAGTCATTCAACGTGTAGTAAAGTTTTTGGTCCCCATGTTGTACCACGTATATAACAGTGGTCCTATAAAATTATAATGGAACTGTGGTCCTCTAAGATTAAAATGGAGCTGAACAATTCCTATTGCCTCTTGACATTGCAGCCACTGTAACATCAGAGTGCAACATAGTACTCTCAGATTTATGGTGACGCTGCTGTACAGGCACAGCCAGTCCCATGAAAGTGTGGCACATGTAATTATGTATAGTATATAATGCTTAATGATAATAAACAACTGTTATCAGCTTACATATTTACTCTACTTTTGCTCATTATCTTAGAACAGTTCACTTTCTACTTAAGTAGTACTATTGTAAAATAGTACGCTTTGTTACACTAGCAGCAGCTTCATGCATCTCTTATTTACTGCACCTCTTGATTACATCAAGAGGTCATGTTATGTAATGGACCTGTGCCATCTAGGTTGTGTAAATACACCCTATGATGTTCACATAACAACCAAATCATGAAATGATACATTTATCAGAACATATCCCTGTTGTTGACCGACTCATATCTGTGTGTGTGTATGTGTGTATTGTGTTTGTGTATAGTGTGTGTGTGTGTGTATGTGAATTCTTACATACCAAAATTTATAATGTATCTCTGCCATCTTTATTAAAAGTAATTAAAATGCTAAAATATGATGGAACACACATTACTCTGAAGCATGAAGCAACCCCTCAGGAAAACCTTTCAAAACTTCATCATAGCACCCAGGAAGTGTCAAGTCATTCATCATGTATAATTAATACATCCCTTCTTCCCTTTCCTCCTCAAGCACAGACATTGCAAAATGAGTCATGTAGTTTTGTAGTAAATAACACTGTTTTCAACAATTTGTTTCCATGTCTCGACAGATGTAGCATTTAGTTTGTCAGTTCTGAAAATGTATTTGTTCTGCTTTTTTTTTTTTTTTTTGTTCTCAGATGCATATATACATACCTGCTTCTGCAAATATGGAACAAAATCTTCATTTTGTAATATTAAAAGACAGCACTGCTTTACCAAAAATCTGTCGTTTCAATACAACAACAACATGATTTATCAAAAATGCCCTGGTAATTGGGTGAGGGGGATCATTTTATGAAATTCAGAAAGCTCTTCTAGTTGAAAAGACACAGGACTAAATAAGCATTTAGTCTATTCAGTTTTATATTTGTGCAGAGGTTACTGGTCAATGATTTCCTTCCTCTTGAAAGGCTTCAAATTAGAAATAAATTATGGCATTTATTGTACTTGGCTGACATGCAGAGTATGTGCCCAATCAATACACACTTATTTGTAGTCAATTTTGGATTGTCTTCCTTTAGGGGAAGTAGCATTTGTATAGATAATCTGCAAGTATTTGTCCTAGCATTTTAATATGTGTTCCAAAGTCTATGTGATTATCAGTGGTTTTAATGAACTGTGTGGGAATTGAAAACTTCATGTACAATACTCCAGCCATCTAGCTGAAAACTAGCTCAGCTGGTTTTTAGGTTTCCCTATTCATGCTGGAATTTTGATATTGTCATTTCTTAGAGAAATGCAAGTCACCAGTGTAAGATAAATTCTATGCTTCAACCTTTTCAAGATAAAAGTTGGTGATAAATATTTCAGTTTAAAATGATAAACAAAAGAACACCAATACAAATGTACTTGAAGAATCTTTGGCAAATGATTCTATTAATTTCTCTATTTAATCATGGCAGTAAAATCTAAGAACAGATTCTCGAATTGTTAACATTTTTTTTCATGAATAATTAAAAGATAGTTATATTATTTTTAAAGTTCTTCCCAGTCCTTAGGGCAAATGAACAATAAAAGATAGTAGGTAACTGAAGCAGTTATTTGAATTACTCTATCAAAAACTCAACCAGGGTCTGGGGCTGTGGCTCACTGATAAAGTGCTGGCCTAGCACGTGTGAGGTTCTGGGCTCAATCCTTGTTATCACATAGAAATGAATAAATACAGATATTTTGTTCATTTACAATTAAAAAAAAAATTTCAACCAGTTGTATACATGCTGCCTCACTGAGATCAAGGCAGATATACTGAAATAGATAAGTAATTCCTGCAGTTTGGTAGAGTGATTATCCATCATCTGTATTTCAAATCTAGTCTTTTTTGTAAAATTTGTTCATATTAGTTATACATTACAGTAGAATGTATTTTCTAATCTTTTTTTTTTAGTAGGCTATAGTCTCTGTAAATTTTAGAAGGAGCCCTCTTGTTTTTAGACAAAGATGTAAATTAAATTCAGTGTCCTTTTTAATCCTTAATAAAGATCCATAGGCCATCTCTCAGTGCCACTACATTTTGCTGAAAGATCAAATTGGATATTTTAAGTTCCTTGAGAATGACAATACATTGAGCTACTTGCTCTAGAGGACACCTAAGTTCTCATACTACCCAGTCAAATAGGCTTTTGTCCTGTTTGCCAGGTAACTTGTGTACCTGGTCACCCTCCTTGGTATCCCCAGAACTATACAATGTTATAGGCAAGTTGTCCATATGAGACGTGAGGCTAAAGCAAGTTGCTCTAGCACTTCGTTGTTCTCTAGACCACAGGCCGTGGGATTCTGCTTATGTCTTACTCAGATACTTCCAATTAAATGTTTAGTCCAGGCAAAGATAGAAATGCAGAAGTGTCACCAAATATATAGAAATTATGCTGATATGTGTTGGTTTTATAGTGCCAGGCACCATAGGAACACAGATCATACACAATTACTCAGAAGAGGACATTTTAAAAAGGAAAGACTTTGTCTCTACCCCTGAACAGTCCTGTCCAGGGCTAAATGCTTGAATTAAACATCCCTTCTCATTTCTTTCACATGGCCATCTTTGATTTTTTAAAAAAGTATTATTTTCATATTCTTATTGGTGTACTATAATTATACACAATAGTGGGAATCATTGTTACATATTAGTACATACATACAGTAGTATATCATATAATCTGGTCAATATTGTTACCCAGTATTTCCTCCCCATCCTTTTTTTTTTTTTGAAAGTAGGAGAATCCCAATTGTGTTCTTCCTGCATGTCTCAGTGTGTTCATAAAAACCAGTCTTCTGCCAGTAGTAAAAAGCATGTATGCAGTCTGGTTTTCCTCCTTCAAATCCTTCCATTTGGAGGTCTTGATTAAAAATGGCTGTTTAGTTTCTACTGTGAAGCTTCCTGGGTTTCTGGTCTGTGGCATCCACTCTAGTTTTTTACCCTTCATTCACAAAGCATCCTGTTCACCAATGATTTGAACTCTTCTTTTTTCCCTATTCAAACATTCAAGTGTCTTACTTTGACATTTTCATAAATTCTGAATGGCTGTCATAGGGGATACATGCCTGGCGTGTCTCTGTGACCCCAATTTATTCCACATAGTCTATTTTGTAGTCACACTTTACTGATGAAAAAGAAAATAATGCTGTTATTTGATAGCTTGCTGCACTTAGAAATCTCAGATATATGGATGAGCTAAGGTCCTAAGTAAAAGTTGCATAAACTGGAATCATAAAAAGAAGTATACTGCCGAGACTGTCTTTGAAAATGTGTAGCTTAGAATGAAGGGGCTGATTTTGCCATGGTAGTAAAATTGCAGTAGGTCAGCTCCTGGAGCTTTGATTGCTGCTTAGAACTTTAGAATTCAGATGTTATGAAAATGCAGGAGCAATCCATCATGCGTGCATTTAAAAGACATACACTTTAAAAGGAAAAAGAAACGAAGTTCAGATCACTACTGAACATCTACTTGTACACAATGTAACATTCTCTTTATTTATATTTCAAATCGGGGTTTCTATAACCATTGGCATGCAAGAAATTGAAAGGCATGGCAATTGCATAATTTAATATAAATTTTTTTTACTTGCCAAGAATAGAAACAATTTTTATTGAAACAGGACAGCTCAATATTACATTATATAATACCATAACTCACGTAATAATCCAATTTCAATTTAAGAAATTAGTTTTGCATAAGCCTAGCTATTAGTATCAGCTGCCAGAGGACTGATGTGTTTCATTATTTTTATTCTCTCTGTTGAAGTTTTATTGTAGTGGGGTTTCTAAGCATGCAGTCTTTAGGGAGTAGGAAAAATAGTGACTGGTAGAACAAATATCTCTGAAAAGTTCAAGGACTATAAAATTCAACCCTGACCTTAATGGGATGCTTAGAGAAGTAAGCCACAACATGATGGGAGGGAAGACAGAATTCCTTCCACACCACAGGCTAACTATTAAAAAATTAGAAACTTTCCTGCTGAAGAATATATAGTGAAGTCAAGCATTGAGACCAGTTGTTGTGCTGGACTCCCTGTGGAATGTCATCTGATCCGTGTCTTCCATAATAATCAGGTGAAGTGTGCTTCTTTTATTACTATGAGTTTGGTGATCAGCAAGAGGGCCTTGGGATAGCTACCCCCCTCCAGTCTGTCCATTGTGCAATAGGTCAGGAACCGCATGTGGATAATCAGTGATGAGAATAGCCCAAGGAAAGAATGATCTTTGTTCTTGAGATTTGCAGAGCTGAAAAGCATCTGGGGCCCAGGCAATTAGGATCTGTTGGCACATCTGTGCCTCCTTTGGCTACAAGCCTCCACCTGTGAGAAGGTACCCACCAGACTGCAATCAGCCACCTCTATATAACTGCCTCTAAACCAGCTTCCTGGAAGTTGATCTGTTGAAAGGAGAGTCTGCCACTTTCCTGTCATCTACTTCATCCTAATGAAGTTCTTTCCCAATACTGCCTTGTCTCTTAACTCCTCATGCAACTGGCCTGGAACAAAAGCGAGGTAAGTAAAAAGCAAACAATTGCATCATTACTCTTTAAGTTTCTCTTGGGGAATGACGGCTTTGTTTCTTCTTCTCTTTTAAAAATATTGTATCCCCAGGGAAGGGGAATATTTAGTAGCAAAAACATTTGGTTCTTGGCTGGACTCTGTTTTGCTCCCTCTGTTGCTTAATTTCTTGTTTTTATTCTTAAAAAATAATAATAATGCTATTTGGTGATGATACTGTGGCAACCATACCTTGGCAATCAACCGTGGGTGCCACCCAAATAGTACACAAAAATCAGAGCACAGGACTAACATGATTATAGTGAAACTTCCTCCATTCTCACTTATGGGACTTCTGAACAGCTAGGTGCAGAAAGGAGATGGAGATAGAGAAATGGTGGGCATCCAATGAAAAGGCGAAGGGATTGAAAAAACAATGGTGTCCATTGAGTGTTCTTTTCCTTGGAGTAATCATGGAATTCTCAAAGTTATACTGAAAGTAATGAGAAAGCCTAAGCTTGCTGTGGTGGCTCAGGCAATTAAGAAAGCAATTTGGGCAGACTGCCGGTTTAATCAGCCAGGTTGGGAGTAGGGGTTGGGGTAGGAGCATGAATGCCCAATCTGCAGTTTGCACTGACTCAATTTTAAGACCACAATCTGATGATATTGTGTGTGTGGTGTTTCTCTAGTTGAGTCTAAATTAACTTGCAATGTCTGGCTGTGTTTGACGCAGGGTTGGTATACCCCTTCTTTGCAAGCATACATTTGTATGTAGGTATAATTCAGGAGTGATTTAATTAAAAAGAGTTTTTAGGCTTTTTTTGGTTGTTGTTTATCGTGTAGAGACTCTTTAGAGAAGTTCATAGACACGTGGTTGTTATTTTCTAAGTAGAGTTCTCTAGTAGAATGGAAAATCTGTTTATTCCACCTCCTATGTATCCATGGAATCCATTTTCTTCTCTGTTTTTCACTGACATTGCTTTTTAGTTTTGGTTTTTATCATCTTTCTCCTGATGGTAGTTGGTTTTTAGCATTTTCTCCTTGAAATCCATCCATACTCTTGTTGGCAAAATGATTGTTCTATAATGCTACATGGATCATGTCACTAATTTAGTCTTTTAATAGCTTCTGGCCACTTTTAAGAATAAATCCTCTTTCCCCTTCCTCATGGGCCCCTGACTACTGGCCCCATGATTTCTCTACACCATTAGCAAATCTTCAATTCCTGAACTCACTTCTTTTCATACTTTCCCTTCTCAGAAGATCTGGAATCCTGGCTGTTTACCTCCCCCGTTCTGCCACCCTTTCAACTAGCAAGCAAGGAGAGAGCAGTTAAGAAAGGAAACTATTTAGCTGGTTGGCTTTAAATCTTGGGTATTTGTCATTTATTGAAATAGCAGAAAATTCTTTCTGCCTTTGTTTCCAGACAGCATTATGATTCTTTCTCAGTTTTGTTAGAAAAATAAGTTTCATTTGTTAAAACACATTGAGAGTTATTGATAAAAGATCATTCTTCTAGTAATGGCAATATTATTAGCACAAAGCAGTGTAAAATATTATTTCCTTGTGAGAAAGTACATGTGTGAGTTTGCTGTATTAAAAGAATCAGATCAAACCAGGAAACTCAGTTGAGGTCTCACAGTAACACTAATCTTTGTGTGGTGTTTCTAGCAGATGCATCCATGGGTAGCTGGTTAAGGGGAATGCAGCAGTAAAGAGTATGACCAAATTAGCCCAGGATATTGGGGAAAATTCATATCATAAGAGCATGTACTCTGTATATCCCTTCCATATGAAGTTAGAGAAAACCAGATGGGATCACTGACCATTTTATTGATGGCAGAGCAGTGCTGATATTACAAAAAGTGTAAATTAGAGAGTTAGCCTGTAGAAAAGAGGTATTGAAAATGGGTAGACCCTGACTGGTGGTAGCTCTTAATCTAAGAAAATCTTTGGGTGAATCCCTTCAGCTTTCAAAATATTCTTTAGCCTAAAGCAGTGGTTCTCAAAGGTAAGTATGCATCAGAATCCCCTGGGGGATGGTAAAACATTGGAAGGTCCCATTCACAGTTTCTCAATTAGTACAGTAGCCCACATTCTGTTTCATGATTTAATTATGAACATGACATAGCCCTTTGAGCCATAAAGTCACGTCTATATTTTTAGGTAGGAAACAGATAAAACACCATGTAAGAAGAGAACTGACATCTTTTGTTGGTTTCAGTAAATTAATACTCTTTCCTTAAGAAGAAAAATACTCAGAAGGGTAAAAGGAAGAGAATTGTGTCAAAAATTTCAAAGACTTGAATTTAGGAAGCACATGCTGGGTGATTTAAAAGTATAAATGTACATACACCACTTTTCACCCAAAGTGTTGCTTCTTCTTAATTGGCAAACAAGCATAAACACACTCAGACAATATCAGAATTATAGAAGAGAATGTAGATTGTTGTGTAATTTTCAAAGTAGCAGGGAATTAATAGCAATAGAAAAGGAGATGATTTTTCCTGGTTAGAGGAAATAAAACAAAATATCATGAGAATTCAAATATCAAAACAAATTCTTCTCATGCCTTTCAGTTACTTATCAAATAACCCTTTTAACAAGAATTAAACCTTCAGGGGCTGGGGATGTGGCTCAAGTGGTAGCGCGCTCGCCTGGCATACGTGCGGCCCGGGTTCGATCCTCAGCACCACATACAAACAAAGATGTTGCGTCCGCCGAAAACTAAAAAATAAATATTAAAATTAAAAAAAAAGAATTAAACCTTCTTCTGTAATTCAGTTTTTGATAATGGGGCAAACAATAGAATAAGTTGACAATTCTTTTTAAAGAAATTGTTAGGTTATATCCTGAAGTATATACAACTCAATTTTGTGTTCTTCTGACACTGCCATTTGCAATAAGGTAAATTATTTTTTTGTATTTCCATATTATGACTCTTTGAAACATCCATCCTTCCACAGCATATTAAAGTTTCCCAGAGAAACAGAACCAGTATATACTTAAAATTATTGTACAGTTTCAACTCTTGAGATTATAAGGTCTGAGAAGTCTCAGGATCTGCCATATATAAACTGGAGATCCAGGAAGCAAGTGATGTAATCTGAAGATGTGAGAACAGATGGTACAGGTTCAATCTAAGTCTGAGGACCTGAGAACCAGGAATGCCCAGCACAGGAGTTGCCCACTTTTTTATTCTATTCAAGACCCCAATGAATTGGATGATGTCCACCAACATTGGGGAGGGTCACTTACTTTATGTAGGCCACCATTTCAAATGTTAATCTCTCCTGGAAACATTCTCAAATACACCCAGGGATAATGTTCAGTAAGCTGAGTATCCTGTGGCCCAGTCAAGTTGGTACCATCATAGAGATTAAAATATGTACTAAAATATTATTTATTAAATGTGATATATGGATAAACCCATTATAATTAACTGAGATAATTTTATATATTGTAAATTCTGAAAAGACACTTCATTTCATGTGAAGAGAGCTAGAAATCAAAATCATTATTTTTTTATTATTTTCTATAGAAACATTTAGATTATATATATAATATGGTCATTTAGAAATTAAACCAGTATAGCACCTCAAATAAGAACAGCAATTAAAAAACCATATTCATCAATATTAAGATCTTTCTTATTGTAGTAAAGTCTTCTCAGATTTATATGATTAAACATGATCTCCATAGTGTGTGAGTTAGATTGCTTAGGTTATTGGAAATAATTTTTATTAGGAGAGTTCACTTAGTGCAAATATACAACATATAGGAGCTAAATGAAAGCATTTGTTTCAGATCAGACTATATTAATTTATTAGCCTAGGAATTGTCAAACCTCCTGACTAATAAAAAAAAAAGTATTTGATTTGCTGTTGTGAATTCAGCCTTTTGGAACTTTCCACCTCTCTTTTCAATTTCAGTATTAGTTCTCTTGCTTAATTCCCACTGTAATTAATTAATTTATAAATAATGTATACTCCATCATTTCCCAAGAAAGGATTTAAGGAGGCTGCATTTAACTAGGAAACTACCATAAATATATAATGAGGTGGATTTCAGTACTCTCTTCCAGTGACTGAAAGGTCACTCCTCCTTGCCTTGGAGAAAAGAGCAGCACATTCTCCAGCTCTACTGAGCTCACATTAGGGTGGATGTGTGGGGGGGAATTCCATGACTTAGGGACACAACCATGTTCAGGTTTTGCTCGCTTTTTGTGTTCTGAGGCAAAGAACTTACTCTCTCTGTACCCATTTTCTGTCTATCCAAGGGAGATAGCGAGTTATCTCACTTCAGAAGAGTAATTTAATATATACCATTAGAAAATGATTGGCAGATAGTAAGCATGACTGAGTGCTAACCATTGTTAAATATACCCTTTGTTCAATTAGCATTTCCTTAAAGATGCCACATTGTAGGCACCACCTTAAACCTGTGCCAATATTACATCATTGTAAGAGGCTATATATTCTTCATGACACTTATCAGTTGTTAATGGTATTAAAGGCACTTAACCTGTTCCTCCTATGAGACTGTAAGCTCAAGAAAGGCTGGAATCCATCTGCTTCCATATTCCACCTCTTGTTGCAAACATAGTGCCCAGTACAAAGCAGTTATTTAGTAACTAGCTATGAAAGAATGAATCCAGAGATAACTTTCTGCAAATAAACTGAAATGGGATGACCAATAATTATTTTGTTTTGCAAATTTTAATTTTCTCATTTTTGACAACGAATGCATACTTTGTGCAATAATAAAGCAAAATCCTGTTATACGTCCTATATGTTCTATTTTTTTAAAGTCACTTTAGTAGGGCAGTAAAGGAATTGTTGATCAGAATTCACATTTTCACATTTTTTGGTGGACCATGGGAGTAGATTAGTGGTTTTCAATTAGTGATAATTTTGTAATATTCCTGCATCCAGGATACATTGATAATGTTTAGAGGCAGTTTTTTGATTGTCACAACTGGGAAGGTTCTACTGGCAACTAGTACATAGAAGTCAGGGATGAATAGAACAGCCTCTTCCCCGAATAAAAACTATCAAATCTAAAATGTTATTAGTGTCAAGGTTAGAGAATCCTGACCTAGATGGATGGAGCCTTACTAAAAGAGTAAGTCATGAAACTTCCAAAATTGGTTGAGATGCTAAATAATAGGAAATTTGAATTTTGAAAGTTAATAAAATTTACTATGGTTCTCTTTTTCTTTGTGGTTTATATTCATTTTGTGGTATGGCTGCTAATGGTTAAGTAGAAATAAGTATTTAATGTAGTGTATCCACCAGTATTACCAGTGTCCATAGAGAAATTTGTCCATGATATAGGTATTTCTTTTTATAACCAATGAGGTGATTTTAAAAGAAAGGTGTCATCTAACTGTTAATATACTTATAAATAACCAATTTATTGGATCTTTTTTAAAAAGAGCAGTTTATAAATCAATTTCACTAAAATTCTTGGGCAGAGAATACAAATAACTATTGCTTATACATTGTTTCTTTGTAGTTCTGGATTAATAAAGTAGAAATAAGAGAGGTATTTATTATTTAAGAGCCCAATCTGTTTAAATTTAATATCTGAGATAGAAGGTATAGACAGGACAGGGCAGGTTATGCTGTAGTAACAACATCTCAGAGGCTTATACAACAAAGTTTTGTCCTTTAAAAAAATTTTTTTTTAAAGTTTCTTTGGCTAGCAGCTTTGTTTATTTTTTGATACTGATGATTAAAACCAATGGAGCTTAATCACTGAGCCACATCTCCAGCCTTTTTTATTTTTTATTTTGAGACGAGTTCTTGCTATGTTGGTGCATTGTAATTTTTATAGTAGTCGAATTCATCACGGTATATTCATAAATGCACATAGCATAATTTGGTTTATTTCATTCATTC
The DNA here is from genome assembly GCF_021218885.2 of Marmota monax. Taxonomy (NCBI): domain Eukaryota; kingdom Metazoa; phylum Chordata; class Mammalia; order Rodentia; family Sciuridae; genus Marmota; species Marmota monax. The sequence continues at coordinate 2,750,320 of NW_026693851.1, read as the reverse complement.
CTCAGTACCTCGCTTTTCCTTCCCCTTGATTCTAGTTCCCATTCTCTGCTCTATTGATCTCCCTTACTATTTTCATTAGATATTCCCCACATGCACCATTTTGCTCTCTAGCTTCCAGATACGAGAGAAAACCTATGACCATTCACTTTCTGAGTGTCTTTTTTTTCACATAGCATGATGTCTTCCAGTTTCCTGAAAAAGACATTATTTTTCTTCTTTGTAACTGAATAAAACTCCATTGAGTGTGTATATATACCACTTTCTCTTCAGTCATCTGTTGGTAGGCGCCTGGTCTGGTTTCTTAACTTGGCAATTTTGAATTGTGCTGCTATCAACATGGGTGTGCATGTATTTATTTCTTTTGGATAAATACCAGGGAGTGATATAGCTGGGTCATATGGAAGTTTTTATTCCTAGCCTTTTAAGGAGTCATCATACTGCTTTCATAGTGGTTGTACTAATTTACAATCCCACCAATAGAGTATAAATGTTCCAAAGGTTTATGTCTTCTGCAGAGTCAATGATACATCTGAATGACTCTCTCAGACAAAGTTATCTCTGTGTGACAGCTCAGCAGTCCATGCTGAGGAAGGTGGCACCATCCTGGAACTGAACCTTTTGGAACGGATGGCCTTATTAGTGAGTGTGGCAAAGAGGAGACAACATGGGAAGGTGCATATTAACTCTTTCATGTTTTTTACCTGGAATTGACACAGGTGATTTCCAGTAACATTTAATTCATGCAGAAAATCATGTGGCCATGCCCAAATTCAAGGACTCAGGGAAGTTTAATTCTTTAAAGTTGCACAGGAGAAACAGAATTCCTGAACATGAGCAATATCTAACACAGCTAGCTTACCTTTATATATTGTTGTTCAGTATTGTTTTTAAGGAAAGGTATTTGCTACATATACATATACTACATCTCATACCAAATTATTCTAATTTCATTATGGTCATTTTGGACCTCTATATCTTAGTGTATTTGTAGTGTGCATCTAAATGTTTGGACTTCTTAATGAAAGTCTTTAACAGATGCTGTGGTCTCTCATTTCTCAAATAGGTTAACATTCCCCAGAGTATTGAGTGATAAAGGAAAAGATGGTGTTTTTTTTTTTTTTCATTTGAAATAATGGTAAGTAATAAAAACATTTAATTTTTGTTTTGCCACAAAAGTAGATACCTCAGAATAAAAAATTTTTAAGGTGAAATAAGGGACCTCAATGAAATTTTGCACTGGTTTAGGCTGTTTCTAGCTATGCCTCAGTGGAGAGTATTTCCTCTACTGCCAAGATTACTTACTAGGCAGGTTGAGAAGCATGCTAATTTTTATTCAATTTTGATTTGGATATTTTCTTCATTTTCATGGAAATGATCATATTATTATGTTTTGTTTGAAATGGTGCTTCTCTAATAACTTACATTGTGAAAACAGGTTTCTTTTACAAAAAGGAATTTAGAATTCCTTTTTACAAACACGAGTCTGTATTATTAGCAGCTTGATCAGAGAAACTGGATAATGCAATTGATCACTGTTCTTTTGGACCACCATGGAGCTGAGAGAGGGTGGAGAACTACTCCCACTCATCCCCATTTTATGATGTGATTCTATTTATGGTTCACACTGTATTGCCTTTAGCCATCTGAGTTTGTATTCATCCATTTATTCTTTTGTCCAACAGCTTTTGAACATCTACCCTGTGTGACTGGCATTATGCTAGGGTGCTGGGGATTAGGACCAGATGAATAGGTCAGTTCCTTCCCTCAAGGATCTTACAACGGTGAAATCTCTTATTCATTTCACATATGTTTTGAGGTGTGACATACATCAATAATGCTACAATGAACAAGAGGCAGAATATTGTAGCGTTTTAAGACAAGTGTTTTGGCAGCTAAGTTGCCCAAGTCCAATTGCATTGGTGCACTATGGTTGTTCTTCAGCTATCTCAGGCCTAAGTTTTCTCATTTAGAATAGGGATGAAGCAAATCTTACTCATGCTATGGCATTCTTAGGAGGATCATGAGTTGAAGTTATAGATGAAGTTATGTAAGTGTTAGCTCTTAGGATTATTCTGGACTTTTCCCTTCATACTTTACTCTCTCTTCTGTATTATTTTTTTTTTTCATTTCCCTAGCCCAACTTGAAACTATTAATTAATCATTTACTTGAATATTGTAGTTGTGATATTATGATATAATAAATTTATATTTGAACTTTGTCCTTGCTCCTAACTCGGAATTCCTGAATCCTTGGAATTTCCTGAATGATAGGATAGTCTTTGGCTCTCATGAGGTGACTGTTGGTGGGCCCATAGATAGCTTCATAATGTAGGGGCCATAACCAGAAAGACTAAGCTGTGATTAGAGGCTTAGGACTTTTAGCTCCAGTCCCTCCTTCAGGGAGGAGAGAAAGGCTGAAAATTGGGTTAATAATGGACTGTGTCTATGTTATAAAGCTTTACAACAACCCCTAGAAGATGAGGTTTGAAGAGCTTCTGGGTTGGTGAACACATCCAAGTGCTAGGAGAAGTGGAGAGGTGATGAATAGAAGCTCCTGCACCTGGGGCTCTCTGGACTTTGCCTTTGTCCATGCTCATGTAGTTGTTCATCTGTAACTACAACCATATCCTTTACTATATGCTAAACTTGAAAACATAATTGTGTTTCTCTGATGTCCGTGGGCTCATCTAATAACTTATTGAACCTGAAGAGGGGTAATGCCAACCCCTGATTTTGGAGGGGTTCCGGAAATGCCACCCTGAAATATGATGCTTTGGAATGTTGGTTACTCTGAACTGAGAGCACCTGATGAGTCACAGTGCAGTCAAAGAAGTTCTCTGAGCTCCTATATTTACTTAAATATGCTCCTCCAAAAGGAACTTGGCTGTCATGAATCCCCTCTCTGAAATCTTATCAACCAGGGAAAACAAACTCAGATCATAGGAGAGGAGAGTGGAAGCTGACAATTCCTTCCCAGACAATCAGTTGTTCTGAGAGTGGCTTTGAGACAAACTACCAAAGAGATTTTTTTTTTTTTTATCTGCGTAGCAAGACAAACTTAATTCATCATACATTTTCTCCCCTCTCTGTCTCATACTGTGTTGCCACCATTCCCAATCCAAGTAATTTATTCATTTCTGTAACTCAGGGTGCTATATAAGCTTGAGCCTTTCTTAGTCTTTCATTTTATGGAACTCCTGTATGTTTGGATGTAATTAAATAGGAGAAAAATTATATTAATCTGTCTTGCAACAATTTAATTCATAGCTCAGCCAAGAAAACTAAATTGGTGGCGAGAAGCCATTTTCTTATCCCTATAATTTATAACCTATTGTCAAAAGTGCTAGAGGCCTGGACTAGCAATTGGCATCTGAGATGGGGCAGGTGGTGGGATTGAGCCCTTAGCCTGTGGGGATCTGATGCCAACTCCAGGTAGATGCTGTTGGGATTGGACTGAAGGAAACCTAGCTGGAGTCCAGACAGTTTGGAGAATTGCTGGTCTTGGAGTGCCCCTCCATGTGCTGACATATTTTGTATTCACAAGTATTGTGAGAGCACAGAGAAAGGTTTGTCAGAAAACCTTTTAGAAATATTGCCTTGAAAAAATACAGCTCTATCATTTTCTGTTTTTTTTTTTTGGTAAGGCTCTCTTCTGTTGTTTCTTTTTTAATCATAGAAAAAAGCCATTGCAAATCACATTCTTCAAGGGACTTAACCAGGTAAGACAACCACAATCAGAAGCTGCATTTTGCAAGAGCCTCTTCTACTTTTCCAGGCTTTGAAATTCTGAAATGTCTTCTGTTTGCCTTCATTGCTGGGCCCTTGCTCTTGTTTCATGAGTGGGCATACATCAGGAGCACACAGACCTATCAACAACCTATGGGGCTACCTTGGCAGCAGAGCAGCAAGTACCTGCTACTTAATAATTTTATATTGCCTTTGTGAAAGAGCTTCACCAGTGTGATTTAACTTTGCAAAGGAATAGGTGTAGAGAGAACTCAGTGGAGACCCATTCTTTGGTAATATTTGCATTTTATAGGAAGCATACATATAAATTTCCCATTCTATAGTAATACAGCTTTAATCTTAATGAATGCCATTTTGGCGGTTCTCTTCAGAGAGTGGAATTAACATTCACATGTGAATGGGAAATGTTAAAGTGTTATTAGTCTCCTGAGGGTTTTGCTCCTGGCTATGCAGTTTCAGAGATTTCATCATACTTTAGGTGTAGCAAAATACCACCATTTCTGCTTATTAGAATGAAACTCTCCAAGGTTTCTGCATATTTCAGGCCAGTGTTTGGTATTTCAAAATGGAAGGAAAAAATGTTTTTCCTGGACCCTGACTATAACCTGATGTAAAAAATCAATTGAAACTCCCACAAAAGTTTGTTATGAGTGCTCTTAGAAATCTTTTTTTTTCATAACAGCTTTCTTGTGAATAATAACAGTTCTTAATTAAGCTTCCTAAATTATTAATATAGTCTGTATAATTTCAGAAATTCTATTTATTGATTTACTTCTTGCCTGATCCTACAAAGAGTTTGAGGTGACAAACCCCATTTTGTGCTGGTTTTCCACATCTTCTTTTTTCTTTTTAATAAATAATGAATAGGTGAGAACTTGGATTTAACAGACATGTAAAGAAATCACAAATTTGAGATTGCTATTTAATGTCTTAACTTTGCTACATTTTCTCCCTCCCTCCCTCCCTCCCTCCCTTCCTTCCTTCCTTCCTTCCTTTCTTTCTTTTGTGCCAGTGATTGAACCCAGGGGCACTTAACCACTGAGTCACATCCCCAGTCCTTTTTGTTATGTTGAGATGGGGTCTTTCTAAATTGCTTAGGACCTTGCTAAATTGCTGAGGTTGACTTTGAACTTTGATCCTCTTGCTCAACTAAGTCACTGGGATTATAGGCATGTGCTTCCATGCTCTGGCTTACCTAAATTTTTTTTTTTTATTTTAAATATGGAGTCCTCCTTTCTCTATTTACCAGAACTTGAAAATTTTGCCTTATGTGGAGGTTATCTGCTATTTCGTAAAAATTAGGATAATATTTTAGGTTATATAATCATCTGTAGAGGGGTGTGGAACTTAACATTTTAAAGTATAGCTTCACGAACCTGCATGTACACACATACACAAACATCCATCCTTCCATATCTGCCTTTAACATGTAAAATGCATGTGATTGAATTTGGGTTTTTATTTTTTATTCTGAATCCTAAGGTGATGCTCTGCCATAACACAGACAACCAATAAAGGAAGGTTGAATAATGGTTATCAAAACGGATAGAAGGGATTAAGTTCTGGTGTTCCTAAGCACAGTGGGATGATTATAGTTCACAATAGCCTATTATATATTTTATGAAACTCTAGAAGGAGACAAGGTTGAAGGCCCCAAACAAAAAGAAATGATAAGCAGAGGGAAATGCTAATCATCCTGATTTGATCAGCGCATGCTGTATGCATATGTTGAAATATCACACTGTCACATTAATATGTACAACTAATACATGTTAATAAAAAAGCCAATGAACAAACAAATAACAAAAACAAAACACAACAGAATATCTACTGAGCACCTTATTTGACCATGCTCTTACTTTTTCATGTCCTCCCAGGACCATGCAAAGTCCAAACTGTTATTCCTATGCAAATGAAAAGGTGTGGAGGTATGAGAAGGCAGGGGACTTGGCCAGTGCTGCACAGCTTTTAAGCAGCAAAACTGGGATTCTGTTTAGTCACCATGTGCTCTGAAGTCATCACTCAAGGGTACAATTCTGGACTAGCTACCCTGTTCCTGGAGTGAATTAAAATGCAGGGCCCTAGACCCCAATACTATGGGATCCACATGAAATCTGCATTTTAAGGCAATTCCCAGGTGATATACATGCACATTGAAGTTTATGACTGGAGGTTTTTTTTTTTTTTTTTTTTTTTTTTTAAAAAAAAACAACACTTTCAGACAGATAAATGTAAGGCACTGAAAAAATTCCATTTGAGATGGCTTTTGGTCTCTGGACTTTTATGCTTTTTTACATAATTACAAGTTAGATTATTATCTTTCAACTGTTCTGCTTCTACATCTGGCTTTGTTGAGCTTGTCTAACAAGGGACATGTGTTGGGCTGGCATCTGTGACATTTGTTAGTGATCTGTTTTGGTGATATTATTCTTAGTTAAAATGGCTTTGTGGTTATAAAACAAGAAAAATTGATTCTGTCCTAACTGCTTGATCTCTCCGTGTATCCAGGTGATCTTGTCACATTCCTCTCCAGATTTACCTTTGCTTGCTTAATTCTATATATATATATATATATATATATATATATATATATATATATATATATATATATAATGCTTTCCTTGTTTATACCTTCAAAACATTAGAAGTGACTTCTAGTGATAAAACCCACTTAAAACAGACAAGATAAAAAGAGAAATTATAGGAACAAGTTTAAGAAGGTGAAACATACTTACATCATGCATATAAAATGAATTAGTTGCTGAAGTTGAAAGCTGAATTCTCATCTTTTGGGCAGTGAAGTCAAACAGGGAAATGTAAGAGGCTGCCAAATTTTCAAATAGGATGAATAGAATCATTCATGTTCATCTGGTGAGAAACATATTTTCTTGCTACTGAATACTAAGAGGATTATATTAGGTAGCTCTTTGTCTGAAAGTTCATAAGGTAGCACAACAGTATTTCTACAAAAAAAAAAAATCAAAACATTAAAATACACATTTTTCTTATGTGAGTCTTCAGTGAATCCAAAGGTCATCACTTTGAAGGTAGATTTTTGTGAAGGAATTTGTGGGGAGGATGAAAACAATATTATGAAGTATATTGTTTCTTCATGATTAAATGTCTGAATTCAGTGACCAGTTTGAGAACTTTATCTAAATGTGTGATATAATAGGTCCCTTAAAATAAACCTCCTTCTTACAATAGGTACATCTGAAGTGGGTACTTTGGAAAGTGTGAGGTTTCATTAAGTTTGAATTTTCAGAAAAGTATGCATAGTAATCCAGCTTCTGCTGTTGGCTCAAGGAGGTTTAGAATACCAGGCATATGTTGACATCACACTGAAGCATTTTTTCCTCTTAGTGGAAATGGTCACTAATGCAAACCTCTTGAAGAGATGGAGACCTTTTATTGAGAGCAAATAGTTTAGTCTTTAAACCTGTGTTTTTAAAAAATTTGCTGGGCATGATGGCACATAGCGTACGTAATTCCAGTTACTCAGAGGATGAGGCAGGAGGGATTGCAAGTTCAAGGCCAGCTTGGGCAATTTAGTGTAATCCTGTCTCCAAATAAAAAGGGCTGTTTATAGAGCTCAGTGGTAAACCACCCCTGGGTTCAATCTCCAGTTCTGCAAAGAGAAAAGAGAGAGAGAGAGAGAGAAAGAAAGAAAAGACAAGTCTTTAGTATCTACCATAAAATTGTTAAGGATGATTTTTAAAAACTCTGAACACTCATACACACAGAGAAAGAGTCTGAAAGAAAATTTTAAAAATGAAAAATCCAGTCAACCATGTTTAAGGTCGTTCAACATTAAATAGTTTTGAGGTCCAATTTTGATCCAGTTTCTTTGCTAAACAGTGGAATGTTTATTGAATAAAGCATGATTTCCACCCTCAAGGTGTTTGCAGACTGGTAGGGGAACAAACTCTCAGCTATTGTTTTAGTAATAAGTAATGTTTTATACATATTTATTATAAATAATGTCCCAGCCTTAAGAATTTGGATGGTCTTTCTTTCTTATTCTTTTTTTAACCTCAGAATCATTTGGAAGTGCTTTCTAAAAATGAAGAACAAGAATTCATGTGAGTACTAAAATCGCTATTTTAAACAAAACCTCCAGGTGATTCAATTGCAGGGGTCTTTGGTGGACACTTGGAGAAATAATAGATGAGATGGTAATCTTATATTTAATGGATTGACTGGTCATTTTGGCTGTGTGGAGACCTAGTTAAAGTGTAATTACTAAGGTCATCTGTAAAGTCCGTTTTTAATAATCACCTTACAATTTTACTTGAAGGGAGTTATCCATGTTAATATTCAGGCATGAAATGTAATGATCTGTTTTATTGTTAATTTATGCTCAAACTTCCTTTTGCTCTTCTTTTTAACCAACATAACAATTATACAGGCTAACTATTTGCCTCAGGGAGTTGCTATAATAGGACTAATTAGATATTTAATATTTTAAAGGACTTAAACAACCTTGTAAGTAATATGTTAAGAGGAGATAAAATCATGATGATCCCTTTAGTAGGAAGAATGTTAATGAAGCACTGGGATCAGGTATCCCTTTAATGCCCATGTCCTGTATCTATTGGGAGGTAGCACAACATAATGGTTAAGTTAATGGCATTGGTAACCTATGGCAATTTTCTGTTTCCTAGTTTTGAGACCTATAGCAAATTTCTTAACCTATCACAGCTCATTTCATTTTACTTACCTATGTAGTGGGGAAAAGAATGCCACCTAAATTTTTGGATTTGTTGGAATAGCCTATATGTTTCCAATAAAAAGTGACTTTTAATAATGTGAATGAATCCCATAGATTACAAATGTTACTGACTGACTTAACTTGAAAGTTTTTCTCTTTAAACTAGAATTGTGTCTATGATTTTGAAAATATCTACTTTTGGAGCTAATCCAAATTTGGAAAGAAAGAAAGAGGAATTGGGGCAAAGGAATGTGTCATGGTTAATTATAGTTGTCTGTCTGAGGGGAAACAAGAAATACCTAGAAACCTGGTAAAGCATTATTTTCAGGTGTGTGTATGTGTGAGACTGTTTCCAGAGGAGATTGGGGTGTGTGTCTCAGAGCTGAGTGGGGAAGATCTCCCCTCAAGTGTCTGGGAACCATCCAATTAGCTGTGGTTCCTGTTAGAACAGAAAGAGTAGAAAGGTGAATTGGTCTGAGTCTGTCTGTCTGTCTGCCTCTCTCTTTCCTTCTCCTGGAGCTGGGGTGTACTCTTATTCTCCTGCCCTTGGACATCAGATCTTCAGGCTCACTGGTCTTCTGACTAGTCCCTGCTCTCCCACACTTTGGACTTACATTGAACTATGCTTTGGGTATTCCAGTGTGTCTACCTTGCAGATGGTCTACTGCAGGATATCTTAAACCAATATCCCTAATAAACTCCATCTCATCTATTTGCTATTAGTTCTGTCTTTCTAGAGAATGCTGGAGAATACAGAGTGGGAGAAAATACCTCTAAATTTAATATCAATGGTGCTAAAGACAAAGCAATCTCTATGTAGGCTTATCATTGGTTATATATAGTCAATGTGAAAATGACCTCACTAATGTGGGAAAACCAAGGAATAATCAAATGTTATAGCATAGAGATTATAGAGAAGACCTTTATTTTCTAAGGGGTTACTGAATGAAACTGAATTAGAAGTAAGTTATATATATTTTTAAAAATGGTATCTTATTTTTTCAAAGTTCACATAGAAAATAGATCTAGACTAACAAAGATTTTTTTAAAAAAATTGTCCCTTCAGAATTAATTGAATAAACAGTTTAAAGACATAGTTACATCTAAAGTATTTTTGAAAACATTGTCTCCTATTTACTACATGGTTATTGAAGATTTTTCTTTAAAACTAAACATATTGTGCCAAAACTTTTTCTAATGGGGAATCTAACTGTAAAACTTGCTCACCTGGTTTTTCCTAATGATATGAATGATAAATTTTGGGGGTCCATCCCAAATAGTGAGATTTTTCTTGTATACTCTAAGTCCTTCAATCTCATAATTAGCTTCACATTCCATAGACCAAAGGAACAATGTTTCCAGCTTCATTCATTCAATAAATATTTATGATAGCTACTCTATCCCTTTAATGCCTCATAAGTAAGTGATATTGAAGAATTCTTAAATACTTATTAATTATATATTGGCTTTATAAGGACTAACTGAAAATCAGGGTGAGGTTCCACTTTCCTTTATCCAGGACAGGTACAGTTGTATAGTTGATCCTCAATTATTGGTGGATTTCATTTTTACTAATTTTCCAATTTGATAAAAAACTGTAACCCTCAAATTAATACTAGTGGTATTTTTTTAGTCCCTCTCAGAAATAATGTCCTTTTAAAGCATATTTAGCATATCTAAGCAGGCATATTTAAAAAGTATTTGGATTTTATTGGTATTGGTATTTAGATAACTTATGGGTTCATTTTATTCCTCAGTGGAACTATGGCATCTTGAATATTTAACATCCCTTGAAAGCCACTGGAAGCTTTTGCTAAATAGACAAACAATGCTTTGTGACAGGTTTTCATCACAAATAAAGTAGACATACCAAGTTCTAGCTTTAAAATAACTTTTACACAATTACATTTTTCCTCTGAAGCTTTATACTAGTATAATATCTTTAAAATCACTTTTGGGAGCAACAAGAGATGAAGTCCTATGAAAAAAATTCAATCATATAACCCAAACAAACCAAAATCCCAATTGAAGTGACAGCTGGAAAACAGATGCCATAGTTATCTAGAAGTGACAGTTACTCTTCTGTATGGATACATTCAAGTTATTCCTTTTTTGATAGTAAAATAAATTACAGATTTTAGAAATCACTATGGTTTGGATAAATGTTCCCCCAAATTCCACGTGTTAAAGCCTTTGTCCTCAGAATGGCACTACTGAAGTAGTGGAATCTTTAGGGAGGTAGAACATAGTGGGAGGTCCTCAAGCTATTTGTGTGATGCCCCAGAGGGGATTTGGGGACCCTAACCCATCTAGTTCTCTTTTTTGCTTCTAAGATGAGATGAACAGTTTTATTCTACTATGCATTCCTGCATGATGTGCCAGACCACTGAATCATGGAATGGAAACTTAAGAACTATGAACCAAAAAACTCTTTTACTGGTTAATTATCTCAGGAATTTTGTTATAGTAATGTGAGGACTAACACAAAACACAAAATGTCACAAGCATAAAATATATTATTATCTTAACCTTCAAAACAGATCTGTAGTATAGTATCAATATACTTCTCTTTTAGATTAGGATGAATCAAAAGCAAAAAGAGATGAAATCACTTTGTCAAGGTCAAAAAATATCACAGCAATAGGACTGAGTTTCTAATGGCCTCATGCCCAACCCTGCAACCTCTCATAGCAACAACTAAGGAGGCAGACTTGGTGATCTTTTTCTGCTCAAAAATACTTTGTTTTGTTATTTTCTACACATTTTTGTTATTGTTCCTATATAACATTTTTAACTACTCTGTAATGCTCTTTTGTGTTCTGTTCTTCTTAGCCTTATTGAAAAATAAGAAAACCTTATAGTTTTATTCTCTAATTTACTTGAACACACACACACACACACATATCCAAGTGACTTTGAGAATATTTTCTTCACATGCCCTGCTATGATCTTTATTTTACCATAAAGGTTTTCAACACAGAAGATCATGTAATGTTCAAGGGCTTCTGCATGTAATAAAATTGCTCACTGTGACCGATATGGTGGTTTGACTCTAGACATCCACTCCAATCTCCTGTATGGTGGCTTCCTGTACTGCGGGAACTGTAAGACTCAGCACTGGAGTCCTAGCATCCTAACAGGTGGTTTATTTAAGTCCTGTCACTCAGGAGCACCTGCAGAGGACATGAATTTGGAAATGAACACGATTTGCTGGAGCAAACCAGACTAGGTGGGGTGGGCTGAGGAGGCCACGGTCTTGATGGCAGCTTCTGTTCCCTGGATTATGATTACACAATGTGGTCCTCATGACACAAGTTCTTGGCTACACAGTGGTAAAATACTCCAGTACAGGGATATTCTGTGGCTGTTTTGGGAGCCCTTATTTTTCCTTGAGTCTCTTCCAACAATTTCATAAGGAGCTACTTCCCAGCATACCTAGACAGAATGGTGCTAGAATGGTTTCTATTATCTGCAGTTGGTTCCTGATATGACTCCTCCCACCTATGATTTTTACAAGGTTTCCTCCATCCTTATAAATCTTAAGATTTGGGATTATTTTCCTCAAATTGGAGTCATGTACTAAATTAATAGTAATTTCCCTTTCTTCAAGATCTACTCATGATAGGCACAAACTGTCTTCCCGAGGAAGCAATCTTTAACATGAGCAAAAATTCAAACTGTCATGGGCCCTTGAGTTTACAAATGACTTTTTTCCCTATGCCTTTATCTAAACCTTGTATTTGTAAGAAGAAAAAAAAATCTATTATGCAAAGAATTAATGCTGTGACTAGGGATAAACTAATTTTATAAGAATTGCTATAGGTTGAAAAAGAATGAAAGTCTTCTGTTTATTTTCTATATGAATTTACTGAAGAGGTAATGTAAAATACCTTAACTACCTTCATGGGCTTTGGAATTGTTATGTGGGCACTTGAAATAACTTAAATGCTATTTAATATAGTATTATAGTGGAATTTTGATGGATTAATGCCTATCAAACATTATAAAAAATGTTTATGCTATTAATGTCATATATAAAACTATTCTATTCTTTTAATGTTTGAATGACTGAACTCAAATGCAGAGTAATCATGAGAGTCCTAACTACTGATGAAATTTAGTGTTCCATTATTGTTAGGCTCAAATGTTATGATTATATAATTGCCAATAATAACAAAAATTCTGAGTTTACTTAAATATTAAAATTATTATATTAAATCAACTGAAAATTGGCCTTTGGCTCCATTGTTGTGTTTCAACACATCAATCGATGGTTAAAAAAAAAATTAGCATCCCCCTTAGATGTGGCACTAATCTTTAACAACCAGTATTTGCAGACTTATTGGGTCATGCCTTCCTTGAAGTACATCATATTGTTTTATATACACTCAAAGTTGTATTGTGGTTTTAAAAGAAATAGTCTTAATGGGTTGCTTAGGGACCATGCCTCTGAGAAGTTCAGTTCTAGTTCGAGTTGTAGATTTTCTTTTCCAATTTCTAAGATTGCATTAACTATAGAGATAGGCAATTGAAGGCAAGGAAGTTGTCATCATCTTCAGGGTAACTTGGTCCTGGGAATACTCCTCTTCTTCCTTTCATTATGTCCTCAGTAATCAGGAGATTTCTATTTGATATGTTTCTATACCATGTATTTGAAGCTCTCCGGGATGATTTTGGTTAGTTTCTTTTTTTTTTTTTTTTTTAACCTTAATTGAGGTTGCTTTTCAGGACACTCACACAGATGTACAGTCCACAGGCAGGAAGGACCTGAACTCTTTCCTTTGCTTTTCCTGCTTCTTTCCCTCATTACCCAAAAAGAGATTTACCACTAGTTCACACACACATTTTGTTACTTAAGCATGATTTACATACCATGTAACATTTAATCAAGCTTATGTAGTTCCCTGTTATTGGGCATATGAAATGCCCCAGACCTTTACTATTTTTCAAGTTGTGAAAAGTCTCATTTTTTTTTTCTTGTTCATATTTCTCAGAATGAAATTAACAAGTCAATGACTCGAACCATTTTTGTCTACCCATTCTTTTATAAAATATTTATTCATTTTCTAGCATATATTAGAAATTATATCAGCTCCTGGGCACATGATAGTGAATATTAAAAAATTAAAAAATAAGATGTGGTTTCTGCTCTTAATTTTTTAGGTCTCATCTCATACATGCCAGATTGCTTTCCAGAGAAAGTGAACAATTTGCAGAATCACTAACCTTTTTCATTTCCTCCAACCTTACTAATTTTGGTTTTAAAATTTGTTTTTTGCTAGTTTAATAACTGTACAATGACAAATGAATATCGATTTGCATATGATTAGTAGCAAGTTACCGTGTGCATTTCTTCAAGAATCAATATATTCATCTTGTTTAATTTTAATAGAATAATTGGTAAATTATTTTCTTTTTTATTAAACAGGAATTTCTGTTCTACAATAATACTTTGAAGTTTTTTTTTTTTGTACTGGGGATTGAATTCCGTGGCACTTAACCACTTAGCCACATCCCCCGCCCCATTTTGTATTTTATTTATAGAGACAGTCTCACTGAATTGCTTAGTGCCTAGCTAAGTTGCTGAGGCTGGCTTTGAATTCACAATCCTCCTGCCTCTGCCTCCTGAGCTGCTGGGATTACAGGTGTGCACTACCACGCCTGGCCTATTTTGAGTTTTTTAATAGACAGTATAAGACTGTTGGTGTGAATCCCAGACATCCCTAACTGGCCCAAGTGTTGAAGGCTTGGTTCTTAGCTTGGTGCCTTCAGGAGGTGGTGGAAACTTTCAGAGGTGGGACCTAGTAGGAGGTTGTTGGGTTATCCTAAATCCACCTGAAAGGGGGTGGTGGAATTCTAGTCTCTTCTTCTTTTTCACTTGTTAGGCATAAGATGAGTGGTTTTGCTCTGCCACATGCTCACCACCATGATGTGCTGCCTTTCCACAGGCCAAAATCACTGGGGCCAACAGATCATGGACTAAACCTTTAAAATGTGAGCCTGAAAAAACCTCTCTGGATAAGTTGATTCTCTCAGGTATAATAGTCTTAGAAAGTTAGCTAACACAGACACAGTAGAAGAATGAAGTTTCACAGTGCTAACTCTAACTCTTCTTGAATTAGAACAATGGATTTAAAGATGATAAAAATAATCACACTTCAGCTGACTTAAATAATTTTAAAAAGTCATGAGATCAAATAGCATGTTTTCTTATCTATAACAATATAACACTAATTTTACAACAAACATAGCTAGAAGAAAAGGAACATAATAAGATAATTAATTAGTCCTTCAGAAAAGAAAGCTAGATTAAATACATTTTTATTTACTTGAGAAAACTCTCATAGCAAAGATAATCTTTGTCACATCATCATTGAAGTGGCCTCTTCTTCTTGTGCCTATGAAGATACTTTGAATTAAAATACCTCTTAGTCTGATAGTAACTTAAGCATATTTCTAAACCATTAATAGCAATGTCATGGCCACAGTGCTCACACCACTACCGTGTAACTGTAACTTTAAATTGTCCATTCAGCAGGGACTGCCTACGAAGCAATTCTGCCCCTGCTGACTTTGTCTGAGCCAGTGCCTTTCTTTTCCTAAAGTCCCAAAGCTTCTCAAGGCTTCCTGCTCCACAGAGATGGCTCCCTAGGCTTCCTCTTCATAAACTCCCCCAGTGAGTTTTGCATTGTTGTCTAAGGGAAAAGACTGAACACAGAAATCTTTTGGGGGAGCAAAACATCACACAAAAATAAGCAGGACAACAGCAAAAAAACTGCTGCTGATAAAGTTCTTCTGTTTACAACTGTGCTTGTGTGTGTGTGAGTGTGTGTGTGTGTGTGTGTATATAATTTTAGAAAAGGGTAAAGTAGTATCTGAGTAGATTACTGTTGTTTAGAAATTTCTCTCTGCCAACGTTCAGGTTTCCTTGTTCAATTCTCCCCTCTCAGGGACTAAACACAAAATAGCTCCACCACCCCCAAGTTGATATGATGTGGCTGAAACTTGAAGTTTTTATGTTGAACCAATCAGATTACTGATGACTGATTATCAATCAGATTACTGACATTCAAACATTATTTGACCAAATACAAAGCCCACTTTTATATGTTTTTTTCAATACGAAACTTCATATGTATATCAAACTTCATATGCATATAAATGCTAATGGGAGCACCAAATCCTGAAAAACCACACAAAACACTGTCACCCAGGCTGATAGTACAAAACACACACAAGAAAGTCAAACAAAAACATGGTAAAACTGACATTTTCAATGCATTAGGCTTGAGTGGAAGAAACATTTGTCCTTCAGATTACTAGAAACTTTAACTAGTAGACCTTTGTTCTATTTACTCATTATTTCAGAAGTCTTTGAGTGATGTCTGCTGGATCCCAATTCTGCTAGCATCTCTGAGGACTACAAAACTGTATCATGATCTCTCTCTGTCATGACAGTCAAACTGAGAGAGGCACAAGACAGAAATCCATGGTGTAATTTGAGAATGATTTCAATGAAAGCACCTGGAGTCAAGAGCAGGGTGAGTTCCCAGGTGTGGTAGGAATTCAAAATAAGAGAAAGGTCCCCCAGGAGCAGAGGTGACAGAGCCTGGCAAGACTTCTTGGCAAGGAAGATTGCTAAGGAGAGTTTTAAGCAGGAAGACTGTCAGGCACTGTACTTGATTCTAAACTAGGAACTGGGTTAGAAGAGAGTGAATTCGTAGGCTTATCCAAAGGGCTATTCTATTCTTTGATTAAAACATTTAAGTGTCCATGTTACACAGTTCCCTAGAGACATTTGCTGATTCCTTGATACTTCTGTATTTATAACTTTAGGAGAGCTTAGGTATCTCTAGAACCTGCCTCGTTGACATCATCTTAATTATATGATTGATTTGCTTAAGCTTGCCAATGACTTTTTTTTTTTAACCTTAAAGGGCAAAGAAAAAGCCAAAACAAGTTAATTACTTTACCAGGACTTATGCTAATATTTTCAGAATATGTAGAAAATAATGTTGAAACCTAGCCAAAAACCACTATCATTTTGGATGCACAAATATTCATGATTCCCACCAAAGGAAAACTTTTTAAGTCTTAGCTATCTAAGAGAGAAATTATATGGCCTAGTCATTTAACTATTGGATAAAGGTCTAACTTTCAGAACATAATAAAGCAATGTAATAAATCAAGGAGATTTTTACAGTTATGTTTTGCATTGAAGAGTGAATATGAATAAGTTTAAGCAAAGTCCTTCTCCAGTTGACTTTTAAAAATGAATAATAGGACTTCGTGTTTTTTCATGAATGCAAATTATACACAAATGTCAGAAGAGGAGAAAAATAAATATATATTTTGAATTTTAGCATTATCTTTTAAAATATATGACTCGACTGGACAGACCAAACTTAGTTGCCAGTTCCATAAAATGGGCATCCTATAATTGTTTATTGATGCTGAAAACATCTCTATATATTTATAGAAAGAAGAAAAAGCTAACACCTAGAGGTCTTTAAAACTGACATAGACTCATTTGCCAAGATGATTAGGAACAATCCAACAGGGCAAAGATTATTGCTTGCTGTAAGTTTTTCATATCATTCCAGCTCATATCATTTTATTCTTATCCCAAATATAAAAATTCATTTTCATTTATGGTCTCCATCAGGGTAGGAATGGAAATGAGTTAATCAGGGATCTCTGTATTACTTATAAATCCTTGATATGCTGGTCAATGGCTTCTTCTCTGTTGAGGATCCAAGTTCTGGGAACTGCATTGTGTACAGAGCTCCTCTTTCATTTCCACTTTCAGTTTATGTCAGCCTCAATCCTTCCTATTTTAGCCTTGAAGCAACTGATAGTTTAGTGAGACTTATTCAGATGTCTAAATCCACCTCAAAAAGCCGGAGTATTGTACAAGTTGGCACTTTATGGGCCTTTCTGCCCTCTCTAAGCGGTTTCAAGCATATGAATACACTCATCCAGATGGCAAGCCTTCTGGGGATGAGGACTGTCTTGCCTTTCTTTGTTTACCCGATTGCCTTCTCACCATCACTGTGGCCCTTGCTCCTCCACATTGTCTTCTTTATTTAGAAGATAGACGCCACTCTTAAACTCCTGGGAGATTGAATTCAAAATTTCCCTAACCCGGGGAGAGAAAAATCTCTAAGTACCAACAAATTCAGTAGTACATCTGCACTCTTTGGTTTATTCATGGTACATTTGCATTTTATAACCCCCCCTCCACCCCCACAGGGGAAGAAAAACAACTCACAAAAGGATAAAGCTGAGGAATATTAGGACTTGGTAGCTGTCGGCTGCCTCTCAACCTTTGTGGAAAGGATTTTGCAGGCAACTCGGATCCGATCCTGAGGGAGCAATTTCAGGGCAGCAAGAGGCAGAATGAATCCCGTTCAGGTGAACAGAGAAACATTTATTCATTAAGACATAAGTTGGGGAGCGGTGGGAGTGGAAGGGGCTAGAGACCTCCAGAGGAAAGAAATAGTTACAGACTCCTGGGAAGATAAATTGTTGGAAAATCTGAAGTCCAAAGTACCAGCCAAGGGCATTGTATTGCTTCCTCTGGGGAAAAAGAGGCCTAAGGTTCAATTCATTTGTTTTGGACTAATAACAAAAAAGCTCTCAGCACATCCCTGTGATTTTAAATACTCGGAAAACAAATCCATGGAGGGAAAAGCAGCCTACAGTATGTGACCACCATTGTCCTAAGGAGCACTGAATTGCAAATCAATGAGTGACTTGAAAGAAGATTAAAATTTGTGTTTGTTCGTCTATTTTTTAAGCCTTTCTTTTATAAGGCGAGGCAGGAAGGTTATATAAAGTTTAGCTCGCTTTTTGTAAGATAATCTAAAAGCACCTTTTCTACCTTCTGTTCTCAGATCTGGCAGCAAAAAAAAAAAATGGTTCTGATCACAGTTTCTTGAAGCAAAATTACTTTGTCAAAGAAAAATATAATTAGAACTGATATTTTAAAATGTACCATAATTATATTTAAAGATTTGATAATTTGTTCACGTATGAAATGTTCTGTTAATTTAGCAACAAGCAACAGTACTGAAGTCAGGAAATGATCTGACAGTTTTTCTCTTTCCTGTTTTAAAAATACCATCTATTCTCCCTTTTTGTCTATTCAAAGAGATATAGTCAATTGCAGCAGTGGATTGAATTAAATGCTTGACACAGCTTTATGAGCATCAGGTCCATTTATTTCCTCTGTTCTCCTGCACTTTTTCACAGGTCTCATACCATTACAGCAGCAGAATAACAAAAGTACCTCTGGATTCCAATACATCCCTTCAGGAAACCTCAATCAGCATAAATCTGTTCCCTGTACCTCTTTCTTGCCCTGCAAACTCTGGAAATCCCCTCCTCCTTTCTGCTATTCTCATATATCACTTTCAAAAGAATCTCTTCTGTTTGGCAGCAATTTGATAGTTTGAAATCCCCTATGAATAGTGAGTTCTTGTCATATTGCCCACATGCAGATTTGGATCAATAAATCAAAGCTTTTTGGAATAAAATCTTTCTTAGAAATAGAAAGGGCTACTTTTCAACAAACCACGGAACTACATAAAATACTGTGTTTCAGTAAGACCCAGAGATACCAAGTTTTACAGTTGGGTGGAAAGCAAATTATACAAATTATTTATTGTTTATTTACTTATCACCTAAGGTTAGAATTGTTGAAGCCAAAAGAAATAGGTGACTTTCTCTTCTTCTGTTAAGTATTCTCTACTTGGTTTGTACTTTGTTAGTTACTTTCTGGGGACCTTGGCAATGAGATAAAGGGTTGCCTCTGTGAGGATGTGTGCTATTTGGAAAGGATTAGAGGATCAACACAGAATGGAAGCTTTGGAGTCAGGTGCCTTGATCTTGAGTTCTAGTTTTCTTGCAAGTTATTTAACAATAATGGAATAGGTTATTTAGCACTACTGAATTGGTTTCCTTGATATGTATAGTGAGAGTAATGATAGTACCTTCCTTTTTTGGGTTGTTATGAAGCATTTAGAGTTGTTACTATTTTCCCAGGGATTAAATACTGTCTAATCAAGTTTAAGCACATCTTGAGCTAGATGGCTCCTCAACATTTTCTCCTAGAACTTAACTCCAGATGAATTGACAGTGATCCTTAGTTAAAAATCACAAAAATTTCTAGGTAATTTGTTTTTTCTTTCTTTCAACCAATTACTAATTGAAACAAATTCTGCTGTGGCCATTTTCCAATTTCACACTTGAAATGGAAATATGTAAAGGAATTATTTGGACCAATTGCAATATTCTCATTACTGAATTTTATTGTATGGTCTGAATTACTTGCTGAAGTCAGGGTATCTAGAAGACCACAAAAATACATCAGAGGAATATAAATTTCAATATCTCATTCTGTCTAGGCCTTTCTTTCACCGTGATCTGATATTGATTTGCAGAAGTAGGATGAATGGAAAAAGAATGACAATCAATTTAGATAATTAAAATCATTGAGCAGCAGAAGAAAATTCAATGTTGGCTTCAGTTGCAATGCAGTAATGAATTCTCACTTGTGACACACATTGTTTAGTACTTGCCTAGCAGCACAAGGCCCTGGGTTTGATTCCCAGTAAACCCCACTCCCCCAATAAATTTGAATTGCAAAATAGCAGTATAACAACACTAAGTAAGTTTTTTTATGAATAACTAGAAGTATTTTAAAAATCTTATTGAAGCCAGATTTAAAGTTAGGTAGTCAGTGTAGTTAGGTAAATCGGGTCTAATACCGAGTGAAATCTAAAATGGAGGCCATGCTGGCAATGATTCCAGGAAAGGCAGGACAACTCAAGGAATGTTAATGAAGTCCGAAAAGGCCCTAGGCCAAAGTCCACCTCAAAGAAATGTTAATGAACAGCCCCCAGCAAAAAGGTGCTGACTCAGAAGTCCTTCCTGACCAGATTACTTCTTTGGCCCACCTGTGTCCCACCCCTCGGGCCTTCCAACCTACATTCCATCACCAAAACTATAAAAAGGGGAAACAACCTCACTTCCACGGATTCCACCTCTTGGGTCCCCTTCTTCCTCCAGGAGAAGTCTTTTCTGCTGTCCTTTAATAAACTTCTAATTTCTACTCTGACCTTGCCTCGGCGTGCTTCTTTGGTGTTATTCTTCAACATTGGGGAAGCAAGAACTTGTCACCGGTCAACAGTGGTAACATTATTGGATGATGTTAGGTTTTTAAAAGTCTGTCTGAACTATTTTCATCTGATTTTGAAATGTAAATAGTGAGTACATAAAACTCTAGAAACTGGACGTTGGTTTTGACGTGGGCACAAGACCTTCACCTAGTGTTGAAAGATGTTTCCTTAGAAATATATGGATTTTTTTTTAAATGAAAGTGTGTTAGTTTCCAAATAATGCAGGCTGTTGAACTGGCCATGGAGATGGCCTTGAATTGGCCATAGAAATGGTCTTAAATAGCCTAAGATGATGATTGGAGTTTAGTCTGCTTTGGGACAGTTAATTCTCATAGAGGTGGATTTGACCACCACCTTTAGCTTTGGCTACAGTGACTAAAGTCATGGTGTAGGCAAACTAGAACCTGAAATGGTTAAAAACAAAGCCAAAGAAGCAAAGCATGGCTTCAAGAGAACTCTCATGATCCACTTTCAATTGTCAGTTTTTTTTTGGAATTTGCTAGATACTCACAGTTGGCAGAAGGGGAAAGGAACATCAGTAACCATTCTAGGACAAAAGAATTAATAATGTTGACTTGGTTTGAGTTCCTAGAGAAACAGATTTTTAAAAAACTTTTTTCTTTTTTTTTTTTTTTAGTTTGAATCTATATCTTCAAACTGGAGAAATGTGACTATGGTATATGTGTTATTAAATGCTAGATTTTGCCTCAGATCACAATATGACTATCATTTAATGCTAACTGTAGGCTATATGTCATTGGGAAAGGGATTTGTATAGTTCCTTAAGCAGTCTCTAAAAACATGGACCCTGATAATTGGGTTGGACAGTAGCAATGTTTGCTACCACATCCTGTTTTTTTTTTTTTTTCTCCTCTTTCTCTGCTAAAAGTTTGGGGCAGATAATTTTTTAAAATGTTTTTCTTTATGGCATCTGTTCAACCTTTTGCACAGTAATTTAGAGTCATTATTAAATGATAGCTTTCCTTTGGGTTTGGTTCAAATTTAGCCAACATGTCTCAGGGCTCTATACTGTGCCAAATGCTTTGCTATGTATTTATGGCTATAAAAGTGAATATGATGCAGTCCCATCTTAAAAAAATAAGATCTACTTGACACAGTGATTCTTCTTCTTATTATCTATCATTATTTCTAAGAAGTCTGAAGTAATTTACTAGATTCAAGTGAACCTTAAAAAAAAAGGGTAATGTACTTCAGTTGGCACAGACTGTTTTCTAGGCAGAGTAAGGAAAGGGGATTCCCGGTTGAGGAACTCCATGTGTCAAGGATTAGGAAACAGGATGTTGCCCAACATGTGGCAAATTCTAAGATAGCTTCTTCATCACTTTTGATACTCTAGAGCTTGATCATCTTTAATTGCTCTCTATACTTTCTCATTTAGGAGTCCCACAGTATACCACTTATATCTCCTCCTGATTATCTATTTAAACCATGTCAAATTATCATTGAATGCTGAATTAAAAATTGATCCATGGTTTCACTTGTTTTTGCAGGAATGAATGATTTGGGTTTGTAAATGTTACAACATGTAATAAAGAGCTTGGAGTTGGAGATGTTGTTAATTTGTATCCAAACAACTTCATTTTAGGATTGATTGGAAGGTTGGGCTAGCATTAAACCATAGCTTTGCTTTGAAGCAATGGCCGAAAAGTGGTTCTAGTAGTTCTGGCAGATGACTTCAGCACAGAGGTTGAGTTTTACCCAGTGTACTGTCCAAATATTGTGATTCTCAGATCACATATACACTATATTGCATTTACCAGAGACTAGGTGTTCAACAGAACTCTGTGGGAAACGTGAAGGGATGTGGGAGGACCAGACATTGGTCTCCCTTGGATCAGGTGAAGCCATAAATCTCTGTTTAGACTATATTTTACATTGGAGAGAAAAATGATTTTTCCAGACCCTATCCAGAATAATAATTCCTCCCTGGAAAAGTGTAAAATCTTACATTATGTTCTGATCTAGAGTATGGGGTAGAAAGAGTTAACTGCTTAGAGAAGTTTTTTTTAAAGAGTTGTTAGAAGTAGTTTGTAGTTTAGTCCAATAATTGTTGATTATAAAAGTCTCCAGCTTTTAGTTCCTTCCTGTGGTTTTAATTAGTTTTAATGAATGTAAATCATGTGGTCCTCTACTGACCTGCTCAAGTTCATTACTCACTAGGTTGTCTGCAGCTGGTTGTTTCAGGATTAACTGTCATGCTTGGAAGAGCTCTTGTCACTCACACAGCCACAAGCAAGGGCGATTTTCTTCTGGGAATAAAATTTAATCTCCGCAGCACTCAGCTTCTGTGTAGTGACCCCACCACAGGTGCTGTGAGAGAAGACTCACGGACAGCAAAGAGCACAGATCCTAGATTCCTATACAAAGTGAACCCCAGAAATGGCTCTGCTCATATTTGACTTTTTAGTATAATATGTCCACATGTACTTATTGATAATTATGATTAAGTTTGATTTTATTTGAAAGTGTGTGGGGGGTGTTAAGGTTTAAACTTGATGTATCATATAGTGAGGTCATCTTAGAGGTGAGAGTAAGTCCCTTTAGTTGTATGGCTCTCAAGACTGTACTTTCGAATCACCTGGAGAGCTTTGAGAAATTCCCAATTTGGGCATCATCTGTAACCAGTGAAATTTGAATTTCTAGGGTTTCCAATCTAGCAGGTCTGGGATTGGGCTCTTCATCTCCTTTATGTACTATTTATAAATATATATGTAAATATATAAATAATTTTTTTGGGGGAGGGCACTCAACCACTGAGCCACATCCCCAGCCCTATTGTATATTTTATTTAGAGACAGGGTCTCCCTGAGTTGCCTAGTGCCTTGCCATTGCTGAGGCTGGCTTTGAACTCCAGGTCCTCCTGCCTCAGTCTCCTGAGCTGCTGGGATATAATTTTTTGATTCTATAAATATCACAGAAAAAAACTCAGAATCTACTCAGTGCCTATGTTACATTCATCAATGTTTAACATTTTGCAACCTTAGTTTTTTTTTTTTTTTTGGTGCTAGGAATTGAACCCAGAGGCACTTAACCACTTAGCCACAAACCCATCCCTTTTTTATATTTTATTTAGAGACAGAGTCTCCCTGAGTTGCTTAGAGCCTTGCTAAGTTTCTGAGGCTGGCTTTGAACTCACAATCCTCCTGCCTCAGCCTCTGAACCTCTGAGATTACAGGCATGTGCCATTGTACCTGGCTCTCTGTATGTCTTCACATGACTATCTGAAAGGAGGCTGTATACAATATGCCTCTTTACACGATAATTATTCACTGTATATATCCCAAGTAGACTTTCTACGTAGTCAAATTATAATGACTAAATTCAGGAAACTAAACATTGAAAATATTTTTTAAATTAATAGACCATTATTTTTTATTGTAAAAAAAATATAAACTGTTTTATGCCCTCTTAACAAGAAAAATTCACATTGATCAATCGAATAGTTTGATTTATAAATCATATTATTATTTTGTCAATGGCCTCAATAGTGCTTTATTTGTGTCTACTTGATGGGCCCAGAGTATTTGTTTATTTGGTCAAATAGTATTTTCTGGATGTTTCCATAAGGGTGTTTGGGGATGAGATTAATATTTAAATTAGTAGAAAGAAGATTGTCCTCCATAATGTGGGTGGACTCCATCCAATCAGTTGGAGACATAAATAAAACAAAAAATCCAAGAAAGAAATCTTCCTTCCTATCTGATGGTTTTGAACTGGGACATTGAATTTTTCTTTACTTTGGACTAGAAATAAAACACTGGCTCTTCTGGGTACAAATCCTGTTGGCCTTCAGACTGGAACTACATCATCGGCTCCCCTGGGTGTCCCGGCTGATGACTTGTCCTGTAGAACCTGGGCTTGCTAGCCTCTCTTCATTCTATTTAGGAAGAGACTTCTTCATATAAGGACTTGGGTGTTGGTTCTCTTGCTTTGGAGAAGCCTGACCATACATTGCCCTTTGTAGATTTTATTTTTCTAGTTCAGGATCCAGCCCAGCATAATGTATTGAATTTAGTTTTCATGTCTTTAGTCTCCTTTTAATTGGAACAGGTTCTAATTAAATTGTGTGTTTATGTGTGTGTGTGTGTGTATGTATAAAATCTAGGATAGTTCTATAGAACACTTTTCTATTTAGTGCTTTTGATATTTCCTTATGATTACATTCAAATTCTATATTTTTTGGTGGAATACTATATACCAGTTGCTTTGTCCTTTCACCTTTGAGAGCCTACCTCCTTGATGGAATTAATTTTGATCACTTTTTTAGGGTGCTACCATTCTTTCTACTATTAAAGGATTCTTGTCTTAATTTTTACTAGGATGGTTATACGTAAAAACTCTATTCCATTTATTTATTTACCTATTATTAATAAGGGCTGAGGAATTCTTATTTAATTCATTGGATTATAGTGTATCATCTCTATATTTGTTTGATAAAATTATTCTAGGTTTGATCTGGTAAAGTCCTGTCAAGATGGCTGCTGTATCTTCTGCTAATTCCCTTACAATTTTTTGAGCACTTCCTTTTTTTCCCCTGATGGAGCAAGATGTCTCAGATTAATTTTCTACCTTCCATGTCCTGGACTTTGGAGTCAATAATTTTTCCAAGGATTTCTAGTTCATTCGTTTGTTTATTTCTTTCTTTCTTTTTTAGTGGGAAAAGGTATCCGGAAGCAAAGGTCTGGGTAATATTATCTCCTGTTAGCCAAGTCAATCATTAGAATGAGCGCAGTGAGAAATGATTAAAGGAGCAGGTATTTGGACAACTAAACTGTATGCTTTGGAATAAAGTTTGCTTATCAACGGCTGAAACTAAGAAAGATAAATACATTAAATTAGGAAAATAAATAGTTAAATCTTACAGTTGACTTTGTTTAAGAAGATATCATTAGTGTCAAGAAAAGGAAACTGCATTTCGTAACCTATGATTTTCTTACCAGTAACCAGTGTTATTTTTGTCACAAGAAACTGTCATAGCTCCATGCTTCTGCAAAATGAATGACACAGTTTAACTCTAAATCAGTTGCAAAATGACCAAATCTTGGTGGAGACAAAATAGACTTTGACATATAACTGTATTCCAGATAAACATTTGAGAAATATAATATTGATGCAATTGGTGAGTTTAAGAAATAGCAGCTGTTTCAGAATGGAGGACATGAATGATAGGCAGGTCAGATTTGTGCTGAAGCTGAATCCTGAGGAATGAGAAAAATATTATCCCCTCAAGTGGGAAGAGACTAGGAGTGCTGGCCACTGGACAGTGCAATGTGAAAATAAATAGCTCTGTCTAGAAAAATTAAGGAATAATCAATGGAAATGTGTAAAGCCCCCCAAACAACAAATTGCTCAACTAAGTCCATAAGCACTGTATTATAAAAACATATAAAGAAGTAGCCTACAATGCTAGGAATAAAATTAATAATCAGTCTCCAACAATTATTCTTTTCTTTAAAATAGCAAAAACTTGTTTATAAAACTTACTAACAGAAGTATACGTTAATCAAAAGTAAGCCACATTGCTCCTGTGGGCAGGATATAGGATGGATGGTTTTTGTGGGCAGTGGATTGCTTAACCATGTTCCTTTCAAGGACTCCGTCTGCATCACAACAAAGAAGGCATTTTCAGTTTTGGTGTTAAACAGGAAGTAAAATTTCTGGCACAAAAGGTAAAAATGCTTTGATACTGTCAAAATATGAAGAAGACTGAGGCTTATCAAAGAGAGAACAAAGACTCAACATACTGAGGTTAGTTGGAGAAAAGAAAGTCATTGATTCATTTGGCTTTTTCCCTTAGCAGGTAGAAAGGAGGAACCCACCATTTTGCAGAACATATTGGAGGAAACAAAGTATAAATCAATGGATAATACCTGGTGCTTAATGATTTTACTGTAAGCAGTGCACGAGCAACAGGGAAAGATTTTGTGTAATTTGCTGGAAATCTCAGAATAGGACTTGTACAGGGCACACAAAAATGATTGCCAGACCTTTTTTTTTTTAAAAAAAAAAAAAAAAAAAAAAAGGACTGTAGACCAGGGAGAGAATGTCGGGCTCTCTGATGACTCTGACTAGGAGCCTCACTAATTCCTTAGTGAATAGAAGCTGGAATTGACTCAGAATTTTACATGTTCCGTTTACATTTATAGATAAGAAATGTGTTTAATTTCTCATGCGAAAGAGTGGTTGAAGGTACATGCAGAGTGGTGCATGGACTTTGTCCTGTAAGCTATAACTGTCCCCTGTGAGAAGCCGTCTGGAACAGGTATTAGCTTTGCCCAGGTACTTGTTCCTGGGTTTTCTTAACACTGTAAAAGCTTAGATGCATGCTCTTTGCATGACAAGAATGATCATCTCTGAGATGGACCCACATTATGTGTGTAATGTTGACTAGGTCACAGAGACCTGTCTAATGGTACATGCTGAATGATTTTTATGGTCACATGGTAATGCTCATATTTTCTTCTGCTCTGTAGACATAACTGTGTCCTCCCCCTCAATTCACCCCATTCATATGTTGAATTCCTAACCCTCAATATGATGGTATGTGGAGATAGGGCCTTTGAAAGGTGATTAGGGTTAGATGAGTGTCACGTGGTTTTATATAAAAGGGAGAGAGAGCGGAGCTTTCTGCCCCGTGAGGACACAGTGATAAGTGGCCAAGAAGGCCCCCACCAGGAACCTAATCAGAGGCATCTCAGTTTTGGATTTCCCAGCCTCCGGAGCTGTAAGAAATAAATGTCTGTTTCCACCATCCTGTCTGTCTATGGCATTTTGCTTTAACAGCCCTTATACTCCCACAGATGTGTATAGGAGGCAAACAAATAATCAGGAATGGCTTTGTTCATTTATCCTAAGACATCTTAGTACAGAAACTAAAAACACTTGAAGTCCCTGTTCTTGATGAATTATACCTCTACAAGCAGAATTATATGGGAAATCAGTTCATAATCAGAAAGTGATTGGGTTACCATGGAATTAGAACAAGTGGCATTAGAGGCATTGAATGTGAAATGGATGGTCTGATGACCATGTTGAAAACCCAAGGGAGAATTCCTCTCTCATCAGCAATTTCCCACTCAGTTGATGAACTCCTTTATTTCTTGAACCTTGCCTCTTTTGCTCCTTGGACTCTAAACTCCCCCTGTTTTCCTCCCACCTCTCTGAACTGCTCCTTTTTTCTCCTTGGCTGGCTCAACATATTGTTCTAATCAAAACAAGTATGTTGACCCAAACATGACTTGAATCTTCCTAATTTTCTCATGCCTCTTTTGTAGTATCCACCTTTCTCTTTTCCATCCAAGCAAACTAACTACCTTTAAAAATTGGCTCAAGTTACTCCCCCATTGTAGAATCTCTACAAAGGAATCACTTGTATTTAAGTCTTTTATATTTTTTAGAATGGGGAATAGTTATGGGAAATCAGTGAACTGAATGTATCATAAATACATGCATCAAATATAGATGGAGTTTGGAAAAAAGTTGCAGTGGGAAAAACAAGGGCAAGGGTAGATGCAATATGATACCATTCTCATTAAGCTCAGAAACGTGTACATTTACATATATACATATATGGTAAAGCCATAATAAGGAAAATAGGAATTGTAAGCACAGAATTTAGCATAGACATTTTTTCTAGAGGGTAGAAATGGGTATGGAAGCTAGATGGAGCACACGGAGAAATGCAGTGGTGGAGGTTCTATTGTAATTAAATTGGGTTGAGAATCCATAGGTGTTCATTATATGATTATGCCTTAATATTCCTTATGCAAGCTACATATATTCTTTTGTATGTAGCAAGTATTACCTAATGAAACATGAATGAAAAAATTGTATTTGCTGAATATAAATTATAATATTCATTCAAAAATGAATGAATTTCATTTTGTTTAAAAATTCTATTGTATTGCTTAAAGGAAAAGTACTTGGATAGGCTGGTTAGAGGCCCAAAAACTGCCAGGGAGAATGTTGCTTCAAAAGGTAGCATCATGTAGATTTAGGGGACAGACTACCACCTACCAGCTGCACTATCCTCATCACTTTCCTCATCTGTTACAAGGAGGTGGCAATGATTCCTACCTCTATAACGTTATGAGGGTAAAATATGTTAATGTACACAAATTGCTTAGAAATTATTTGGCATGTGATAAGAATGGATTACATTTGTTGGGGAAGTTTGAGGTATGGCCCTCAGCTTTGAACTAGGTGGAAACAATCAGAATATGGTTATAGATGTAAACTAACCCAACTTGCAGAGAGGATGAATAAAACTTATGGTTCACTCATTCACACCCAAGGGAAATATCTTTCCATAATGATAGAATGCATGTGCCCTTGTGCTTCTATTTTTCTGGTACTGAGGGAACTACAAACTTCAATTATATTATTGAAAGAATGTTTGGGAGCATGGATTCAGAGAAGGTAGTATTTATTCCAGGTCACTCTAAAGTGAGGATTGATGAGTGGGTCTTCACTTCCCAGGTAACTGTGTGTCCCTTGGCTGCAGAGTACTGCTCACCTGACGATGCTGGGTAATCAGGACCAGTTTTGGGTGTGAGGATTTCTTTGGTTTATTTCTGTTTGCAGTCTTCTCCTGGAAAGTCATAATGCAATTGGTTGATTTCATTTCTGTAAACTACAGTTAGAGTTCTTGTTTGTGAGTGGATAATTATTTCCCTGTGTTTGAACTTGGGCTGTTTCTGGACTCTTCAGTTGCACAATTAGGGATTCTCTTTAGAATTATTCTAGCCATAGGCAAAGAGGGCTACTGTGTCCTGTGGAAAGGATGTGGGTGCTAAGGTCCTGGACCTGAGCGAATATTCTACACAGGATGCGGTTGTTCCCACTAGTCCTGGAACTCTGTTTCCTGTACAGCTATTTCTGGAAGTTCTAAAAGATGATGTGCAGAAAGCAGTTAAGGAAAAAAGAGGTAGATGATAAATATATGGCTTCAGAGAATAGAATCAGCTCTAGGACTAAGCTATAGCTTTTGAAGGGATTGTAGGGAGAAAAAAGGGATATTCTTCCTTATTTATTTATTTATTTATTGTAGTGGGAGGATAACTTTTCTAAATCATTGCATTTACAAAGAAGTAATTTTTTTTTTATTATTCTGGGAAAAGAAGGAAGTACATATCCCTTATTCCCAAAGCATTCCTGATACTACTTGATTAAAAAAAAAATATCATGTGAATTTTACTAGCAATTTACTCTTGATGGTAATACTTTTCCAAGTTTTCAGGATCTAATTTGCTGTTTCCACAAGATTGGTTTATAAGCTCCACAGGATTAAAGTAATAAAGAGACTAGGGGCCAGGTATTGGAGATCACCTTTTAGGGTACCCCCAGAAAGTTCCCAGAAAGTCATTGAGACCTGAAAATCTTCATCTTTCTGCCGGCTGACCAAGTACGCTTCCCTTGAGGAAAGGGGGAGCAACGGACTACTTATGTGACGTGGGAGGTGCTAAAGGACCTTGGATGGTATCTTCCTCACTGGCTTGCTGTGGAGCTGGCGGTTTGTACCATTAGAATGGCTTGAGTGATATTCACTAGAGAAACCTATTAATAAATGTTATTATCTTTGAGACAGTAGCACATTAGCTGAGAGGCCAGGTTGAGACTAGCAACTGCAGGGAGGAGAAATATGAGTTGGAGACTGAGGGTGTGACTAGGCTGGCATGTTTTGTAGAAGGGTTTAAGGTGTGTGATCAGGAATCAGAGGGGCTTTGCTGTTCCCATCTCAGCGGAGGCCTCTGGACTCCGAGCAGCAGATAAAGGCACTGAAACAGGAGATTAGCAACTAGGAGGCCAGCTCCTTCACGGATTTCTCTCAGGTGGGGTAACTCTCTACAAGCATTGACTTTGCCTGCATTAAAATGTTCCTGCAAGTAATGAGACAAATTCTGGCTATTTGTGTACAGCAGATTATTGCTGAAGCTCATAGGGAATTTTTTATTTTTTAGTTTTGTAAACTCTATTTGCCAATTGTGTTCATCATTTTTTAAGGAAACGTGATCTATAGCATAGCTACATTAAACTAAACATACTTGGGCATTGTTCTGGTCTATGAGGATGTTTCATTTCCACAAGACCCTTCCCCAGTTCAGAATTATCAGCCAGCCAGAATTATGTATTTTTTTTTAAACCATGGCTTGACATATGATAAGCATTTTCATTAGTTTTAGAAAAGGTAGGAAGAGGCCCCATGAAGTCCTCTCGAAGCAATCTTGAGTTGTCTTCTTATTTGTACTGATTAAATGGAATGGAATCTACTGATTTCAAAATGAGTCATATGTCCTTCACCCACTTTTGAAGGAATGTCTTTCTTAAAACTGACAATTCATGAGCATATGCATTATCTTAAGTTTATATGATTTTTTTTCCAAACTGTACAAGATCCAGCCATTATGAAGTGAACCATTAGCGTTTTCTGTTTTTGTAACTCCAGGATTTAGTTCCTGGGGGATTGTTAGTATTGTTTTTATAGTGTTACACCATGTTCAAGAAAGTAATATATCTCCACATGACTTAAGGGACTTGATATTTGACATAAAATTATAGTCATGTATAGCTCTGAAGCTATGTATAAAAAGATGAAACTGAATCGTTTCATTGAATACAGTACAATTTCTCCCCAAATAAATTGATTTTAGATGAATTCCCTTCATCTCTTCCACCCTGCTGGGCTTTGCTGCTTGCTCTGAGACATAGCTAAGTAGGAAGGAGGCTGTTGTTATTTGATGGCAAATTAATTCAACAATTTCAACAAACATTTATCGAATGCCTACTATATGCCAAATATAATGCTACATGTGAGGCATACAAAGAAGAATCAGGTGTTAGCTCTTGCTTTTAAGAAGTTCAATACTGAGTAAGGCCAGAGGCTTGCTTACAATTAACCGTGATGTGATACATTAAGTTCGGAACAAGTGACAATTCAAAGGGAGTGTAAGGAAGGAAATGATCTATTTTCTTTGACATCTGAACTGGACTTGAATCTTAGGTGAAGATCACAGAAAGGATGTTTTAGGCAGAAGGCAAAAATGAAAGAATAGCATTTTTATAAACTTTAGGTTATCTGCTGTTTTTCTGGCTGTAATGCACTAAGATTTAATCTGGGGTAGAAACAGATATGAGGCTTAAATCCCTTACATACATTTGTTAAAAAAGAAATTAATATATAATGTTTTATAATAGAAAAAGTGTTTTTTTTCACAAATTATCTCATTTACCACTCTTAGAATTCCTGGGAGATAAGAATTATAGAAATTCCTCTGTTTACAAATGTTCAAATTATCAGCATTTCCTAATTCAGAGTGAAAACATATCAATTCTATTTTTCACCAACAGGTGGCGATGGTGTCTACATACTATGTAGCTTTGCTGGGCCTCTGTTTTGCTCATTGAAAATTGTGTAGGTGTTTGTGTGGTTTTTGAGTATTTTTTGAGTATTTCTTGACTATTCCTAACTGCATCATATGGAATAGATGAAAAGGCAGGGAGGATGTGGTAAATGCTGCTAAGGTAAGTGTGGCAGAGGCTTTTAGAGAGCCTGTTATGTCTCTTCAACCTGCTTTAGTGCATATGCA
This sequence comes from Marmota monax, assembly GCF_021218885.2. Classification (NCBI taxonomy): domain Eukaryota; kingdom Metazoa; phylum Chordata; class Mammalia; order Rodentia; family Sciuridae; genus Marmota; species Marmota monax. The sequence continues at coordinate 2,718,074 of NW_026693851.1, read as the reverse complement.
GTTTTGGTGGACAGTTTGGCAGGCAGGCAGTCTCCTCTCAAATCCCAGTGTTGTATTTTTAGAGTGCTCCAGAGTCATATCTGGACTGGCAGGAGCCAACTCAGACTACACCCAAATGAAGTCTTCTGGGTGTGGGGGAGTTAATGTCAGGAGGCAACCCTTCATTGATGGTGGATAGGGTCCCATGAATAAACTATCTAAGGTCTTATCCTTTTGGTAGATAGTTCTAAAATGCATTCCTAAAGTTGCTGGCAGAATTGAGCCTCTTATACTATGGCATTCAGTTCAATAGTCTTTACACCTTTTTATTGGCTTTTGTTCTCTAACTCAACTGCTGGATAGCACATTTTCTAGAGATTGTCATCTTCTTTAGAATATGAGATCCATGAGAGCAGGGGCTTTTGTTTAGCTTCTCAAAGAGTTCCAAGCAAAGAGTAGGCAAATATCTTTGTTGAATGAATTAATAGATGAATACATAATTGGCAACAAAGAAGTCAAAGATGTAACTGGATATAAAACTTTGAAAGAACTGACATTCTTAAATTGTATAGATGCAATGGGGCCTGCAAAATTACACTTTTTTTTTCTGTTATTTTGGACTTACAAATATGCTGGGAGCCATTAGCCAAGTAGGTATGACAATTTCCTTGCCAGCGTACCCCATGTTGCTGACATGTTGCAGTGACATTGAATGTAGGTGACCTTGCTCAAGGACCAAGGCAGATTAGGGTGTTCCCGGTTTTAAGATAATCGTGTTTAGGGCATTCCCAGTTTAGGTTCCAGGTTTAAGGTTTAAGATTATTCCTGCTGGGAATAGGGCATATCCTGCTGCCTGAGTTCCCCTTGAGTTCTCACGGGATTTAGACAGTATATTTTGGGAGATAGAAGCCCAGTGGAGGTGGATTTGGGCAGAGAACGTGGATTTCCCCAGAACGTGATTGTAGACGGCTGGTGTGAGTTCGGGAATAAAGAGTTGCTGTTTGAATCTACAAGCTGTGTGGTGGCTCATGATTGTGTGCCCAGCCAGACTGTGGCATTTGGTGGCCCGTATGGGGAACTTCTGAAGCTTGGAGGTAAGTGAAATTGCTCGCCCCTGAGGAAGAGAGAAAGAATGGGTGACCAATTCAAAAAACAATGTGTTAATGTTTTGATTTATTTTGTTTTTATTTCAAGTTGCCTGTTCCTAGAACTTTCTCAGGCAAACTGGGGAAAATGGTTGACTCAAGGTTTGAAGTTATTTGCCTCCAAGCAAAAGAAATTGTTAGAGGAAGGAGGCACCCCAGTGAGACCAAGAACAATTAGGGCATATGTTGATACAATACAAAAATGTAGCCCATGGCTTTTTAAAGACGAGTTATTAAGTATATCAATGGGACCACCATGGTATCCTGTAGAAGGATTTTTCTTCAACAAGAAAGAGATGGCTAGTTCTGTTTGCTACACTTGTCTAAGATCTTGGTTTCTACAAAGTTCTGATTAATTTACAAAGCTAAAATGTTGAAACATCAACCACTCTTTACTTATTAAGTTACATAAGGTAATATATTTAAGCATGTGTGTTTTCATAAATTGGTGAATGGAAAAAAGGTTTAATATTGCTTTGGTCTGTGTCTTTGCTAAAACAAGGTTACTAAGAGTTAAGATTCTATCATGTGTAATTTATATACAAAGAGTATAAGAAGTTTCAGTTGGGTTTCAATTATAGTATTATAGTATCATAAAAAACATGAAAGTCTTTCATCTTATTAAAGTGGAGTAATTTGTCTAAATCAGAAATTTTATAAGAGTTGTTTCAGAATGTAAATTTATAAAAAGGGTTAACAGTTAAAAAAGAGATATAAAAAGATTCAAGATGTGGGAATATATTTTAATATAAAAGGTTAAAGGAAAAAGAAATGATTCTAGATGATATAATCTGTGTGGTAAAGTAAAAAGTTGTAAAATGCCATTTAAAAAGAATTTGAGGAAACTAGACTTAATTTAAAAGCTTGAGAAAGGAAGAAAGAAGAAAAAGATATGTGTACATGGCAGATTGAGACAAAGCTTCTCAATGGAGTTTAAAAAAAAGCCTTTGGTTGAAAGGCAGCCATGTAAACTAACATTGAAGCGATTTAAACAAAATCTAAGTCTCGTTTAAAAGAGTGAAGCTGTAGGTGGTGAAAAAATACATTTAAAAGTACAGTATAGATGATAATTAAAAGGCTTTAAAAGGTTAAATTGAAGGTGGTTAAAATGCCTTCATGATGGAGGAAAGCAGCTTAATCTTAAAGGCATTACTTTAAAAAAATGGGAAGATAATAGGATAAAAGATATTTAGATAAAGAAGATTAAAAATTTAAAGTGAAAAACTTTAAAGACAGAAGTATAGAAAGTTAAAAAGAAAAAAGATAAAGAAGATGTAGAAAGATAAAAAAAATGTAGGAAGACAAGAATTTTAAACCCACAAAATAGGAAAAAAAAAAAAAAAAACTAGGAGGAAAATAAGCAACTAAGGGTAAAAATACAAACCTTAGGAAAAAAAACTAGAAGATACTAAGATAGAAAATGGTTGAAAATGTCAAGTAAGGTATTACACAGATAGAAAATGCAAAAAGCTAAGACAACTATTAGATACAGACATATACTTATTAAAGCAAAAAGAGGGAATTGGAAGGGGGTATATATCCCCCAAAGATAAACTTAAAATAACGCTTTTTACTCTAAACTTTTTAAATTTGGATTCATCAGGACTTAGTGCTGCGGAAAGGCATATGTATCCAAAAAATGTACATAAGCCTAAAGTACTTTGGAAAGATATTCTAACAGGACAATGGAAAGGTCCTGACCCAGTGATTGTCTGGAGTCAGGGGTCTGTTTGTGTTTTTCCACAGGGAGAACAGCAGCCCATTTGGATTCCAGAGAGATTAACTAAAACAGTTTCTACAGATCGAAAAGAAGATGATTTGACTCAAATCCATAACAGCTGATATCCAGAACTCCAGCTTGGCCATTCTTACATCTGCGACAGTGATTAACCAGGATGCTTTTTTCAATAGCTATTTTATTATTGCATTTTTCCACATCATAAGGTTCTATTTTTATTTTTTGAGCTCATACAAACCTAGGTTAATGTTTTTCTGATCAGTTTTATTTTTTGACTGTGGAGTTTTTAAACATTGCAATGGAGATTTCACCTAGGTAAAGCTACAAGGCCTTTACTATTTTCTTATGTGTTGTACGTTTGTGTACACTCTTGTGTTGTGTGTTGTATGTCTGTATATGCGTATGTCCATATTTCTTATATGAGGAGCACTCATGAAAAAATGGATCCGAATTATTATTATTTTTTTATTCACGTGATTTAAATGGTTTAATTTAAATTATGTAAACAGCTGTTAAGGATTGTTTTTAAAGGTGGTTAACAGATCTGTTTGTTTACTAATTTAAATTAGGTAAAAAGCTGTTAAGGATTGTTTTTAAAGTAGGTTAACAGATCTGTTTGTTTACTTTCACCTTTCTTTTTCATTATATTTAATAATTCTTTTCAGGATAATGTCTCTTTAGCATCATTGCCAGAATTCCTATCTCCATCCCAGTGCCGGTGAAGAACTCAACAAGTAATGCTCAAAGAGTCAACTTACTTTGGGAGGAAACGGATTTTGGGAGAAAATGGACATATTGATAGATTCCTCTGCTTTGAACTGCTTGCAGAACTTGCCTGGACTATGTAACTATCGTTTGGTGCAGCGAATTGTGGTAATGCTGGCATATCTTTGCTGATGGTGTCACTAGTGATGCAATTTTTATTTCCTTGCCAGCGCACCCCATGTTAATTGTGGTAGTGCTGACATATCTTTGCTGATGGTGTCACCAGTGATGCAATTTTTCCCAAGGAGCTGTCAATTGGCTTGGTGTCGTGGCATTTCTGTATCCTCCTCCCTTCTGCTAGTGATGGTCTAAAATTTGGGGGCCAATGGCTTATGCTGGACCGGTAGTCAGTGACGGGTATGATCCAATTGCAGTGGTATCAACCTAAGACAGGAGGCTGACGCCTAAAGGTCAGTTTTCCGATGACGGGTAAGAACCATATGTTGAATTGGACAACCTACCAGGCACGGTCCATAAGCCACATTAACCTCACTCCCCCACTGGCACCAAGGCCAAATTTGGGGGCCAACAGAGGTGAGGCAAAGAACCTCACCCCCCCACTGGTGCATAGACCTATCCACAAGTATGGCTGTATGCTGGACCGGTAGTCAGTGACAGGTATGATTCAATTGCAGTGGTATCAACCTAAGACAGGAGGCTGACGCCTAAAGGTCAGTTTTCCGATGATGGGTAAGAACCATATGTTGAATTGGACAACCTACCAGGCACGGTCCTTAAGCCACATTGCTTGTTGTTTAATTAATCAGAAGGGGGGAGATGCTGGGAGCCATTAGCCAAGTAGGTATGACAATTTCCTTGCCAGCGTACCCCATGTTGCTGACATGTTGCAGTGACATTGAATGTAGGTGACCTTGCTCAAGGACCAAGGCAGATTAGGGTGTTCCCGGTTTTAAGATAATCGTGTTTAGGGCGTTCCCAGTTTAGGTTCCAGGTTTAAGGTTTAAGATTATTCCTGCTGGGAATAGGGCATATCCTGCTGCCTGAGTTCCCCTTGAGTTCTCACGGGATTTAGACAGTATATTTTGGGAGATAGAAGCCCAGTGGAGGTGGATTTGGGCAGAGAACGTGGATTTCCCCAGAACGTGATTGTAGACGGCTGGTGTGAGTTCGGGAATAAAGAGTTGCTGTTTGAATCTACAAGCTGTGTGGTGGCTCGTGATTGTGTGCCCAGCCAGACTGTGGCATTTGTGCCCAGCCAGACTGCGGCACAAATAGGTGAACTTGGGACCTGACTTGTTGGTGAGTGACAAATTGCATATTGTTTATCTTTTTTACTGAGTCACAGGTAGACCAAGAACTTATGTGAGATATGAGAAAATGATATTGTGGTGTTAGAGTCTGTAAACAAGTCTGGATGGTGCCTGGCAAAATGCCAGAGGGAGTGGTTTGTGAAGTAACACCAGCGAGCCATTAAGTGTGGAGATTTCTGATTGGTTGACTGCTGTATCTAGTTTATGCTAATTAGATAAGCTGTGTGGAATGTATAAATACTGCTCCTGTCCTGCAATAAACGGCTCCCACTCCTGCTGTATCAACGTACACAAGTTGTTCGTCACCCCCCAGTTATTTTGCTGCAGCCGGACTGTGGCATTGTGGCAGGTTGAATAATGCTTATCCAAAGATACCAAGTCACAAACCCAAGAACTTCAGCTGTTACCTTACTTGGAAAAGGGGTCTTTGCAGATGTCATTAAATTGAAGATTTTGAGATGAGGAGAAAACTAAATTAAAAATCTGGGCTCAAAATGCTGTCATACGTGTCCTTATAAGATAGAGGTGAAGGGAGATGACACACACACAGAGGAGAAGGTAATATGAAGTTGAGCTCAGAGAGCTGTGATCACAACTAAGGAATGCCAGTAAATCCCAGAAATTGGAAGATGAAAGAAATGGTTCTACTCTTAGACCCTCCAGAGGGTCCTTCCAACATTTTGGTTTTTGATGTCATCTGGTTCTGAGGGACAAACTTGGGTGCTGTTAGGACTTTCTGAGTCAACAGCTGCAGTCCCAAGGCCCGAGTTTCCATGGGGTAAGTGCTGGTGGTTCTGGGCTTAGGGCACTAGCAGTAGCTTTCCTGGAGATGTAGGACAAGGAAGGGAATTCCCGAGGCTTGTGGGATAGGCTTGGGTGAAGCCAGAGATCTTTGCACCAGTGGCCATAATCGCAAGGCCATGATTTGGGAGGAAGAACTTTCTTAGTTCTCATGGAGTGAGTACAGATAGTGCCAGGAATTGGGGTGATGATGGCTATGTACCTTCCCCAGCTCCTGAAGGACAGATGGGTAAAGCCAGACTGTGGGCCAGCAACTTCAGTCCTGAGGCTGTCCATTCAAGACATTTAAAGGTACTTGGAATAATTTTGACTGCAGGAAATATTTTCAAATTTTACTCTCATATGCTTCAACTTCTATGTTTGTTGTGAGGATAGATCTCAAAATATCAATTCTTTAGAATACCAGTGTGTTTTAGCAGGGTAAATGGGTACAGCTTATTTCAAAAAAATGAGGTCCACAAATTAGGTACAAAATGTGTCTCCTGTTATATATATAAACTATCAGCTTAATTCATATAATTACTAGGCATAATATGTGACCTACCACAAAAATGGTCAAAGTCCTGATATTTTTGTTTCTTTATATTTAGTCCAGACTTAGTAGATACTTTTTTTTTCCAGGCAGAACTCCAGGATCTTGAAGTCAATGTAATGCAAACAAGCCTTTTAATGTGTAATATAACACATCAGTTAAATGTGTTATATTACATTGTGCCTAGGCAATTGGAAATTTATAAAGTTATAAAACAAGTTGAAGACTCAGTTCTTTTTCAGGTTTTGGTTTAAAGATAAAATTTAAAGTAAAAGATGCTTGCCATCTGACATTTAGCATTATGGCTAGGGTTGGAGATCCATGGTGTGGGTAAATGTGACACTAAGGATCTTTTCCAGCAGGTACTGGAGATCTGTCCCAGAAAGTCAGTGGATTAAAAGGATAGAGACAGCCAGCAGCAGCAATAATTATTTCATGCCTTCCACTACTCTCCAATTTCTTCAGTGTTCTAGATTGGGGTCTGGGGTTCCATCTCCACTCATAACTACTTCTATATTCTTCCCTATCCCTTCTTTCCCCAGTTTCAGTGATGTGGCATCTGGTAGAGATGGCATTTCTAAGAGAAATGTGACATTATAAGTTTCTGCTTCCTGTGGTAAGCCATTCTTATAGACCGTGGCCGCCATTAGAAGATGGTGCCGGCTTCCACTGTGGCCTGTGATAAACAACTCCTTTTTTGGAGAGTTGGCGCGCAATCCCTTACCACCCTATGAGAGAGATCCACGTGGCAGCTTGGGATTGGTATGCAGGGGGCTTTATTAGGCTGTGCTTGGGCGCTCGGCGGGGGGGTCGCTAGAAGATGATACATGAAACAAGGCCTGAATAAACTGCTGAAAGAAGAATCCTGTGTCGTGTTTTCCCTTGCCGGCGAGGGGTCGCGACAATTGGTGGCCCGGACGGGGAATTATATTCCTCGAACCCAGGATCCAGAACTTTCAGCAGTCAGGGTGGTGCACTGGTAAGTTCCCAGGTAAAGTGGGAATCCGCAAGCAAATAGCGGGGTGCTCTCTCTGTAAATAGAGAGAGCGGGAAAAAGGACGCTCCCCTGTAAAAGGAAGAGAGCGGGGATTTTTGTACCTTCACTTTCTTTATAGTTCTAAAAACATTATGGGCGCTACTTCTTCAAGCCCAATTTTGTTGGCCCTAGATGGGTTGCTACGTTCAAAAGGACTTAAGGTAAAGCAGAGCACTTTGCAGATGTTTTTGAGAGAAGCTGATATAGCGGCTCCTTGGTTTGCCTTTTCAGGGAGTCTTACGATTCCTAGTTGGGACAAATTAGGGAAAGATCTAGATTTCGCTCGTGAGCAAGGCACCTTAGAGGGTGGCGTTATTCCACTTTGGAAGTTAGTTAGAGGATGTATAACAGATGGTAAATGCCAAGAAGCTGTGAGTGAGGGTCAGGCTGTTCTTGAACAACTACATGAGGAAAAATCTGAAGGATCACGTAGTGAAGTGGCAGAGAGTATTAAGAGTAAGAGTAGTGAGAAGGCAAAAGAGCCTGAAAATAAAAATAGGAGAAGGCTCTATCCAGACTTGACCGAATTCAAAACACCTGAGGACACAAGTGGCTCAGAGTGTTCTGAGGACCTTGATATATTGTTGCAACAACTACGCAAGATAAAAATAAAAAAGAAGAAAAGGGAGACACAAGGCATGCAAGCCTACTGCAAGAAGGGGGAGGGATCTAATATTGGTCAACAGAATTCTGAGGAGGAGGAGGTTGAAAATTTAGAAGAAGATATGAGGCCTGTTGCCCCACCCCCGTATGTGGGGGAGGGCCAAAGTTCTGGGAGATCTTTTCATGCGCAAGTTTGGAGGACAGTTAATACAGATATGGGACTTGCGTACCCGGTGTTTCAGGACAATAATAGAGGAAGGTATCATGAGCCTTTAGACTTTAAGATAGTTAAAACCTTGGCAGAATCCGTTCGCACTTATGGCATAGATGCCGCTTTCACTCTCACTCAGGTGGAGGGACTTACTAGATTTTGCATGACTCCCTCAGATTGGGCTAGTCTAGTCCGTGCTTGTGTTTCCCCAGGTAAATATTTGGATTGGAGAGCATTTTTGCTAGAGGGTGCAGTAGAGCAAGCTGCCCAAAATCACGCAGCGGGGCGCCCTGCCTGGGATAAGGATATGCTTTTGGGACAAGGCAGGTTTGCTAACCAACAAACAGGATACCCCCCTGAAGTATATGAACAGATTAATAACATTTGTATCCGTGCATGGAAATCACTCCCAAATAGAGGAGAAGTGTCTGGCAATCTGACTAAAATTATACAAGGCCCCACAGAACCTTTCTCAGACTTTGTCGCCAGGATGGTAGACGCCGCAGGAAAAATCTTTGGTGACCCTGATACAGCAATGCCCTTGATTAAACAACTTGTTTTTGAACAATGTACTAAAGAATGTAAAGCAGCTATTACCCCTTACAAAAACAAAGGCATAGAGGCCTGGATGAAAGTCTGTAGGGAAATAGGTGGGCCGTTAACTAATGCAGGCCTTGCTGCTGCTGTCCTTCAATTATCACGTAAGTCCAGCCCGGTTGCTGGAAGGTGTTTTGGGTGTGGTCAAGGAGGACATTTTAAACAAGAATGTCCTAACAACAAGGGGACATCTAAAATTGGGTCCAACTCTGCTAGCCATCAACCGGGCTTATGCCCCAGATGTAAAAGGGGAAAGCATTGGGCTAATGAGTGTAGATCAGTTAGAGACATACATGGTCAACCTTTAAAAGATAGAAACATGCCAAAAAACGGCCGGGGGGGCCCCCGACCCCAGGGCCCACAAATATATGGGGCAATGGAAAATGGGACAATGGAAACCGAGTCATGGCCGTCCCTGCGCCATCCCAAGAATCGCGGAGAGCCACTACAGGTGCCGCGGGACTGGACCTCTGCTCCGCCGCCAGACTCATATTAACACCTAAAATGGGAGTCCAACTGGTGGAGACTGAATTTAAAGGACCTTTACCATCTGGCACTGTGGGCTTGTTAATTGGGCGTGCTTCTTCCGTTCTACAAGGCCTTCATGTTTTTCCTGGGATTATTAATCCGGACACGGTAGGAACAGTGAAGGTTATGGTGGAGGCCCCAAAAGGCATTGTGTCCATTTCCCCAGGAGACAGGATTGCCCAATTGCTAATTCTACCTAGTTTGCATACCCGCTTTCCTGCTGATTCCTTTTTAAGAACAAGTGATGAGATTGGAGTCACCGGAGGGAATTCTGTTTATTTGTCCTTGGATATGAATGACCGTCCTACTTTAAACTTAACTATAGAAGGCAAATCAATTTTGGGATTACTAGATACTGGAGCAGATCGTAGTATAATTGCACAAAAGGACTGGTTGAAGGGGTGGCCGGTACAGCTCTCAGATCAATCACTAAGAGGTTTAGGATACGCTCAAGCTCCACAAGTCAGCTGCAGGCATTTATCCTGGAAAGATTCTGAAGGACATTCTGGAACTTTTCAGCCATACGTGCTTGACCTCCCTATCTCTCTATGGGGACGTGATCTTATGAAGGACATGGGGTTTCAACTTAGTAATGAATATTCAACAGTTGCCCAAAAGATAATGCAGGGCATGGGATATAGACCAGGTCTTGGATTAGGAAAAAATTTGCAAGGACGTAGACATCCTCTAGAACCTCAGCAAAAACTTAATAGACATGGACTGGGTTTTTCCTAGGGGCCGCTGAGGATCAGGTGCCCATTACCTGGAAAACAGGGGAGCCAGTGTGGGTTCCTCAGTGGCCGCTCCCCTCTGAAAAATTGACTGCAGCTTATGCTTTAGTACAAGAACAATTAAAGTTGGAACATATAAAGCCCTCCACTTCTCCATGGAATACACCCATATTTATTATTAAAAAGAAGTCTGGAAAATGGCGGTTGTTACACGATCTACGGGCCATTAATGCTCAAATGCAGCTCATGGGACCCATTCAGAGAGGTTTGCCTTTGCTTTCAACAATTCCAAAAAATTGGCCAGTGATATGTATAGACATTAAAGATTGTTTCTTTTCCATTCCATTGCATCCTCAGGACTCCGAACGTTTTGCTTTTACTCTGCCTTCATGTAATCATGAGGAACCTGATCAAAGGTTTGAATGGGTGGTTTTGCCTCAAGGCATGGCCAATAGCCCTACAATGTGTCAAATGTTTGTAGGAGCGGCCAATGTCCCACTCAGATGAAAGTATCCATTGTAGAAGTGTATACATTATATGGGATGATATATTGCTGGCAGCCAAAACCAAATATATGTTGGAAACAGCTTACACTGATTTGGTACATTTATTACAATCAAAGGGCTTGCTTATTTCATCTGATAAAGTACAAACAGGAGATTTTATTGATTATCTTGGTGCTACTATCTCTTGTAAAAACATTACACCCCAAAAGGTAACTCTCAGGACCGATAATTTACGTACCTTAAATGATTTCCAAAAATTATTGGGTGACATAAATTGGATTAGGGGTTATTTACATATTCCCAATGCTGAATTAAAACCCTTGTGTGAAATTCTTAAAGGTGATTCAGACCTTTCTTCCCCTCGGCATCTTACTGAGGAAGCAAGGTCAGCGCTGCTGAAAGTGGAGGAGGCTATACAACATGCTAGCCTTTGTAGGTTTCAAGAGGATAAACCTCTCCAACTATGTGTGCTCGCCACTGCGCGACAACCTACTGGAGTTTTATGGCAAGATGGTCCTTTACTGTGGATACATCCACGTATGTCCCCTGGAAAATCCCTTGAGTATTATCCTGATGCAGTTGCTTCCTTAGCTATGTTAGGGATACAACAAAGTGTACAATTTTTTGGTTTCTCTCCAACATCTGTGATTGTTCCTTATACATGTCAACAAATTCTGGTCTTATGTGCTAACTTGGATAATTGGGCTATATTATGATGCTCTTTTCCAGGAGAGATAGATAATCACTATCCATCACATCCTCTTATTACATTTGTTAAGGAACATCCTGTCATTTTCCCTAAAATCACTTCTTCCACGCCTATTCCAGGAGCTGCGAATATCTTTACAGATGGATCTAAGACTGGTATTGGAGCTTATGTGATAAATGATCAACCTCCTATCCAACATCAGTTTGCTCCTGGTAATCCACAATGGGTGGAGCTGCAAATTGTCATAAAAGTTTTTGAACAATGTCCATTTCCTTTTAATTTAATCTCAGATTCTGTCTATGTAGTTCAAGCTTTAAAGGTGTTGGAAGCAGTGGGTCCCATACACACATCAGGAGTAATGTCTTCCCTTTTTCTCCATCTTCAAACATTGATTTGGAATCGTTCCGCCTGTTTTTACCCCTTGCATATTCGAGCCCACACAGGTTTACCGGGTGCTCTTTCTGCGGGTAATGCCCAGGCAGATCTTGCTACTCGTCCTTCTTGGGTGTTCCCTATTTCCTCCTTAGATCAAGCTGCAGACTTTCATAGTAAGTTTCATATTAATGCACGAGCACTTCAGAAACGTTTTACCATCTCCCTTGCTGATGCTCGACAGATTGTGTTGGATTGTCCTAATTGTGTGATTTTACATCATCCTCCCTCTATAGGCGTAAATCCTCGTGGTTTACGGCCTTTAACTATATGGCAAATGGATGTTACTCATGTTCCTGACTTTGGTAAACTTAAATATGTCCATGTATCTGTAGATACTTGTTCTGGCATTATCTATGCTTCCGCTTTGTCTGGGGAAAAAGCTGGAAATGTTATCACACACTGCTTGGAAGCTTGGGCAGCCTGGGGATTACCACAGTCCATTAAGATGGACAATGGTCCAGCATATACTGGGCGACAATTTTCTTCCTTTTGCAGCAAGATGGGTATCCAACTTGTCCATGGTTTACCTTACAATCCACAAGGCCAGGGCATTGTAGAGCGCGCTCATAAGACTCTAAAAGAGATGTTACTAAAACAAAAAGGGGGAATTGGCTTAGGCCACACCCCAAAAGAGCGCCTCTCCCTGGCTCTATTTACTATCAATTTTTTAAATCTGGACATTCAAGGGCTATCTGCTGCAGATAGGCATTGTTCGCCCTCTGCCCCGAATTTTGGGTATGTTAAGTGGAAAGATGTCCTTTCTGGACAATGGTATGGGCCTGATCCCATGCTGGCATGGGCACGAGGTTCTGTTTGTGTTTTCCCACAGGACCGAACGGAGCCGGTGTGGATCCCTGAACGGCTAACGAGAAAAGTCTCGAAGACAACTGACCAACAACGGGGGACCCTACAAGAGTCCAATGATGAGACCCTTCATTCTGCTGAGTATCCTGGCCCTATCACAGACGATGATGGTCCAGATGTTACCGATGCAGTGGTGGGCGGTAGCTCGGACATGGCCGATGCCGATGCCGGTCCATAAAAATTCTAGTGTCCTCCCCACTCTTTTTTCTACTTCATGTGAGATGTCTGCCCCTTGTGTCTCCCCTAGAGGAGATGGGGAACAGGTTTTCAACCTTTCTCGTGTTAATGTCACGGGAACTTTCTGCTTCAGTTTCTTGAGAACCCGTTGTATTCGCTTACAGCGCAACAATTTGTCCAATTGGGAGGACCCCTTACAGAACAGTAGGGTCTCACTGGGAACCTTGTCTGCGGTGCTTAGCCAAGTGAGTAGTGGGGTACAGGAGGGCTCAGGAGAGACTACAAATTCGACCGAAATGAATATCACCACTTTGGCTATAACTTCCCAGGTGTCACTCCCGGTGGCTTTTCCTAACGCTAGTAATGCCACTTATTTTAAGGCCTCTCCTTATTGTACCCCGTACTATTCTTTCCCCCCGACATTCACGCCTTGTCAAGATCATTCTTGGGAGAAGCGCCAAGTTGCTGTGGGTTTCTCTCTTTCCCCTTCTCTTAAAAGGTATTTGTATAACTCTTCCAAGGCTAATTCCACTACAGGAACAGGCTGGTCTTGGTTTCAATGGTTGATTTCCAATGAAAAGGGGGCCACAGCCGATGTCTCTGCTCTGGCTCAATTGAGAGGAGTCCAGAGTTGGCTGTTTAATGTGTCTGGCTCTGTACAGGACACTGCTAATGGTAGGACACTTAAAAACATTTCATTCAATTCTCTGATGTCCAATGCTACACTGCCCTCTGCAGCAGTCTGTCTTCATTCTCCGTTTCTGTTCCTTTTGATCAATGATACCAATACTACAGAATCAGAAATGATTGACTGTTCTAATTGTACATGTGTCTTGTCTGAGTGTTGGAATGGATCCTGGAGCACGGCAGTTGTTATGAAGGTCCCGACTTTCGTCCCGATTCCGGTTACTGCGGATCCGGACTCCTTCCCTATTATTGAGGTGCTCAGGAGCCGTAGGGATTTTGGAATCACGGCAGCTATTGTAACAGCGGTTGCAATATCTGCTGCTGCAGCGGTCACTGCCGGAGTGGCCATGGCTAGTCAAGTGCAGACTGCGGCCACGGTTAATCAGGTCATCCAACAAACTTCCAGCATTTTAGAGTCTCAAAGTAAAATCAATCAACATATTTTATCAGGAATTTTGGCCGTTAATCAAAGGGTGGATCTCCTCCAAGCTCAGATTGAGGAATTGTCAGACCTAGTACATTTGGGTTGTGTTGATCATCGTGCACATCTATGTATAACATCTCTCAGATTTAATGATTCCAGAAATACCTCTCAAATCATTGGACAGTACCTGGCCAGAAACTGGTCCATGGAAGCAGAGAAGTTGATCCAGACCCAACTGACACAAATTGCCATGTTGAACAACACTCGTGTGGACCCTGTGACATTGGGCCAATTTACGAATTGGCTGTCTTCTGCCTTTTCTTTCTTTAAGGAATGGGTGGGAGTAGGCATTTTTGGAGCGATATGTTGTTTTGGGATTGTCCTTTGTCTGTGGCTTTTCTGTCGCCTAAGAGCTCGCCATAGCCAAGAAAAGGCTATGATCGTCCAGGCTTTTGCAGCCCTAGAGAATGGTATCTCTCCACAAGTTTGGCTTGCGCAACTTAAGCAATAATTTCCCGGGTTTTGGCCATTGCACCCCAAGTCATCTTTGACATTGCACTGGGTTTGGCATGCCCTCCTCTTCCTGCCTTCCCAGTTTTGGAAGGCCCATGCACTCTGCAGGCCTTGTTGCCATTGCACGCAGGTGGGCTTCCATGCTGGTGGTGCACTTTATGCTTTGGACCCTTCGTTTTCTCAAGGGCTGAGGGATGGTGTTGCCACTTCCAACCTCATAGTCACTGACCGGCTACTTGTAAAATCCCCTTTCTTTTTCACCGTCATCATGATGCAGGATGCGAGGCAAGGCACTGCACTTGAGTGATCCCTCAACGGACCTCAAGGAAAGCATGTCCTATTGCATGCGGGTTTGACGTCCACGCCCCGCCCTACGAAAAAAGGCGTCGGCTGATATGGGACCAGGTCTAGGGAAGGGCCCTCCTTAGGACTGAACCATACACTGCAGCCACTTCTGCACAGTGGGATAGGACCTCTACTTTCGCCTGCATTGTTTTATAAAATAGAAGGGGGAACTGTGGTAAGCCATTCTTATAGACCGTGGCCGCCATTAGAAGATGGCGCCGGCTTCCACTGTGGCCTGTGATAAACAACTCCTTTTTTGGAGAGTTGGCGCGCAATCCCTTACCACCCTATGAGAGAGATCCACGTGGCAGCTTGGGATTGGTATGCGGGAGACTTTATTAGGCTGTGCTTGGGCGCTCGGCGGGGGGGTCGCTAGAAGATGATACATGAAACAAGGCCTGAATAAACTGCTGAAAGAAGAATCCTGTGTCGTGTTTTCCCTTGCCAGCGAGGGGTCGCGACAGCTTCCTTCTTCCGGCTTTATAGAGGACTGACAAATGAAACTTGTACATAGTCAAAGTATCCATTTTTATATGAATATACATAGTTTGATGGACACATATTGTGCATGATTTGATGTGTGTGCATATAAATCATGTAATGATTACTGTGATCAAATTAAGCAACACATCAGATACTCCACTCACTTTTTTTTTTTTTTGTATGTGTGGTAAGGACATTGAAGATTTACTCCTAGCCAATTTAAAGTAAATACTACAGTTCCCAAGATGTTCATTAAATTCCACAGAACTTATTGATCGCATAACTGGAAGTTTGTACCCTTTGACCAACACATTTCCATCTTCTCCTTACCCCTGGAAATCCCTGTTCTATTATCTGCTTCTGTGAGCTAAACTTTTTAGATTCCATATATAAGCAAGAACATACATTATTTGTCTTTCTGTGGCTGCCTTATTCCATAGTGGGCTATCCTCTAGGTACATCTATGTTGGCACAAATGGCAGAATTCCATTTTTTTTTAGTGGCTGAATAATATTCAGTTGTGTATATAGGACACATTTTCTTCATCCATTCATCAGTGTATGGACGCCTTGGTTAATTCTATATCCTGGCTATTGTGAATACTGCTTCAAAAAAACAGGATGGTGCAG